>NC_048273.1:30860933-31532183 GCF_009762535.1 Notolabrus celidotus | reverse complement strand
ATGAAAACTTTTTTGCCTTTTTTTCCCCAAAGTTTAAAAAACTATTTCACACCACTCATTAGTCTTTTGTGTTTTCTGTTTTGCTGATGATACTAATATGGCCATGCTCTAATAAAAGTACTGAAATTCAACTTTTTTTTAATGTATCACTGTTTTTAAAAACTCTAGGTAAAGGAATAAAACCTGCCGGCTCTATACCTTAGCACAGGGGTTCCCAAACTTTTCAGCCCACGACACCCAAAATATAGATGACAAAGACTTGCAACCCCCACTGCCCCTCAAAGTGATTTAATATGGCTTCATTTAGCTGGTCTGGAGAAAATTAGCCTACCTACATGAGCATGTGGCTGTGTTTCTATTAATTAACCTACTGCTACTGATGCTTTTGATAATTAACTGTTCACTAACCCTAAACTTAGGAGTCATCTGGCAACAAAGAAAGGCAGAAAACTCATTACATTTTCTTTTTTCAAGGTTTTATTTCAAGTTTAGCTACTATGATATTTTTTTACTATAATGGGTAAAATGTACTAATTTTAGATAACTTAAAAAAAACACATTTTGGAAGACATCTCAAGACCCCCCATTTGTTGTCTCGTGACCCCCCTGGGGGTCCCGACCCACACTTTGGGAACCCCTGCCTTGGCTGGTTGAGGAATCTCCCAAGTTGTACCAAGTAACGCGCCACAGCAGTATGCCCGCTCGTGGGTGTGACTAACCATATTTGGTAGTGTCTGTGTATGAGAGTGTTGGTGTGTTGGATTGCTGCCAAAGTGATGCATTCCCCTGGGCAGATAACTGGAACCTGCCGCACCAATCAGGGAGGAGAGCTCCGGTTACGAAGCTGGTCAATTGCATCTCAGAGCTTCAGCCAGACACTTCTCCGCTCTTTGCCTCCTAGAGTTATAGTTAAAGTTGTGAACACTGTTACTAAGAGTGATAGAGGCTAACTTAGGTTTTTGCAAGCTTAGTTTCACTCGGTTTACTTGCTTTGTTTGGTAAGTCAGGTTTTGTTGTGACTTTTATTTTGGATTTAGAAAGCATGCAGCCAAAGTCTGTTATACTTATTGGTTGTTTTATGGAGCACTCACCGGCATCTTGCCTCACTCTGTTATCTTCACAATTTCAACTTCTTTTGTTTGCCAATAACAACTGTTTTATGCTACTTCCTTCAACCTTGATGATGGGTAACAACAAACATAATTTTCAATTAAACAAGCTTATTTAACCTTGGTCTTAATTTTTCATTTCTGATTTATCAGTCATTTATTAGAAAATCAATATTTTCATTTGTGACAACAGTGAGCAACCGTCATGAAAACTTGAAAACATTGACAAAATATTGGTAGACAACAGCAGCAGTGGCATGCTGAATGTGGATCTATCTCTACGTGTTCAGTTAGATAAAATATTGACATGTACCTTGTGCCTCCTCAACAACTGAATGCAACATGTTAAAATTATTGCCACCCTTCTATCAAATATTTAGCTGTCTTCATCATCAATTATTCTGGTGCTTTTATAAGGAATCCATTGATCCTACATTCAAAATGTTGCAAAAAAAATAGTAGAAAAGTGGGACCAACTCTTAAGAGTGTTAAAGAATTATACTTTATAACTTGTTCAAATACTTTTCAAAATGAAAGCTAATTTTTGGCACTTTGGAATATGGGATATGGGCTATGTTCAGACTTATTTTAGGTGGTGTCCAGTAATGATTTTCAGGCTGATAGCTTAGACATCTATGTCACTCCTGGAGTGGAATTAATGTGCAAATATGATCATTCATTTTGAAAATTCTTCTTATTGAGGGAATAATGAAGACTGAAGATACTCCGCATTGCAAAATAAGAAAATGTCTTCAACTTAGGTTTAATGTGAAGCATATAAGTAGTATTGTTACGACATTGTATGAACATATTTGGTATAAGGATGATACTGTTCCTTTTTAGATGCAAACCACATCTTCATAGTTTCTCTAAAAATGTTAAATGCAACACCCTTAAAACACTTTTTGTTGAGTAGTCGACCAATAGCTGTCTTTAAAACATTCCAACAAAAAAAGCGCAGACAAACGTACATCACGTGTACAGCCCGCTGTCTGTGTCCTTTATATAAAACACCAGGACTTCACACAGACTTCCCCATTCACCTCACTCAGTAAAAAGGGACTCAGTAACTATAGTAAAGGGAAAATTGGCTCATGTCTGGAAATGATAAGACATTTTGCAACAGCCTTTCTGTTGTGTTGTTCACCCGTACCTCCTTATGACTTGCCAACGCGTGTTCTTACAGGAAGAAACACGACATAGGTTATTAGGGTTTATTGTATGTGGCTCAAGCTTGGTAGAATGGAAAAAACATTCCCATATCTTAAAAAGATTTGAATAGAGGGAGAGGCAGTGAGTGGAGTTAGAATCCAGGCTCCACATTAAAGTGGGTCCTTTTTATGCAACACCTTTGGCTTGCTTTTCTACACTGACAGGTAACATCGCTAAATCTCTCATTTTAAAAAGAAACTGTTCAGAACATGTAAGGACATCTGAAAAGTTAAACAGACCAGATTATGTGAGAATAATTACAGCATCAGCATTGGTGATATTGACAGCAGATTTAACTTTGTGTGTAATCTAACAGTCTTTATCAACAGGTGTCTCTAATTGAGACACTAATTAGACACCCCTGGTAATCCTTTGCTCTCTAACGAGCAGAGAGTTTACAGGTTCAACTAGCCGCTTGGTTACAATGCTATAAGGATGTGCAGCTTATTTCTATGGTAATTATGTGTTGTCGTTACACTGCCAACAGTGGTGTACTGCAGCATTTTTTAGTTCCTCTGAAATGTGTATGCTGTTATGCAATTAAAACAGCATTTATTAAAACGCAGGTGGATTCATTGTAAAGTCATGCACCTGTCAAATACTTGGGTAATTGTTTGCAGTCAGTGTACACACCCTTCCACTCCTGAGAAATATATGTTAGCTTCATATTTAGGTAAATGCATGGGCAGAAAAGAAGTAAATTGAAGGATATGGCTTCATATCTTTGGGCTAACTTATTCGTACAAAAAACTGACATGACCACACACATTTGTTTACATTCAGTTGATGCTACCCTGTCTTTAACTTTGATTCAATTATGTGATGTTTCCAGCATTTTGCAATTTATTCTTTTGTGGCTGACATTAATATTTTTTGTTCTGGAAAGGTTTTATAGTCAATTAGAGTTACTATAGTGTGCGAAATGGTCAAACTTAAAGCTGGGGTTGGTAGTCTCGGAAAACTAGCATGAATTTGAATGTAGCATTTCCTCATGACGTCGTCTAACTCCTCCCCTCCTCCCTCGGAGCTTCTCCAAAACGACGCCCCCCCCCCCCCTACTTGCGACCATATGATCGTGACTGATTCAAAACCAGTCTGCACCATAACATTATTATAGTGAAAGTTAAAAACACAAACAAACATGGCTGCTGTTAGTACTCACAACTGTCATGCTAAAATTATCCAGTTGTACTGGTGAAACTATATCAAGAGAAAAGCTATAATGCATATAATACTGTAACAGCTCTACTGTTTGTTAAACGTGTTCAGTGTTGATGTTCTTAATTCCTACAGTGTTGACAGTCAGTGAAGGCATCAGGAGAGGTGTAGGGTGTGCGAGCGGGAGAGAGGAGAGACGAGGAGAAGTTTTTCATCCATTCAAACATTGATTGTTGCTTTGTTGGTTGACGTGTTCACGGCCGACTGTGACCGGTTAGTAAAACTCAACGTGTTCACGAATCCCTACAGAGTCCGGACGGACGTACATATACATTTCTGTAGGACTTACTGAATGTCATTAATTCTTTTGCTTGTCAGAGCCCCCGTGGTGAGAGCTTTTTAGACTCTGATCTGTCTACAGTCCTGAGCAAAGTACCTCATCGGGTCAGAGGGGACAGGCCCGAAGTCGAGCGAGAGGGGCAGTCAGTAGAGTCAGGGGAAGCAGAGGCAGGAGACGGGGACTCGGAGGAGTGCACGCCGGGGAAATGTACGCGCAGGAGGCGGGCAGAACGGCAGGACGGGATTTGATTGGTTTAAAATTTTGGGACCCAAAACCTGTGATTGGTTGGTGTTTTCCCAGGTTTACTCCAGCTGTAGATAGCAGCTTTTCTTCGCTCTTTTTTAAGAACACATTATGCATTGATTGCCATCAGGACATAAAGATCATTTTAACCAGTATGACAAAAAGTGTATCTAAATCTGACTACCAACCCCAGCTTTAAGAGGTGGTTTGATAAAAATAAGTTATCCATGAACTGGAATAAATCTAAGTTTAGGATTTTTGGTAATAAAAAAAAGGATGATCAAATAAGTTTGGTTATAAATGGTGTTAACATTGAAAGAGTGTCAGAAGCTAAATTTCTGAGAGTGATAATAGATGATTATGATGATAGATGACTTTGAAACGTATAGATTCTATAAAGATGAAAGTGTGTAAATGTGTTGGTAAATGTCTTCTCTTCGTATTTTGTACTGTTCACTTGTTCTTCCATGTTTTAGTTATTGCTCGGAGGTATGCAGAAACACTTATATGACTAATATTAACTCTTTGTATGTGTTACAAAAAAGAGAAATCAGACTTATAAATAAGGTGAATGTTAGAGAACATACTAACAGTTTATCAGCTTATATATTTGTTGAAATTTAAAGATCTAGTTAACTTTAAAACGTAATTATTTATGTTTAAAGCCAGAAACAGATCATTACCTGAAAACTTACAGAAGTTGTTTGTGTTCTCATACAACTTCTCATGAGGAGGCTCATAGACGGAAATTTAATTTAAAAGTCCACACGCACGCACTACATTAAAGCAAATGTGTGTTTCAGTTTGTGGAGTTAAACTTTGGAATTCTCTGGATGATGATATAAAAAGCTGCTCTAATATTTTACAGTTTAAAAGAATGTTGAAAGGTAAAGTAACGGGAACTACAAACTCATCCAGTAAATCTGTATTTGATTGTTTCAGAGTTCAGTGTTACATTTGATGTTTGGTGAAAAGAGAAGGTGATTACTAACGGGTTGGCCGTCTGGATTAGTGGTAGATGATGTTGTGATTATAGGGAGGGGTAGGTATTATAAGTTCGCTTCTTCCTGCTCCAGATTGTTCATGGACAGTGTATACTCTATTTTGTGAAGATGTGAATCCAATATGTTGTGTTGTCAAACACTGAAGTGAGCAAATAAAATTCTTATGAATTAATTAATTCATTACAAATTATGTTATGTTCATGGTTAAGTACAAAACAAACAGACCTGTTAGATAGTTATCACAAAAGCATCTGTGACCAACTTGCCTTTAACAAATTTTAGACTGCAAAATCTGAGTGGAATAATTATCACAAATGCTTGAAAATGTATAATAAAAGATAAAAAAAAAACATTTTAGGAGTGGATCTATAATAAGCACTTTATGTTTGATGCTGGTTTTTGATACAAATTGAAACACTTACGGCTAAATTGGCTTTATGTTTTACACCTGTGTTGTCATGGCAGCCAGGTATTCTGTCAGTGCAAACAAAACAAGATGCTATCTGGCGCTTGGGTGTGAACACACACCATTCATTATGAATAATAGTCTGGTTAATATCTGCAAATATAAAACGTGACATTATAGGTTGAAATAGTCACGAGCTTGAGGTTCTTTCTAGCTGCTCAATGTGCACGAGCATGCAAAAGCACGTTAGCGTCTGTAAAATACAGCAGACACCGGTTTGAAAAGTCAACAAAGTAACAGCACTGAGACAGTTTCTGAAACATATGTCGTCGCCATCACCAGGGAATAAAACAGTTCAGAAAAGATTCGACTTCTTTCTCTACTCACCAAAAACAGCAACGTCGGCACCATAAACACGAGCGAAAAGAACCGAAACATCTCTGAAGAATAATTTGAAGTGTCCGTAAGAAGTGAACCGATGGAGTTCCAGAAGAGCAGTGGGCTCGGCAGACGAAGGCAAGAGGATACTTATCAAAGAGGAGGAGTGCTGTGCCACACAGACGAAGATACGCACAGCGACGTGTGTGAGACAGAGGGGGGGGGGGGCTACACCATAAGCTGCTTACACCTGCAGCTCTGTCAAAGTATCAATAACACGTTGTGTGTATCTCTACCTGAATATACTCTCTTTAACCCTTTCGGACCCTGCGTCCATTGGATGGAAATCACAGGTTTCTGGCTCTAAACCAATAAATACTCTATAATTGAATGATGTCAGCAATGCTGATTACTGATTGGATCATAATTATCCAATTACAACCATATCATGACTTTGATCACACTCTGAGAGAGTGACAGACGTCGGACAAGACGTATGACAGAGTGACTCAAGAGAGGGCGGAGTAAGTGCCCCTTTTCAATCAAAAATATGCATTTATGTTTGTTGCTAGCCAAACAAATTCCCTCTCAGTATAATTTTAAATGTCACAAGTGATGGTATTTAAAGTTATTTTGAATAAACTGCATATCATTAATTTGTAGGATTTTTTCAAAGTCTGATGTCAATTGCAATGGACATCAGGAGTTTTTAGTTGACTGTGTAAAATATGGAGCTGTTTGATGCCAATCTCTGACGGCAGCCATATTGCTTCTGTCGAGCCAGTGTGACGTAAAGAGGCGGAGTTTGAGCCTCCTAGCCAACCGCTACAGTGTTCCCGCAGTCAGCTGTGCCTCTCATTGGAAGACTCGTAATCTAAATATCTTTGAAATTTCTGCGTTAGAAAAAGATTAATTCCCCTACAGTGTGTGCCGATCGAGAAATGAGCTATCCAGACTACACTTGTCTTTTGTACCAACACCTGTAAGCTTTTCAGAGGTAAAGTACGATATCACAGTTTATTTATTAATGTTTATAAAATTTTAAATGTATATTTTTTTGTACATAATGTTCTGGGAGAGTATAAAGTCAAAGACTTCCTTTAACATCTTGTAAATGGAGTTATCCGAACTTGACTGCTTGAATTCAGATAATGAGGCAGATGAAAGGGAGATAGCTGGTACGTTTAGAAATTAAAAGTAATTTTAATTCATAGTATGGGGTTTTCATCAACTTAATGCATTATAGCCTATGTAAGATCTAAATCACATAGAATGCATTAGAGTTCATGAGTGAGAATACATAAAATCAGTTAAAAATGTGATTATTTTGTTATTAGATTCAGAGAGGGACACTGGAGAGGTTATCTTCACAGAAGAAGAACTTGAGGTGGCAGCTGAGTTTGAGATTGAGGTGATAGACAGTGTAGTGACAGGAAGGAAGAAATCAAGTGGCGTCACAAGCCATTCATTACAATCATTGACACTTCCTTTGAGAATCCTCTAATTCATGAGACCTTATGAATACTTCAAACAGTATATGCCAGATTAAATCTTCAATTTGATGGCTGACAACACAAACATGTATACCATGCAAAGTGGTACATTAGGTTTCAAAACAACTAATTCAGGAGAGATCAGAACCATAATCGGTCTCCACGTTGCTTTTGGAGTGATAAAAATGCTAAGAGTCTCCATGTACTGGAAGGCTGGGATGGACATTGATATTTCTCAAAACACTATGTCCCGTGTTCTGGTCACATTTGCATTTGGTCAACTATATACTGTACAGGAAAAACCCGTCTTTTGTGACAAATCCAACATCCACCTGTGCTTTGTCTTACACCAAAACTGCTTCAATGCTGCTCATTGAAAAATGAGAATACATAAAAACATCCACAAGCTGATGTCTTCTCCAGTTTAAGTCCCAGCTCCATTCCAAGTAAATGTGTGATCAGTTTCTTAGCCTACTATAAAATAGTATGGTAATTAGTTGGACGCTCCATGATAGTTTACTGAGGCAAAAGTGACTTCTTCAGGTAATCTTATCTAGTCATACATCATTGAAGTTCATGTGCATGTTCAGACCTCTACACAGATTCACAAATATGCAAACATCCAGTTCCAACTGTTAGATTAACTAGGATTTGATATGTTAGGTAATACCTAATTAATTACTATGGGAAAAACCCAGCCTTATTTGTCTTAAGATTTAATGAAATTTTACGCCCATCTAGTCCTGGTGTCCATTGTATGGACATGAAAAAATACTGATAAAACATGAGTTGGCAAAAAATGTGTTTTTTCCCATTTGTTTCTATGTTGCAGAGGAGTTAAAATCAGTTGGACAATTATTTTTTACCCAGCAGAAAAAATGCGGATCTGAAGGTGTTAACTATCAATGAGTCAATGAACTACAAGTGATCCAGTCTATGCATGTAAATGTGTTTGCTGCTTTATTGGGATAATACTAAGTGGATAAGGAGATCTGCTCTCTTATTACTTTTAATGCGACCCCTATCATTTTTGTTGGATTTTTAACATTGGTGTCCCTGTGAGGCACAAAGTGAGCCAGGCTGTACAAATATGTTACCTGAGGCAGGGAACACCTTTATAATCCGAACGTTTTACTATGCCAATAATAAGCTCAGTTATCAACTGTGTAGTCAGCTACAGACCAATCCAGAAGCTTAAGGAAAGTGATAGCAAATACTAGATAATCCTTGGATCCTTGATTTTAAATATCAAAAAAGTAAGCCTAAGAGATTTTAAGGGGGTAGTAGACACAAGTTATCAACACCATGATTGTGAGCACATTACTATTGTCATTCCAATCAAGAGAGACACAGATTAAAGGTCATTTATTACAACTTAATGAATAAAGAAACAGAAATCTTTGGCATAAGGACTCTGGGGATAATTTTGTGAGCATAGAATGTGTGAATTTGGCAGCAGAAGAAATCCCCCTGTCCAGATGCTGGTGGTGGTGATTGATGAATTCTAGGAATTGAAGACTTTGCAGAGACCAGGTGGAGATGGGGAGGTGGAGGGGTGTACGCCATCAATGCAAGAAGGAACTAGCTGGAGAGAGAGACATATTGAAAAAGACAGCAGAAAGTTGATTTGCTAGCGATAAGGGCGTGCCACTGAGCTTTTGGATGACAGCCGCCGCTGATTAGCCAATGACAGCTCCGGAGCATGCAGCTGGAAGTGGGTGAGCTATTGAACGAGGGAGAAGAGAGTTAAACAACTGCTGTGATTGCTTTTATAATATAATATAATAATAACTTGTATTTATATAGTGCCTTTCAAGAAACCCAAGGTTGCTTAGAAACCCAAGGTCGCTTATAGTCTTCCTGTCTGAACTTTCGCTAGAGCTACATTAGGAATCATGACACATTGTTGGTAACTGTTGATGATTAAACTGTTTTTCTAGAGAAACCACGAGCTTGGCGCGAAATTTCATGGAGGAAATTCATTGTTTGTTTTTTAAGAGTTAAGTCACATTGGATAAATAGTTTCTTCAGGAAAGATAAATAAATAGGGCGGCATTGGCCTAGCAGTCTAAGTGTTATAGACCTCATCGCTGAGGTCGTAGGTTCAATTCCAGCCTCATTCACTGCATGTCCTCCCCCACTCTCCACCCCCTACATTTCCTGTCTCTCTTCATCTGTCCTGTCCATTAAAGGTGAAAATGCCCAAAAATATAACTTAAAAGGAAAGATAAATAAAGACTGATGACATTTAATAGCATCTGAAGGTTTTCAAGTGTGTTTATTACTATTGATATATCTGTTGGTGAATTTTTGATGCATCTACAATGTAATAATGTATTATTAATTCCAAATAACTATCTCGTAGGCCTTTGTGGGATTTGGAAATAAGTGTGCATGACCCAAATAACACACCCTTTTGTACAATCTGCTTTTGGTAAAAGGGATAGTGATCTTAATCAGTTAACATCTAAACCTTGTTAAGCGACTGATGAAAATGAAAAACACACCTAGCATAGTCACTCCACCCACACTGGAAATAAACAGACAAAAGAAACATTTCCCTGGAATAGTGTATGCCCTGAAGCTTGATGAATAACGAACAAAACTTGTGAGGAGTAGCCATGTTTTAAAGATTTGTATAGGTTTTTGTGGAGATTTGAGTGTAGGTTATACTCCCTGAATTATAATCACTGAAATAATAATAGCAGTGACCACCACGGAATGACAGTAGCAGTAGGACTCAAGCAGGTAGCATGCAGTCCCCAACAATAATCTAGGAGGCTTCCAAAAAAAATCACAAAATGATAAAAAAAATTTACTGGCAGAAGTCCAGCATTAATACAGAATAAACTTTGGCAACAACAGAAAGCTATAATCTTACACATACTATCAATGAAAAGGGCGTCGTCTGCCTACACACGAACAACAGAAGACGCTTAAGTTGGAAAGTGGCTTGGTAATTAACAGTTCTGCCTTCCTTATTTTCTTTAGAAACAGTGTTCCACAAGAAAGCAACATTTTAGAGGCGTCAGGAAGTTTTGAAATTGAGCATCGAGCTGAAGAGATGCCAGTTTGCTTTCTAGTCATCTCTTAGGTACCCTTGAGTTTGGCACCAAACGCCTCCTACTCTGCATCACCCCACTAGTGCATGTCCATAGAGTCGTGTTGGAGTCTTTATCTGGTGATGTGTGTGTAGCATGTTTCAACAGAGTGAAAACATTGAATTTCTCTTCAGGCAGTCGGCCCTAACCGACTTGGTGCCCTAGGCAAAATTTGAACTGGTGCCCTTTGTATTGTAACCAACTCCAACAAGCACATCACTTGTACACTTAAAGACAACTGACATCCAGTTTTATGTTTTACAGGTTTCCTTTGTTTTGAAATAAAAAATGACCTCTAAAAGAACATTAATAGAAGGATAATAACACTGATGTTTAGCAGGGGAAAAAATACATAATTTCAAAATGCAAAATGTAATAGTAGTAGAATTTATTAAGTCATTATATTGCACAATCATTTTCACAGTGCAGACAGTTTCAACAAAGCAACAGTAATGTATTAAGTGATGACTGAAAAGGCAGAAGCAAAATGCTTATTTAAGTCTATCCTACAATTTCTATCTAATTAACCTACCAGCTTCCAAAGTGTAAGAAAACAACCAAAACAATTTAATCCAAAATTATACTAGATAAAACAATATTGTTTTTCCTTTATCTTCAAATTTTCTTCCTCACTCATTTAGTGGTGCCCCCTATGGATGGCTGTCGCCCCTAGCGTTTGCCTGTACTGCCTATGCCCCGGGCTGGCCCTGCCCTCAGGGATTGTATGAAAAAAATTAATAATAAAGCTGCTCATGAAGGCATTATAACTGAGGACTACTGAAATTGAGGCTTAATCACTCAATCAATCAATCATTAAATATATCAATCAATCAATCATTAAATCAATCAATCAATCAATCATTAAATCAATCAATCATTTAATCCAGGGGTGTCCAAAGTACGGCCCGGGGGCCAATTGCGGCCCAAGGTCCATTTATTTATGGCCCCAAGCTTCCATCTTAAATTGTGTTATTTATAGCACAGAAATTCATCACAGTTTCTTTCTACAAACAAAACTAAAGTCAATCCAGAAACATCTCAAAATGCTTCATATGGACTACCTGTCTAAAACCAAAGCTCTGGGAATTCTGCAAGACGGCAATAAAGAAGAAACACAAGGACTCTTAAAGTTGACAAGTTTTCAAATTCATGTTTTTATCATGATGTGAAAATGTTCTTGATGAACACTAAAACTTCAGAAGACACAAAAGAGGACACAAGACAAGATCAAATTATAAAGTTGTGCAGAAAAGGCACAATTTGGTGCATCAAAAATGTTCAGAACTCAGGAAAGTAATTATATAGTTCTTAAAATGTTGTCTGCTGGTCAGAAAGGTCTTAAAAAAAACATGAAAAAGAAGTGTGATGAAATCTAGATCGTGATCCTGCCATAGGAAAATAATGATACTGAATATTAAATAAATATTTCATGTATAACTTTTAGGATTCCAAAGTCTCAGTAGGAGCCACTGGCCCTGAGGTATTCTGACAACATCATATGTGGCCCTCTTTGAAAAAAGTTTGGACACCCCTGATTTAATCAATCAATCAATCAACCTTTATTTGTATAACACCAAATCACAACAAACATTATCTCAAGATGCTTTTACAAACACTGCAAGTGTAGAGCATACTCTATGTTAAATTATTAACAAAGACAGGATACGATCCAGGCCCCTCTTACTGACAGGACTCGATCTTATCTTAATCCACCATGAGCATTGCATCTCGCAGTATTTAGCAAGTTACAGCAGCAAGGAAAAACTTCCTAACAGACAGAAACCTCGAGCAGAACCAGACTCATGTTAGACAGCCATCTGCCTCGACCAAGAGAAAGAGAGAGAGAGAGAGAGAGAGAGAGAGAGAGAGAGAGAGAGAGAGAGAGAGATAACAGTGATGAGACATATAGTAGTAGTAGTAGCTGTTGCCCCTGTAGTCTGGCACATTCTTAGCAGCTGGAGTCTGGAGTCCACAGTAGCAGGCCGTCCACGGCAGCGACTCAGAGGAACCTACGAGACAAGGGAGCTCAGGGACTCCGGAAAGTTCTATGGTTATTAACTTTAATGGGACAGGGAGAGTTAAAGTAAGCGAGATGGAGGGAGGTGGGTGAGATAGGAGTTAGTCAGTGTGCCAGTTAACCCGCCAGTCTAAGTCTATAGCAGTATAACTAAGAACTGGTCAAAGCCTGAGCCAGCTCTAACTATAACTTGAAGAGGCTATGACCAAAGTCTAAGGGCTCTATCAGCAAAAGCCCTGTCACCTTTAATTTTACGTTTAGAACTTGGAACATTCAGCAGAGCACTACCAGAGGATCTGAGATCTCATCGTGGCTTATAGGAGGATAAAAGCTAAGAAACTAATTCAAATAATATTAATTAAAATAAATCCTGGAACAATGGATGGCCAATGTAAAGATGTTTAAATTGGGGTGATATGTGCACATTTTTAGGTTTGAATTCAAAGCTGCAATTTAAACTGCCTGAAGTTGGTGCATGGATTTCTGATTAAAGCAGGTGTGTTGTGAATTTGCAGGAGTCTAGACAGGAGGGAAATACAATTGTGAGTTTGAGTTTTTCAAGATCTTTAGTTGAAATATGGACCTCACCATTACAATATTCCTGAGCTGATAAAACATGACTGGACAACTTCCTTCCTTCTTTTTCGAAGATAACTCCAAGGTATTTTGCTGGTGGCTTCACATGATTTCCGATTCATTTAGCGTTTTCTTGATCAGGGTTCTTTTTAGCTGCCGGACCAATGAAAATAACTCTGGATTTTATGTAATTGAGTTGTCTGTCATCCATGATATTATTTCTGCAAGATGTTCCTGATGAATTGAGATGTTTAACTGGTCACCAGCTCTGTTGGGGAGGTAGAGTTGTGTGTCATCAGTGTAAAAATAGAAGTTGTATTTGACGATTATATTGCCAAGAGGTTGCATATAAATAGAAAATAGTGTTAAGACCCAGATATGCACCCTGGGGGACCCCATGGAGTAAACTTGCCATTGATGACACAAAATTAGCCGTTGACACAGCAAAAAAAAAACTTGTGCAAATCAGACCTGAACCAATTTAAGGTGACATCAGTAATACTAGTCCACTCCCCCAGTATGTCAATGAAGTTGGCCAAGAGTCTGTGTTTTTGCTTTGAACCGCATCAGCTCTGACAGCATACCACTTGGCCCACTTTTCAGGCACTTGATGGTTCACAAGAAACCACTTCCAGCCAAGACTTCCTTCTCCCTGGCTGCATTGTTTACAATCCAGTGTATAAAGCGAGACAAAATCTGCCCCTCTGGATATGCCTGTAAATTTAACACCATCATTTTTTATTGTTTCATTGCATCCCGATGAGTTTCACTGCTTATCTGTTTCTGGTGTGTCTGAGTTTCACTGTACATAACTATTACACAGAGGCTTCTTCAGAAGTCTGAACCTGAAGAAGAAACAAGTTATACTGCCTGTTTTTGTGCTCCACACTGACTGCTTTTCCTCCACACTGACTGCTTTTCCTGCACAAACCAAATACTGATACATGATTGAAAAATGATAGTGAAAAATCAATGTGTAGACAGTTGAGGGATATCATATGACAGTGTTGTCTGTATTGTGTTATTGCTAATAAGGCACAGACAAAGCATTGTATTACGTCCGCCTCCACTGGCATTAACTATATGTTGAAACAGTGGATGGTCTTGTTTGTCTGGTTATGCAGTGAAGCCCTCTGAATCTGTCATTGCTTCAAAGAAGTGCTCTGATTTGAGTTGTCTGACATAGTTACAACACCAGGACAAGGCAGAACTTCTAAACATTCTTCATAGCCCTGCTCTGGGATGTTTTCAACACCACCTGCTTACCAGTACAACCTCTGAAATGTCTCACATATCAAGCAGTGTTTATAGACCTGATGTGCTTATGCTAACTACAACACTCCCTAAACAGATTCTTACACAACAACCTTAGCACTACTGGAGCGACACAGACAAGCAACAGTAGTTTTTCTACTGGAAATTTTAATTCTTGACAGCAACTACCAACTCGTGGTCAAATAATGTAATCTTAAAAGGTCCTCTGACTGACAGTTTATACTATTTCAACCTCATTTTAAAGTACAAATCACACACAAGAGCTGGCTTCCATGTTGTCGTCCAAGAATGCCGACTTATGGTAAAAGGAATGCTGGTCACATGACAACAGGTGATCATGGCTTGAAATGCTGACTCTTAAGCATGTTAAATGATGGCCCTCTATACATGCTATTTTTAATTGAATGCAGTCATACATTTTATCATAACTCAAAGTCAACTTCATTATTTATTACTCCAAAACTTTCTGCGCCTTAAAGGGAACGCTTCGCCAAGTGCAGGGTGTGAATGTACTCTAGAACCAATTTTTTGTTTTGCACCCTCAATAGATAGAGAGCATTAGAACAAAAGGACTACAGAGTCAATTTACAGAATTAATTTGTTTATATATGGGAAAAATAGGAATCCAATATTTTGCTGCAGTTTTCAGGATTTATAAAATGATACCATCTCAGTGGGAACTAGAGAGGAAAGAATTATGGCTGTAATAAAATTTAATCTTTGGTTTTGGCAGCAAAACAAATGTGAAAATAGACACCTGTGTGTGTGCTTTGTTCAACAGTTGACATGAACAAACAGGCAGGGTGTGGTGTCACTTTGCTGATGAATGCAGGTGTGTCTCTGAGTCATGGTGCCAAAAAGTGAAAAAGTTTGTGATGTCAGTGCCTGGCTTTGGACTGTTGAGCCATTGTCAAGTTTCGACATGAAAATGATTGAAAGCTGCTGTATAAGCAGATTTAGGGTGATAATAAAGACAAACATATAATCTGATTCTAAGAAAACTAAAATTGTTTGGTAAGCTTACAACTCTATAACAGTGTTCACACAAGAAATGAAATGAGTACATAGTTTATATGCATTCTAATCAGAGGGATTTAAGTGTAATCAGGAACCCTAGAGATCATCTATTAAAGTAAAGAACCTGGATGAATGTAGGAATCTGTAAAGCCATCAACAACTGCAGAGTTGGCTCATTAGAACAGGGGTAAATACTGAAGAAAAACGAGGATAAATCGGGGGGGGGGGGGGGGGGGGGGGGTGCTCAATGTTTCTACATAAGTTGTGAAAACATTTTAACGTCTTAAATTTGAATCCTTACTGGGTGTTTTTATATGTATTTTAGAATGGTTTAACTGAAACTACACCCTTCACATGATCTGAGTTTCATTCATTGTTATGAGTAATCATAAGCAATGACCAAAATTGATTGCATTGTGTACAAAGTAAATCACGTCTGTGTAAAGACAACAGTATTACTACAACCACGATAGTACAAAAAAAAGATAAATAAGGGACCTGAAAGATTTTCAGAACCACTTATTTGGAGGTTAAATTTAATTTAACCATACGTACATTGTGCTAAAATCCCTTCTTTGTACTAGTTCACTATTGCAAACAAGTTGTAACTCGGGCGTGGCTCAGTGGGTGAAGTTGGTTGTCTAATCAATTGGAAGGTTGGAAGTTTGATCCCAATTTTTTCCCCAGCACCGGCAGTCACATACCAAAGTGTCCTTGGGAAAGACACTGGACCCCAAAAGCACTCCCTCTACAAATACTGGTGGTCCCTTCCTATAGGCAGCCTCGATCATCAGTGAGTAAAAGTGGTGGGAATGGGTGAATGTGACGAATAGTGGTCAGAAAGGTTTTAGGTCTGAGTAGCTCATTTCTCTGTCAGCACACACTGTACAGGGGGGGCTCTTACCTCTTACCTCTTACCTCACACTATCTCGGACTGAGTTTGGTTGTGTTCAGATTTTCCAATATGGCATCCCCTGACGTTTGGCTCCAAAACAGCGCTCAGAAACAGATGGGTGACATCATGGATACTATGTCCATTTTTTATACAGTCTATGTTCTGGACCTATGTTAACGACCCATCTATACAGGGTTGTTGCTGCATCCTAGTATCTCAGCAATGGGCTTAGAGAGCACAATGTTAAAGCATACATCATAGGACTAATTGTCCAAAGTGCAAAATTAAACATTGTTAATCATAGGTGACCACTGATACGTCATAATACATATGTTTCTTCCTTAAAAATAATTGAATCCAGGAGAAACGTTTTGAAAGATTTTTTAATGATAACTAAAGCACTAGCATAATGCTCAAATAACAATAGATAAAACCATTGGCTACAACATACAAACCTTTTTATAGTCTCTGTAAGAGCACCTCAACAATTGATACCAGTGGTAAAAGAGTAGTAGCAGTTTGAAACTTTTGTTGCTAACAAACACACATCTGTCACATCTTTCTTAAAGAAAATAAAAATAAAAAGCAGTTTTCAGATGAGGTATTTCTTTTCTTTGACCTGACTTGACATGTTAGGCAAGAGACAGGAGGAGAGGCCCTGTCCTCAGCTCACTTCACTGAGTGCAGGGGTGGAGTCATTTGGTTCAAAGACTGAAAACCAGCTCGACTGGAAACTGTATACTGCCAACCTGCGGAAGAGCATGAGCAGCCATTGGCAAATTCACACACCCATACTCACAGACACACACACACACAATGAAAGACAGAGATAGCAGCCTCAACATGTTGTGTTTACATAGCAAACCATCTCCTCTGCAAGGTTACACACCCTGTATATCACAGCAGCATTTTCATCCATGTTGCGTACACAAAACAAGACCAGGTTATCCCATAGCAAGAAATAAAGTATTTTTGTGAGTTTCTTTTTGCAGTCCAGGTAGTGTACTAGAGTGCGTTTTTATCAAGCGGAAACCACCGATATCAAAATATAAAGCCCATGCCGAAGTGTGAAAAACTGCAGTTCATCTAGTGGCTACTTGGGTCTGGCTGCAGAAACACCGGAAAACATATATACACCAATTAAAAAGAGACGATCTTTGCAGCAATAATAAACATGTTTACCACTTGATTTAAAATATGGTTTAGGTCTGAGTAGCAAATTTGTCTACCGGCACACACTGTATGGGGGGTGAATTTTTTACAAATCAGTATTTTCGAAAATATTAAACTTGCAATTTTACCTAAATAAGAACATCGAAAAGGCTAAAGGCTTGCCTCTCTACCTCACACTAGCTCAACAGAAGTTAGGTTGAGCTCAGCATTTCCAATATGGCACCCGCCGACGATCAGCGTTCAGGAACAGATTGGTGACTTCACGGATACTACGTCCATTAATTATACATTCTATGATCTATAATTCATTATTTTGAGAGATATTCAACTTACGAGTATTGCCCAAATAAGGGCATAGCTAACTAGACTGACAGACATACACCCTGTATTTGTTAGTAAAGAGGCTAAAGAGCCTCAACTCCACGTCTTTGTGTCATACTAGATCAACCAAAGTTATGTTGAGTCAGCATATCAATATGGCACCCAGAGACGATCTTCAAAACACAGCTTCAGACACAGATGGGTGATGTCACTGCTATTACATCCATTCATTCTAAAGTCTATGGGGGAAGCATGTTATTCCCTCACTCTAAAATCAGAGTAAAGTTTTGGAGATTCACAATGTCTCTGTTCTCTTAACCAGCAGTAAAACAAACTAGGCAGTTTCTTGTAAATTGCACACAGTAAATGCTTTATCCAGTAACAGTGACTAGAGCATTGATTGAATGTAAAGAGTTGGGTAAAAAGCCAAGCCTTGATTTGAGAAAGAACTTTTTAATTAAAATCTAACTGAAATTTCAAACTTCCCCTAAACGTTGATTGGCAGCTCAATCACAGCTCCCACAGTTCACATTGGGAAGTGTCTCCAGTCAAAACACTGTCTCCAGTCAAAACAATGAACCCTGAACTTCTCTCTGATGTACAGCCAGCAGTGTTTGGATGAGAGTCAGTAAGCTTAATTAGTCCTGATGGGCACGTTACAAAGCATCTCCTTCTGTCAGCATGTGAAATTGACTTGTGGTATTAAAACCCTTTGGGAGGACTACAAAAGCATTATATCAGTACAGTCCATACAGCATTTTACCATTTAAAAGCTAATACTATACTAAAGTGTACAAGTCCTAGATCTAAGATACTATTTTAGTCACTCTTAAATTAAAATCGTGATGGAATCACAGTTACATTGCCACAGCAACTTATTTAGGTGAACAGTTTAGTATATAACATAAATGCCATAGACAGTATATAGAATGGACTGCGTGGTTCCGCCTTTTCCCATTGTACGTTTACGATACCATTTTGTAAATTTGCAGCCAGAGTACACTACACCGTAGAGTATCTGGGTGGAGCCACAGTAACAAAGCTCCGCTCATACAGCGTACCGTCCTGGAGCCCTAGGCAGCCCCTCTATGCAAAAAGACTTTTATCTTTCCCACTCAATTCGTACGTGGCCCACAAAACAAAGGGTAAGTACAAATTATTGCTGTATCAAAATAAAATATCTCAACATATTGAATTTAGAAAAGGAAAAATCACAGTGTCTCGATAATAACTGCAATTAAACAAATAATCTATCCCTTGGTGGGCTGCTAGATCATATATCTTTAGCAAAAAAAAGCTAGGTTAGCACCATAGAACGTGACAGGTCTTTATATACAGGTCTAAAAGTATGTTGTAAATTGTTATCATTTAGTTGTTCGCAATGCAACAGACATCTGCTATTCTCTTTCAACTTAAAAAGAACACATATGAATAAACAGCAACTCATTATTTGTTTCTTCATTTTAGAGAGAAAATACAACCCAAAATATGGGTGAGCTGACATCAGCCACACAGGCCAGAAGTAAGTCAAAAGTCATTCTAACAGACGTTAATGTAAATGAATTTGTGATTTCTGTACGAATTTCATTTTATTGTAAAAACGAGTTGTATCTTCTAGTTTAATTACACGTACTTTAAATAACTTAGCCTTGAAATATAATTTTACATATGAGATTACACTGACAAACACACCACACAAGGTTTTAAGGAAATTTACATGTCATTTTTTTTATTGTACAAATCAACAGAACCACTCATCTTTGTCTGCGCAGACAGCTACATTGGGGAAAGACAAGCGAGGGAGTCCACTGGGACCAACCTTGGTCTGGATAACCGTCTAATGTGGTTTGGCTGGGGTGGCAAACTTTCTCCCCTTCTTTTACAAGACGTCCTGCTGATCCACTATGGCAGGAATGACCTTGGGGTCAATAAAACCACCTGGCTCGTCACAGGGATCAAGCAAGACCTTCAAGATCTCCACTGGCAGTTCCCCACGATGAAGATTGTGTTCTCTGCCATCCCCCAGAGAAGCCGCTGGAGATCTGTTCATCCTTAATAAATGGACAAAGCCAGACTATGTGAACAGTGGGATGGCTACCTGTGTTTAATCTGTTAGTGGAAGCATTGTGCATCATCCTCCGATAAAGCATAGAAATCCTGGTTGGTTTTTAAAAGTATTGTACCATGTTAAGAGTTTTAAGTGAATATAAACATTCTCAATATTTATTATAGCTTTGCATGTAAAGTACTTTTGTTTAATATGAAGTAAATATTAAGTTGCTTTGTATCACAGCTCTCCCACAGGTTTTGATTTTTATTCGTGATTCAGTATATCAGTGTTTTCTCAGTAAAAAGACTGAAAGAATAAGTGACTGTTCGCACTCTTAACTCACTAAGTGTTTATGTGCCACAACTTTTTTTAATTTTCTACCAAAAGGACTGAAGCAATTACACAAAGTTCTTATTAAAATGGATGCAGACCTGTTGCAACAACTTGCAAATTTCTATGGAATTATCCAGTCGTGTCAGGACATTGTGTGTGACAAAAAAAAAAAAGGAATAATAGGGTGTGTGTGTGGGTGTGTATGAGAGATAGCAAGGAAATCAAGGAGACTGCGGGTGAGTTGCTCAGTGTAGCTATCAGTCTGGAATCTAGATCATTGTCTTGTTTCACCAGGCAGTTTCCTCCACATTCCTCTCTCTCCGTTCTCTCTGTTCAACCTAAGCTCCTCCTCTCTCTGTCTTTCACCTGAGTGAAACATGACTCTTTGGTAATGTGAAACCTGTGACACAGTAAAGTGAGAGCTCAGGTCAGTCGCTCAAACAAAGACAACACAGTTCACAAGAAGAAAAGGCAGCTTCCGCTTCACTAGAGATGTCGGTGAAAGTATTTAGAAGGACAGAATTGGAATGTTCCCAGAAAAATGTGAACGGTCATGTTGCGTAGTTGGGGAAACAGATTTTTTTTTTTTATTGTGTAGATCAAAACATTTCCATCAGAGATGTTATTTCTCCTTGACTTCAGAGAGAAATCTAATACAAACACAGCTTACTATATACTCTTCTACTTCCTTATATTAGGATGCAAACACAGGCCTGTCAGATTTGCATAGAACTCAGTGTTGTGTCACAGGCGTCTGCAGTTTTGTGTCACCTGCTTCATTTGTCATCTCTGAATTTACAGGACACTTGTGTGCTTTGTATCTCTCACCCAGTGCCCCAGGCAGTACAGATGCGTGAAGCTTTACATCACACATGAGAAATTTTCGCTGTGTCTGATTTCTGGGTGTAGTCTTTTAGCGTTTGTTTGAGAATTTGATGATACTGTGATACATACCCTGGGTATGTTTGAATAGACAACACATCAGGGTTTCATGCCAGAAAAGTTGTAGGGCCCTGTGGCAAAGGTCTTGCTGTGAACTAGCACTAGTGAACAGTTATGTAGCAAAAAGTCATGGCTGGATATTACAACAAGTTGAGCGCGAGTCCCTGTGCATCACAAATGAGTTGTCTTACAACTGGCCTGTTTTCAACTCTTTCCCAAAACCTATGAGCCCCTAAGTTGACTCACCAGTTTCTACCATTGGTTAAAAAGCACATTGCTATGCTTCATATAGTATATGAGAGGTGGGAATAGCCAGGTGACTCACCTATTCAACACCATTGCATACCATATACCATACATATACCATGTTAACCATATCATACTATTCCATACCCTACACCATACCTTATTACCCGGCTTTCTTACTGATGCTTGATTCTGATTGGTCAAAACCCCTTGACAACAGTTGTTAACTTCACTAACATGAGCAACAGCAGGGCCAAACTGATCACAAATCATGTCAATACAATCCCCGGAAAAGAGTTCTACTTGTTGACAACATATACCAGAAACTGAGGTGAAACCATTAGTTTCCGTTAGCATAATATTGGTTAACAATGTGGCTAAAACGATAGTTTAGGTTAGCATGCTAAATCGGGAGGACAAATGACAAAGTCCAAAAATCCTAGCAACGAGTGGAGCAAGTATGTGAAACTTTAGATTACCAGTCTCTACAAAATATTTGAATCATGAGCAGTGGTGATGATAGTATCATTCTTAAAAGTTGTGGCATTTGCCTTGTTTATTTTTAAAGGTGTGTCAACCTCAGAGCTCAGAGAAGGAGAGCTGAACGAGGACAGTTTAATGTTAAATCAACCACAACAGACAGATAAGACTCCATCACCACGGAATCACTGGGACTATTTTTCAAAACCTGTATACATGAATCATTTAAAATCAATAAAATCATTTTTTAATCATTGTTTTTTGCCAATGTGTTTGTATCTTGAGTTAGCAGCCAGGCGTGTGCCAGAAAAGACTTTACAGTTGTTTTGTGTATTTCCATTGCCAGTACAGCAACAACTGCTTTACAGCACCCTATGGTAGCTCTCCGGGGACACATTGTTAAAAAAGGTGAAAACGTATATCGAAAACAGGACAATGTGCTACATTAGAATTAGTAACCCTGTGGCTTAAATGTTAGCAATGTTGAAATATTATAACTGGAAAGTGGAAACAGTCCAACAGCTGCCTCCAATATATGCAGTACGATCATTTCGTGAGGTGGTAGCTGTAGAGCTGCATTCAATTCTACTAATTTGATACAGCATCTAAAAAATACAGGTGTGCCAACTTTGCCAGTCTGGGAAATCTCTCTGCACTGATTTCCAACCAGTCTGTCTGCTTTATATCCAAAAGGCAAGGTAATGTTGCGACAAAAGTTCTCAATCCCTGTGTCTATGCGGTTAGTGGCGGAAGCTGTTGTATACTGCTCTCCTAAAAACAAAGCTATCGTGGAGACATGGTGCACAGCTTCAGCCTTGTCTGAGTGTTTCAGCATGCAGCAACACTTTCATAACTGAAACATGCTTTAAACTTGAGACAGCTGAATAACCACACATTGTTTTTTTCTACCTGGTAGTAAAAATGCGTGAACATGTTTTTAACAATCAATTACTCAATTCCCTGATTGTTTGTTAACATCCCTACGTTAAGCGATATAAATCAGCATAACAAAAACTAACTGTAATGATAGAAACCATGTTTTTTTGTTTTTTTTTCCAACTTTGTTTGTAGAAAATTTTCAACATTTTAGACAGACAGTGTGACATACAACAAGAGGTATAAAAAAGTATAATAGACATCAGTTGGCACATCTGAATGTAAACACCCTTCCCCACCCGCCACCCATTACAAGGCTATTCGACAACAGACAAGACAAAACAAAAACAAGACAAATAAACAAAAAAAACAAGAAAAATATATGTATAGTACAAACACACATAGACAAATAGCAAAATAAAATAATAATGGTAATAAATAAACGTTGCACACATCAGTCCTCTAACTCCGAGGAAAAATCTAAAGAATGTATATAGTTCAAGAAGGGATCCCAAGTAGCATGAAACAATTTCACCGAACCTCTTAGTGTAAACCTAAGCTTTTCAAGCTTCAAATTATACAGCACCTCGCGTATCCAATGTAAATGTGAGGGGGGATGGGGGAGCCTCCAACTGAGGAGAATCAACCGATGGGCCAGCAGGGTGGTGAATGCCAAGGCCTGCTTCGAATTTTTAGGAGCACCTGCTGAAGGGACGATGCCAAAAATTGCAGACAAACTATTTGGAACAAAAGTGTAACCATATGCCTTAGCGTGTCAGAAATATACGACCAAAACGTCCCCAGTTTAGCACAAGACCAAAACGTATGTACATGATACGCAGGAGATGACTTACATCTGCCACAGGAATCGCTAACAGTAGGGTAAATTTTCGCAAGTCTTGCGTTTGTGTAGTGATTTCTAAACAAAACCTTACACTGAATCAACCTGTGTCGAGCACAGATTGATGACAAGTGGACAAGAGAAAGTGCGGATTCCCACTGCTTATCAGTTAATTTAATCTTGAGACTCTCTTCCCATACGGTCTGTACAGCAGTAAGGGATGATGAAGAGGCTGCACAAATAGATCTATATAAGAAGGAAATGCATCCCTTAGCAGTCGGATCTGTGTTCAAAAGAGTATCAACCAGGGTTTCCGGAGGGCGATTTGGAAAGTAGGGAAAAAGTTTTTTGACATAGTCACGGACCTGGAAAAAGCGAAAAAGGTGATGGCTTGGGAGGCTATACTCTGTTAGAAGCTGTGTAGAAGAAGAAAAGGTATTGTTAGTATAAAGATCGTATAGAAACCATGTTTGATTTGTTTAATTTATAGTATAGCCTCTTCTCCCTCTTTTAAAAATACGGAGGATCTGTTTATGACCTAAATTGCAGCCAGTCAGCATGGGGAGCTCTAAATCTTTTGGGTTTAAAGGCTTAAGATGTTCTTTTAAAAAAAATTTGCTATGGACGTAGTATCCGTGACGTCACCCATCTGTTTCTGAAGCCCTGTTTTGAGGCGAATCGTCTGCGGCAGCCATATTGCTTCTGTCGAGCGATTGTGACAGTGTTCCCGCCTGTAAATCAATTCAGCTGTGCCTCTCATTGGAAGACTCGTAATCTAAATATCTTTGAAATTGCTGCATTAGAAAAAAACATCACCCCAGTGTGTGCCGATCGAGACATGAGCTATCCAGACAACACTCGTCTTTTGTACCAGGCTGTAAACATGTTTATTTCTGCTGTAAAGATCAGCTTATTTGAATTAGTGTTTATGTGGTTTCTGGTTCTTTCGGAGCCAGCCTCAAGCGGATCCTCGATGAACTGCATTTTTTAGCACTTCCACATTGGACTCATATTTTTAGATCGGAGGTTGCCACTTGCTATCGACGTAATACACTTGAATTCAGTTTTCATGGTTTCTGGTGTACAACAAGCAGAGAATTTAGTAGAAATGAGAACTGGCGATATGACAAGTATAGAAATTGCTGTGCCGGCTGGTGTGTAAGTGGAGTATTGCAATGCAACATGAACACTCCTATACAAAAGTGTGGTGCTCATGGCGACAAAGGCCAAGGCGGCATAGCTACTGGGCAGAACAAATGAAGTATGTTAATGCAGAAGTTTGATGTTGTGTTCACACTTAAAATAATTACTTGCTTAATTTGTGTTTATTTGAACACCAGAAGTTTTGTGTTTACTTAATTAATTTCATGCAAATTATTGACTCTATACATGGGTATCCAAAGATGCAAACCTTGTGAGAGAGGAGGGGTTCCCTTCAGACATCATTCCGGTCTGCTATCGTCCAACGAGGCTGAGCGTTGTGAGGTGAGGCTGGTTATGCTAATTGCGTCAGTGCTTGATAATCCAACCTCCTCACTCTTTTCCTCAAAGCGAGCTCTTTTTTATTCCAGATCCCCCCAATAAACAGGTTGTGTCATGAAGTTTGGGGAAGCCATGCACAGATACAAACATTTTGGATGGATGAAACTGCTAGTCCATGAGGTCCCTCCGTTTTTCGAATTAACTTAGTAATGTTGAACGTGTCACAAATTTTCGCCATTTGCGTGTATTACTGGTGACATTAGTACATCTTGTGACGCCCAATTTGCATCATACGCATCTCAGATAAGAACTTGCTTCTACTAGTGTCTTTACATTGACTTTACATGTAATCAACTCTTTTATTCACATTTGGTGGGAACACAACACAAATCGGGGTTAACTTGCGTTCGTATTGCCCTCAATCACGCCATTAGTGCCACCCCAAAGAGTTATGAAGTAGTGACAAAGAGGGTCAAATAGACGCGGAAATCTGTTTGAGCGCTGTATTTTTTTAATCAAAATATTGACAATTGGCACTGGCACATCAAAAAACTACATCACACAAGGCAGGACAATGATATATTGCCGTATCAATATTTTGCCCCACCCACTCTCACAAAGAATACATTTCTGCTCAGGCTTGGTTCACACAACACACCTAAGTAGAGCCTGGAGGATGAGCCTATAGACTGTATATAAAATGGACGTCATCTCGCTCGCCTCCAAGTGAGGCTGCCACAAAAACTGCTCCCCCTAGTGGCTGGCTGCAGTATAGGTCAAAAGTTCCGTCTCCACCATTCATTTGAATGGGGCTGTGATCAAACTTAAAAAAATAAATACACGTCGTATGGATGTTTCTCACATCCATATGCTGTGGTGATATGTAGTTATTTGACTCTTTTGTGTTCAAGGCCTCTTTTTTCTGAAAAGTTTCTTTTTCGTTAGTTATTAGAGGTTAAAAAACAGGGTTTTACATCTGGGTTTGCTTTGATTGATAACTGCCGTAGAGAGAAACTCTGTTGGACCTCGGGACGGTACGCTGTAGGGCGGAGCTTGTTACTGTGGAAACACACAAATTCCCTCAAAGCCGTACAATGGGAAAAGGCGGAGCGACACTGTCCATTATATATACAGTCTATGGTTGAGACCTGTAACACTGCATTGTGTAACAGCTGCTGTAGATTTACTGCTGCATTGCTGACATCAGTCTTTCCTCCTTACATTAGGTATGACTTGGCCATGAGCTCTTCTTTTCATGATGAACTCAGATTATCTCATCTGTTTATTACAGTCTAGTGTTCACAGTTTCCAACCCTCCAGGGCTTTAACAAAGTAACTTTGTGTGCTTTTATCCAATATGAATGTTAATTTTTTGATAGGTGTGTTGCATGATATATTAACTCTGATAGGCCTCTCTAGTTAGATTTTAAATATGAGTGCAAGTAGTTTAAGAAACCAAGTTGCAGACTTTATTGTGTACAGAATATGATCTATTAATAAAGATAACTAACTTCTGTTGAAAATAGCAGTTACCAGTCTGCCTTGACTCGGTTCTATGTCACCAATGTATCTCTTAAATGCCCTAAGATGTTGTGTACTACCAACCAAATTAAATCAACTTCTGGTTTCAGAGTAATCATGAGAACACAAACTGTTGTAGTCAGAGACTAAATAATCTATAAATGAGTGCAGACAATCATAATCTTATTCTGGTATTTGGCATCTTGAACACTGTAAGCCTCAGAGGATCAGTCCTTGACATGCTAATAACACACACATACACACACACACACACACACACACACACACACACACACACACACACACACACACACACACATACACACACACAAACACACACACATGGCTGCCCCAATAGGAACAGATCCTGACATTCAAAAGACAGAGTAAGGAAAACACAGCCTTAGTAACTTCAGAGTGAGTGGCGAGGTCCCTTAATAAAAATTTACACTCTCATTCCTAAGGAGAAAATCTCCTCCAAGAGAGGTAAGCTGTGCTATTAAATCTGTTTTCATACATGTATCAGTATCTTCTTTTCGTCTCTATGCTTGATTTATCATAACATATTTTCATCTGTCAGCTGCAGCTATAAAATCGGCCATCACTTTGCTGTGCAATGTGCGATGTCAAAAAATAATCAGACAGAAGAAAACACACCCAGTAAAATGACAGAAACATGTTTTGCAACATGTGTTAAAGTATGGTGACAAAAACTTTGTGAGGGGTTTGTACTACAAAATGATTTACTCAACATTAGAGCACTGCATGCACTGATCCACATGTTATGATGAATATGTTTGGCTCTCTGTTCAGACAAGATCAGGCCTTATCAGTGAATGTAGAATTTGGGAAACAAGAGAGCATTCCTCTGTCCTGAACACACACACTAGTGCTTATGAGCACATTCACAAAAGTCCTATTGCGCCCTCAGCTGGTGGGAAACTGCTATAACATACAATTACTCAAATACTCACTTTGTTGTAATCAGACATTTTACTTTAGTCAACAATGTAATGTTTGACAAAATCTAAGCTTGAATGTTTAATTGTCACAAAAACTGGAAACTCTGGATTTACCAACATTTTTGGATGGGAACACTTTGAGGTGACAGAATTACTCCACTTCATAGTGATTTAACTGGAGACAGAAATTAAGAGGTGGTGGCAGGGGAAATGGTGTGCATTAGTTGAAAGTTGAAAAAAACGGTCACATAACCCCTCTTTCTTTTAGAATTGATTTTAAACTACTTTCTGAAAGTTATTTCAATTGGAATAACCACTAAAATAGCAAGCAATCAATGGATAGGGGAAATAGATAAAGACATTTAAAAAAAAACAGAACAGAGGTTCCTTTAATTAAACCAAGCTTTACAAAGAGAGGGAGAAAACTAAACCACCGCTGCAGCGCAACTGTAAGGAAACAAAAAAGTATCTGGAAGACTCTTTAACACAAAATCAGAGGCTGCAAGGGACGCCTTAAAAGAGAACTCAAAGACGGGGGTAAAAACCCGTCCAACATCCAGAGAACAATCTAAGTTCTAATAAGAACAAGAGAGAAGGGGCAAAATGCAGGATACAGGCCAAATCTCAATGTCCAGCCTGAAGCACTCACTGACTTTGAGGTGCGTACCTGCTTAGTCTGTGAGGGCTTAGGGCTGTCCCACTGTCAAATCATCAAGAGTGTGTAAGAATCAAGAATCAGTACAACATCTGGGTAGTTTTGGCACATTGCAGATTTTGCTCTTGTTCACATACTACATACTACATACTGAATTTTGGCCAAATCACTACGTACTGCTAGTATAGTAGGCGGTTTCGAAAAACAGCCCATGTGTTTCCTCCCTTCTGTGTCGGTTCATTGTGCGGGATGTGTGATGTTTCATGTCTAGTAGATTCCTGTGTTCCTGTGTCCCTTGTGTTTTTTGAGTTGAGTACCTTTTTGTTTATTTATTTTGTTAATTTAAACTGTTTATTTTTTAAGTCTGCACTTGGGTCCTCCTGTTGGCTTTCCCCCAACGTGACAGAAAGAACCGACCCAGTATCAGTATGGGGCATTTGCTCAGACCGGATGTCCAGCAGCGCCCCTATCCTTTTATGTAAGCACAAATACCTTGTGTTCATTTAGCGTCTAGCTCAGAGTAGCATTGTGTTTAGGAGCGACAGATGCACTCAGACTTTGTTTTAACATCTTATCAGCTGAGATGGGAAAAGGCCAGAACAAGAGATTTATTGCCAGAATCTGAACCTCAAGGGTGCAAAATTTGTCTTGAAGAGTGTTTTGTTTTTTGTGTCAAGTAGTGCACATTGTAAAGAACAACCCTCCCTCACAGAATGTAAGCTCTGTGCAAGAACATTTATTAGCCAAAAAAGTGAAATGACAGAAAACAGTTTGGGTTTCCCTTAAATACATCAAAGCAGAGATGATCATTTTACAAACCTGCAACCCTGTGGAGATCCTTAATGCAGGACACAAGCTGAGGCGGAGATATCTGTTGTCTCTTTGCCTGCTCGAGTATCATCCCTGAGTGCATTATTATAAACATTCACATGGTTGCACATGTGGTTCTTTCAGCTTAGTTTCAGAAACATGTTCACAGATGTGCAGTTAAACTCACATCTACAAAAGTGAAAACCACAAAAATGTCAAAAGAAAGTAGAAAAACAGCAGCTGTATACGCCAGGATTATTTTACCTACACTGAAATCATTCTATCTCAGTTTTAAACATCAGGAGTTGGATTCAGATTTCAGATTCAGACATTTCAGTCGACAAGAGAAGCAGGAGACGGGTCGGCCTCAGCAGAGGAAGGTGAGGTCGCTCTTCCTGCAGCCCACCTGGCAGCACACGGTGGTCAGGATGTTGTTCATGTCCCGTCTGGTCAGCTGGGAGCCTGAATTACTGCTCGTCAGATCCTCCAGACTGTTGTGATCACCTGCAGGCAAACCTGGAACTACAGAACACATGAGAAGGTGAACACAAACACACTTCCTATCTGAAAATGTTCCCTTTGTCTCCTACAGAATGACGGCTGATTGACTTTTTTCAGATCAGTCTTGTGCTACATGAGCTCCATATACGTTCTCATTACATAAGGAAACTGTAAATGAGCATACGGATTAACTCAGCGTTATTCGTCTTCTGCAGTGTCACTCTACTCTTTGTAATCAGCACGACTGATCGGCTAACTGGGTTTGTGTGTGTGCGTGACAGACAGTGAGAGAGAGGAACAGATTGCTGCAGCCTTTAATCAGGATATGTGGACTCCTCTCACATAATCAGGTAACATACTGTATCAGACCACGGTGTCTCTGCACCGGGACACCTGTCTGTCTGCACAGCCTCTACACTGAAGGAAGTCACTGAATAAATGATATTCAGTTCATGCAGCAAGAATAACAGCAGACTTAATGAGTGGAGAGGTCCCGAGATGAAAAAAAAACATGAGTGGGAAGCTGTGGGTTGCTGAAATAACAATGTAATCCTAATATTTTGAGTGTTTGTATCTCAGTCAGTAATGTATATCAAGTGCAAATAATGCATCTTTGCACTAAAGAAGACATAAGTTCAGGGCCCTCCTCACCCGCACCCCAAGTTTGAAGAGCAGTTTTATCCCAAGAGTCACAGCAGCTCCCCCACAAACGCCCTCATGACTGCTTTCTGTGACTTTTATCATTGCACATTTGCAATCCTACTGCTTCTACCTACCCTGACTTTAATACAATTAAGAACAGTCGCCTTTATTTTGCACGTTAGTACAGACTCTGTTACCTCTACTGCTGCTGTTCCGTTTGTTTTTGTGACCGTGTCATTTTGAGTTGTTGCTGTGTTGCTCTTCTACATCACTGTTTTCTTTAAGTTGTTTCTAGCTCTTTTGATGTTGCATTGATGCTAATTATTCATTGGGGGGCTTTTACACCTGTTATTTATAGAGGAGGGGACAGTGGATAGACCAAGAAACCAGAAGAGAGTGGAGGAATGACATGCAGGAAAGTGGCCACAGGCTGGAGTCAAGCCTGGGCCATCCACAACTTAACCATTAGGCTAAATCTGCACCCGAGAGTTGCTCAATTTCATTGTACCTGCTGCAATGACACCACGAATATTCCATTATATTCTATTTTTAAAAATCTTTGCAAAACAGTCAGGAAAAAACATAGACAGTAGATGAAATGCGGCCAAGAAAAGTTTCAGATCAGCTTTATATTAAGCAGAGAAACATTTAAACACAAAAGGTTTCATTTTATAAAAAAAAAAAAAATGGATGCAAACTTCAGGATTTACTTCAAAGTTTAGATATTTCATTTTACACTTTTTTTTTTGTTTTCTTTTTGAACCTGCAGAACTTTATTCTGAATTATGATTAAACATTTAAAAATTATAATTATGTCAGTCTGAAAAGTTAAGATTTAAAGAGACCGGCTGAAAGCGGGTGCTCAGACAGTTCAGGCTAAGATGAACAGCTCCAGGTCATATTCAGTAAAATCTGGTTCACCAGTTGCATTTTTCTCATAATAAGCTTGCTTAGTTATTTGTTGTAAACAGTTTTATTAATATTTGTTTTCAGTAGGTTTAAGAAATAATTACTGACAGTGATAGCCATTCTACAGGGAAATAAAACAAAGAAGAAGAAACTGAATGCTCTTTTGAAATATACAAGTACAACAAAATCAGACTGATTTCAAAAGACAGGTCAAGTTCTTAATTAATAATCAGAAAACAGTATGCACATTGAATCTGTTGTTTTCTGTTTTTTACTAGATCAAGTGCAATACTGTCTATTTTGACCATAATGTGATCCCTTCCTAATGTTTCCTCAGTGTAAATGTTGGAGAACAAATTACAATTTCCTTGTTTTTTTTCTATGAGATTTCAGCAGTTTAAGTTTAGTTCTCATGAGAGTTGACTGATAATTAAAGGCCGACTCCTTTAAGACTACATCCACATAGACACAACAACAGATTGTTCTTCTGCACTTTAGTTCTTGCATCTTCAGGTGTGTTAAAGTGAATCAAAGAGAGCAAGTTTTTCAAAACAGTTTTAAGAAAACAAAATTACGAAATCATGAAAAGAGAAATTCTCTCACCATCCGAGTCCATGTCAGAGAGGAACCTCCTCCAGCGGGAGCCTCCACAGGTGTAAACCACGGCCCTTAGGAACTCTCGCCCGCACAGCTTCACTGCCTTCACCTCAGCTCTCACCTGCTCCACCTGCACAGCTACACACAGCAGCAGCGGTAACACCACCAGAGCCCTCATGATACCTGACCGTCTGTCCGTCTGTCTGCACTGAGGTTTATCTCTTCTCCTTGTCGGCTCTCTCTGCTGTTTGCTCTTTTCTATCTAGTGTCACACTGAAGTCTTCTGCTTTTTTCCAATGCCTACATCTCCTTTTATTATATACCATCCACCTCTTAGCATCCCTCCTCCTCCTCCTCCTCCTCCATCTAACTGGCCTCTTAGTCCATCCCAACACACACACACAGACACACACAAACACACAAACACACACACAGCCCTCTCTATCTGTCGTGTCATTTTATGTTTCCGGTCATCTCCACCATATTTAGCCCTCTCAGAGAAAGTGACGGCCATCATCCTTTTATGACCCTCGACAGACAATCACATTACCCTCCTCATCCTCTCTGTGATTATGTGACTTAAGGCCATGATTGCACCGACCTTTAGCACACCACATGGCTAATTTACTGATTCAAAGCGGCCCCCCTCTGCAGGCACACAGGTGTCGCCTGTGTTTACAACACTCTGATGGACTTTACTGCAGCATTTTGGCCATGTAAGAGGAAACAAGTCAATGTTGACCGTCCATCATGAGGGTCATTTCGATGCTGCTGATGGTGGGATGTGATACTCAGAAGGACATTTCTCTTCGATCATTAACGGTGGAGCTCCCACTTAGGATGTCAATGAAATTACATTACGGTTGGTTGTATGTACTGTTAGATGTTTTATTGTAGTTTAACAGTAACTTACTGGCAACACATTGAACGCTGATGTACAGAAACTCTGCTGTTATTATGTTTTAAAGTAAAACAGAGTGGTTCACACTTAGACAGTCTTTTTATTCTGAAGATTAGTTTTTATTAGCAAACGCCAACTTTACAATATATATCCAACATTCAAAAATATTTGTATGTTTTAAACAGGGTGATGTTTATACAAAAATATATATATACATACACACATGCATATGCACGTCAATTAAAAAAAAAAAATATATATATATATATATAAATAAATCTAATACAAATGATGATAAATAGATACCAAACAAATGAATAGATATGAAAGGGAGAGAAAAAATGCCATGTCTTAGGGACCACAAGAAACCGCTGACCTGATGTATGTGGTGCTACAGAGTCTGGCACAAATGCATGTCTTTAAATGTTTCCCATTCAACTCAACTGAATTAATCTTTGTGTATTACCTTTCACTTATTCAAGCATGCAGCCCAAAGTGCTTCACAAAAAACAGACACCGAAAATAACAGCAACAAGTAAAATGATACAAGACTAAAACAAGATAGAGGATAGTAAAAGGAAATCGTAAAAAACAAAATAAAATCATTAAAATAAAATCAGTAAAACAAGATTAGATGAATAACATAAAAATGAAATAAACTACATCAATAAAGATGATATAGAATTAAATAAAATAATCACAATAAAATATATTAAATAAGATCAGATTGTATAAATACCAGAAAAATAACATAACATAAAATAAGATAAGATTACAATACTTCAATAAAACAAGATCATATAAATACAGGAAAAATACAATAAGAAAAGATAGAACAAAATAAAATCATTACAATAATATACAATTATAAAATAAGATCAGATAACTACGAGAAAAATAAAGTAACAGAAAATAAGGTAAAATAGAATAAAATTAAATAACATGATGTTAAAAACAATGGCTATAACAGTAACAATGGTAATAACGCAGTCATGGGCTAAAAAAAGTTACTCCAGTTGAAAAAGATAGGTCTTTAGTTTATGTTTGAAAACATTCAGAGAGCTCTTAGTTTTAATGTCCAGGGGCAGAGAGTTCTTCAGTTTAGGGGAATAAAAACAGAAAACTCTCTGGCCGGCACCTCAGACAGACACATGAGGAACATTTCAATTCACACTCACTTCTGAGAGAAAACATACTTCCTCTCTGACTCACAACCGAGTACACTAGGCCTGATTTGTTTTTCTGTGCTACATTTCAGGAAACCTTGATCTGACTCTTCAGCAGAAATACCAACTCTAAATTCAGTATAATGACAAACAGGTAAATGTGATGTTTGCAGATAAAGTCTGACCTAATGAGATTGTCTGTTTCTGTGGGAGACATTCGGCCGCCCTCGTCTCTGAGGACTGAGTCTCACAACAAGAGACACAAGATAAAGGCAAGAAACAGACACACAACTAATCTACTCAGGACTACATCAGTGTGCAGCATGTGTGTGTAAGTGTGTGTGTGTGTGCACTGCATCCACCTAAAGGAGAAGACAGAGCGAGACACTGCTGTGTTTGCCATGTGGGCTGACTGTCAGGTGTCATTGACTGACTGTGGGAATAATGGTTTTAAATTGGTGACATAAAAAACACAAGATGCTATAAAGCCAGTTAAAGTGCATTAACACGGACCGCAGTACAGCTTCATGTCAACAAAAGACAGATTACATGAGACTGCAGGGTACGTTCAATAAAAACTCATCAATAAGACAAAAACTGTGGGTCAAATACGTCACAGACTCTGGGATTTAAATCAAAATATCACAACTTTGAGTACAAACTGTACAGATTGTACCTTTACAGTGGATAGGTTCCATGGTTGAGTCTGACACTTGTTGTGGCATCTTTTTTTATTACATTAAAAGCACAGATACACTGCACATCTGTTTCAAATGACAGATGCGTGAAGAGGGAAATTATAAAATAATTCAAATATCTATCTATCTATCTATCTATCTATCTATCTATCTATCTATCTATCTATCTATCTATCTATCTATCTATCTATCTATCTATCTATCTATCTATCTATCTATCTTATCCACCTTCAACAACACTGAGATAACATGAAGGTTTTATGGTGGGGGAAAGTTGACATTTAAGTTTGTTCATTTGCAAGAGAAAAAGTAGGTATTTAAATTAAAATTGCATCCTCTGTAAATGTTCTGAAGTGTTGACAGCAAAATGTGTAAAGAGGAGATTTCTTATTTTAATTAAATGCACAGTTTTATTCCCAGTTCTGATCTTAGGGCAGAAGCCGGATTTTTTATTTTTATTTTCATTTTACCTTTATTTGACCAGGAATAGTCCCATTGAGATGCAAATCTAACCTTTATTTAACCAGATAAAAGACCCATTGAGATCGAGACCTCTTTCACAAGGGAGTCCTGGCCAAGGTCCCTGCCAGGACATTGAGATCATCTGGTCAGTTGCTATTGGTCACTCCCAAAATGAGGCTTAAAACCAGAGGTGACCGAGCCTTTGTGGCGGCTGCTCCTCGGCTCTGGAACAACCTGTCCTGGCATACCTGTTCTGCAAGACAAAACATATAGTAACAAGTAACTAATACATCAATTTATAAATTAGCATTGTTAAGCTGTAAAAACATGTGCACAAGCTGATCAGATGATCCTTTATCCTAGATTTGAAATCCTCCAATTGAATTATAGAATCCAGTTTCAAGTGACCTTGAAGCTCAAACCAAGAAGAGGGAGCAAAGACATTAAAAACACTTTTACCAAAAACAGAGCGAGTCCAAGGCATGACAAAAATAACTTGTCCATGGGACCGAAGATTACAGCCACTGACAACTTTAGGAGTCAATAAGGAGCATAAATACGCAGCAGCTCATGGAGTACGGCCTTATAAAGAAAGACATACTAATGCTCCATTCTTCTGTTGTGTAAGGAAGACAAGCCTACCTTTTCATACAAGATACAGTGATGTGTGCGGAATCCCAAAGCAGTTATATATTTTTATCATCTAGTCCAATTATTATTCTTTTTAGATAATAAATAAAAATGCATTTTTAATAAACTAGAAAGGCTAACAGAAGTTAATGTACATGTTTTTGTCTTGTTCAGCAGGTCTGAATCCACCATGAAGCCCATAATGAATCACATCTGGACAAGAGTCTTCTAGCACGTCCACAGAACCTCTGCTCTCTCCCGGAGGAGCCATTCAGGATGTGCCTCAGAAACCTGACGCCGTCCCTGCCTCCACCAGCTCCAGACCTATCAAACCCACACTCCTGGTGTCTCGCCTCTACCAGCCTGCAAACCTGCGGGATGTTGGTCCATACGCCCAACTGCAAGGAGAGGTGACGTGTAAGAGCCAGAGGCTCATGCAGTGGGCTGGGCTGATCTATCCATCCAACCAAGGGTGTTACTACTACCTGCCTGCCACTTCTCCATGGAGAAGCTGGTGAGACTCATTGTTTAAAAAGAACACTGTGCCATCATCTTTATTATTTGTGTGTTTCAGTATGTTTATTAAGGAAAGCAAGATCTCCACAAAGCATCCACATAGACATTCAGTTTTTCATATAACAGTCATTTTCCAAAGGCCTGATCTCACAGTCTACAGTATCAGTGAGTTGGATTACTTATTCCTTATCATCAGGTGGAACTGTCTTCATGTGTCTGTTTTTAAGAATAAATCTAATTCTCTCTAAATGAAGTGTTTCTGTTGTCTCAGTGAACCACAGTTTGAGAGTAGGTGCTTCTTTCTTCTTCCAAAATAGGAGGATCAGTTTCTTAGCAGTGAGCAGCCCATAAGATCGAAGCTGTTTTTGAGCAACTCGGAAGTTCTTGAGCCCTTCCGAAACCCCAAAGATTATCAATCTGGGATCAAGTTTAGTCTAACTCCAAGATCTTTTGAAATGAAAATCAAAGATTCCAGTCCAGAAATTCTGCATAGTTATTCTTTTCATGATGATTTCTTAATCCATATTTTTCAGAATTAATCCTTTCTGTTTGAAATTAATTCACTTATTTTGAGATTTTATTTTTTCTCCTCTTTTGCAAAAAGCTAAGTGATAGCTGAAATATAGAAGATCACTGATTGAATAAAGAGACCACATCATATGAAGTTAGTCACGTATTATCTGGTTCGAAGGTTTAATAATATAACTGACAGTCAGTGTGTATTGCCCTCTTATCTAAAGCTGTTTCCAGCAATCATTTCACATTTGTTTTCCAGCCTCTTGAGTGTAGAGTTATCATCAGAGTCATCATCAAGTTAAGAACCACAGCATTACATCACAAGTGTAGTGGACATGAAAGTGAGGTTCGGTGTTAATGTTTTGATTTCATTTGATCACTATGTATGTAACATCCGTACTTCTCTATCTGGTAGCTCTCATTCTGTGGACACCTGTGTGTTTGTTGTGATATGCTGCATCTCTTACATCTTGATTCATTTTTTAAAACACAGATCACACGGAAATTCAGGGACAAACTGAAGCCGAAGTTTGGTCTTCTTCGAGGGTGGGAGTTCTACGTGAAGGACATGTACTCATCTGATGTGAATGAAGAAGCAGCCTACAAGACCTACGAGTCTGTGTGCTTGGCGTACACCAGGCTGTTCACCCGGCTGGGTTTGCGTTGCGCTCAAGTGCAAGCAGACACAGGCAACATTGGCGGTAAACTGTCCCACAAGTTCCAGCTGTTGGCAGACATTGGGGAGGACCGGCTGCTGGTCCGTGGAAGCTGCTCCTTCTCGGCTAACATAGAAACCCTCTCATTAGACAGGACTGAATGTCCAAAGTGTGAAACTGGCACGTGGTGGAATCAAAGGGAATAGAAGTCGGCCACACCTTTTACCTTGGTAAAAAATACCCTCATGTTTTTAATGCAACCTTCAGTAATAAACAGAACAAGCCATGCATTGCAGAGATGGGATTTTACGGTCTTGGGGTGACCCGTATTCTTGCTGCAGCCATTGAGGTGATGTCGACAGAGGACAGCATCAGTGGGCCTGGCCTTCTGGCCCCTTACCAGGTGTGTTTTTTACCCCAAAAGAAGGGCAGTAAAACGGATCAGGCAACGGTTTTAGCATAGGAGCTGGTCCACACTTTGAGAGAGACTCTGCCTCGGTTGAGAGGTGAAGTTCTGGATGACCGTACCCACATGACCATCAGGAAGAGGCTGAAGGATGCCAGCAGACTGGGCTACCCGTATGTTGGTGTGGTGGGACAGGGAGCTCTAGAGGAAACTCCAAGGTATTAGGTGATCTGTCAGCAGACCATTGAGACCATGTTTCTCAGTAAGGATGGCCTGATGGACCTCATGGGATGAGTAGAAACTATATGAATACCAAATCTGAATGTTGAAAGAAATTATTAACTTTATGCAGGAGACAATTAATGAGGTGGAGGGGTAAGGAAATTAAGGGCCTGTTATGTCTTAGATGTTTTTGTTATGCCCTTAAAGGAACAGCAGGTGGCGCTGTTATCCACAAAACATTAAACATATTGTCCACTGCTCAACTGACGGACACGAATATAAAGTCTATGGTCACTGAAGAAGTCGTATTATAGACTTTGTCATCACAATATTTCTTCACCATGATGTCATGAACGAGGCAGTCTTGATTCAATTATCGTTTCATGTTTGTCCACAAACAAAGAGCATGATTCCATGCAGGTGAGAAATATGATCCCTTGTCTGAGTTGTTTTGCTTTTGTCTTTTAGTAAAAAGAAATCAGCACTATACTGATTGCATCTTATTAACATCTCTATCCTGTCATTGGGTACATATTTAAAATACAAACATGCAGTATTCAGGTTTCATTTGCAAGTAAAAGTAAATTCACTACAATATTTATTTTGATACCTTCATAAGTGGACATGGTACAGCAGGTAAGCCGTTTTAAAAGTGACGTTTATTTATTTATTTTATTGAAATCCACATTTGATTAATGCTAGATAAAGTATTTAAACTTTTTATGTACAACTGGAATAAATGCATCATATTTCTTTATAATGTAGCTGTAAAATAACATTAAGCACACTATGGAAATATAACATAAGGACACATATGAGAAAGCACAACCATAATATTTAAAATCAATATTAAAACGGAACTGACATGGACATATTATTTTGATTTTACTTCTGGAGCAAAAAATGAAAAATAAAGAAACATAAAAAACACAATAGCTTTGATAGTTACGTGAAAGTTTGTGTAAAAAAAAGTACTGTATGTCGTCTATTGAGAGGCACCCTACTGCAGGCAAGATGGCGCCGCCACAACATCCACACCGGAAGTCCATACCGGAAGTCCATACCGGAAGTGATTCTTTAACCCCCTCTCTACCCAATGCCGGATGCTTCGAACTGGAAGTTTCTTCTTCGTGTAGCGTATTGATTGCATTAGTCTGTCGCTGCTAAATCAATTAGCAGAAAGCTAATTGTGATAGAGAGAGTGAGTGAGTGAGAGAGATCCCGCTGTGTATGAAGAACAGAATAATGTAGAGTGTTAGTGTGTGTGGGGGGAGGGGATGAGAAGGAAAAGACTGTAAGTAAGAGGGAAAATACACTCAAGCTGTACACAGAGATCTATATTCACCACAAAAACAACTGAGGCTCCCCAGAAATGTGTACTGTACATCTATCATCAGTGGCTGACAGTGGTGCCTCAAGTTGAAATATTTTAGTCCTAATATTTTATGTTGATTTGGAGTTTGTAATAGCAAAAGTGCATTGTTCTTTTTCAAGTACAACATTATCAATACAAAAGGGTTAAGACATCATACATATAACATTAAAAGAACATAAAATAAAGTATAATTCTACATTTCAAGTAGGGGTTGGATGGAAAGAAACAGTAGCTATGTATACATTTGCAGTTTTTCTAGTCATTCTAATTGAAGGTTCCAACTTCAATGTTTTAATGGACGCCAAATAAAGTGATCTTGTTAAGACATTGGTGTACATGCATCAAGCATTCAATCTGAATAAAACTGTTTGACAAGCTCAGAGTGTTTACGCCCATCTAATGTCTCAAAATAGAAGGAGAAACCATTCCCTCCGTTTGTTCTTGTGGTTAATGAACACCCCTGTCACTGTGTCATTGTAACGTGTTACAAATTATGTTAAAAAAGAAACAGTCACCACACACCTCTACATTTTCCTCCTCCACTCGCCCCTGCACCATAGATAACACTCTGCTCTTCTCTCGTGACTGTGGATCTACTCTGGATCTGTATTTCATTCATTCATTAATCTATACATGTGATCACATAGGCAGACAGCATGCAAGGTAATTTGGAACAAACACTACAGCAAACTGTACTGAGGTACAGTCAGGCTAACACAACATAAAATAGCATATGACCCAGACAAAACAAGAGAGGCATATGCAGATGTCATCACGGCAGCATCATAATCAGCTTTAAGTATTTCAACACACACTCGGAACAAAAGGCTGTGCATGGCTGAGACGTTAACACTATAACTTAGTGATTCGTGCAGGCTTCTAAGTAACTTCTCAAAACAGTAAATTCTCAACAGCCTATACACTTTTGGAGTCAATCAACTAGTCAATAATACTGATACGATTAAAATGTAAGTGCAAAAAAGTTCATAGAATTACGCGTAAACCTACGTGTTTTTGAAGGCTTTTATTTTGCGTTCACGTTCCTGTTTTTCAAGGCTTTTATTTTTGTAACTTTCGGTATGGACTTCCGGTGTGGGTGTTATTGCAACGTTTTTAGCTTTGTAACTTCCGGTATGGACTTCCGGTATGGACTTCCGGTGTGGATGTTGTGGCGGCGCCATCTTGCCTGCAGTAGGGTACTCTTGGGTCTATTGCATAAACAAATATAGGAAAAAGTTAACCTTTTATAAATATTTTTTAGACTACGGTTCATAAGACACTTGAATTATTCTGCATATTCTGTTTGATAATTATATAATATATTAATAAATTGTATTGATATACTCATCGTGTTTGTTTTCAGCGGGAGTGGAACTCACGTATCAAACGCTTTGTTGTCAAACGGACCCTCATTCATGTAGCACCGCTTATAAACAAGCTGCTGGGAAACTTCTAGAAAATGTGAAGCTGTAACATCATAAGGGTGAATTTAGTACAGCTTGTATTAAGTCATATTTGTTTAAGATTTGTACAAAATAAAAGTGAATTAAAAGAATATTTAAAACGAAGATGGCGTCTTCAGAGGCTCAGTATGACAGTGATGATGGGACTGGGAGGAGGTATGATTTGATTTTATCTTCAGAAAAGAAACTTGTGTTTATAAAAGTGAGCTGTATCAATGGGTGTTAAGCTTGCTACATGCTACATATAACTTAAATGAAGTAACTCCTCTAATTTCTCTCTGTTCTTTTGATTTCATTTAGGAGTTCAACAAAGTTCCCATGTTCACGAAAACAGCCCCTAGCTTGTCTCCAGGCCATCATTCACGATGAAGACAGAACTCCAGAGGATATGTGGACCACAGCTTGAAGTCTCTTCAGCTGCATTCAGACCTTTGGTCAGGGGAAAATGTGGGTGTAAGAAACTTGTGATTATAATAAATTGCTTCATTCCTCCACAGAGATAACAAGGAGCCTGAAAGATGAGGAATGTGTTTTTCAAAGAGAAGAACTACCAAAAGGCGATCTTGGCTTACACAGAAGGGCTAAAGAATAAATGTTGAGATCAGGAGACCAACACTGTTCTGCTCACTAACAGGGCAGCAGCACACTTCCACCTGGGTGAGGACAAGTCTTATTTACATGACATATACAGAAACAGTGACAGCTTTTCAAGAGATGAACACAAAAAATGGATGGATGCACATGGAATGACTTAGAAAGACTTAAAGCTGCTGTTGGTAGTGACAGAGTAAACATCTGTTCAGAGAGAGGGGCTTCGAGTGTCAACGCTATCCCTCCAAACCAGATTTCCTCTTTGCCCCCCCACACAGATCGGCGTGCGCAATCATGATAGTGCCGGACTCATATCAATCCGAGGATGTAGTATGGGCTGCCCCTAACCAACCAGAACAGAGGATTTGAGATTAGCTATGATTGGTCCGTCATAATGGGAAAGAGGGGAATAATAACATTGCGTGAAACAAAGGTATTTGGAAACGCAGAGATTTCGCAATTGTCTCAAATTACTCCACTTACCGATGAGTATGGATGGGTATTATGACTTTTTCTCCAAACCCAACAGAAAAAAAGTAACGTTTTTTTACACAATTCCTGCCAACAGCAGCTTTAAGAGTAAAACAAAGAAGCTTATTTTTCTTGTCAAACACATCCAAAGCTTATTTCATTGAAGGTTTTTCTGGTTCTTGTCACTCAGGTAACATGTGATCTGCACTGAACGATGCTGCAGCTGCAAAGAGGATCAAACCAGACCACCTGAAAGCCTTAATCAGAGGTAGGAAATAAGAATGAAGAAGATTTTTATTGCCAAGTAAGTAAGAAAGTAAGTAAACTTTATTTAGTATATTATAGCACCTTTCACAGAGCATAGTCACAAAGGGCTTCACAGAGAATCAATTTAGGACAAGAAAATTCAATGTGAAATAAATAAAATAATAAAGAAAGCAGACAAATTAACAACCATAATACAAAATTGCAACAGATAGGTCAAAAGCCATAACAAACAAATGTGTCTTTAGCTGCTTCTTTCAGTGGAAACAGCACAGCGTATTTGGGCTGGAAGTTTGTTCAAAGAGTTGTAGCCACATGTTGCCACATGCTCAAAGGCACGGTTACCTTTTGTTTTTAGCCTAACACGAGGCACAGCAAGCTAGGTGTCTACGTACAAGTAACCTGCATCTGTATTTGGTTCAAGAAGAAAAACTTGTGACGCAAGAAACAAGAGATGTGAATATGAACGAGGAATGTATAACAGGAAATATGAAAAGATATGAAATGTGTAACATATTGTTTTTAAAAGACAATTACAGTAGGGGGAGATGAAGGGTATGGAACAAGTTATATGTTGATCCAAAGATGATTTGTTAAGTCAAAGAAATGACATGAATGTAAAATGAAATGTTGAAGGGGTTGAAGAAAAAGGCCACCTGCCACAAGACATAGTTCGGAAAAGTCTGAAACGGGGACAGAGTCAACCACCAGTTTTTAATTTGCAACAAAGTGTCCTCAAAGTATGAAGGCAGCATGAAAGCACATGGTGATGATATGAAAAATGGATCTGAAATGTGTAAAAAATAATCAACTCCTCATCTTGTGATTGTCTCTGCAGGTGTTTAGTGTTGTATTGAGCTGCGCAACCATGCAGAGGCCCTGCAGTGGTGTGAGGAGGCACTCAAAGCCCACCCAACAGACAAGAAGCAGACAAAGACACAAACACAAGGTACAATCACTCATGGGTTCTAAAACGTTCTGATATGGTAGTTTATGTCGTGTCTTAAACTCTTGTGGTAGGGTGACCCAGCCGTGAGGCGATCGTCCAACGGAGCAGTGACCAGAAATGAGGCTTCGAACTCAGTATCAAAGTTTACACACAAAGTTTATTCATGCAGCATGAGAGAGAAGTTACAGCATACTCAAGAGCATCTGAAGTTCTCCGCTGAATGACAGAGATGCTCAATACTTTATAGTTCTTCAAATATAAGGGAGGAAAAAGGGAGGGGGGAAACATGTGTATGTGTGACCTTAATACAGTTGTTCATACGTAAGGAAGAACAAAGGGAGGGGAGAAAGGAGGGGGGGGGATAACAGGTGTGGGTGATTTGCAATCAAGGGTGAGCAAAGGGTCTTGTCAGGTGAACATCGTACCCTGGAAACAACAGAGACATTACCTCAGTCTAGTGGTTTACAAAAAGCACACGTCTGCACATATCCTATTCATCTTATGACATTTGTGGTTATCAAAAGCACATATCAACAATTCTTAAAAGCGTACGTCGGCTCTTTTATCTAACACAAAGCGTTTGGCATAGTTACCAAAAATCCCCTTCGCTTACATTCAACTGCAATATGAGACTAGGGTTGGTTCTCGGTCTTTGCAAAACAACTTATAAATAGATGTATTTACCACCTCCAAGCTGAACCTACATTGAACTTGCAGAAACTGGGGCACTGACCTCAGTCTCGCCTTTATTCAAAGATCTGCACAGATCTCTGGCCTTATGCCTTACTATTTGCTGGTTTCTTCAATAAAACATATAAAATGGAAAACATGTGAATATAATTGTTAAAAGAAGAATACATGAGCATAATAAGAAAAACATGATTATATTTAAAGAAAATGCATGATTATAATAGAGGATATTAATCAAGATTCCACACTCTTGAACTTGTTTTTGTTTTGTTCCTCAGAGAGCGGCAGAAAGAGATACCAGGAAGGCCAAGGCTAAAGAGAAAAAGTTGCACAATGTGAAAGAAGCTCTTCTAGCTGCTTTAAAGGTATGCATCCCGCTTTAAAGGTGATGCTTAAATTTCACTTCAAGTTTCTGTCAATAAGCTTCAACCTGTGAAACTGTGCTACACAATCAGGTGTGTTTTGATTAATGGGAGAGCTTCTCATCTAGGGCCCTATGAAATCTGTTTTATTTTTTTCAAATTCCATTTTTTCCATTTTACTTTTTTAGAGTTCCTTTTTTTACCCTTTGCACTTATTTTACCACCATATAGTGTGTGCTTTTTGTGTCAGTGAATAAGTGGGATGTCAGCCTCTGTACACATTGCAACAACATCCTCAACAAAGTTTCTTCTTGAATCCGCTGACTTGTTTGAAACAGCAGGTTGGCCTGGCTAGAATTAGCAGTGTTTTTCTCTGTTTTTCACATGGCTTATGGATGACAAGTGGTCATCACACGTATTTTTACAATTCCAGTCAACAGTATGTTGGCAGAATCTGCAAAAAAGCATGTCACCCGACTCATAGAAGTCATGTGGGAACTGGTCAGCTCTGTATTTTGGAGTAAGAGATGAGTTTCATAGTTTTTTTGCAGACTTATCCGGTGTTTCTGGTTGCCGCTTCGACATGTTGTTTATTTCGGGAGGGGGCGAGTGAGTGTTTGTGAGGTGATGCACCTGTGGTGCCACGAATGAGCGGTCCCGGAAACATTTCCCCAGACAATCGTTCCTCCTCCTCATGATGACAGCATTTCAGTCACAATATGTCAATTGTTCTGTGATATTCCGCGTTTAACAGTTAATTCCATTTTTATTGGCCAATTCTGTGTTTCTGTGAACGTGGAAATCATAGGGCCCTACTAATCCCTTTCATGCACCCTGAGAAGACAACCCACTAGCATCTATCTGCACCTGACACACAGTTTAAGAATGACCTAAACCAAAACTTATTCTGTGACAGGTCTTCTTGTTGAGAAACTTAATTGCTTCAGTCCTCCAGATCCTCCTTGTATTTCTGTCTCACTCGATTGTCAGTTGGGGATGCTAAAATTCGAGTAAGAGAGTGAGATGAATAAGAGGAATATGAATCACCCAACATAAAGCTTTTCACCTATTTGAGAGAATCAAAGCCTGCAGGACTGACTCAGCCCCTCTTTACCACATCACACTTTATCAATCCTTCAAATCTGACACAACCCTCTCTGTTAATCTCTTCTTTCCTTGATGTAATCCTAATCCAGGGTCTTTCCTTGCATATATCAGATGTATTTTTGTGCTCCACACAGGATCGAGACATCAAGCTCCTGCAGCCTATGAAGTCTGGTCAGCGTGGTTCTGACAGTGAGGATGAGGATGAAGGCTCCTCTGCAGTGATATCAGGGCTGAGTCTGGACGGATTCAGCTCACAGTAGGTGACCGGGGCTCAGGTGTTCCTGGATGAGCACGGCTCCCTGCACTTGCCCGACCTCTTCCTCTACCCTGAACACCAGCAGAGTGACTTCATCTCCGCTTTCTGTGAGAGCAACTGGTAAACAAAATCCTCTTGATCTTTCAGTCCTCTGTATCTTGTCTGTGTATGTAATTTAAGTCTTAAACGCAGCTCCAAAGAAACATCTTTATTTTTAAATCACTTTCTCTGTTCTCCCTCAGTCTTATGGATCACCTGGGGGTCATGTTTGGAGAAGAACTTCCACCTTGGGACATGGACAGAAAATATCGCACACAAAATTTGCAGGTTAGTGTGTCAGGGTTCCCACGCGTCCTGGAAAACCTGGAAAACAGTTGACCAGTTTTCCAGTACTGGAAAACACCTGGAAAATGGAAGAAAAAGTCAAATGTCCTGGAAAATCACATATAGTCCTGGAAAATGATTCCAACATGGCTGCGTGCGACCTGACCCGATTAACAAAACACATCCCCATTCATTGAAAGTTGAGTGCACGCTGTGCTGGAAAAGACAGCGACACTGCACAACTTTTTTCACATCTTTTCTCCTTCACTTCATAATCATGCATTCACAGAAAACGGGGGTATATTGTTTATGTTTTATGGTACATGAACCTTGTAGAGTGCTCTCTGCAGGCTGAGAGCTCAATTACTGTACTTTAGCTCAGTTGTTCTCAAAGTGGGGTCCTGGGACCCATGAGGGTCCGCGAACCATAGTGTGGGGGGTCGTGAAATAATTTGAATACATTTCTAATACATTATAAAATTGTGCTGTGTCATTACAAAACAGCATATATACCATTGTTATGATACCATTTGGTGGCTCGAAGGGATATGTGAGTCTTGTTACTGTTAATTTTCTGAAAGCGTTTAAGATCAATTACTTGAAAAGTATAAATGCTGTCATGTTGAGTCCACAAGGAATGAAATGACCCTCTGTTTTAAAGTATACAAGTGGTATTTACTTGATTCAAATTAAAGTGTTATCTGTTTATCACTATGGTACAGGTCTGAAGTATTTACATTGGTACGTTTTACAATACAAATAGTTCCAAGGGCAACTAAGAGTGCAAATGGTAGTAAGAATGTGCTTTAGTGATGGGAAGTTCGGCTCTTTTCAGAGAGCCGTCTCTTCTAACTCGGCTCCCAAAGAAGAGCCGGCTCTTTCGACTCCCGAACGGCTTTTAATTTAGGATCTTGTGTAGCCGTAGATTTTACCTTAACTTTGCAAAAACTAATGGTTTGTGTTGAAAACCCTTTTACCTACGGTGTTTTTATGAGAAGCCTTATAATTGACCAATTTTGTGCATTTATTCTGTTACAAAACCATACTCACCCTAACCCTACGGTTAGGATTATGGTTAGGGTTAGTGTTGTGATTAGGGTTAGAATTATGGTTAGGGTTAGTGTTGTGATTAGGGTTAGAATTATGGTTAGGGTTAGTGTTGTGATTAGGGTTAGGATTATGGTTAGGGTTAGGGTTAGGATAAGGGTTAGGATTAGGGTTATGATTAGGGTTATGATTAGGGTTAGGGTTATGATTAGGGTTAGGGTTATGATTAGGGTTATGATTAGCGTTAGGGTTAGGGTTATTATTAGGGTTAGGGTTATGATTAGGGTTAGGGTTATGATTAGGGTTAGGGTTAGGATAAGGGTTAGGATTAGGGTTATGATTAGGGTTATGATTAGGGTTAGGGTTATGATTAGGGTTAGGGTTATGATTAGGGTTAGGATAAGGGTTAGGATTAGGGTTATGATTAGGGTTAGGATTAGGGTTAGGGTTATGATTAGGGTTAGGGTTATGATTAGGGTTAGGGTTAGGGTTAGGGTTATGATTAGGGTTAGGGTTAGGATAAGGGTTAGGATTAGGGTTATGATTAGGGTTAGGATTAGGGTTATGATTAGGGTAAGGATAAGGGTTAGGATTAGGGTTATGATTAGGGTTAGGGTTATGATTAGGGTTAGGGTTAGGATAAGGGTTAGGGTTAGGGTTATGATAAGTATTAGGGTTAGGGTCGGGAGTAGGGTTAGGATTAGGGTTAGGGTTATGATTAGGGTTAGGGTAAGGGTTAGGATTAGGGTTATGATTAGGGTTAGGATTAGGGTTATGATTAGGGTTATGATTAGGGTTAGGGTTATGATTAGGGTTAGGGTTATGATAAGTATTAGGGTTAGGGTCGGGAGTAGGGTTAGGATTAGGGTTAGGGTTATGATAAGTATTAGGGTTAAGGTTAGGGTTGGGATTAGGGTTAGGGTTATGATTAGGGTTAGGGTTAGGATTAGGATTAGGGTTAGGGTTAGGGTTAGGGTTAGGATTAGGGTTAGGGTTAGAACCAGAACTTAATTTAAGCAAACAGAACCAGAACCAAACTCATGCAAACCCAACCATAACCGAACCAGAACTGAACCAGAACCGAACCAGAACCGAACCAGAACTGAACCAGAACCGAACCAGAACCGAACCCAACCAGAACCATACCAGAACCCAACCAGAACCCAACCAGAACCCAACCAGAACCCGAACCAGAACCCAACCAGAACTGTACCAGAACTGTACAAGAACCGAACCAGAACCAAACCAGAACCGTACCAGAACCGAACCAGAACCGAACCACCATTAGGGTTAGGGTTAGGGTTAGGGTCGGGATTAGGGTTAGGGTTAGGATTAGGGTTAGGGTTAGGGTTGGGATTAGGGATAGGGTTAGAACCAGAACTAAATTTAAGCAAACAGAACCAGAACCAAACTCATGCAAACCCAACCAGAACCGGACCAGAACTGTACCAGAACTGAACCAGAACCGAACCAGAACCGAACCAGAACCGAACCGAACCAGAACCGAACCAGACCCGAACCAGAACTGAACCAGAACTGAACCCGAACCGAACCGAACTAGAACCATACCAGAACCCAACCAGAACCCAACCAGAACCCAACCAGACCCGAACCAGAACCGAACCAGAACTGTACCAGAACCAAACCACAACTGTACCAGAACCGAACCAGAACCGAACCAGATTCGAACCAGATTCGAACCAGAACCGAACCCAAGTAAACAGATACAGAACCAAACTCAAGCAAACCGAACCAGAACCAAACTGGAGCAAACATTATTAATGTCGTCAGGTTGGCATTGAGAAAAATCTGATGCCTCAGTTTTGATGGGCTGATCCGATTTCTCCTCTCAGTGAGTATTTGCCTGGTATTCAAGAAGAGTCTCTGAAGGAACAGATGTAGTCAGGACACACAGCCTTCCCTCCATCACCTGTATCCTATATCCTCACATGTGATTGGCCGCATGGCCGCCATGCAAAGTTCTGCTGTGAGCAGGCTGGGACTGAGCACTGTGAGAGCTAAGCAGCGAAAGAAAAAACTGGGAGCCGGCTCTCTCTAGATGCGATCCGGCTCTTCTGATTCACTATAAAGCATCGGCTCTCAGAGCCGCAGCTTTTGATCATGACACATCACTAATGTGTTTAATCTGTGTTACAGTTAAGAGGGGGCCTTGGACAATTTTCTCACCTGTAAGGGGTCCCTGGCTCCAAAAAGTTTGGGAACCCCTGCTGTAGCTAGTAGGAGTGCAAACTCCCGATAGTGAAAACAAACAGAACAAAAAGAGCGACACAGCTGCACAGAAACTCCATGTTGTAGACATCACTGATCATAATAGACATCGCCATGCAGGAAGACAGTTTATATTTTTTTAAATCTCTGAGAGATCTTCAAATACAGAGTGCATCTTTACACTGGCGCGATTTTTTCAGAGTTTACAGTAACTCAAATAAAATAACGTGACATTTGCTTTGTTTTATATCGACCACTTAGCAGGATGAATATCATGATTAAGAAGGTATATTTTGAGTTTCAGTTGAGTTTTGTGGCCATTTTTGTCATTCAGTTCTATTTAGGTCATTAATGCACTGATCCTCTGATCATTATTATTATTATTTAATTATTTCAGTCAGGCAGCTTCCTGATTCCTTTGCTGGCTCTTTTGTTTTTTTCTTTGCTCATTTTATATTTATTGAGAAAAGAGAAAGCTGAGATGTTGCCCATCATTGTTACTCGGTTGCACTAATAAAGTGAAGTGCTGTACATCTGTGGTTGCATTATTCTATTATCAATTTGCCGTCATTTGTAAGTATGTAAGAGATGATTTCATTGATAGCCATAGACTACATGTCTTTCAATGTAGACTTCCACTGTCATACTAGCTTGATCATCAATGAAAATGTCCTGGAAATGTCCTGGAAAATGATCTCTGGAAAAGAGTGGGAACCCTGGTGTGTTTATCCAGTGGTGGACAAAGTACATAGCTTCATTACTTAAGTCAAAGTATAGATACTCCAGGTTAAATATTACTCTAATACAAGTGAAAGTTGCTCTGTCAAATTATTACTTGAGTTAAAGTCAAGCAGCAACCTCCGGTCTAAAAATATGAGTCCTATGCGGAAGTGCTAAAAACTGCACTTCAAGGAGGATCCGCTTGAGGCTGGCTCCTGAAGTACCGGGAGCCACATACACACCAATTCAAAAAAGACGATCTGTACAGCAGAAATAAACATGTTTACAGCCTGGTACAAAAGACGAGTGTAGTCTGGATAGCTAATTTCTCGATCGGCACACACTGTAGGGGGGGTGATTTTTAGAAAGATATTTAGATTACGAGTCTTCCCATGAGAGGCACAGCTGACTTGATTGACAGGCGGGAACACTGTAGCTGTTGGCTGGGAGGCTCAAAGCCCTCCTCTTTACATCACAATCGCTCGACAGCAGCAATATGGCTGCCACCGATGATTAGCCTCAAAACAGTGCTTCAGAAACAGATGGGTGACGTCACGGATATTACGTCCATATTTTATAGAGTTTATGGTTAAAGTACTGAAGTACTTGCTTTTAATAATGCTTAAGTATTCAAATTACTTCTTAAAATATTGTATTTTCACAATACAAATGCAGTCAAGAATACATAGGAGTACATTCTGTCACATTCTGTTAATCTAGAAACCATTACTGGAAATCTCTAAAATACTATACCATGGAATAAAAACAGAAACTAAGTTACTCCAAGCACAGACAACTTTGTTTGAAATGTTCATCTGGAATGAAACGAATGTCACGTAGCTCAACATGCTTTCTCAGGTTGGACTGTGAATGTTTGTATGTTTGGGCAGAGTAGGAAAAAGGGAGAACATTTCAAACGATACGTATCATTCTTCATTTCAAAAACCTCTAACACGGGCTGAAGATATGGCCATGGATGTTCAGGTGGAGAATTATAGCCATCATTCACCTCTAGATGAACGACCTGATCTGAGTGAAATCTGCTCTGTGTTTGGTCCACGTTCAACTGTGGAGAAACACGATATACAGGTACGACTAATCCACTGAGACAAACAGAACTACACAAACACATTTTACTGTCTTAGGGATCAGATTTCAGAAAAGAGAAGGAAAGTCATGAGCTGACTTCAAAGCAAAAGTAGGGAGTGACTAGAGCATTGATAGAAATGTAGTGGAGTAAAAGTTATTAGTTCCCCAAAAAATAATACTCAAGTAGTGAAGTGAAGATATTTAAAAAATGTACTTACGTACAGTACTCAAGTAAATTTACTTTGTTACTGTCCACCACTGGTTTTGTCTAATATATCTTTGTCCCTTAAAATATGTTTTTCCCTTGACCAGTTCAAACACACTCCCATTGATAACATAGCTGTTTGATTGATCGAGTAGAGAAGAGGCGTGGGAGCACACATCATTTCCATCAGTTCTGGTGGAGACACGTAGGAGTTCACACACAGAGCATTGTTTCAGCTGTCTCAGAAACATTCAGCATATTAAATGACCGTGTTAAACCAGTTTTATTGCCAGCTTAATTCAATTCATAAATACAAAATGTGATTGATTTTGAGAACTTTGAACCCGTGAAAGTGTTCTTGTACCTTCGTCCGGTGCTGGCAGAAGTTCTATGTCATTATTTTATGTCAGTCTCGAGTGTAGTGCCGTTCTCTCAGGCTCCCTCTTTGGACTCAAACCCTGATTCCACGATGCCCATAGGGTCTGAGACATGCCTGTAGTTATGAGACCAAAATGATGACCAGCAGGGTTATCATTCTACGGCATGTGTTAGCTCTAGTATTGCACAGTTATCGATAAAACATCTAAACCATCATAAGAATCAAAACGGATTCAAACCGACTGATGGACTCGATTAAATTCAGGGTTTGTTTGGTTTCCTCTGCGGTGAATCTTTAAAAGTTATTCTCTTAAAGTGGTGCATGTGTGGGTGTGTATGGGGCTTTATAGAGGTGTGTGTGCACATGCAAAACATCAGAATACATTATCTAAGAGGTCAACTTCAATGTTGATCTGTGTGAAGGGTGGACGAAGAGGCAAAGGCTGTGATTGCTGCTGCGCGCACACGTCAGTTGTTTCAGTGTAAACTCAGGGTTTGTTTGAGTTTGATGCATTTGCATCTAAGCGTGGGTGGGTGTGTTTGTGTGTGTTTGTGTGAAACCAAAGAGTGACAAACAGCTCACCCTTTATCTCCGTAAATCAAACATGTTACACAGTAGCAGACACTTCTTGTTCAGTTCTTCTTTATCTATGTACAGTCATGGCCAAAAGTTTTGAGAATGACACAAATATTACATTTTCACAAAGTCTGCTGCTTCAGGGTTTTTAGGTGTTTTTGTCAGATGTTTCTATGGTATAATGAAATACAATTAGAAGCATTTCATAAGTATCAAAAGCTTTTATTGAGAATTACACAGAATTCATGCAATAAGTCAATATTTGCAGTGTTGACCTTTCTTTTTCAAGACCTCTGCAATTCTCCCTGGCATGTTGTCAATCAACTTCTGGACCAAATCCTGACTGATGGCAGTCCATTCTTGCATAATCAATGCTTGGAGTTTGTCAGAATTTGTGGGTTTTTGATTGTCCACCCGCCTCTTGAGGATTGACCACAAGTTCTCAATGGGATTAAGATCTGGGGAGTTTCCTGGCCAAGGGCCCAAAATCTTAATGTTTTGTTCCCCGAGCCATTTTGTTATGACTTTTGCTTTATGGCAAGGTGCTCCATCATGCTGGAAAAGGCATTCTTCATCACCAAACTGCCCTTGGATGGTTGGGAGAAGTTGCTCTCGGAGGACGTTCTGGTAACCTTCTTTATTCATGGCTGTGTTTTTAGGCAAGATTGTGAGAGAGCCCACTCCCTTGACCGAAAAGCAACCCCACACATGAATGGTCTCAGGATGCTTCACTGTTGGCAAGAGACAGGACTGATGGCAGCGCTCACCTCGTCTTCTCCGAACAAGCCTTCCTCCAGATGCCCCAAACAATGGGAAAGGGGATTCATCAGAGAAAATGACTTTACCCCAGTCCTCAGCAGTCCAGTCCCTGTACCTTCTGCAGAATATCAGTCTGTCCCTGATGTTTTTACTGGAGAGAAGTGGCTTCTTTGCTGCCCTCCTTGACACCAGGCCTTCCTCCAAAAGTCTTCGCCTCACTGTGCGTGCAGATGCACTCACACCTGCCTGCTGCCATTCCTGAGCAAGCTCTGCACTGGTGGTGGCCCGATCCCGCAGCTGTAACACCTTCAGGAGACGGTCCTGGCGCTTGCTGGACTTTCTTGGGCGCCCTGGAGCCTGTTTGGCAACAATTGAACCTCTCTCCTTGAAGTTCTTGAAATTCGATAGACGGTTGACTGAGGTGCAATCTTACTCGCTGCTATAAACTTCCCTGTTAGACCCTTTTTGTGCAATGCAATGATGGCTGCACGTGTTTCCTTGCAGGTAACCATGGCTAACAGATGAGGAACAATGGTGTCATGCACCATCTTCCTTTTAAAGTGTCCAGTCACTCAATCGTGACAGATTGATCGGCAGCCTTGTCCTCATCAACACCCACACCTGTGTTAATGTGTGTGACACCTGTGTGTCATTGAAATTATGTTAGGTGGTCCTTTTGTGGCAGGGCTGAAATGCAGTGGAAATGTGTTTTTGGTGATAAAGTTCATTTTCAAGGCAAAGAGGGACTTTGCAATTAATTACAGTTGAGCTGATCACTCCTCATAACATTCTGGAGTATATGCAAATTGCCATTATAAAAACTGAAACAGCAGACTTTGTGAAAATGAATAGTTGTGTCATTCTCAAAACTTTTGGCCATGACTGTAAATCAGTCACTGGGGAGGTGAGTGTTGCTGTTGGATCACAGAGTGCTGCAGGTATATACAGGGTATAAATGGGTCTGTAACCTTTGAGTTCAAATATCAAATTGAAAGAAAACTCACTCCCCTGAAAAGTGAGGCGTCCTAGTGATTATAAGTGGTTAAATATCCTCATATTGAAAATTAAAAATGAACAACAACGTTTCTTGTGAGGCTCGAGTTGAACTGGTTAAATGTTAAAGACAATATCTTTGATATAGCGAGCCACTTCTGCCGTGTTGCTGTAGCTCATCTCACTGCCTTCCTCAGGGGGAAAAGCTTCATTCAATGCATACTATATTAACTTGTAGTTTAGCTCTCTACATTTTACAAGGAGTTAGCCCGACACTGTATAAACCTAAAGGGAAGTGATCAGGACGATGACCGTCTGTCACAAAAACAGCATGCTGACTTATAAAAACTAAATGATTGAACTTAAATCTTGACGTTCCCTCTTTTTCCAGCTTTACTTTGAGGGTGAGAAGAAAGAGACTCTCCACCAGGTCCACCCAGAGACCTCACTTTTGAAAGTGCTGCAGCAAAAAAGGTAACCCATGTTGAGGAAGTCTGTTTTATGTGGATGACACATTTGTTCTGTAATCCTGCCCTTTTGAGGAATGAAGATCTCTGATTAAGTTATCTGTTATCTGCACCTCGCTGTCTGGGGTTTTATATTTTAACTTCCTGGACACGCCCTGACATTAAATCTCCTTTGTCTCGATTAACTTTCGTTTTTGTTTCTGAACAGGTTTTTCATCAAAGGAGGCACTCCCAGCTTCATCATTCTAGTAAGCGGCTCACCTTTCAAGAAGCAGTTTTTATCAGGAAAGAAAACACAAGGAATGTAAAGACGAGTCTTAAACCCTGGACTGATGGTTCATATCAACCCCAAAGGACTAACTTCTGGAAAAGACACCAAGGTAAACATGTTTGTCTCCTTTCACCGAGAGCAGCACACCAGACACCTGATTCTCTGGTTTTCTTTACAAATACAAACTCAATAAAAAAAAATAACTCTTAAGACATTTTATTAAAGTGCTTTATTTGTCAAACCGATGCGCTGAAACACGTCTAGTGAAACAGAAAATTAAAACACCTAGTGTGTATGAACAATCGCTGTAAGTACTCAAAGAATATAAAAAACAAAACCTGAAAATATGCAAAAAGAGCCTCCTGACTCTGTCCTCCACTGTAGGTGGAAGAATTTGGAGTTTCATTGTTGGTTCAAATAAAGGTGATGTGATCTGGAATAAAACCTTTTTATTTATTGAAGAAGATGAATTTGAATGCTTGGAAAACTTCCTTGTTCTTCAAAACACCTTCAACAAACAGATAAGAGGTGAAGACAAGGTCATCAACCTGAACTTAGCTGTGTGGCAAACATTACAGATAATTATAATAATGATAATAATGGGTATAATAATTCCTATTATTATGATATAAAAAATAAAAATATTACTATTATTATCACCATTATTATAATTATTATAACTTGATTTATATCCTACCTTTAACAACATAACAACAAGGGTTTGCAAAGTGCTTTGACGGATACTAAAGCATATAAAAGCTTAAAAACCCAACACATTAAAAAAAAACTTACAATGAAAAAATCCAACAACTTAAGAACCCAAGAGAAGAGAAGACCTCAAACATCAAGAAGATCCAGCCAACATGATTTACCTAGACAGCATCAGAACCCTGGAAATACAAGAATCAAGACCAGGAGGACCAAACATGTGAAATGATGTGGACAATTAAAAGAAAAAGATATAACAATAATTTGTTTACTGAGTGGTGTGTTGTTTGTTTAGGTAAACATCATGACAAAACCCACTCTTCTCTGTGTGATGTTGATATGAAACCCTGCAGGGCATCATTTACCTGAAGCTAAGTGATGATTTGTTTTTTCCTGTAAGCTGGGCGGGGATTACAGAGCCCAAATAATAAGTGCCAGGTGCCTATAAGGTGTGAGTAAAACCCATGCAAATAGTCAACAAATGCAGGTATTATTAAACATCAGCGTTTTCAACACTGAAGGACTTAAGAGTTATAGGGGTTATCTGTCCCCATCAGACCCCTTTAATTTCAAACAAGGACTTCACATCTGGCAGAACATCTGCAACAAAGTCTTCATTACTTACTATAGGAGCGTGCAAATAAGGAGCGAGAGATGGATCAAGGTTAAAGGTTAAAGAGAAACTTGTGAATTAGAATTTGACTTCAATGTAACAACATACAACATAGCCGACCAATAAGAAGCCATAAAAGCTCAGTGTGAAATGGTGACGACCCCTTGTTGGTTCATCACAGCTGGGGGCATCATCATCATCATCGGAGCAGGCTGTGTGGCGAAAATGGTTTGATTCTGCACATTGATGACAGTAGGAGTTTTCTTACGGTGTTTTAACTCTCTGTGCATCTGACACCAGGAGCACCACCCGCAGCAACACGCCGCTACGATGTCCTTACAGAGAGAGCCCTGCAGGAAAACATCAACAGATGCAAATCTAGTTTTTCTTCACTCAACATGACACAGAATAATTCAGATCACACACATGCATCATACCTTAATACCGTATCTGTTTCTCATGGCAGCCCTCATAGACAGACCTGCAGGAGGTACACACATAGGAATCCCACAGAATGTTGTTACACCGCAAAAGTCAAACAGCGGGAGAAAGGTGTTCTCTCCAAATCTGCCTGACACCGTGCAGGCAAGGCAAGGACCGCACCAGAATCCATAGCAGCCTGAAACAGAGACGCAGAAACTCTTCAAGTGACTCAGCTCTTCTGAAGAACGCTTAAAAATCCCCAGTGATTAAAAAAAATACTTATTGGTGGAAGTTTAGGAACTGAGTCTTACAGGTACTGGGTTCCTCAAAGCAGTCCATGAGACCAGAGTCCCAGTCCACCAGGGGTTTATTTTCCATCACTTTTTTGAACAAGTTGCCCCGAAGCTGGTGAACTTTGAAACTGCTGTAACGTGCGGTGGATGTCTCTCTGGTCTCTGTTCACCTGCTGTGCACCCGAATTGTAGCAGCACTCAGGTAGGAGGATCACATTTAAAGTGCCAGGTGCCTATTGCTATGGTGACAAGGTGTGAGTAGAGCTATGCAAATACTAATCAAATGCAGGTTTTATTTACTGTAAGCATTGTCAATACTGGAGGTCCGGTTTTACATGTTATCTCATTAACCAGCCCTGCTTCTTATTAGTCCCCATTGTTACACTCCTTTAATTTCAATCAAGGACGACTGACAGGACATCTGTAGCTATCTGCCAGTACCTGTGTGCATAATAAAGTCAGGCATCCATGTAACAAAGTGTCCATCACTTAAGACTAGTTGAAATTTTAACTTTTGTTTAATCAACTAAGAAATGATTCACTTCAGGACATTTTTAATAACTGTTAATAATTCCTAATTGCAAAGTTGTAGCGCTTTGAAGAACGTTGATGAAATAATTTAAACTTTATATGTACATGAAAATAGTGTAAAGACAACACATCAAATTTTGGAACAGAATTTTTAATTAATAATATACACATATCGAGTTTAAATGATCCACAAAGAATCAACATCTATTCAGCATTTTACACAGCGACCCAACTTTGGAAATAGGGTTGTACACTGACCACTACAGTTTATGTAAGTATTGAATGACCATGACCACTACCTAAAACAACAACAGATGAAAAAAGTGATTACAGTTGGAATTGATCAACTTATGGATGTAATTGTATGTACTGTTGTGTAGATTATTTGTTCAGTATAGTGATGGGAATTCCGGCTCTTTTTAGAGAGCCGGTTCTTTTGGCTCCCAAGTGGCTCCTCAGATTTTTTCTTGTTTAAATTAATGTATTACCTAAAATAATGTAAAATTATATGTAAAATGAGTTACTAATGTAAAAAACATAAATGATATCAAATGTTTATTATTTATAAGGCTTTATTTATACACTCGACATGGAGCAGAGTGCTACAATATTAAATCATAAAGTACAAAAACAAGACCCATCTCAATTAGACAAAAAGGTCCAATCTCTGATAAACTTTTTCACACCTTCATTAACAGCAGGTTCCCTTGGCTATCCTTATTCTTCCTATAGCACTGATTCCCAGTTGGCAGGGAATGTTCTCACCACATTGGCTAACATTACCTGTATAAGTTCTGATTATGTTTCAAGAAAAGGTTTCAGTGAAATATTCAAAGAACATCTTAAGGATGTTTATCGATTTAAAAAATGTTCTTTATTTGTTAACTATCAATGGAAGAATAACATTTTGTCTTTAACATTCAGCTGGTGTTTGATAATATCCTTTAAGTAACAGACAATGTCTTGAGTGTAATATTTAAAGAACATCTTAAGGATGTTTTAAATAATGTTCCTTTATTGTTTACTTTTAATGGAAGAAGAACATTTTTAGGTAAAAGATTGTTGAATGTTTTCTTTAACATTTTCACATAATGTTTCTTGATTACAAAGGAGCAACATTCTGAAAGCAACAGGTAAAACATTTTTTCAGGATGTTTCTGATGCCTCAAATCACTTAAAGTTTTCATTTAAGAATATTCCGGTAATATTTCATTAGAACAAAGAAAGTTTTATCTTTATCATTCAAAGGATGTTTGATTACATTCTTAGGATCTTTGGAATGTATTTAGAGTACGTTATCTGAGATCATATTGTGATCATAAAGTAAACTTCCTGCTGACAATGTTTCAAGAACATTTGAGCATAATATTCGAGCACTGTTGTCACTTAACATTTTCTTAATGTTTTTTAGAGAGTGTTATCCTAGAACATTCTTTGAACACAAAGAAAACTTCCTGTTGAAAACATTACAGTAAACTTGATCTGTAACATTAAAAGAACGTTTTTAGAGCAGCTGGGTTGATATGCAGTTCTAATGTCCATGGCCTGGATGACTGAGAACCTTTGACCGACACTTCTAATGTGCCTTTGCAGGTTTTTTGTGGAGCCTGACTGATGACACTTTCACTTTGCACAGTCAACACTCTGCCTTTGAAATGCGTCCAAACTTGCGTTTCCTGCAGTCGCTCGTTTTCTCACCTTTCCAATTGTCTCCGTCTTTAGTCACGTTCTCCCTCTCGTCTCCCTCCCTCCTGTAGAGATGTGACTGCCACGAGCGAGTCGGTCTTTTGAACGGCACTTTTAAGTGAACGATGAGAACCGATTCGCATTTGCGAGCCGTTCACTTGGGAGCCGTTTTTATATGCAGATTCCCCACGCTGCCTTCACGTGTCACCTGCGTGCCCCATGAGTCTTTTGTTCACACTTAATTATTGGCCCAATCTCAATGTCCGCCCTGAGCCCTGAGCCCTTCTTGACTTAATTGGCGTCAGCCGGAAAGTGATTGAGGGAAGGAGGCTGTTAGGGCTCAAAACCTAGAACTGGAATGGGACAGCACTTTGAGACTTTGCAAGTGACCTGCATGACGTCACTAGCTCACCTTAGTGATATTAAGAATTTTTATTGCACAATTTTTACTTTCCTCAAATTCAAGGTGCTTAACCCAGAGGAAAATTTTAGTAATTTCTATACTTACATGCAAACTTTTTTACCTGTACATTTCATTGCAACACATGCTTCTTTTTTACTGTCACACTTTTTTAAATTTCATGTTACGGCGTTCGCTTACCCTTCCAAGCTTGCAGGCTTCCCCTTGGAATCCTGGGTTTCACGACACAATGCCATGAACTATGGGTAATTCCCTTACGCTAAGTGTGCAACAATGCCCACTTACGGAAAGGAGGCATGAAGGGCTCAAAAAGTCACAGAGAGATCCCTCACACACTTGATGATCTGACAGTGGGACGGCCCTAAGCCCTCTTGGACTTAGCGGGAACGCGGCTCAAAGTCAGTGAGTGCTTGAGGGTGGACATTGAGATTGAGGCCATTGTCTACACTTTGTTATTGTTTACATTGTTTTGATGTGGATTGGAGTCAAGGAGCTGAGCTCCTGTTTGTAAAGTAGTTCAGGTGTAAAAACACAAGGTGGGGTAGTACAATTTTGCATTCACATTTTTATAATGTCCTAATATTTTATTAAAAATCATCAGCCGGTGGCCAGACCAGGCAGCTGAAAATGTAAAATTATTTAAGGACTTCTGTTCAGACTAAAATTGCGGGTGTGGCACACTGTCAAGTTTGGAGGTTTTCTTGGCAATCTGCCAAAAACTTGGAACATTTGCACCACCTAAGCAAGTATATACTCTCAGATCTTGCTTTCGCATCATCTTGCGTGCGCTGTTTTGAGGCCAATTGTCGGAGGCAGCCATGTTGCTGCGGTCGAGCGATTATGACGTAAAGAGGCGGGCTTTGAGCCTCCTAGCCAACAGCTACAGTGTTCCCTCCTGTCAATCAAGTCAGCTGTGCCTCTCACTGAAAGACTCGTAATCTAAATATCTTCGAAATTGCTGCGTTAGAAAAAAATTCACCCCCCGTACAGTGTGTGCCGATCGAGAAATGAGCTATCCAGACTAACTCGTCTTTAGTACCAGGCTGTAAACATGTTTATTTCTGCTGTAAAGATCGTCTTTTTTGAATTAGTGTGTATGTGGTTTCCGGTACTTCTGGAGCCAGCCTCAAGCAGATCCTTGATTAACTGCAGTTTTTAGCACTTCCACATTGGACTCATATTTTTAGACTGGAGGTTGCCACTTGGCTATGAGGCTAAAAGTCTGCCTCTTTACGTCACACTCGCTCCACAGCAGTTATGTTGAGTTCAACATTTCCAATATGGCTGCCGCCACCGATCAAAATCTATAATCAACAGTTTACACAGCAACCCAACTTTTTTGGAAATAGGGTTGTATACTGATCATTATAGTTTGTATATTGAATGACCATGACCACTACTTCAAACAGGAAGATGAAAGACGTGATAACAGTTTGAATTGATCAACTTTTGGATGTAATTGTATGTACTATTTTGTAGATTATTTGATCAGTAATCTCTGACAAAGTTATGTTAGGAAAGACATTTGCACCTCACTGTCTAGGTTTACTTATTCCAACTTCCAACACGCGCTGACCTTAAATCACCTTTGTCTTGATTCTTTTTCGTTTACATATAAACAGGTCAAAGGAGGAACTCCCAGCTTCATCATTCTGGTAAACGGATCACCTTTCAAGAAGCAGTTTTTATCAGGAAAGAAAACACAAGGACTGTAAAGACGAGTCTTAAACCTTGGACTGTTGATACACATCAACCCCAAAGGACTAACTTTGTTCTAGAAAAGACACCAAGGCAAACATGTTTGTGTCTTTCCACCAGTAGCAGCACATTATCAGTATACATGTTTACAAACTGAACACCTGATTCTCTGTTTTTCTTTACAAATATAAACTCCAGATTAAAAAACACAACTCTAAAGACATTGATTTAAGTGCTTTATTAGTCAAACTGATACGCTGAAATAAGTCTAGTGAAACACAGAAAATTAAAATGTATGTACAAACAATCGCTGTAAGTGCTCAAAGAATATAAAAAATTAAAAAGACATGAAAATAGGCAAAAAGAGCCTCCTGACTTCATCCTCCACCACAGGAGGAAGAATCTGCAGAAACCAGTTTCATTGTTGGTCCAAATAAAAGTGATATGATCTGGAATGAAGCTTTTTTTTTTATCTATTGAAGAAGATGAACCTGAATGCTAGGAAGACTTCCTCATTCTTTGAAACACCTTCAACAAATAGATAAGAGGTGAAGACAAGTGACTATGCTTCACTTTAGAATAAGGTTTCATTTCATCCACAAGTCATTTGTTGTTTTTGTTTAGGTAAACAGCGCCACACAAACCAGCTTTTCCACTTTGCTTAGCTCTTCTCTCTGTGATGCGGTAAAGAAACTCACTAAGGCATGAATTACCTGGAGCTATTTAATGATTTGTTTTATTCCTGTAAGCTGGGCGGGGAGTAACAGCGCCCAAGTAGAATGGCATTCAAAGCGCATTCAAAGCGCCACGCTTCATTGTCGAATGTGTCGGCGCTTCACTTTAGAAAAAGGAACCTAAAACAACACGAATAAAGCATGTAGAAAACTTGAACCTAAACTGGACACTGATAACAGCCAGAGTTGATTCACTCAATACACAACTTTATATAGAATATACACTTAACATGATTATAAAAGAAAATGGCATCATACAGGAACTCAAAAAAGTGATGTCATAGAATTTAAAGCTACCGTTGAAATCATGTTGTCCAGATATTTATTTGTAATAATTGTTTTTGTTTAATAATTAGTTCTGTCATTATAAGTGTATGGCTACTTCAAATGATGAACTCTTGCATTTATCAATAATAATAAGCAATATATAAGCCATATTTGTCCCAAAGTATGATTCAGTGAATCTGACTTAGAAGACTGTTGTTGTTTTTTTTCTCATTTGTATACCTGGATACAAATACACCTTGTTTGCATATCACCAGTTTCAGTTGAAACCAGTTTTTGTCCCCTGAAAGGCAGCTCTGTGGTTTTGTTTTAAAGAGAAATTTGGGACTAACATGAAGAGTATTTGATTTAATGAGCATAAAAATACATTTTAATATTTTTATTCAAATTAGAGGTAGTCATATTATAAGAACTTGTTATTATGTTTAATTTTTTTTTATCAAAATGCGCCTGGATTGAAACTTATTCAGTCATTCCTCATACTCTGCAGCCAAGTGGACACATTTTACCATATTACTTTTTTGGTTAACGCTGAAATAGATTTTGTCCTCAGTGACAACACAAGCCAACACACCACACAACAGACCAATAAGAAGCCACAAAGCTCAGTATGAAATGTTGATGACTTCTTGTTGTTGCATCACTGGTTGGGGCTGCATCATCATCATCGGAGCAGGCTGTGTGGCGAAAATGGTTTGATTCTGCACATTGATGACGGTGGGAGTTTTCTTACGGTGTTTTAACTCTCGGTGCATCTGACACCAGGAGCACCACCCGCAACAACATGCCACTGCGATGTCCTTACAGAGAGAGCCCTGCAGGAGAACAGTGTCATAAAAATAAACTGATGTGAATCAAATTTTCTTCACTCAACATGTCACAAAATAATTCAGATCATGCATACATCATACCTTGATACCATATCTGTTTCTCATGGCAGCCCTCATAGACAGACCTGCAGGTGGTGCAAACAAAGGAATCCCAAATGCTGCGAACATAGCCGGGCTGCAAATGTCACATAATGGGAGACAACGGTTCTCTCCGAATCTATTTGACACTGTGCAGGCAAGGCAAGGACAGCACCAAAATCCATAGCAGCCTGAAACAGAGCGACAGAAACTCTTTCAGTGACTCAGCAAAGAAAAATGACCTTCAGTTAAAACAATACAGATTTATGGAAGTTGTGGAATTTATTCTTACAGGTGCTGGCGTTCTCAAAGCAATCACAGAGACCAGAGTCCCAGTGATCCTGAATGTTTGATCCCATCACTTGTTTAACAAGTTAAGCCAAAGATAAGGAACTATCTATGAACCTGTGGACATGTTCAATTGAGAAGAGAAGACAAAGCTAAGACCAATATACAACCAAAACTGCATAAAAAGGATACATTCTGAGAGTAATCCATAAATTCATTACCAGAAATATATTTCTTTGAAGTCTGTTGGTACGGGCACAACAGCACGTTAGGTAACATGAGTGAAAATGTGCTTTCCAAACTTAGTTACTTTAGAATTAATTTAAAGTTCAGTTCACTGTAAAGATCATTACTCATGTGAATTATAATCCCTGATTTTAAATGATCTGAAACAAAGTAGTGCTGTAAGTTTATTTTTCTTGCAAATGAAAACTAAAAACTGAGATCTCTTTTTCATTTAAACACCATTCAAGAATTTTGAATTTATTTATATGTATTTATATTCCCATACAAGTCCCTTTTATAGGTCTTTAACACAACAGTCTGTCCCAGTATAAAGTACTCCAGCTGTAATGTCACAAAACTGCCCTCTGATTAAATAAATCTCTGATTCTTATCCTGTTTTAATTCTACGAGTTAACTTTAACGACAGGTAGGATAAACTTTCATTTAGCTGTTGGGATTAAAGTCTTAGTAGCAAACTTGGAAGTCTTACCTGAGTTAGCGTGTTGACCTTGGTGGCAGCTCTGAAGCGAATGAAATAAGAAAGCATTGTGTCTTGGATTGGTAATAGTATCTACTGCATGTTGGACAGCTGGAGGAAGAAATGCTGCCAAACCTGAATCCATTGTTACAAAGGAAAGAAACTAAAAGCAAAAGGGAAATAAATACATTTAAGTTATTTAAAATTTGTACAGGTTTTTTAATTTCCTGCCAGTGTAAGTTATTTAAATATTTTTATTTTAGTCTCTTTAGTCCTTTGCTCTCAGAGAAAACAGAGATGCAGTAGCAGGTCAGAGGTGGCGACAGACTCCCATAATTCATTGCTCAAGGACAAGAATTCAGAAGAATAAACAGGCGTGGGTTCTAGCATTCATCGGGAATCAAGATTTTGGTCTCTGTGACCCAGTCTCTGACATCTGATGACACGTTAAGGCCTCAACAACACAAAGCCGTTCCCTTGCCATGCTGCAAAAGAAACATGGCCTCAGTGTCATAATCTTGTTATCACTGATGGAAGAGGAATAACAAGTGTCGTGTAATCCTGTGTTATGTTGCATATGTATGCTAGGTGATGTTAAAGTGTCATAAATACATGTTATAAATAGTACATTGAAAGTCAGTCATAAAGAAGTTTTTATATCTATGATGTTTTGGACAAACTTTGAAAAGGCCTTTGTGAACTTCAGCTTTGATTACACCTGTCCTAAACATACGCTTCACTTCAATCAATCTTTATTTATAAAGCACCAAATCACAACAAACGTTATCTCAAGACTCTTGCCAAACAAAACAGGTCTGGACCGTACTCTATGTTCTGTTATTAACAAAGACCCAACATCAAGTCAGGATAAGATCCAGTCCCATCTTACAGACAGGACTCAGTCTGTTCTCATCTTAATCTACCATGAACAGAGCACTTTGTAGCAAGTTACAGTGGCAAGGACAAGCTTCCTTTAACAGGCAGAAACCTCCAGCAGGACCAGACTCATGTTAGACACACATCTGCTGAGACCGTGTTGGAGAGAGGGATAGAGGAAGATAAAAAATGAGAGATAGACAGGGAAGAGTAACAATGACAATATCACCGTCATCAGTTGGAGTCGGACTGTAGCAGCTGGAGTCTGGCACCCACACAGCAGCAGGATGACTACAGCAGAGATCCAGAGGAACCTACGAGACAAGGGAGCTCAGGGACTCCCAGAGAGAGCAATAATTAGTAACTTTTATGAGAAAGAAAGACTCGAAGTGTCCTTGGAACTGGAACACAGATTATAAATCACTCATGTGACTCACAATTATTATTCGCACCACTTGAGGGCACCATTATAGGAAAATTGCTCACACATGGGAATCTTAACGGGTTTGAAGGATGAGTGTAATGCTGCAGTACAGCAAAGCACAAGAAGGAACAGTCAACATTGGAAGAACTGAAGACTTGAGGATTGAGGAAACATGAAAGCATCTTAAGCAGTGTCTATAGGACTGGAAAGTCAAGTACATCCGTTTTTCTATAAACCAGTTGAGACAAGGAAGTGATTTAAAGACTTGTTTTAACAGATTTCTTATTCATTACTTTTTTTATAATGATGTATGCTTGCTTTGGTAGCTATTCATACATACTTTGCTGCCATCTTCTGGCTTTTTCTGTTACTACATTACCTCATGAACAGGGGCGGAGATAGACTCTCAGCGCAAAGGGTGCGGAGCATCCTCAAGGTGCCCTTCTGATAGTCAAATTCACAACTGTAAAACAGCTGATATATTTTCTCCCTTACTTATCAATAAAAAACACAAATTCTCACTTATTGATCCAAGACAGCCCATAAAATGCAACAGGTTGCTTGTCAAGTTCAAATGTTTCCACTGCACCGAGGACAGCACACAGCACTCTACTGCATTGATTAATGAAAGGTTCAGCACTGATGCAGATGGACAGCAACAGGCAGGTGCATTGTCCATTACTGTCTTTCTCAGGAAAAACATAAACATAAAATAGACACAGCTGTCTACAACACAGTAAAGTGTATTTAAACATAAAAAAGACAGAGCGGTTTCAGCACAATTTCAAAGGCAGTCTGCAATACCTCAGTAGATGACACATAGGTGCCGAGATCCTTTACAGTTACAGTTTGGCTATTTCTCAATGTCTCTAACCCTGGCTCTAATCATAACCCCAACCCTAATCATGACCCTAATCATAACCCTTACCCCAACCCTAACCCTAACCTTAACCCTAATAAAAACCCCAACCAAAACTCTAATAATAACCCTAACCCTAATCATAACCCTAATCATAACCCTAACCCTAACCCTAACCCTAATCATAACCCTAACCCTAATCCTGACCGTAACTCTAATCAAAACCCCAACCCAAACTCTAATAATAAACCTAACCCTAATCATAACCCTAACCCTAACCCTAACACTAACCTGTCATAACCTTAACCCTAACCGAAATCATAACCCTAATCATAAACCTAAACCTAACCCTAACCCTAATCAAAACCCCAACCCAAACTCTAATAACAACCCTAACCCTAATCATAACCCTAAACCTAACCATAACACTAACCCTAGTCATAACCTTAACCCTAACCCTAATCATAACCCTAACCATGACCCTAATCATAACCCTTACCCTAATCCTAACCCTAATCATAATCCTAACATTAATCCTTACATTAATCATAACCCTAACCCTAATCATAACCCTAACCCTAATCATAACCCTAACCCTAATCATAACCCTAACCATAACACTAACCCTAGTCATAACCTTAACCCTAACCCTAATCATAACCCTAACCATGACCCTAATCATAACCCTTACCCTAATCCTAACCCTAATCATAATCCTAACATTAATCCTTACATTAATCATAACCCTAACCCTAATCATAACCCTAACCCTAATAACCCTAATCATAACCCTAACCCTAATCATAACCCTAACCATAACCCTAATCATAACCCTAATCCTAACCCTAACCCTAATCATAACCCTAATCCTAACCCTAACCCTAATCATAACCCTAGTCATAAACCTAAGCCTAATCATAACCCTAACCATAACCCTAATCATAGCCCTAACCCTAATAACCCTAATCATAACCCTAACCCTAATCATAACCCTAATCATAACTCTAATCCTAACCCTAATCCTACCTTAACCCTAACCCTAATCATAACCCTAACCCTAATCATAACCCTTACCCTTACCCTAATCCTAACCCTGATCATAACCCTAACCCTAACCTTAACCCTAACCCTTACCCTAACCCTAATCATAACCGTAACCATAACATAATCCTAACCCTAACCCCAACCCTAACCCCGATCATTACCCTAACCATAACCCTAATCATAACCCTAATCATAACCGTAACCATAACCCTAATTATAACCCTAACCATAACCCTAATCATAACCCTAATCATAACCGTAACCCTAATCATCATTTGGCTTTGTTTTTGACATGGAAAACTTTTACGTTTTTTTTAATGATTAATCGATAATTGATTGTTAACTTTTCCAAAGATAGATGATGGAAAATACTTGAAATTTGCATCCCCTAGTCGTAGAATAGGATGCAATAATAATCATGGCCGAATGATATAGTTAATAGAACTTGGCTACTTGGTAAGGTGTAGAAAAAATGTGCAGTCCATTTGTAGCCTCCAAGGCAGTTACTAGTGATTTGTTTGTAAACGTTCAAATTATTTAGCAGTGCCCCTTTACTTGGGCATATGTTGAGCATGGTTGTGGTTTGCACGCCTAAGCTTAAAGCATTTCATGGGCCCATTTTTAAACATAAGATAAATAATCTTGAATGGTCATGCCATATGCGTTTTCAGGTGTGTTAATGTGTTTATGGATTTCTGGGGATTATTAGCTGAACGACAACGGGATGTTGCTTTAAAATGAAAATAAATGCGTCTGTGTGAGTGTTTTTTAATTACAACGTCGACCGTGGACAGGGACAGACATCAGCTGTTCTGGTCCTGTCAAAAAAGTAGCTCAGTAGGGGGCCCAAGTGTTTTACATTTGAAAGCCATTATTTCACTACTAACTCTTACAATGAAGCAGAAACTGTTACATTTTTAAGTTATTCTGCTAGCAGAATAGCAACTTTGCTAACCTGAAACAAATGCCTCCAGTTCACTGTATGTTGATGCTGTTAATCTACTTTCTGGAAGTTTTTCCTTGAAAAACTGAAAGTCCATTTCATGAGTCCACAAGCTAATTAGCTAGCTAGCCACCTGTCCAAGAGGTTCAGGATAAATGACAGTCTTATTAGTTGATACCTGTTCCCTCTGCTCCTTCCTCCAGGAGTGTTATCAGAGTTGTTGATAAAACATACGTTTTTTATTTCATTTATGTGTTTATCCCTGTTCTCATATATTTATGCATTTACATTGTACCTTTGTGCCAGTGCCTAATGACATTTATTGTGTGTTTTCAGACTCCAATATAGAAGAAATAAATACTGTTGACCTTACCTCAGCTTAAACAAATCCCTATCTCGTCTGTCATACCTGTATCCTGCTAAACATAGAAAGGACTAGCCCTACTTACCTCTTCAACAGCATAGTGTAAGGGCTATAGACAATAAAGATAAGGTTTTATAAAAAAAAAAAACATTGATCAGGAAATTCTGATGGTTAAAAAATCCTTAATGATGGTATTTCTGGTTTAAAATTATTTGTGCTGTGCATCTTCACTAAGATGTAAAAGAAAGATATTTCATGTAAATACAGATTTAATACAATAATCACTAACAGGTTTCTTTCTAACAAGTCTTTCAGAGGGTCAGTCAAAAACAGACAGACACAATTCTGTGTATTATTTATTTATCAATACTAACCTAATCAATTCCTCAACATACATGTAAACCTACAATAAATCATTTTGAGAATACATATACATTAGTTCAATTTTACTGAGTGATTGTTAAAAATAAAAACTTATCATACTATATTGTGCCGAAATTTACCCAGCATGCTCTGAGGTAAAACATCTACACCTACATAATTCAATTCACATTACACATCAAATTTCCTTCACATGGCAGAACAGACCAATCACAATCCACAAAGATCAGTATGAGTTCATGATGATTCCAGGCTGGCCCATAAATCCAGAAGGAGGAGCGTTTCCAGGAGCCATCATCATTGGAGGAGGCTGCACATTGACGATGACAGTGGGGTTCTTCTTTCGGTATTTCAGCTCACGATTCATCTGACACCAGGAGCACCACTCACAGAAACAGGATGTGGCGATGTCCCTACAGAGCGAGCCCTGTGGAGTACCAAGCAGATCAATTATGCTGTTTTAGCTGCATTCCTCAGCTATTATCTGATGTCTTTCAGTGCGTCAAATTATGTTTCTATAACCTCAAGAAGAGTAAACTTTTTTAACCAAACCCAATAACAGGGAGGGAGATAGCATATGGTATTAAAATGATCTATAAATGTAAATCTAAAAACCTTTAAGAGCTTTGCTTTGACATCCCAAACTGATATCAGGTGCAAACACATGAACCCAGGTTAACTCTCACATGCAACAGGTGTCTAATTTGTGTTGCTTGTTGTGAGCTCCATGTTTATATGTGTTATAGTACATGAATACTTGACTTTCTTATTTACCTTGATTCCATATCTGTGTCGAATGCCAACCCTCACAGACAGGGCAGCAGGAGGCACACACAGAGGTAACCCACAGGCTGCTGTTATAGCAGGACTGAATATGTCACACAGCGGCAGACAGCGGTTGTCTCCAAATTTCCCTGAAACTGTGCAGGCAAGGCAAGGGCAGCACCAGAAACCATAGCAGCCTGGAAACCACAACAGATTTACTTAATATTATAGAGGTTACGAAAAGCTGTGGCTTAGATTAGCTGAACAGAACTTCTAGCTTCACAAAGTTATATAAAAAATTTGAAATTGATTATGTTATTGAAAGTAGTCGCACTGATTCTTACATGTACTCATGTCATCACAACAGTCAAAGAGGGTGGTGTTCCAATCTGTCGGGGGAAGTGTTGCAAATGCCATTTTGAATTCTCCTGCAAACACAGAGCAATTAACACGTTAGCATAAATATAAAGGTTCAGCAAGAAACGCAGTAAACTAGGTTTAGAGAACATTTTTACAACAAAGTCATCACATCAAATTATATTTTATATTGCCTTGTGGTAATAACTTGAGTAGAATCTCTAAATATACACATCTATCATTAAATAAAATAAAGAATAAGTCTGTTAAATTGTAAAGAACATTACAATAGTCTGCCAAATATCTCATGGATGTTTTCAGATATGCCCCTTTGTACTTTTCTGAAGAATATTGAATGTAGAAAACAATGCTATATGTGGTTTATTATAGTTTAAGAATTTTAAATAACACTTTTAATGAAGTATTTGCACTAATGAAACACCTTGATAACTCGGTGGAAAAGAAAACTAAGGGCCCCTTCCCATATATATGGATATTCAATGATTTATCTTTGTGGGCCCTTCTCATATAAAGGTCCTCTATGCTCAGTAAACCTGTGTTAATGTCAAAATAAAGTTATAAAATGTTTGAAATACGAAAAATATCTGTACTGATACTTTTCTGTTGATGTGGAGGACTTAATATTACATCTTTTAACTTGAAAACCCTTACTGTTGTCGGCTGTGTGTGTGTTTTATAACAATGCAATGTTGTAATTGTGACCTGCCAAGGGACTGCAGATGTGAATTAGCTTTAAGATAACTCTAGTATAATGCACCAAATGGTAATATTTATGTTCAATATTTTAAATGGTTCATTTATAAATAAATATAATAATAATAATTAAAAATAATAAAATAAAATAAAATAAATAAAAATACAATAAGGTGACCTCATGAATAGAGTAATGGAAGGCTATGATCGTGTTGTATAAGCAATGAGCTGCAGCAACGCCTACTTGACTTCTCGTGCCCTCATTCTCTGTAAACATCTAGATAGACAAGCTTTCTCTCCCCTCTAAGACATCTCTAAGAATCACAGCAGTACTGCAAACAATCACAATCAGAGTGAATGATAATTAGCCATCCATTGTCACTTTAAATAAAAACACCAGAAACAGATTGGTGACAAAAATGTATCTACACTGCTGAGTGACCTAAATTGGCCTTTTATAGGCCATGCATACATTAAGGAACACCCTGATTTAAAAAAAACAACCCACATTTGTAATCAACTAGCTGCTTGAATGTTGAAGAAACTTTCCAATGTGTTACTACATTCTATAAGCATCAACGTAAGAACTCAAATTGGCTGGAACATGACTAACGCAACCTGTCAGATACATCAACAAGTCAACTATTTCACTCTTTTTTTGAACCTCCTTTCTTCTGGATCATGCGAGCCTCCAAAGTGTAAAATTAACCTTTAACTTTGTCCTACTTTTCAGGTGAAAATCAGATACACTTCAAATCAAATCCAACAATCTGACCTTACCTGATGAAGCTTTGAGCCTTGTCGTCACCTGTGAAAGCTTTTAAAGAATAGTTCTCGACTTAGGAGTGGCATCACATATGTGAGCATGTTGAGCAAGTGTGCACAAACAATGCTGCAGAACCTGACCCAGAGACAACTCATAGCAGCAGTGCACAGTTTAGAGTGATGCCTCCATTGTTTTCAAATTAATACAGGAGTGGCGAGTAAACACAGTTTCAAAATAGCAGTAGGAGAGTCATGCTCACACACAAACACCAACGTCTTCTATTTTTCAATCCCAACACAAAGCTGATATTTTCCTTGACTCACTGGTCAGACTGGTGAGCGCATATGAAAGGGTCACATTCCTTCACATTAGCATCACAATAGATCAGAACAATCAGATCAGAAGGTGATCAAAAGTTGATCCAAACCTCGTAGTGTCAGTGCAGCTTATTTGACATTAAGATCTTTCTCCATTGGCACAGACAGGCTGATAAATTGGTAACCAGAGGAAAGAAATGACACCCACCTTGTTCATGGAAACTATTTTCCTCAGGGCAGTAAGTGCAAAAGGCTTCACATAATTGAGGGGTACCTGATATTCATTTTAACTTCATTACTTGGGGCTAAACAAAAAACTGAAACACAATATGTTTAATCCAGAGAGGTACCAGCTACGTATATTACATATTAAAGCAGCATTGTTGAATAATTTGATGAGCCACAAGCTATTCCTGCCAATGCTAGCATTTAGGCAATTCCTTGCTAACATTACTTAGACATGAAGTATGTTAATTAATTATTTGTTTTTAACTTAAATGAAATTGGTTGAAGAAAAACATCTTTGACAACCAGTTAGCTACAATCAGACAGCAGATAATGCTATCAACAGAGCAACTCTTAGCTAACATTATGCAGCTAGAAAATATTATTTTCTTTAATATATTAGCTTACAATAAAAGCCTTTTCGACGGAGTTGTGAAATTTCTGATTATTAATTAGCTTTAGTTGGCTGGCAAACTAAATTGCCTAGCTAGCAAATGGATGGATGCAAATGTAAGTTCCTGTTTAAATGTGACTAGTGGGTTAGCCTAACCTAGCTAAAACTAACTAGCAAGTGGGTATTACATAGTTGTGTGTTCCAAACTTCAGTTGTGTTAACTAGCTTTGAATAGGGTACTAATTTCAAGATAGTTAGCTCCTTGCTACTTCCTAGCTAATAATAGATGCTACTGTATGCAGTTGTTTAACTGGGGTCATCCCTATGTTCCCACAGCCCTATGCTGCCACATTTCTAGGACATTTCCAAACATACACTACCAGTCAAAAGTTTGGAAACACCTTCTCATTAAAGGGTTTGTATTTATTTTTATTATTTGAAACACTGTAGATTAATACCAAAGACATCAAAACTATGAAATAACATATATTGAATTATTTAAAGTGTTAAACAAACCAGAATATGTTTTAGATTTTAGATTCTGTAAAGTAGCCCCCTTTTTCCTTCATGACAGCTTTGCACACTCTTGGTATTCTCTCAGTCTGCTTCATGAAGTGGTCTCCTGGAATGGTTTCTGATTAACAGAGCCTTGTCAAGAGTTCATTTGTAGAATGACTTGCCTTCTTAATGTGTTTGAGACCATCAGTTGTGTTGTTCAGAGGTAGGGTTAGCACACAATGGATTGCCCTATTTGACTACTGTTATAATCCAGATTATGGCAAAAACAGATTATTTCATAGTTTTGATGTCTTCAGTATTAATCTACAATGTTGAAAATAAATAAAACAAATAAAAACCATTGCATGAGAAGGTGTGTCCAAACTTTTGACTGGTAGTGTAGGTCTTGTGTTCCTACATTTCCCTTCAATTAAAGCCCTATCCTCCCTCAAGACTTTTTGGAAGCACCAGATTAAGCTAAAAGATACATTCTGGGTCTGTAGTCCATTGCTACTGGATAATAGGTTAGGTGTAACTGGCTACCAAATTGGGAGAAAGGGGGATTCAAATCTGATACAAATGTATAGAAAAGGAAATGTGGGAACAAAGAGACTAATTTTTTTTGGGGGGGGGGGGGGGGGGGGGGGGAACTTAGAAATGTAGGAACAAAGGCACGCTCCTGTTTAACTGTAACAAGTCATTAGAGATGTGGCTTTGAAAGTTTTGTTCCATGTGTTGCTTTAACTTGAAGAAGTTCAATCTGGATTGCTCTGTGCTATGTACCAGCCGCATGTTTACATTCTCCTTTCAGCACAGTACTTCTCTAAATTTTGCAGTTTTGCGACTCTAAGTGAGTTGTTAAAGTCACATGCCTATACGTACCTTTACGGTGTCACTTGTTGCTTTCATCATTCCTCCAGCCCATAATAGACATTCACAGTCTTTATTATGTCTTACTTCTTTGGCTTTACGTACGTAATGAACCTCATTAGTCCATGAATTGTACTGTTCAAACTAAGCATATAGTATCTTTACTGTCTGATTAGCTTACAGTTTTCTAATAATATGCAAAATTAATTTTACAAGCAAATACTCTTACTTTACCTTGTGTCAATCACCCTCAGTCATGTCACATACTTTGTTGTAAATGATAAATGGACTTCTTTCTGACCGCTCAAAGCGCTTGTACACTGCTCGTCACATTCACCCATTCACACCACATTCACTCAATGAGGGACCATCAATATTAGCTAATCGCATTCATACACATTCAAACAGCTGAAGCAATTTAGGATTCAGTGTCCTGCCCAAGGACACTTTTGCATTTGATTGCAGGAACCCCTATCTTCTGACTGAGAGTTGAGCGACTCTACCACTGCGCCCTGTGTTGTGTTGTTGTGTTTTATATAAAAGGAAATAAACACACAAGGGCTGCTTCTCTTCTTCTCTCTTTTATACATGAAAATAGGCTTCTTTTGATGCTTAACCTCCAATTACACAAGGAAGTCCTCCAAACCCAAAGGGCAATGAGCTAAGTCAATAGATTACTATATTGATGACTGAAATCAACAAAGGGTTTTGTGTATTTTAGTTGTAACACTTTTGTTCACTATCTTTATTTTTCACACTACAAAATCAAACATTGTTTAATCAATATACACTTGGCTAAACTAATATGTGGTGTCAATATTGGCAGCAGGCATAAATGTCTGACACAAACTGGAACAGTTATTCTCTTTTTTCTCAACAGCAGTCTAAAATGAAGACATGTTCTAAAAGTGTTTTAAACCTCACTGGAGAGAATACATGTTTTCCACTCAAAGACTTCCTCTCATGGTATTGTGATGATACTGGTGAAGTACTCTTTCAAACACACTGATTGAAAGTCACCATGAGTTGGTGTCCAGTTGGATTGAGATCTGGGTTACATATTTACACTCAATAAAGCATTAAGTGCAACGAATGTAGGTGTTGAAATGTTATAATTAATTTGTCACATAACCATATTAAAAATCTTTTTTACACCAACATCTTATTTTCATCAACTAAGCACCATCTTAACTGTGTTTACCCCCACCTGCTGGTTTTCAGGGTGGAGTATTTACAGTAAGTGTTCCAGTGATGGTGCAGTATTTGTATTTCAACTCTTAACTCAAAGAGCCATGAATGTTTCTTTTAGATACGCCTAACCTCCCTTTCTTCAAGTCAATAATGCTCTCACAAGTTATGACCATCCTTTTTATACAAACCTTACATTTCCAACCAGCTCTTAATCATAAAACATGCTTTAAGTATCCTTTGCTGTAATACTATAACTGTAGGTTACTCTGTCGATCCCACATTTCCTGAAGTTTTTCACGTTCATTAGATAGATTCAATTTGCAGCTTCAGAACATACAGTTACAGAACAGACAGTGTATTTATAGCGCTTGCTAGTTCATTTTTGTCATTAATAACTGTGCCAGAATATCTATTAAATGCACACTTTGCTTCATGTAACAGAGTAAGACTTTGATATTGGTCTCTTCTTATTAATTTGTTTAGGCACCACAGTGTCCAGCAGCCTCCTCACCAGGCTCAGTCTGCAGGTCTTGATCAGAGCCCGTGATAACTCTGTCACCTCTGCTGTGTGAGACCTGTACAGGCATCGAAGCTCAGCTTTCACAGTGTCTGCAGGGTACCTCTCCTCTGCCTTTTTCACTGCCTGCTCCAGCTGTGTGGTGGCATGGACGGGGTCAGGGCCTCCCTGCATGAACAGAGCAAGGAGAGCCTGTAGGAGGCAGCGCAGAGCTGTGGTGTCCATGCTTGCAGGTCTCTCCAGCTCCATAGCCCGTTTGAAGCAGTCTGCAGCATTCTGCTCCTCGCCTTTCAACAGGAGGCAGCGTCCACGGAGCACATGGAGGTCCGGCAGGCTGTCACTCAGCTCAAACTGTAGAGCATGAGACAGACTCACCAGAGCACAGTTCACTGCCCCTTCATCCACCAAAAGACTCTCCTGCAGGGCATCTACACCCATGTAGTAGTAAACCTGAAGGGAAGGAAATGATTCATCTGAAAACCCTGTGACTGTAGGAAATCCATTCATGTTGCTCATGAGTAGCAGTTTGTGTTTACCTGTGCCATTCCCAGGTGAGTCCGCAGACACGGGCGTACAGTCAGAACCTTGTCCAAGTCTTTTCTGGCCTCAGTTAGCTTCTGGCGGTCTGGGATTCCACCATTACCCTGTTTTGCAATCTCCAGATCCCGGATGTAGAGCATCATATTGATCTAAAAGGAACACCTTAATAAACATGTGTACAATGCACCATTTTTGGAAGTCCTTATTATTACTTTCCAGTTTTGTTTTGAGTTAGAAATGATTCTATTACTTTAAAAATATTAAAAAAATGTAAAAATAACAGCATGCACCAAAATAAACACATTGAGTTGCCACATGTCAAAGATTTAGTGCACAAATATCAGTCTTACATCAGTTTAAATAGGTGCATTTACTAATGATAGGTGCTGCAGTACCTTTGCACGCGTGCAGTAAGCCTGCCAGTTGAGCTCTGGGTCTGGGAGGACGTTCAGGGCCATGTTGCAGATCCCTGTGGCCATCTCATGTTTGCCCAGCAGGAAGAAGATCTTTGCCAGAAAGTTCAGGGTGAATGCATCATCACTGGCCAGGTTTATGGCCTGAGAACATAGACAATGAAGAGGAGGAACTTAGTCAAATGCCTGTTTTGGTTAGCAGTGAGGATGTGATGTCTGTTCTGGGACTCTAACAGCCAGGTCCCTTCTGTGCATGCCTCGGCCGCACAAGCAAAACATGTCAGAGCAAAAGGAGGCGGTCTCATTGCTTCATATCTCACAGTGGGTGGAAATGAAGACACGCTGTCCTGTCTTAATGCTCAACATACATTGTAACCTAATAATGTTGCTCCATAGCACAGCCTGATAGTTGGTGAAGGATCTAAAAGTGTGGGTGAACTCACAGTTCCGTAGCAGGACAGAGGATCAGAGGCGGAGTAGCCACAGTCGTGTATGGACATGGGCACCGTGCTGAACTCCTCCTTCCTTTCCAGCATGAGGCCGACATAACACCAGGCAAGAGCTGAGAGGAGACATCAGAATCAGATATTTGAACAGGTTGTACCCTCAAGCTTGTTTTTATCTCTTAGATTAAAGACGGTGAGTTGTACCTATGAAAAAAAATCTTACAACATATTTTGATTTAATCTTAAGGCCCAAAGATTGTAGCACCTAAACCTAACACCAGCAGCACTGCAAATGCAACAAATGGAGGGAGGGAAACATACCATGTTGACCTTTGTTTTGTGTCTTCTCAGACTGTAATGATTCTTTAAGGAGTCTCAGTCCTTTATTGAAGTGAGAAAGTCTGGAGTACTCAGAGTCCTCTTTGGTCTTTACTATGTCGTCGAGTCTGAAGGGAGAAAATAAAGAGGTCGAGGTTCATACTCACACACGAAGTAGTGCAGTGATTATTTTTAGATTGCAGTTTTGTACCTTATGTAGATGGTTGCCATTTTAAAATACCAGCTACGCTTTTCTTCCAACGGTATCTGAAAAACAGTGACATATACAGGAAGTTGGTTATTTGGGACTTAGTATGTTTGTGAATAAGAAGTGTAGGGCTTCATTCTGAGTATAACTGTGTGTGAATGTTTCCTCCTCACCAGATCCCCCCCATAGTCCAGGGCTCTTTTGTACAGTATCAGTGCTGCCGTCAGTCTCTCCCTCAGGTCTTCCTCAGCGTCCAGCTCCACATCGTAAGGATACACGTAGGCTTGTTCAGCCAGGCAGCGGGACGCCAGGACCCGGGTCTCCTCCTTAGAGGCCTCACCTGCATCTAACCCCATGAGTTGGGACACTTTCTCCACGCATTCCCCCGCATCCACCTCCCTCCTCAGCTTGTCATAGACGTAGCCCAGGTTGGCCCAGGCATTGAGGTTACCAGGGTCTTCTTTACAAATGCTCCTGAAAGCAAACAGAGATAGTGGGGTTAGCGACGCGACCATCAATGTATTTTGTTGTGAAAGTTGCTGGAAAACAGTTAGTTATATTTCATCCTTTTTTTGACAAGAACACTCAAACAGACTAAAAATGGATCACCAGGGAATAATGAATAATGTTCATTGTCCTCAGCGGTTAAATCCTGCTAAATCCGGTTGCATTACCATGAAGTTGACCCTCAGGAGGAAAGTGTTACAATACATTAATATCAGCTCTGAAAACTGAAACAATTTTCAGTTCTGCTGATTACTTTTACATATTTATACATACATACATTAAATTGCTAAAACCTCTATCAGCCTCAGCTTTATTTGTGTTGAGTGCTAATTAGCTGCTTTTAATTTTGAGTAATTCATTTTTAGCCCTGGACTTATTATTATTATTATTATTATTATTATTATTATTATTATTATTATTATTATTATTATTTTAACATAATTTACTTATATTTTATATTTAGTTATCTATTTATTTCTTGTATTTATATAATCTTTTTAACTTAAACAAATTTTTAATTTAGCTTTTTCCCATATTTATTTTATTGCATTGATTTTATTTTATTTTCAAGTATTTTTTATGAGTATGCTTTTTATTATTTTACCCATTTCTGTTGTTTTCTTTCACAGTTCTTTTGTGAAGCACTTTAGGCTGCATGCTTGTATGTATGAAAAATGCTATATAAATAAAGTAGGGAACATAAATGTGCTAACATGCCTAAGAATGTGGACATGGTAAACACACATCAACATGAAGCATTGTCCTGTGGGCATGTTAGCAATTAGCTGGAGGCACTGTATGCTAAAGTACAGCTTCAAAGAGCTATTAGCTTACCTTTAGAGCTGTAAGAGGTATCTAACCACTGATCCATGCTGGTTCATATAATTTATTTGATCTTTATACATCTTTGTTGAAATTATTGCTGTATACCAAACAAGCTATTTGTTACCTAGCTTAACGTACAACAATGTGTTAGTTATGCAACATAGCTCATTAATGATATTGTCAACTAGATAAAGAGTTGATGGTTTTACTTTATTTGCTGGCAGTTTTTAAATGTAATTTTTCCCTTTCCTGCTACTGACCATTCAATCGTGGTTCTGTGTTACCTCTCAGAGTTTAACTAAAGACACATTGTTCAATAGTAGAGCGATAAATGAGCTTAAGAACACACCCAGAGTCAAGTTAAGTAGAAACATGCATCACAAGTTTATCAAGTTGAGTCCTCTTGCTTGGTTGAGAATACTGAATAAGCAGCGTTTCCAATGATGGTGTCCCCTCACCTGAACATTTCCTCTGCTGTGTCCAGCTGTTCCAGATGAAAGGCCAGCAGGCCCAGCAGATTTCTGACGGCGTACAGTAGACACCCAGCCTCAGCCTCCAGCTCTCCTCTCAGACTCTCCTGTTTCAGGTAAGTGTCCCTGAGTCTCAGCTTCACTGGCCCCACAGGATCACAGTTCAGGTTGAGCTCCAGGTGGAAGTGACCAGGGATGTAGTCCATGTCCTCCATGAGAGACTCAATGTCCTCTGTGCTGTCTCCCTCCATGGCCTCCTTCTCCACCTCCTCCACCTGATAGAAAATAGAAAAGTCAAAAACAAATCTGCTTGTCTTTTATATTTTTGCTTTGAATCCTGCAGAGAACTACCTGTCTTCCTGAGCCTACAGTTGAATCTGTTGTGAAATAATCCAACCACCCACTCTTCTTGTCACGTTGCAGACAGGTTGGGCAGGTTTGACTTGGGAGTGACAGGGAGTGGAGTGTATAGCTAAGGGGGAGATAGTGTTTAGCTCTGGATACATTTTTCAAAGCTTTATTATCCAAAAATTATTAAATTAAAGTCCCACATTTGATTCTCATCCGTGAATTGTTACCCATTGTCCCTATTTTCTTTTCTCCCCTCAAAAAGGTGATTGCATTTCTTTGAGTTGTCTTGTTGTGGCTTTTTTCTTCTTCTTTTACCCTTCAACAGAGGCACCAGAAGACATTTCTTAAAGTCCACTTTGACAGGTTGATATTTGTGTCTTGAGTTGTGTAAAAATGTTTTTGAAGCTTTGTTTGTACCTCTCTCTGAGTCGGCAGAAGCTGCCAAAAGAATGTGAACCACCAGGATCAGAGTGATTAAAACACTGAAGGAAGCTCCGTGAAACACTGTTTCTACTTCATGTAACTACTTTAGATGAAAAAACTCCAAATCAGGAATTCACTCAAATTAGAAAAATGGAGAAACATGTTCTGCATGGTGACATCTTGACAGAACATGTAAACAGCTTGAAGAGGTATGTACTCCACAAAGAGATCAACGAAAACAAACATTGTCTGTGAGTCTTAATTTTCATGCGAGTCACTGAGCTGTCTCACAAGATCAGATAAACACAAGATAAGCACATTTTTGTTTCTGATTACTGTCGTGTTCATATCCATTCTCTTCCACCAGAGGGAAAACTTGCATTATGATAAACTAGACTGACAGGAGAACTAAAGGAGAGAGTGTTTAGTGTTATAAGTCTTGGATGAAATGCCTTGTATCAGCTGGCTTTACAGACCCACATCAAACGTGTTTCCCCAAACAAATGAAGGTGTTCTAAAAACAGGGGCATTTTTCCACAAAGACTCAGTTTAAAGCGGTTTAAAGAGACCTTTTCAAACATGCTTCAAGAGAGATCAGCCGACAGCTGTGGGCAACATTAGCCTAAATCAACATCAAACAAGCCCAGCAGCATTGCATTTAGTGGGACTTAAAGTGGATAGCAAAAGTCTACACACCCCTGTCAAAATGCCAGGTTTTGTGATGTAAAAAAAAGAGACCAAGATAAATCATGCCAGAACTTGGTCCACCTTTAATTTGACCTATAACGTGAAAAATTAAATTCAAAACAATTTGAAATATTTCAGGTGGAAGAATAAAAAATAAAACACTAATATGTGTACACACCCTTTAACTAATAATTTTTTGAAGCATCTTTTGCTTTTATTACAGCACTCAGTTTTACTGGTAGGAATCTATTAGCATAGCACATCTTGATGTGGCAATATTTGCCAGTTCTTCTTTACAATAAAGCTCCAAATCCATCAGATAGTGAGAGCATCTCCTGTGCACAGCCCTCTTCAGATCACCCCACAGATATTGTATTGGATTCAGGTCTGGACTCTGCTGGGCCATTCCAAAACTTTAATCTTGGTCTGCTGAAGCCATGCTTTTGTTGATTTGGATGTATGCTTTGTTTCGTTGTCGTGTTGAAAGGTGAAATTCCTCTTCATCTTCATCTTTCTAATGGAAGCCTGGAGGTTTTGTGCCAAAATGGACTGGTGTTTTTAACTGTTCATACTTCCCTCCACCTTGACTAAGGCCCTGGTTCCAGCTCAAAGCATGATGCTGCCACCACCATGCTTCACTGTGGGTCTGGTGTTCTTTATGTGATGTGCAGTGTCGTTTTATGCCAAACATACTTTTTGGAATTCTTTGGAGCACAAAATTCTCCACTTCAAGGTTTAAAGGTGCTTCAAAAAATCTCTCCATGAAAGGGCATCCTGGCCAGCATTTTCTCCACCTAAAAGACTCCTTAAAGGGCACGCCTAAAGAAATTCAGCATGTTTTCTTCACTAGTGGGTACTAAAACACACATTGTCCAATATCAGAGTACCCTATAGAGGTCACTTTATCACATTTTCTCCACTGGAAGGGCACCACTGAAGGCACTTCATCAAATTTGCTATAAAGAAAGATCACCCTTCCTCATATTTTCTCCAGAAGAAGTGGGTACTTAAAGGTGACATATTACACTCTTTTTCATAAAAAAAAAATATATTGGTCTGAGAGGTCCCCAAAACATGTCTTTAAAGTTTATGCTCAAAAAAACACTTTGAAATCAGATTTTGGCATGCCTTTAAACCCTTCCTTTTCAGCCCTGCTCAGAACAGGCTGTTTTCTGTGTCTGTGCCTTTAAATGAGAATGAGCTCTCTGACCCCTCAGGAAGTGGATGTGGCCTCGGCTCTCCAGCACGTTGATCTAATGTTTACATGTTGGCTGAATATACACGGCTGCTCACAGACCCGCGTTACTTCAACCCTCTGAATTTGATCCAGAATCTGATCCTGACGGAGAGGCGCCTGTAGCAGGACCTTTCTGAACGATTGGTCACAGATTTGTGTTTCTTGTTGTTTTATTTATCAGTATGTCGACGTGTGTCCTGGTACACAACGACAAACATGTAGCTATGTGGCTATGCTAACTAGCGCTAGCACTTTTCCATGAAAAATAAAAATCATCCATTAGATCTTCAAATCTGCAGACGTGGGGAGTAAAACTGACCTTTGTGTTTATTAAGACAGCCTACAACTAGCATGCCCCCCTCCTAAGCTCTTTGTCAGCACACGTGTGTGCAGGTAATGAAAAACAGAGGAGGGGTTGAGTTGTATTTTATACAGTCTATGGGCTGAACAAGCTCCAAGCTCTGACTTCCGTTACAGACTGGATTTTTTAAATACGTTTCCTCAACTGAAAGGCCAGCCAGGGAGCTTTTGTTAAGTTTTCTTCAATACATGGTACTCTTTAAGGCACATCCTCAGGATTTCTATACTGCATGGGCACTCTTATGTGGAATTTATCCAAAATGGGTGCTGAGAGAGCACATATGTAATGTAATCCCCCCACTGAATCCATCAGTGAAAATACAGGAGAAAAAACACCTTAAAATATGTTTAATAATTCAAAACAGTTCATTTCAGGTATGACTCAGATTCTTTGAACAGTTGAGGAGAAAAAAGCACCTTGGAGGAAAGAGGAGTGAGTGTCTGAAAAAGGAATTGGCAAGAAGAGACCACAGCTGGCAGCAGTGAAGCATCAGCTCACAGATCTCACAGGTCATGGAGAGGACAGGCGTTCACAAACATGAGACTTCTTTTTCTTATGTGGCTAGAAACTTGATCACCTGAATCAAACCCACACAAACACAAAGGGAACATGCAAACCCACACACGAATGCCTCAGTGAGCAGTGATGAACCACCTCTCCAGCCTGTGATTCACTCAGATGGACCTACTACCAGAGTGTGTGTCATAATGTGTGTTTAGCTCTGCAAATTTGCCTCCTCGTGGGCAGCTTTTCCATTTGTACAATGTGGGTGTACAGAAAACTGAAACATTTTTCTCCTCTCTGCAACCGTTGCCATGGTGGCGATCCTCGATACGAGGCTGATTGCATGGTAACATAATGATTACAGATGCTTGTTTGTATGACTCTGCAGCTTTGAAGCCAAAGACAGTATTTGAAACACCATTTTGATCATTCGGGCTCCAATTTAGGTAGATTTTGCATCTGAGCAGCGAAATGACAACAACAAATGTGTTACAGGAAAAATAATGACCTCTCATAACCCCTGTAGCCTATATAGTACCCTCCTGTAAAGTAGGATTAGGATAAATGTCCCACATAAAGGTCCCTTTGCTGTCAAACTAACCCCTTTTTAACCTACTTCACCTCAGTGGGGTCTGTCTCAGTTTCTGGTTCACAGCACAGCAACACACAGACAGTCAGAGATAAGAGCAGAAATGGCAACCTTGCAGCATTAAAAGTCGTCTGGCATCCTTCTCTATAGAAACATTACATTTACACTGACAGGAGTATAGTTGGGTAGATTCAGGGCCCCTCACGAGATGTGACACTGAACACAAAAGATCATAGGATCACAGGAAAGCCTCATTAATCCAGACTTTATACCCTCCCTCTCTCTAGGCTTAGGTCTTCTCTGTTATTACTACCTTTGTTACACATTCACTATCTGGCTGTAAAAGCAATATTAAAAATTGAATTTAATGGTTGTATTAAGCTGTATGCTCCCATCTAAAGGAGCCTTAATTTGGATCAGTAGCCTTTATACCTCATCTGAAAGACAGATTCAGCCTTAATCCACTTCACATCCTGGATCCTGCTTTTAACGTTTTGATATTTAATGCTAATGCCCCCCTTTTTTGTTTTACCGCAGACACCCCTTTATCCTCCATTCCACCAGTGAACACTTGTGCATTCGATTAGTGCTCACGCTAAAGCCACTTCATCACCGTTGACTATGACTGTCTCTTCATTTTCAGTCAGCTTCTCTCTGAATGAATGTTCACATAAAAAGCTACTCTTCAGCTTCTCTGGGGTCTCTCTCTGACTGCAGATTTCACAGCTCAATGTGTCTTTGTACTTACTGCCTCTGTGTGAAAACAGGCGTTTATGGTTAGCATGCAGCAGTTTCAGACAATCTAGCAGAGCATGTTAAACAAAGATAACGACTGATGATAAGGGTTTGTATGGTTTCAACGTCCAAACTTGTATTTCACTGCAAGATTTAAAGTCTTCGGCGTTGTTGCTGCAACAAACAAGTACAAACCTCCAAAACTCTTTATTAGCCCTCATTAAACCAAAAATTAACTCATTCTGACACTGAAGAAATTTAAACCAGCAACTATTTTTGCTTTTGCTTGAAAATAACTGAATAATTTATGCAAAGGATGTACCTCACTCCTCTCCGCTTGAGTAAAAGTACCCTAACTCATCTTCTAAATGTTACAGATGGGAAAACATTTAAAGGTCAAAAGTAAATAAAGGCTATGTGCATTTACTCTATAGGACAGGTGCGTAGGAGAGAAGTGAGAAGAAGCACACAAAATTTTAGTTGCAAGAATCCCGCACACTGTCCAACTTGAAAATAAGAAGTGTAATGGCAACGTTTCAGTGCTAGACCTTCATCAGGCTAAAACCTGGTTGTTTGCCTGATCCACAGGGTTTGAGACAGAGTAAGTGCAATGAGAGTATTGTGATAGTCTTAAGTAACACAGACATCTGTCGTACCTCATTACACTGATTAGGCTCTTCATCTATCCCATCCTGTGGGGCTGCGCTCAGCTTTGTATTGACATGATTGGAAATCTCCACTCTTCATTCAAGCTTCTATAATTTCTACTTCAGCATGAAGTTGCAAAAATTAAAAGTTTAGTTTTTGATCAACCTGCAATTTTTTCCAAATGAGGAACAGCTTAAAGTAAAAATAAAAGTTATTTTTAATTTACAGAATAAGGAACCATGTAGCCTTATCTTTATGTTCAATAAGATCTCCTTATATGTTGAATTCAAGAACACAGTCTGTAGTATCTGTGCCACAGACTTTGTTCTGCTGTCTTTGTTCGCTGAAGAGATAATCATTACAACAGGAATACATGTATGTCTAAAATCTGTATATTTTTTCATGGGCAAGTTGGCAAATCTATTAGTGATGACTGTTTCCTTACTGTTGTCCGTCCTTACAATGATTATTCTATACATATATAAGGGACGGGAATACGACAATACACAGTGTAAAAATACAATTATATTAAAGGTAATAGTCATATATAACAAATATAAACAATATATAAACTTTCTACTTATGCACAGATAAACTTAGAAAGATAAGTATAATGGACTTCTCCAGATTCAAGATTCAAGAAAGCTTTATTGCAGAGTGAGCTTGCACACACAAGGAATTTGACATGGTGAATGGAACACTGATACTTAATAAGACAGTGAGGACACAACAAGACAGTAAGGGCAATAAATATATAAACCTTAACACAAACCTAAAAATTCTAAATACAAATAAAAATACTATCTGTCTATCTACAAAGAAAGGTTTAGAAGTACTTTTAAAGACATGAAATAAGTTAAATTAGCCTAAAACATAGAGCACGTGTAGTAGATGAATATAATAATAAAATATGTTATGGAGTAATTTACAATATTGCACATGGATATTGAGGTATTGCACATGTATGATATATCACAGGAGTCTTTTGTGTTTTACAGTGTGATTGTTCATGTGGGGTACGGCCTGATGCCAGAGCACCATCAATACTTCTTGATGATTTTGTTTAACTAGACATTAAAATGAAATGTTTCCTTGAAAAGATGATTCACTCATTTTATACAAAACATTTATACAAAATTTGTTTTATTGTGGTAGTACACGACACATTTTCCATCGTGTTATTTCTGTTCTTTTATTTTGAAGGTCACACCGGAAGCTTTCTGATATTGTTGTCGCTGCTTTGACAGTGTGAGTCTCCTCTCTCACTCTGCGGCTGCTGCTCGCTGTCATCATGCAGGTGGAATCTGCGCAACGGAGCTCCATGTAAGACAATCCGACCAGAACCAGCAGCCCTCCCCGGCCTGCAGTGACCACACACCGGACTCTGGACTCTGGAGATTGGCCTGTTTTTTCTGTAACTTAAATCTTGCATTGCCTTGACTTTGTTGAGATATCTTTAATTTCAAACCAGATGCCAGAACAGCTGATCTGACATTACCCTGCAGGAGCACCAACATGTTGTTGTGTTGATGCTGTCAGTGTCTCTCTTAGCGCAGTCTAACTCAGCTGAAGTCGCAGAGGATGCCACACAATCCTTCAGGCACTGACTATTTCCCACAAACAAGACGGACGTAATCTTTGTCCTGCGGATTTTGAGGAGTAAACCAGCGAAACGATGGATGAAGGCACCGCCACAGAGACCATCCCGGATCTGAAAGACATAGAGGTGAAAATTGGCCGGAAGACCCCCGAGGGTTTGCTCAGGTGGATGCGGGAAGAGGCGTCCACTCTCCGGGGAGATGCCAAGCTGAGCACCGCATACGATACCAGTAAGGAGACGGGGAGGAAGAGTCTGGATGAAAAGATCAGAAAACTGAAGATGGAGATGGTAAGAATGTGTTTATCGATTGTTTATTCGCGTGTGTGAGTGGCAGACTTGTTTCCAAGGATGAAGCAGTGTTTGAAAGCAACACAATACATTGATGCTGAAGAATTTGGACCAGCTCTGATTCATGGTTCACTTTTCTATAAATTCTAAAACTGAGCCTATCAGTAGATGGATTATTCATATTTCAAGACTTAAATCAATGAATACAGCAGCCCAGAAGTATTGATGATCCAGCGATAAAAAGAAACAGGACTGTCAAACATAAAGATTAATATTGTCAAACCGTAAAAAAATTGTATACAGTAGATAATAAATGTCAATTAAATCATATTTTGATCTGACTGCAAGCCATTTCATAACAAAGACGTTTTTATTTGCCACTGCCTTCCTATCTGAGCATACTTTGGGAAATATATTATTTTTAAAAAATACTCTGTGGAGGATACTATAAAAATATAATAGTGTCACTTTCTAAGTTAATGTAGACCTTATTTAGTGATAATGATGCAGCAGCTGTCATTGTGGCTCCCAAGTGTCACTAAAGTCAATTTATCCTACCTTCTGGGCAGAGGAAAAGGGCTTACTGTCTATCTTGCAAGAAAGTGCAACTCAAGTCTTCACCAGTTTTGTTTCTGTACAGTAAATATGCAGCTCAAGTGAGAAGCTGTTGAGCTAAGCTTGGTATAAAGGCTTGAAAGGGGAAAACAGCTTGGGATGGTCTGTTCAAAAGTGACAGTGTTTGCTTATCACCAACTGTCTGGCTAATTACTTCACTCGTATGTTTATTTTGAATTTAAAAAAAGAGTAAAAGCAATATGCTGTGGTTTAAAGGGGGGTTATGTTGCTTGCAATCTTTTGGCCCAGGGGGTGGCAACTTCCTGGAGTCTTGTCATCAGTGACTGCGTTCACATGAACTTGAGTATCCCGGTTGTTAGCCTTATAATGGTTTGTTCATATTAGATATATGGTATTCACATGCACAGAGAAACTTAGTAATCATATCCCTGTATGCATTATAGATACTTGTATCTTTTCTGATTACTGCATGCTGTTTGACCAGATGCCCAAGATGACCACTGAAGCACACTGCGGGCTTAGAACTATTAAATGCCAACAGTATGTTTAACATGTTTGTTAAACATGTGCTCACCTCCTCTGCCATCATGTAGGACAAGGAAGCAATAGGTGAGATAAGTAGTGGCACACAACTAATTCATCACTTCATAAGTTAGGCGCTCTCAATGCTACAGTGCCTGTGCAGATAGTCCCCAGCTCTTAAAAACGGGGTAAAGCGCATACATGCCAGAGTCTCTATCTTCTTTGCTTTCGGAGTTCTCCAGGTAGCAAATCTGGTTTCTCAAAAAAAGGTAAGGGCTAATCATAGTTTCTGTAATCATGTGTGATGTATACATGCACAAACACAAAAACAAGAAAAAAAAACAAGGCCCGCCTCTTTACCTCACACTAGCTTGACAGAAGTTAGGTTGAGTTCAGCATTTCCAGTATGGCACCCGCCGATGATTGGCTTCAAAACAGGGCTTCAGAAAGAGATGGGTGATGTCACGGAGACTGATGGGATGTCCATTTATGATACAGTCTATGGCTAGGATGCAAATATCCTCTCTTGAATTCTTGTAACAGCATTCTTTACTTGATTGAAATGAAGAATGTATACTATAATTGAAAGTGTAACTTATTAAGAAAGACTTTCATTGCAGTTCCAAAATTGCCCAATTTTGGCATCCTGGGAATTAGGCCTACTAGCTGGGGCTCTAACATAATGGATCTCACGTTCAATCAGCAGGTAATTCAAGCTGCTCATCAACATGCAAACAGCTGCACAAAGGCCTGTACTAATTTGAATTGATTTTCCATCATTTGTCAGGTGGTTAACTCTCTAATCACATCGTTTTTACTAACTGGTGGCATTTTTTTTCTGAAGTGTGGCATCGCTTTGTTCTTATTATCTCTAGAACACAAAGGTATCTCTGGGTGCCTTTTTTCCAAGCAGTAAATAATTTTCACATGTAGATTTACAAATTGTAGTCCTCTGTTGTACTCGGCCTGCCAAGTCTTTTCTCTGACAGTTGATTATTTTCCGTTGAGTGGTTGATTCGCTCCATTCAACAAACATCTCTCTTTGTGTTTGTTTACATGGGCCCTGCCTCATCTAAACAGTGGAGGTCTGCAGCAGTAATGAACCACTTTACTCTTTTTTTCCTCTCTGTGATCATTTATGTCATACATTCCTCCGGCTATGACACACGCAGCCACCGAACTCCCAAACAATGAGCAAGTCATTCAAAAACACTTAGCTGGATTCAAACATCCACAACACATTATCAGGTTGTTCATGTTAGAAATAGAAGCGTATCTCACCTCAGGGATGAGCATAACTAGCCCAGATGCACTTTAGAGGTCTGAGTAGGAAACAGTGCTCTCACATTGTAACTGAACACTTCCTGAAATCAGCTTTACTCTTAGGTGTATGGATCTATAAATACATCCATCCAACCTTCCACGTACTCTCATACTCTCATTCAGGTCAGGCTCTAAAGGTGTAGCTTACGTCATGACTATAAAGTAAATAAGCATCACAACTTGTTAGTTAAAAGAGGATTTTAAACTCTATTACAAGACAGTGTTATAATGACTGAGCTGATGTGTGTGCATCCACCTGTCTGTCTGTCTGTCTGTATCCATCTCGCTTTTTGTCTCTCCTTCTATCCCACTTTATCGGCCAATAGCTGTAGATAGCTGCTCATCAAGGAGTCTGGTTGTGTTCGAGGTTTCTGCCTGTTGGATGGAAGTCTTTCATTCACAATGTTGATAAGTGCTTGCCTATGGTTGATTTCTGTTGGGGCTTTCTAAAGACTAAAAACAGAAATGCGAACTGCACACAAGTAGGAGTTGATTTTGGTCTTGTCTTGGTCTCGCCCTGCCTTGGTCTTGTCTCAGCCTTGATCCCTAAAAGTCTTGGTCTTGAGATAACGTTTGTTGTGATTTGGTGCCGTACAAATACAGACTGATTGATTACGACATTACTAACCAGTGACTATGATATGGATGGCAAAGCGTTTTGTAATTAACAAATTATGGCTCCTTTTATGCACAAAATGGAAATGAACACAAACAGGTGAGACAAAAAATGCATTTTTAGTGTTTGGGTTCCCACTCAAGATCTCAAATTAACTAATATAACAAGGAAGTGCCACTAGTCCTCTTTAACATTCATACTTGTAGATATAGAGGAGCAATTACTGTCACATTACAAAGTCCTTAATGACACCAGGATAGCTAGCAGGTCCATTTTATTTCACAATCTGAAAAAAGTAATGGCTAAATAAAACAAATACTTGTTTAGGAGATTTCGATTCCTCCCGGTCAAACAATTATAAGCTATCAAAATTGGATTGTTAAAAGGAAATACAGTATTATAATCTACAGAAATGTCTTCCAGTTCAAACTGTATGGTTGATAAATTCACCCAATTCTGATTCACAAAGCTTTCAGGGGTTTTAATATATCTGTGAAGAGCAGAAGGCCAGAATGATTCCTTTTAACAGTTTTTATCAGGTCTGCTGCAAAGAAGGACTGAGAGAGAGAGATGTGATGAAGAGCCACTTTCTCACTAGAGGGGAGGGAAACTGTGCATGTGTGCGTGCGTGTGTGTGTGTGTGTGCAGGTCTTTTATTCATCTGTGCGAGTGGCTCAGTGTAATGGGAGTGCAGAAGAAGAGCTCTGAGCACTGCACTTTCATCAGAAATCTGCTTAGTAAGATTTGCAGTAACACGTGTTTGTGCACAATAAAGATCGGCTCACATGGACAAATGCATTTTCTCTGACACTGAACACTTTGTAATGCTGATTAAATCCACAACCACACGCAGCATTTTGAGTAGTGAGCTAATATCCTCCTCTTCTCGTTTTCATGTGTATTTTGTCTGTGTGCTCTTGTGTTGCACAGTCATCTTTTAATCTGTATCTGTAACTACTCAGCATGCTGATGGCGAGCTGCAGCATCTGTCTACTGTAAGATCTAACGTGTGTTCGTGTGTGTGTGTGTGTGTGTGTGTGTGTGTGTGTGTGTATGTGTGTGTGTGTCTGTGTCTGTGTGTGGTGTGTGTGTGTGTGGGGGGGCCTTGTTGACACTGTCACCAGCAGTAATGAATTGTGGCTCTGCTTCTTGTTAACTGTCAGCAAAAACAGGATGATAGTCTGCATCTCCTTACTGTGTGTTAAACTGGAACAAACAAACAGCCTTTAACTTTGATGTCACTTTAACGTGATTAGAACAGAGTCATCAGTGTAAAGGAAAATGCTGGACACAACAATGTTTCTTTTGCAAAAACTTAAAGCGAAAGTTTGGAGGCTTTTGATACCATGGAGCAGTTAACTATGTAGTTTTGTCTCGGCAAGGCATAGTTTGCACAATGGTTTCAATTAGGGATGCAAGATATGTGATCAGTACAATAAATTACTGGCTGAGGCAGGAATTTTCTTTCTTTATTAATCTGATTACACTTTTTTTTTTTTGACTTAAACAACCAATGAAAGTTGCTTTAATTTACGTATTGATACTGACGACGGTAAAAATGGCGTCACCAATTGGCTGTTTTTCACTGATTTGGAGAACACAATGAGTGTCGATGTAAAACATTGAGTGGAAACTTCAGAAAACTCTTTATTTAAGAACAAACTTTGCAGCAGAATACTTTTAAAATCATGAGATGACTGACAGTTGTCTGTTCAACAAGTCAGTCCAACATGATATGTGTTCATCGCAGCTTAGCGGGCAGGTCATTATTATTGTTATTAAGAAAGACTGCATATTTCTTTTCTTAGTCCATAAAACTCAAAAAATATTTTACAAGATGTCTTTAAAATTTGTGTTTTTGAGGGCTTCCCTTTCAAAGATCAAAGGTATCTTGTTTGGTAGGCTAGTGTTGAGAAATGAAGCCGATGCAGAAGTGTAAAAAACTGCAGTTCCTGGGGTGCCATTGCCTAGGGGTTGAAAATCGTAACCCATAAACAGAGGCTATAGTCCTAGTCGCAACAGTCGCAGGTTCAACCTCCGGCCTCGATCATTTTCTACATGTCTTCCCCTGCTCTCTGCTCCCAAGATTTCCTGTCTCTCTTCAGCTGTCCTATCTAATAAAGGCAAAAAATGGCCAAAAATATAACTTGAAAAAAAAAATCAAAAACAAAACTGCAGTTCCTTGAGTGTCCACTTGAGGCTGGCTGCAGAAGCACTGGAAACCACATACATGCCCACTCAATGATGACCATGTTGTTGTGGGGATTGTATACCTTAATTTTGAAATATTAAAATAGCTAGTATGCCTTTAGTGAGGCTGTCTGAAAGTTAGGTTAGCGTAGTTAGTGCTTTCAATATGGTAACACAGAAGGCTTCAGAAGTCTGTTTCAAAAACCAATGGGTGATGTCACAGAGACTTAATCCATGTATTATACAGTTTAGGGCTACATTGTATGAGTGTTAGGGAAATAGGGAGCAACAGATCTCAAAAATATGGGTAATGGCTAAATATATATATAAAAAAAGATGTACTATATTTATGAACAGTATTTTGGTGATCATAGAGGTATTATTATATGTTGGCTGTCTGCTAACATCCACCCTCAGTCACTCTCTCAGCGCTAAGTAAGGAACATTTTACAGCACAACGAGCTGGAGGCACATAAATGTCGTTATTAATGCTTTTAGTGTTTCTCTTCATTCCAGTGGAGGAGTTTCAAAGCCTCTGTCTGACAGCAGACACCTTCTCCTCTCATCTAAACACTCTTGCTGGATGCTGAGACACTTCTCACAAGACACAAGACTGTCAGTCTGCCTCAAACACTCAAACACACACACACACACACACACACACACACACACACACACACACACACACACACACACACACACACACACACACACACACACACACACACACACACACACACACACACACACTTCCTGTCAGTAGTCTTGTAACATTCTGTAGAACACACAATATTATTTGATTATTTGATTTCATCAGATACTCAGTACATTTTATACAAGATCAGCTACAAAAGGGAGACATAAAGGATAAGTGCTGTGTTATTTCTCAGGGTATATTCTTTGTTTCTCTCTCTGTCGTTCTTGTTCTCTGTTGTTCACCTCTGGGCAGAGGAATGACAGTGCAAAGTCAGCTTTGAGGGCAGAGCTAAGCTGCAGGGATTCAAAATCTACTCTCAGTATTCTGTCTACTACTGTCAGCTTGCTGGCTTTCTCCATAAATACAGTTCATGCAGGAGTTTGTATATTTAAACCACTGCCAAATGACTTCAGCTCTGTTATTGGAAGCTGCAGCTGGATTCAGAAAACTATTTTTTAAACCTCCTGTGAGGAGTTTTTAGCTGGTTGTACATCACACTGAAATATTATGATGCCCCTGTATAACCCAAAGCAAACTAGATCATCTGTAATAAAACCGATAATACCTATAAAGAAATGTTTAATGCTTGTTAACACTGCTGCAGAGTATGTGGCAGACAGTGATTTACAGCATGCTGCAAAACAGCCTTTGTGGAAGTTTTCCACAGCAAAGATTGAAAGTTAAAAGACAGCAGGATGAGACTGTAATTCAGAAAACCCTCTTCAAGCATTTAGAAAATGAGATCATCAAAGAAACAAGAGGTTCTACTTTGTGTACAGGGGGTGCCAATATCAATTCAAACAGGAAGTTCCTCACATGAGCTTCAAGCAAAGTTATTGTGTTTGTGGGTGGAATTTGTGTGGCCAAGCACTGCTGTTGGGATTTTGGTTGAATTCAATAAAATCAAAATATAGCCAAAAGTTTTGTTTTTCAACAAATTTTTGCAGAAAAAATTAAACAAAACAAGGATTTCTCCAGGTTTGACCAAGTACACCTCAACATATCTACAAATTAGAGATGGGCATTTCAAGACAAAATACTTTTCAATAATCACTGACATCTATTCGGCTATTATTCGTAATTGAGCGGGACGAGGTGCTGCTGGTAGCGGCCGCTGGCAGCGTCTGTCCCGTATATGTTTACATTTACAGTCATGCTCAGTCTCAGCATTGTTCTCCGTTTCTGAATCTCACACCACTACTCGCGTATTTCCAGCGATTGTCGATCATGTTTTCAACTACTTTCGCTATCTAATGCAGTTAGCATTCTTCTTCTTCTGTTACTTAAAGCGGTTAGCGAACAGCTTTAAGACGCTCTATAGCCACCCTCTGGCGGGAATATTGTATTACAACCAGGCACCGGTGAAAACGATGAAAACAGTACTTTCAAAATGAGATAATATTTGCATTAACTCTTCGATTTTTAATAAGTGAACAAATATTTGAGCATTCCAAAATCATGTCCAATCCCTAGTAAAAATGTGAGGAAGTTCTACAGACAGTCAATTCTAGCCTGTTGTCCTGCATGAACACTGGTTTCCTGACAGAAGAAATCTCATCCTGATATCTTTAAACTGTAAATATATCACTCACTCTGAATCTCTATCATGGAAAAGGTCAACATGGACTGTCTGCAGTGTGATGTTTATCGTTTGGTGGGAGCAATACCAGGCATCGACTTCATAGAGATAGTCACTCTCGTTGCTGAAGGCTTCATCCCCTGTTTTAAGTGGTGTAGCAACATCAATATTAATTAAAGGTAGTCAGATTTGTTTTAACTAATAGCTTCCTAATAGGAAGTATGAGGTGGAAAAGGAGGGCCAACTTCAAAGCTGCTACGTGTATCAGTTCTTGTTATAAGCGGGATAAAGAATACAGTCAAATCTTCTCTGTTTGGTATTTAAAAACTGTGAAGAAATAATACTTTATTTAGTCTCACTTGCTTTATGCTGCAACCTCCAAAACAAGAATACAACAAAGGGAAGAAAAATAGATGCACCGATGCTCTCATCAGTCTGATATAAAGGAACAAAAGATAAAGAGAGTCTTACAACAAGGCTGACATTTCAGTGAGCATTCAGAGGTGAGCTCAGACAGATGGAGCAGTAGGGGGTTCAAGAAGAGACATGGGTGACCTTCTGCTGTGGGGCCTCTGCAAGGACAGCGTGTGTCTGCACATGGCCACAGTTAGATGGGAAGGTGAAATGACAGACAGTGACACCAAGGTAGAGAGAGAGTGAGAGAGAGAGAGAGAGAGGGAAGAGAGAGAGAGGGAAGAGAGAGAGAGAGAGAGAGAGAGAGAGAGTTGGAGAGAGACTGGTGTTTATTTTGCTGCTGCATGAGAGAGACCGAGCGCGTTTGAGCCGTCCCTGCTGGCTGTGATTCAGCAGTCTGTTCAGTCGCTGTGTGACATTGAGAAGCTGTTTCCACCACATGGGAGACCCTGTGCGTCACCAATCACGCTTCAGCTGTGCGTGAAATATCACAATGTTGTGTATCATCTGTAAACTCCAGTGTTTAGACTCTCAGTTTGTCAGCACATGATTGAGAATGCAAAGGCAAGATGATTCTGGAGCAACTTGCTGCATAATTTTGCATGCTGATGATGGAAAACTGGTGGACTCTACCATCCAAGCAATACTTTAAAGATGATTCTGCTTTAATAAATGCTGGGTTTTATTTTAATCACTTCACCAATTGTAATTTTTCACATCCTGGCCATGATAGAATTGCACTCATCCAAATAATTGATGAGTTCATCGCCACAACAAAGACAGGTGGGGTATGACGCGTGAGTGGTCTGCCAAAACTGGTTGTAATCAAGCCAGTGATATGATTAATGCAGATTTCAATGACCAAACTACAAAAATATGGTACCTTAAAGATCCTTTAAGGCACAAATTTTTTGCAACGGTCTTTTTGCATTTATTCTGAAAGGAAAGCTTGAGAGAGCCAGGAAATCTTGAAGGAAAGGCATGCACCAAATCATGCCAGGACCAGGTAATGATCCAACAACCAGTGTGTGAGGACAGTAGCCTCTGTATATATGCGGCAGCTCATTTGAAGAAAAGGTACACGCCCTTCCTCCCAGTTACATTTCCCTGATCCTCTTAGGGGATATCAAGGCGTTCCCAGGCCAAATTAGATAAAGGTACATGTGTCAAGAATCCCTCTAATTGAAGGCTCCAGAGTACCCTAATAAGATGTCCAAATCACCTTTCGCCTGGCTACTTTGGCATGAAGAAACACTAGACTCAGAGCTTCTGAGCACATGACCATGGGCCAAAGTTTGAGAGTGGATTGAGGAGTAGATCTAAAGCTCCCTCTACAACACAGCTGTTTGATACATCAACCTCAGCTGTATGGATGGACACAAGAGATATCAGGTCAGACCATTTGATTTCATACAGTGGCTCGCAATTGACCAACAGAAATAAAAATGTCCTTAAAAGATGAAATATAATGGAAAACTAAAGTCAAACAAAAGAACCCAAATAGTAAACTTTCAAATGTAAAAAAAAAAGAAAAAGAAAAAGCGCCCTGTCTTTTGTGTGATGCTCTTAACGGTACTTGATTCGTTTAGTAGTGGTGGCACGTTCAGGGTCTTACTTGTCTCATCTGCTTTCAAAGAAGCAGAAATAGGTCAGTTGGAATCAGGGATTTAAGACACTTTTTCTTCAATTCCCTGATGCAGAGATCAATGAAGTGTTTCCATCAGCCATCCTTTCTTTGTATTCAGAACAAGACTTGTCCTAAAACTCAGCTACACACACTCTTTTACACAAATACAGATCATGACCAGTTATTGTCAACATTGTGCAGTCAGTACATGAAATTATTTGACTGGTTCGTGGGTAAAGTAGTTCTTATTGCAGATGATGAATTGTTCTATCTTACAGTTCATCAAATTAACTGACAAAGGCCGGTGTGTTTGGTCTAAATGTGTATTTCATTTATTGTGTTTTCTTTAATATTCATGTGCATCTAGAAATTAAAGAATAACTTGCAACATATAATACATATTGTTACAAAAACAGTGTTATGTAGAGCTCGATGTCATGAAAACATTGTTGATTATTCTGCTATTAAAATAAAATATGGTTTGATGTAAGACAAATGCTTGAATCAGGCAGATTTATTGTGCACAGAGAATGAAACTGAGCTGCATTTTGTTCACAGTGTGCACGTGAGCTCTCATGGACCAGATATAAAAAGCAGAAAATGAGCTTTCCAGGCTCCTATGGATCAGCCAGGAGCTGCTTGGCCTCCTGCCTGAGCAGGAACACTGAAATCTGTTTAGTCTGTGTACTGACGGCACAAACAGCAGTAAAACATGATGGATGGTGTCTCAGTCCCCAAAGCTGCAGTCCTAAATGTCCTCCTTCCTGCCCTCTTCCTGACATGTGTCTCATGACGACCTTTGACCCCAGTTTGATCCCGTTAGATTTGACTGAATGCTCTGCGTATTGAGCGTATGAAGATAACTCAAATAACTCGGGGTGCATTTGACATGTATTCAAACTGTTAGAACAATTAAGTGTTTTTAATCCAAAACCAAAACACTATGAAACACACGTTGCAGTAAAATACATTTAAATTTACATTTCCTTACTTTTTAAGTCATTTAATTTGATCTTCTTTTTCTTAAAGTCATGTTTTTTGGGCATTTTTGCCTTTATTTGATAGGACAGCTGAAGAGAGACAGGAAATGTGGAGAGTAGAGAGTGGGGGAAGAGATGCAGCAAATGGTCAAAGCTGTGAGATGAACCAGCAATTTCTGCGACAAGGACTAGATCCTCTATCTGGGGAGCGCGCTTAAACTGTAAAAATTTGAACCTTTTGATTAAAAATGCTGATTTACTGATTACTGACCCATCGGTTGATTGAATTTAAAGACATTAAGTGTAATTTTACATGTATTCATTGTATATTTTCATTCTCAGAATATGGTTATCAGCCTTTTAAATGTGTATGAACCACCAAAATGTGTCTACATGTTATTGTGAACATAACTTGTTATAGCTTGGTCAAGATACTTATCCTAAACAACTGCCCTTTCCTCCTAAAAATACCATTTGAGGGAAAATGCAGCTGTCCAGCCAGAGAGGCAAAACACCGAGGTGTGAAAGAAACCATGAATTTAGTGGCTCTAATCTTGTCAGAGGGGCCCGGCTCAGCAGCCGTGCGAGCAGACCGTTGGAGCGCTCAGCTTCGTTAGCATTGTGCCACCTCAGCGCTGACAGGCAGAGAGCTACTTTTACTGCCACCCTCATTAGCTCGCCCAGTTCTCTGCCAGCCAGAAACCTCAAACCTCAAACCTGAACCCCACCCCACATGTCTGACATCGCCCCGGGACGTCAGCGGGTTTACAGCCACACATAAGGGCAGAAAGATGGTGTTTTTTCAACTTAGATTTCTTCTCTGTGTTTGAAACTACTCCCTTCAATGATGTGTAGATGTGTTTGTTTATTTTATGTACAGTTGAGATTCAAAAATGGGATTTAAAAGATGTCAGAAATTACCCCCCCCCCCAGCTGATATTGAACTGAGGAGGGTGAGATGTGTAAGCAGTCTCACCAGCAGCAAACAGTACATCTTGTCCTAAAAGGTGGAGTGGTTTCACCAACTCTGCACAGATATGATGGAGGACTATTATTTTCTGGCATTTCTTGTAGACTAAAGAATCCCAGGCTCTTCAGCACATTTAGAGAAAGCCTGTTTTTCTTTTCTGTAGAGGCTTTGAGCAGCATTGTGGTTCATAACAGAAAACCACACTGACTCACTCTGCAGCACAAGGATGCAGCCCTCCACTGGACTGATCCAGTGAAGGTAATAGTATGCAGGACAGAGACATAGATGGTCAGGCAGATTGCAGGAATCAATATGTTCCAGCCCAGTGCTTTATTGACATACAACCTGAAGGGTCACAAGGGCATTATAGGAAATAACAAAGGTCTAATAAGGCTTGGTGAGGTCAGAAACCAAAGGTCTTGGTCACATATTGTCACCAACACTGGTCTGACACAGTCTATTAGAATCATGCTTTAACTTAATTTGTTTACCAAGTGATGATTGTGCCTTATCTCTGACTATGTATTTTGTCTGACACTATATTTTGCATAACATTGGATTATAAAAATGCAGACTAGGCTAATCTTCTGTCTACCAAGAAACTGGCAAAGGGGTGGAGCTAAAGAAGTTTATACCCTGCAAAAGGTAGTATGCAAAGCTATGCATAACTCTTTGCCTCAATGTAATAAAAACAAATAAGTAACAATAAATAAGAAAATAAATCGCCTACTGTGCAGTATGTGGGAGTAAATGGGTTAGCTAACTAGACCAGCTTATTTGTAATACTGCTGGAAAAACATTCGTTTTAACATGGGTGCTAATGGGGCTTCCTTGGAGATGGCTGGGGGAGTAGAGTTAAGTGCAATGGTGACATTTTTCGCCTATATACTAATGGGGATCAATATGTAAACGGACGTCTTCACAGTATCAGTGAATGAGTAGAAAGCTTAAAATAGTAGGAAGTAGCTGCACTGCGTGAATAGAGAGTTCATTACATTTGTGAAAATAGAATTAGAGTAAGTTAGTTTCTATAATAGTTGTAATGCTCTTAATAAGTAAAGGTTTTATGAACTTTCTCTAACATGATTAAAGAACATGTTAACAAGTTGCTTCAAAAGCTAATAAAATACAAGCATAAACATGTCAGCATTGTATTAACACTTATTTAGCCCACTTATTCAGATAATCACATAAGACCGTTATCAAATAATGCTCCTTACAAGAACCTTATGATGATGTTTAGTATCCAAGTCCTTCATAAATGGTTAGAGAAATTTCTTTGTTTCCAAAGTTTATAACTGTGACAGAACAGACTTTAGAAGAGTAAAATCCTACGCTCAATTGTGCTTGTAATCTACAACCACCCATAGTTATGTGCCACAAAAGACGCAGACATAGAAAAACAGATCTGCAGGGACAGAAATACTGACAGACAGGAAAACTAATCAAGACATAAATGACTGCGCGGAGGGAAAGAGATACTAAAGGGCTTAGAGCTGAGCTTAGAGAGGGTCTGGTTATCTGCAGAGGGGAGTGAATATCATCAGGCTGAGCTTTGACTGTTATATATCACCTCCTGGCCCCTGCACCTCACCACAGACTTCTGCTAATGTAGTCTGAGGAGGAATTTTCCATGACCGCAGCCTTCTTCTCTCTCTTATTCATCATTTAGCTATTTTGACTGCCAACATACACACACATGTAAGTGTGGAGTACCAAGTGGCTGTCATACCTCAGTAATCATGACTTTATTTATCACATTGGATGACATCGTTTCTAAATATATTTATATTCTTCCTCGAACCCTCTTTTCTGTCGTCAACTGTTTGTCCCGCCATCTTTTATTGTCATCTCTTTGCTACATCCCTCCAAGTTTATCTTACTTGTTTCCAGATGAGGTGCAGTTTATACTCAACCTGCCAGCCTCTGTTATATTTTACTTCCAATTATGGTAATCGGTCAAGATTTAACAACAACACGATGGTGTTGGAGCTGATGCTTGAAACAAATATCTGCAGAGGCCTGATGGGGCTCTTGGTTCACAGTTTGTCTGGCTCTCATGCAGAGTATTTTGTCCCAATTAGGAACTACAAACTATCAGAAAATGAACACTATGAATAACCAAACAATTCAACTTTGAACTTATTGACTGAGTACAGTAGTATCAGCCTCTGATGCTACCTAAGATTTGATATTTGGTATCTGACAAACAACAACCGCCCAGTACAAGCTGTGTGTGTAATGATTTACAAATCTAGCCGTATCAATGATAGACTCATTTCCTCGCACTGGTATCTGAAGGACTCTCTGAATCTGCCAATACTCAAGACTAGGTATCTGAATTGGTATCAATAATCTAAAAACATGGCAGCAAACTCCACCTCACTCTCTCTTTGTAATAACTTTCATATCTCTTTGTTCCTCTGCAGGCTCACTTGCGCTCAGTGGACGTGAAGATCTTGCAGCAGTTGTTGGCAGTCCACGAAGGCATTGAGGCGGTGAAATGGCTTCTGGAGGAGCGCAGCACCCTGACAAGCCGTTGCAGCAGCCTCACAAGCAGTCAATACAGCCTTGGTGAGGGCCCTGACACCTCCTGGAGGGGCTCCTGGAGCAGCCTGCAGGACCCCAACGACAAGCTAGACAACATCTCCATTGGCAGCTATCTGGACACCCTGGCGGATGACATGGATGAGTACTGCCCATCCAGCTCAGAGTCGGTCATCTGCTCTACCACACCACTGGTCTCAGAGGTGACTGTTGGAAGCCGCACAGGGGCCACAGTCACAGCATCTGGGGCAGGAGCTGGGGTGATTGTGAGGTCTGGTGCTGGTGCTGGAAGTGGGATTAGGGTGAATGAGAATGGAACTGTTGTTGGAAATGAGACAGAGGTAAATGGTGGACTGGGGACTGGTGTGACCTGTGCTACCAATGGATCTGTAACAGTAAAACCAACAGTCAGCTCTCCCCAAGTCAAGTCTGAGGGCAACAAGCAAGACGCTCCAGTCTGGACCAAGACTGCAGAGACTGGCAAAGGAAGCTCAGTTTCCAAGGGCAACACCAAGACACAAGGCGCGAAGGTCAATGGAGTCCTGGAGAAACCGATCATGCAAACTGGCAGCCCAGTCCGCTCCAGCCTTAACGAAAAACTGGGAACCAGCCAGAGCCCTAAACTCAAACCGTACAAAAACGGCAAGATTGACTTGGACACTTGCAAAATGAACGGCAAAATGCACCTGGAGTACGATGCGCATTGGCGGTGGGTGCAGTCGCAGGAAGATGTGACGTTTTTGTGAGAAGGATTGGAGCCACAATTGAACAGCCTCTTCATAAAATCAAAGACCAGATCACTGGATATATAAGAAAAGCAAACTGCTGTTGAAAAATGCACATAGTGAGGCTGTCCTTGTTGAACAACACTGGGTCTGAAAGACTAAAAATACCTTTTTATGTCCCACTGTTCCCTCCTGTGACTGCACTAACTCGCTAGAAAACATTGATGTCAGTATTAAGGCGGATGCACATTACAGGATCTTGACCATATCTAGCCAAACAGGGCTAACTCGAAACACTTAGGATATATCAATTTCAAAATCCTGTATTCTAGTTTTCCTCTCAGGGCCTTTCTAGGCATTCCCTGATTTACTCTCATTTCATTTCTTCTTTTCTAAAGCACAGTGAGATGATCATCTAGAGAGCTAGCATGTCTTCAGATTGCTTGTCAAAATAAATAAACCAGTGTCAATTCAAAGATTTGAATTATGATTTGACCTTTTTACCCACTTATTCCCATAAACTGTACATCCTCTACTTACACCATAAAATCTCAGAGGCATAACAAAGATGTCTGACCCTCCTTAACATGTATTGCACTGGGATATCCTTATACACCTTCATTTGTAGAAGACCAAAATTTCCCCGTCAACCCATTACCCAAATAAAATGAACTGTATAAACCCTTCAACCTGGATCATTTAACTGAATATTTGAGGGTGTTATCAGTGCTACTTCAGTATATATAAGGAGTATAACACAAGTATAAACAAGTTCCTATCCCAAGTCCTCAAATACCCATGCTTCATCATGCCCCTGCAGTGTTACCCTTAAATTCTGTTTTATGCATCCTTGGGACAGAAAGCCTTTCCGTCTCAGTTTGGTTGGGTTTACAGTCAAACTAAGACACGATATGATATGATACGATACGATACAATATACTTCATCATCCACTTAGGAAAGTAAGTCCTGGACTTGAGGACTGCTTATATTTGGCTTCCTCCTCAGTAGTTAACAGAAAAAACAGAAACAACAACAACAAAACATTTCTGTTGGTTAAAGAAACTTATCATGGAGCAATCCAACAACCAAATTGTGCTAGATCAGGGGTTCCCAAAGTGGGTTCTGGACCTCTAGGGAGTCACGAGATGCCTTCGAATTTTTTTTTTTTTTTCAAAGAAATCTAAAATTGTATATTTCAGCCATAATTGTAAAAAAAAAAAGACAGAAATAGTAATTTAATCTGAAATAAAACCATACAAATAAAAATTTTTCAATAGTTATCCACCTTTCTTTGTTACCAGATGACTCCTAAATTGAGAGTTATTTAACAGTGAATTAACAAAAGCATCTGTAGCAGCAGGTTAATTCATAACTGCACAGTAAAAACAGCCACATGTGCACGTAGGTAGGCTAATTTCCTGCAGACCAGCTAAATATAGCATGAAGCAACATTTAATCAATCAATCTAATCTTTGGCACCTTTATTTTGGAGGTCCCAAGCTGAAAAGTTTTGGGAACCCCTGAGATAGATCACCAGGAAAAAACTCTGAGTGTCTAAAATCTTCCCAGGCTGAGTCACTTATACAGATGCTAGGGAGTACCTTATGCATCTTCATCCATAGCGCTGGTGTATGAGGACTTGGGAGTTAGAACAGTTTGTTTTAAACAAGCTTGTGGTGAATTTTGTGGGCATGTTTGTCTCTGAACTCGTAGCTACATGAACAAAAAAGTAGAGGATGTGAAAATAGAAGAGCGTAATGAGATCACTAAAAGTTCCCCATATTGAGAAATAATGTACTCACTGTTAGCCTTTATGTCTTTGTGGAGCTAATATCTTCAGTGCTTAACCAACCCTCTGCAATATTGTATATTCACTGAATTGCAATACAGCTAGTTTGTGAATCAGGTACTAATTGTGACTGGATGTAAGCAAATATTGAAATGGCTTTTTTTTTCCTTTTTAAACCATTATAGTAATGTGTTTAACAAACAAATGTTGTGCCTGGTTGGTGTAAACCTTAACTAAAAATGCCTGAATGTTTCCTTCTAAAATGAATGCACTGTTGATAGGATAATCTGAGTTTTTGAAGTGGTTTTGTTTGTTTTATTTTTGGCTCCTGCCGGCCTCTGCTTGCGTGTACAAATGGCTAGACCAACAGTCTGTGTGTGAGTGTTGACTTTAAAAGTGTTATGTTGGCTGGGTTGAATATTGCATGCCCTGTGCTGAGAGCTTTATTGGTTAAAATCATGACAAATGCGTGAAAGACCCAATACAATCAGAGAAGAAAAGCAATATTTCTTGAATCCTCTCTACCAGCTTACATAAGCAGCGTCTGCTCAGCAAATGAAATCAAATATTATTGTGTGTTCTACAGGATGTTCCAAGACTACTGACAGGAAGAGAATGTGTGTGTGTGTGTGTGTGTGTGTGTGTGTGTGTGTGTGTGTGTGTGTGTGTGTGTGTGTGTGTGTGTGTGTGTGTGTGTGTGTGTGTGTGTGTGTGTGTGTGTGTGTGTGTTAGAGACAGATGCTGACTACCTGCCTGAGCACAGCTGGCCTGTCAGATTTGGATAAGAATAGATGAGTCCCAAAGGTTTTGAAGTGTTTTCAGCTCATTCATCACAGTGTTACTCCATCGACCAGTCTGCAGCCAGAAATATTAATGTTGAAACACTTTTGATAAAAGAAGTGGAACATATTACATAATCAGTGTTACTTTCTATGCTGCAGTCTCCTCTCTCTCTCCCGTATGTCCTTCTGAAAAAAGGTGTATCTGATGAATAACTGTTCTTCTGAAACCTCCTCCAATAATTGCAGAGCTCAAAATCAGATCATTTTTTCACAAACACTGTCCTTTAAGTGCTGGGAAATCTTTAAAATGTTCCAAAACTAGTGCCAATACAAGTCACGATGCTCAAAATTTCTCCCAAGACATTTTTTTATATGTGATATTAACACCTTTCAGTCAGTACCAGTTCCTTCTTATTTCATTCATAACCTCCAGTTGACCGTCCAAGCCCTAACCCCTTTTGTTTGTGTCTCTATAACTGTCAAGCTTTCGTTCTCACATAGCACATGTCTGGAGCTAATGAGGACAGCTTTGAAATACTCACTCGTTAAATAACAAGTTGGGAACCTAAAGCATGATCGACAAATGAGAGTTGAATTTATAGACAGCATGAAAACTATACATGGCAGGTTCCAATAGCTACACAAGCTTTCTTGTTTCGTTAAAAGCAGAAAAGGGAAGAAGGGAGCTAATTTAACATCCAAATCAAATCATCAGTTAGCATCTAACACACGTTTGGCAAGACATGATTTAGTTACGGATGTCCAGATCAGCTGTTTTGACCCCTGATCACAATCAGATTTTTTTATCTTGGGTATCAGCCGATTTTTTTTGCTGGGGTCCTCAATATCAGTTATTATATTTCATTCATTATGAAGCTAAAATACTTATATAGTTCAAAAGGTGCATCATTTACTGGACTTGTCTTTCTTGCTAGCTTGGATTCACCCATGTCTTAACTGCGCACAGTGGCTCAGTCTCAACTGGGCAGAGGCATCAGTCCACAGCTTCTAATAGAGTGCTTTTCATCTCTATCTTAAACTGTTTCCCCTTTCTAGCTTTAAATACTCAGACGCTGCTGATGTTTCATTAACAGGGTTGGTAATAACAAGCTTCTCACTTGCCGCAAATTGTGCTAAATTTTCATCAGATGATGTAAATGACTAGGCTGAGACGATTGGCTCAAGTTCCCGATCCCAAATCAGTAAAAAAATGCCCAGATTAGCTCAGACCCAATAGTCCAGTATAGGATTGGGACATCCTAAAATGTAGTAGTTGCGGTAACTATTTGTTTGTAATATGATCTACATTGCTGGCTTGTTTTCAACCAAAACATTAAAAATCAGCAGCAGCCATCTTGGTAGTATACAAAAACACTTCCAACAGTGAGCTTCTGCACAGTTAGGAGTGGAATGAAACCGAACCTTCCTTAGACAAACACTTGTGACTGGCCTTGCCTGTTTCGCAGTATCAAAAAAAAATTGTTCTGAAAAACTGCAGCATTATCCAGCAGTGTCTACTGGCTCAGACCAGAACAGAGCTTCTAATGTTAGCTTTAACTCTGATAGCATCTGGGATGGGATGCTTCGCAGAGAGCATTTAAATTTGATGTGCAACCAGCTGCCTGAAGCTGTTGCTTTGCCTTGGAAGAACTTCTTAGCTAGTTAGCTATGCATGCGAGCGATTGTTTGGAGCATGAATGGATTACCTACTGTACACTGTGTAATCCTGGCTTTACACGTTTATCCTAATTGGTTGTATTACAGCTCATTGTAAACAGCTTCAACATGTGGAGAGACCATAAGCTTGACAGGACTGCTGTCGCTAAGTCAGAAGCAGATTTAGCGAACAGTTAACTAATGGATTAGCTCCCTTTCACTACAGAGTAATCTACCTGTAACTATCTGTTAACATGTTTGGTTTGGAAAAACCTACAGATATGCCAATCATCAATCAATAATCAATAATTCATGCTATGTCTAACTATGAAGAAATGCTGTCTTATTAGGCAGCTACAGTAAGATGTTAAACTCAGCATCTTCATTCATTTGAGCCACTGAAGTGTTTCCTGCCTTCTTTTCATCCTTCTTTCCGTCACCACTCTGGTTGGATGAAAATGTTCCTCCGTTGCCAACACACTCATCATGCACACACAATGCCCTCTCATTGGAGACAGCACCATAAAGCCGGCACCACAGAAGTGACTGTAGGCCAGTCTTGGAGACGGACTAGGAAAAAGTGCTCAAACTGGATCATGTACTCTTGGACAAGTTGTAACATTTTTAAAGATCTATCTCCCCATCTTTTGCTTTCCCTCTAAATCTCACAAAAAGAGATGAACAAGTATGTCAACCAGTGCATATCATCCAGCAACAGTACAGACATGAAGTCATTTGATACCTCTCCTTTTTTGACATATGTGTTGGCTGCAAAGCAACACTTCGTGCCAAAGAGACTGTCTGCTCTGCTAGTTTGTGGTTTTCTTTCCCAAATTTTCACAGAGCCATATGGAAAAAAGCCCTGCGTTTTACTGCAGGGAACAGACCTGTAAAACACATTACATTAAGCTATATTGTGTCTCTCTAAAGCTAAACTGTAGCTTAATGCAGTAATGTGTTTTCACTGGGTGCATACAGTTTAAAATTGGAACATAAACATTGTTTAAAACCACTAACTGGCAGAGATTTAATGAGTGCTGACAGCCTAGGTGCCAGGAGAAAATCGCCTGTGGCCTCATTGTTTATGAAAAAAGGGCAATAACTTCTGTGCGCACAGAGAAGAATGGACACGTTATAAACTGGCAAGCTTGTACAAAATACCTGAAAGCCTCTCATTGCTTTGCAGGCTTTATTTTAGCCGCTATGAAGGTTGACACAATCCTGAAATCCTTCTGTCCTGCCCTCTTATGATGTCCAGGATTTATCACATGCCCGGTGCGTGAAGTGTTTGCCTTCGCTTCAGGTGCCAGGAACCCTCCCGGCTATTCTGGGCACAAGACAAACAGCATGATTACATAGATGAGTGGATACCCACACGGTTGCCATGACGATGAGACCCAACTGGCCTTCGGCTCTGGTGGCAACATAAAACAATGTTTAGTGCAGAGCCATTGGCCGTATTAGCGGGTCTGTTTGAATGTCAGCAGGTGAGATGAAAGAAATGAGAGGAGGGGAGATAAGAGGTGCTATGCCATTTTTTTTAAAGAGGGGGTATTATGCTAACTATGCTATGCTTATACTACTTTATAAGGTTTTATATTAATCGCCTGGTAGCCTTGTAGAAGCTTTACATTGTTTACAGCTCAAACAACTCTTACTTATCATCTGTCCTCTTTGAAACACTTCATTTCAGTTACTGTCTTTTTAAGGCCTCCCAAGCATTCCAGAACCCAGCATTCTAGAAGCCTCCTTCACTGTTGCCTATAAAAAGTTGCGTTTCTTCTTTTTAAAATGACAAATTAGCCTTTTTAAGCAGATTCGTCGACTGCTGATGTCACGATTTGAGCAAATCTCATGTCAATCTCACCGAATTCTGGTTTGACTTTTTGAACAAGCTGTTCAGAGCAGCTGTCTCATTCTGGATTACTCTGGGATAACTCTTTGCATGTTCACCTTTACTACTGAACTTTGCCCAAGTTCAGCATTGGCAACCAACATAACTTAATGTGATTTTTTAAAATATAAAAAAACATAATACCACCTCTTTAACCACCTCTAAGGATATGTGTAATAAGTCAAATATACATGTTAACTGCTTCCCATGTTAAAGGCGCACTTTACAAAAGTGTTTTTCAGCTTTGGTTTACTATGGTTTACCTTTAATTCACTTACAACTGCTGACTTTAAGGATATGAGAAAGCTTACAATTCCATGTTTAAGTAATCTGACTGTGAATGAATTACTGCACAACAGGATGAAAACCAATAAATGGGACATCTTGGAGGCCTTTAAAACAAAACAAGTGAAAGTATAATGCTAGTTCTACTAATACTAGTTCTACAGTAACTGATGCACAAAGAATTGGTTAAAGATCTTTTGGCCGTTAACAAAGCTGCTCCCACTACAATTAAAAATTTGGAGGCACAATCAGCTAATACATGAAAGTCATGCAAGATGACTGGGGGAAAGTGAATGAATGTCTGCTGCAACAAAGGAACCTAGACGTCCAATTCCTAAATATTGCTTCAAGGTTAACTGAATGATGAAATACAAATCAAATATCTTATACCTTAGATGCACAACATGAGATGAAAAAAACAATCCAGAGTTTAAAATGACCTCCAAATGTACATCAATCTTGTCCAGTTTTTAATACAAAACACCAAATTTCAATGTCCCCATTGACTTCTAACAATGTCATTGTCTTATTAATCAAAGGCTAAATTTTCCACTACCACACAGAGACAATTTGGGCTTCAATCATGTTATCAATGAGATGTAAGAAACGCTCAGGGGAATTCATAAACTGTGGGAAGTTCTTCAGAGGCAAGTTACTCTGTGATAAAAAAAAACAACAATTATTTGAAGTTAGTTTAATGACATTCCTCAACATCTGAGGGGATCAAAGTTTTAGGGAAAGTATTTCTTGTCACCATTAGTAAACAGCTCAGCCACCCACTCCATGAAGCATCTTAAGCAAGTCTAACTTTCTTAGAGAAACTTAAACACTGTCAGACTGGTTGTGTCTCCATGGAGGCAGAATGGAGGGATAAACAGTGAGCCGAGCAGCACAGCATGCAGCTAAGAGGAAGCTTCCTCCCCCGGTGTCCTACTGTTTTCTTCCTTCCTCTTCTACATACACAAACACACACACACAAGCACAACTAAACCCGGGACTGACGTAGGTCTCTTGGTACCTGACAGCTCCTCAAAGAGAGCCACTAAGCTTTTTCTCTCCTTGAAACTTATTCATTCTTTATCCCTTTTGTCATCGTCCCAAAATGCTCAAAGAAATGGGAGTGAACTGAAATAAACCCCACTGAGTGCACACTGGGCTCTGAACCTGGTCCAAATTTTTACTGAGGCAACAACGATCCTAAAGGATCGAAAGATAAAAGCCACCGACTGCAGTTCACTGGATCAGTCAAATCAATATCTTGCTTGAGTGAGTGGAACTGCTTTTATTTCCATGGTACCATGCTTTTCTATGATTTTGTCATGCAGTGTGTCCAGAGAAAAAAAATATTTTTTTCTTTGTTAAGTGGAAAGGTTCACGAAATAACTGATTGTTTATTGATGTGCAGAAAAATATTATGCAGTATGTAAATTATACAAGCTTATCCAATGATTAAAGATATTTTAAATGTTTATGCCTACTTCTTTATTACCTCATAAATAGAAAAGTTGGTGATGGGAAGAACGTTGCTTCTGCTAAGAGCAGTTTGACATCTCAATCTTTTGGACAAATCAGCAACTATATTGAATATTTCCCCTGGGATAAAGCAGATTAGAAATTCAAACCCATCAGCAGCTGTTTTCTCTCCTGACCTCTTCATGTAAACGACTGAGTGCTTTTAATGAACCGGTATAGATATTTCAATCAATACTTGGCCCGGCTCTCCTCCCACAAAGGTTTAGCAATGCAGATTCGATAGCACTCAAAAAAGCAACTCAATGGCTATTTCCCAAAATCAACTACAAAGTGAACAGTTTGTGAAATGTGTGAAGACGGGGGGATGGTAAACGATGCCAGCAGTGTTTGTATAGCATTGTATCAATGTTTCTTTTAAAATATATTTTTTTAAACTGTGATTTTGGTGATGATTATAACTTCTAGGGTAAAACATTTCTACCTCTCCCAACCTAACAAAGCCTCAAACTGGCTTCCACTACACACAGATTGGATGGATGGATGGATGGATGGATGGATGGATGGATGGATGGATGGATGGATGGATGGATGGATGGATGGATGGATGGATGGATGGATGGACGGACGGACGGACGGATGGATGGACGGACGGATGGACGGATGAATGGATGGACGTATGGAGCAAACATGGCTGGATAGATCTGAAAGACAGGTAGATGGCTACATATCTAGGCTTTTGTATCCCAGGGGAGATTAGATTACTATATAACCCATTGACAGTTAACATTACAAAAAACAAAAAAAGCAAAAACACACACAAACACACTTAGTGCTGAGTGTTGACAGCAATGTAATAAATCCCACTAGAATCTTATGGAAAGTGTCAGCCTATGATCTGATTTAAAGGAGTTATAGAAAGATAAATAAGAGGTAATATCCTCTTAGCGACTAACACTATAAACTGTCTAAAACATGGACATAGTCTCTGGGATGTCACCCATTGGTTTTTGGAGAGACGGTTTAAAGCACAGCTAAGGTGGGCACCATGTTGGAAATGCTTACTCAGCCTAACTTTTGAGAGAGTTGAGAGACAAAGAGTTGGAGCTGAGGTAGGCTTTTAGCCTCTTGGCCAACAGGTACATTGACCCACCTGTCTGTCAACTCAGCAACACCCCCAATTAAGCAAATGTATGTATAATATCATTATAACGGATGTGTTATTAAAAAAAAATCGCCCCATGTACAGTGTGCATAAATAAAGAATTGAGCTACATACCTGAAATAAGGCAATCATAAGAAATTCTGCAGTAAAAATGGGCATTTTGACAAAAGACCCAAAGAGGTTTCCTTTGTCTTTGGAGCCAGTTTTTTTAAGATTCTGCATTGGTTTGCATAACACCCAAAAATTGTCTGTAGTGGGATGACCAAGTAGCTTCTAAAATTCAAATAGTTTAAGCAGTTGCAGATAGGCCAAGTTAATACTTTTAACAAAAACTATTGTATGCATCCACATGTACAAAGAGATATTACACCTCCTGGGATGGCAAGCTTAAACCTTCTAATGTCACATATCAAACAGATTTAGCTGCATTGTGGTGTTTGATTGTAAAGAGCTCCACAGATCAGACGATGTAATCCCATGTGTGTATTCAGTGTTACTTATGTCCCCCCGCCTTCTTATTAGAGCTTAGCAGTATTAATGGGAATGTGCTTTAATGAGGACAGACATAACAGCTTTGTGTAATCTGAAAACAACCCCAGGATCCCCTTTGTCTGTCTGCTTTTACAGTCTCACTGGGATGTGTGAAAAGAGGATGATGGGATTTTTCTTTCAAATGTGAACATTAAGCTGTAGGAGTTGACAGATTGAGGTGATGATGGCAGGATGTGTGGGCGAGAAGGTGGTGTTGGTTGTAATAGGACATGTGTGATAATGCCCTGTGGGTGGGTGAAAGCCAGGACACCCTGCTGTCAAGGCCTAAATGTGGAGAGTGCAGGATTGTCAAACCAAACTAATGATGTGCAATTTACAGAATTTCCTACAGTAGATAATCTATGTCACACTCAGGGAGCAAAGATGATTATAATTCAAATGCAGTGTTGAAGGTTGGTGAATCATTTAAATATAGAAAGTCTACAAATCTGAAACAGTTCAGCCCTGCTTGAAAAGATGGTGGATAATTAAAGCTTTGAGCAGGCCCAAGCACCAGCGTGATGTGGTCCATGTCGGGGTGTGGAGCAGTCACAGAGCTTGCTAATGTTGTGGTGTTTTCACAAGAGAAAGAACAGTCACAACGTATCTGAATTTGAATTTGTTTTTAATGCAACATGAAATTTGAACATACCCAAAGCTCTTCATGCTGCTCAGGGGAGAGGGGACTGATGAGAGAGGAGGGGAATCATAGGAGCAACATGCCCATATACATGAGAACAGCCTTCACAGAAGTCTTCAATGACAGAAAGGCCCCTGGATCAAATATGACACACTGATTGGAAGTTGCAGTGAACTGAACTACAACAAAACTTCCTAGTCCTAGTTGCAGGTTACGTTTTTTGATAAGTAGCTTTGTCTGAAAAAGATGAGTTAGTAAATCATTTTTATGTTGTAATGTTATATAAGACATAAGGATGCAAATTGGGAGACAAATCTTGAAAACCTCTGGCAATATAAAAAAAAGCCAACTATCCCAATTGCTAGTTAACATTCTTGTTCGCTCGATGCCATGCCTGTATTTGATTATAAACCAACAGCTAATACTTAAGAGCAAGTTTAAGTTTTCAACTTAACTCCTAGCTTACTGAGTTTTTAGCAAGCAAAAAGTAAGGTTAGCTAGGGATTTATGCCAATCCTGTCACTACTTATATCACAAACAAAGGCTAATGCTAGCTAGAGAATGGTTGAATACTAAAGTTAGCGTTTTCTATCATTAACTCTGAGGATATTAAGATTGTTTTGAAGTACAATATGGCCACATGTCCCTCTGCACTGGACAGTCTTTTCAGACAAGTGGGAATCACTGAAATAGTCATTGGTCAGATTCCCCATGTTTGTACAACTTGTAAACTGATCCAATCTTAGGCCTAAACTTTATGAACATTTAAATGCATGAAAAAAATAGAACATCTGCCCGTATTGTGTGTCAACACATTTCTCATGTAGTATCCACTGAGCTTTTAAGCTGTGCTGACAATGTGCAGCTCTGTAGAGATAATGTACTGCTGTGTATAGAGCTGGTGTCAGTTTCAGACATTGATTTTTACTGAACGAGGAACGGCGGTTTTGTCTGGTAGTGCACAGCTCAGCTAATTGAAGCAGGCTAAGTGTTTGCGGCTGGTGTTGAAGCCTGTATCAGGGCAGACTTCTGCTTTAAAACAAAACACCACAAGAAGCCGTGAGACTCACTGATGCTAAGCAGACTGTAGAGCAGCACATTTTAACATGCAGTTCATCAACTAATTATTCAAATGCCACTGCTTCAACCTGTGCTCTATGCAGAGACCCGACAGGCTGCTTTTATTTCCACTTGAGTGTGTTTTTTTCCACAGTGGGTGGCAAGTGTATGAAGGGCACGCAAACAATGTGGGCAGGCTGTAAAAGCAGTGAAACAGTGGGAAGGAGGAAGGTTTCCTGCTTACAAGACAGGGTGGAGGACACAGGAGAGACACAACACGAGGAGGTGATGGAGTAAACATGTTAAAAGAAATTAACTACATTTGGAGAAAATGCTTATTTGATCTTTAATGGAAAATTAGACCTAAACTTCTAAGTGACAGCTTAAAGGGAGTGCACCGTTGACGATTGTCTGATATTTATTTTTAGACCACTCTGAAATCCTCTGAAGACATTCACTGAAATACATCCATGTAACTGAGAAGAGTTTGAAAAATACAGAGCAAACAAACGATATAAGCTAACAATGAAAAACATGCTTGATAATGTGGGTGAAGCGGCTCAGCTTGTAAGGTGCTGCAGAGACTAAATGGGGTTGTGCTTGCGACGCGTCTTGCCATTAAATCAAAATCAAAGTTCAAAGTAAGTTTTCTATTTATTAAGAAACACTCAAAATAAATCAATACCAAAAAAGATCGAAATAAACAATGAAAATGACCATGACGGTGGCGGTCAACAAAAAATACTCAACCCCACTCACCCTCTATGTGTGCACCTCCCGCCCCCAACTGAACAGGTAGGTAAAAGGTTCACCACACCCATGAACCCAAAACTGGAAATGAAGTAAGCAATAAAAAAGGAAATAATCATGGTTAACGAATAAGACAGAAAATGAACATTGTGGCCCCTACAGTGGGCTCTAAGTTAGCTAGCAATGTGTATGATGGACAAGACCAGGCTTGAGATTAGGCTTAGGTACTGAAAACTAGTTCCAAACTTCTTAGATTTGTGGAGTCGATAAGGAACATGCATTTCAGTTCAGCTTTTCGGTTCTTAACGGAGACATAAATCTTTTGGGATTAAACCTCAGTAAGAGTCCACAGAAAGTTTTTCTCATCTGGCAGAACCTGCTATGTTGGCATATCATTACGTCAGTGTGATGCAGCATGTCAATAAAGTTGTGAGTAGAGGATCATGACGGACCGCCGCAACAAACCATCTAAAGACATTCACTTCAACACAGCGTGAATTTGAGGAACTGCTCTGTCTTCAATGTGCTGCAGTCTCATGTTCACAAAAACACAGCTGCCACAGCTGTAGTAACGTCCCATCACACTCAGGTAAAAAACACAGCTGAGCTCACGTTCCCATTAACAGGCTAACTTTTTTTCTTGTACAATTGTTTATTTTTTACTCTCCAAAAATTATGGAATCGTAATCAGGAATCAATAGGAACTGGAATCCATAAGCAGAACCTGAAATGATAAAATGGAAACAATACCCAATCTACTTGAGATGAGTGCAGATATCATGAAAGGCAAATATAATTGAATGCACTGACCACTTGAATGGAGACAAATACTGTGTCTGAACTGGAGAATATACTAACAACAATGTGCAGACAAAAGTTAAAGACATGAAAGCTCAGTTTAAGTTACTCATGTTGAAAATAGTTGACTTAGAGTTCAGGGGAGGGCAAAACGACCTGAGAATCACATACAAAAAGCGAATAGGGGACAAAAAAACAATATATATATTTCAAAATCAAACAAGAGTCGATACTTTTCCCAAGATGAATGACAGACAGTTGCTGGCCTATATAACAGGGATGTAAAGTTTGCAGGGTTCTTGTTTTAGTTGGTTGTGAAACCATTAATTAGGCAAAATAATACAGTATATAATAATACATGGGAACTTCTGATGCATGTACATGCACACCACAAGCATACATAGACCTTAATCCCTTGGCAGATCCAGTGAAAACATGGATGTGCTTTCTCAGACACCCTATATTCTGTCAGCCTTCCAATCAGGTTGAGGTTCATGGTTATACTGAGCTATATACTACAGCCACACAGCACAGCCAATTTTCATGACAGGAACCATTCAAAATAGTTTAAGTCTCCCAAAAGTGGAGGAGAAACCACCACAGGCTTTCCTCTGTGCAGCCACAGTGTGGTGTGAGAGGAAACCACAGATCAGGACCTCTTTATTCCCAAGGGTTGTTTCTTAACCAAACATCACTGCTGCTGGGATGAGATAAATATTTTCAGGAGCGAGTCTTCAAAGAATCTCAAACATGATACTGATTTTTTTTGTATATTTGTAAAAGTTGGGCCGTTACAAATTGAGTCAAAATTCTAGTTTCATATTTCTTGGTTCTGTGCTGAAGCCCGTCCAAATAGAGAGAGCACAAGCTCACAGAGCTAAACTATACTGAAATGCAATTTGATACAGCTTTTATGAACATTCACACAGGAATCCTGGGATTTAGATTCTCCATGCTTTGTGTCCAAGGGCGGAGATTTAAGAAGACACAAAGAGATCATGGCTTGACTTTGGGTGTAGTATGAAGAATGCAGTACTGTATGTATAACAGAGACAAAAATGATAGACTATGTTTAAAGGAGGATTTGATGCGTATGAGGTTAGCCATTTTAATTGAAGCTTAAGTAATGTAAGGGGCAATATCTTTAATTACCCCTGACAGTCATTTTAGTCAAGTGTGCTATCCTCAAAGTTTTTTTTTCACTAATACCTCCTCAGTAGTAAGGTAATTAGCCCCCTAAAGTTGGAAACTTATTATGTAAGTAAGTGATACTAAAGTGGAGATCTGGACTTTCACAGGAAGTTATGGGGTCTTAGCTCACTCAATAGGGGGCTGAGCTTAATACTGATAAGGACTGATAAGCAAGATTATTATGGAGCTAAAACTCTCTAAATAACAGGTAACAAGTCCATCACTTTGAAAGACCCTCTTTCATATCACCATTGAACCATGTGTACAAATGTGGATGTGAAAAAATGGCATGTGCAATAGTAAAAATGAATTATGTTCAAAAACTCTACCTGTGCAAATGACAATAAATGTCCCTGTACTCTAACTAAGCATCTACACTTCTCCAGAGCAACTATTTTTTTTATTGATAGCTAGGACAGTGGGGAAATACACGCAGTAAAGGGTACGTGTCAGAGCTTAAAGGCTCTGTACATGGGGCATGCAAATTAGATGCTGGGCCCAAACGGCAACAGTTTAAAAACATCCCAAAACAATTAAATAGCAGATTTATTTCAAAGGTCAACACAATCATTTGAATCGTTGAGCTCTTAAATAGATGCAACAGTATCAACACAACAGAAAAGTAGCAATTTCTTGTCTATTTGGATTCTTTTCACTACAAATGAGTGAACAATAATTATGAAGACTCTTCATAACTCTCATCCGACACTGTAGCTTGTTGCCATCAATACTTGGGTCTCATCCTCCCCCTCTCAATAACAACTACTGGGATCCACTAACAGTTTATCAGGACGTTCCCAGACGTTGGAATGTGCTCCATCGTCCCACGAGCCGGCTGCTACTGTAAAGTGTTTTTACTCCAGAGGTCTCTGGGCTCCATGGGACGCTGAGGGAAACTAACAAAGGGGCAGAAATAGGCCGTGGTGTTCCCATCCATTGACGTAATCAGACATGGGTCAGGGTCAGCAGAGGCCTGGCTTCTTGGGAATAGTCGTAGGAGTTTCCAATGACTACTTGAAGATTTTGCGGTTAAGTGTAACTCATAACATGGTTGCGGATGAAGCCATCTGTTTTGTGTTAGTGTGAATGTGTTTGCATGTGTTGTTAGTTTCTCTGCTGGATTTCTGCAAACATGCAGGCAGATTTTACTTGAGTTGGATCACTCTGCTGCAAGATGACAGACAAGACGGGGCCAATGAAAACAACAGACATACAAGGGGATAAAGATGAGATTTGATGCTGACCTTTCAACCCACAGCTTTATCAATTCAGCTTTGTTTGAAGACTGGGGCTGGGGATTTCATGATCAATACTTCACTCAGAATGAAGCCTCTTCCTAGATACAATCTTATCCTATTTGATTGATCAATATTACTCTAAGCTCCTTGTATTGTCAGATCAGGCCAGATAGCAGTAGAGGAGGCTTAGAGAATAGTTGAGACTTCTCTGAATTGACCTTTTCTCTGTATTTGTTATATTTATTTCAGTTTTAGTTGGTCAAAATGTGCCTTTCTTTATCTTTTTATCTGGGGTGAATGCTAATTCAGTCTTTACTCTTCAAACTGAATCAGGGATTGGTTAAAAAAAATAGAAAATTGTGAAAGACTCATTCACTTCTCCTATCGAAGGGCACTATTACCAATGCTATTACTTTAAATGAAATCTCAGTGAGACGGTGCCGTGAGATAGTTGAGATAGACCGGGTAAATAAATGTTATTCACTTGCACAAACATACTTCATGCCACCCCCGCATCAGTCAGTGCCCCAGTTGGATAACCCCAGTCACAAAAGCCTGGACCTGCCCATGGTCCTGCTGATTTTTTATGTATGTTATGCATCCTCTTTCATCTCTCATCCCATCTTATTTGTAAACTCTCTGTTATTAGAATGAAATCCCCAAAATATATTTTATTTGTGTCTTGTATTTGGCTCACAATCGAGGCCTAATTTGGACTTTTTTGTTTTTTCCAATATTTTCCACCTCTCTGCATGTTTTGTCATAGTGCCTTAACAAAGCTGTGTTCAAGGCCTCTAAATATGTTGTTTATTTACTGCACATTTCAATACCTTCAAAAAGAGATTTTGTTTTTCACCTAAAAATAATTATTTTAGGTTGAGACATTTGTGTATATATATATTTCTGGTCTCCTTCACTTTTCAATGAAAACAGATCAGTCAGCTGAGTTAGAAAGGTGCTTGAAGGCCCCTATTCCCTTATCAACACAGATATTTTCAATCAATCAGTTTACCTCTCTGCATAATTCTGAAGGAGGAATAGAAAAAACTTGATGTGCTGGCAAATTTCTTAAAAGGAGTGGACAGGTACTTCATGAAAATCCCTCCCTGAATCCTAAATTACATCTTTTTCAGGAGTGATGTTTAAGAAAAAGTTTAAGTCAGCTTAAATAAATGTAAATACAGAACGATGTGAAGCTGAGGGGGTTAAAAGAAATCATGACTGCAGTGATTTTGCTGTTACATGGTTGTATGGGTCTCTGGAGAGCAGTGACATAGCTTTCCAGTAATGCATTAGAGGAGTGCAACACACCATAAAGAGATGATGTACTGCTGACACAGCTGAGGGAAATGTCTCACACACATTTAGCCATGTGTATCTGCTGCTCTATTGGCCACACAAAAACAATATGGATTCATACCAGTACTTCACTGTCGTCTGCCATACCCACTGTACTATATTAATCTGTAAGTCAACTGAACTGTAAAATACCAAAGTAACTGTGTCAAACTGTTGTACATGTTGAAGTGGAAAGTAGGATATCAACCCCTTGGCTTAAAATCTACTTTGGTTGCTCACAGATCAAAGGAATACTTCCAGAGAGGGGGGAGTGGGACAGTAGGGAACAAGTGCACAGGAGCCTGGGGTGTTGCCGTACCACATGCCTGTTGTGGTCCTCAAACCAATTAGGGCTTAATTGAGTGTCAGAGTGAAAGGGGGCCATACGCCTGAGCCTCTTTCACCCTGTTAGCCAGAGACAAGCATGCTTTGTGACACACGTAGGGACTGATCCAAAGGCATTTCATCCATCCGACCCACTTACGAAAAAGGCTGCCCCAGGTCTCTTTCAAAGCCTCATGTGCATCTCACGTTTTACCATACAAACAAGTGGACAAATGGGTTATGCCCTGCAAATGATTGGCTTAATGTGTTTGGTTGAATGTCAGATTTTCCCCCTATAAACATGTGGGGTAATGGTCTTTTTCCCTCCTGCACATTGGGATAATAATGGGTCACAATCAGCTGGACGAGCTCTCTGATGTCAAACAACACAAACAACACAGAAGTTTATTTGTTACCGTTTAGTTTGGTTGACCCAGTTGTTCTGTCTCCAATCAACCAGAAACAACAATGTAGGATGGTTGTGTGAGCTAATGTGATGGTCTTTAACCTTTTCACTGCAATCAGATTACTATTTGGGATTGTTAGTGCATTCACATGCTCATCATATTGTCTCATTTCCCATTTTAGGAAATTGTTTTTCCGATTTTGCAGTGACAATAGGACTTTAAGAAATAATGGAAGTTACAAAAACTGTTAACACACTATTAACAATGAATTTCCTGTTACAGATTGTAAAGCTTTGGTTATTTCACTTGAGGGATTGCTGGATTCTCAAGGTTTTAAAGTAGGTAGTGCTAAGGGGTATGATGATGTCATATAATTCAGGGTTCAGCAACTATTGAATCAAAGTAAAGGCTGATTTATACTTCTGCGTCGAATCGACGGCGTACCCTACGCCGTAGGTCCGCGTAGCTCCCGTACCTACGCAGAGGCCTACGCACGTAGCTGACGTGCACCTCCTCCAAAATGTAACTACGCGTAGAGCCGACGCGGACCGCAAGCTCTGTGATTGGTCCGCTCGACGGCTTTGTCTTTCCCGCATTCACAGCACTTCCGGGATCGGCCACACATCGGCCGTGTATTTCATCTCCTCCTCTCTATTCTTCATGTAATCATGTCTGTATGATAAACAGCAACATGTATCAGCTGTCGATTAACATAACACGCTCTGAATCGATGTGGAAAAGTAAACAGAGATCGTAGCAGGACCAGAAGCAGGCGACCGGCTATCAGAGAGACCGCACTGCCCTCAGGCGTTTCGGCGGAGAATTGCTGCGCGACACGGACACACCGACGCACAAGTATGTGGGGCTCATGTCCGCGTCAGCCCCTGCTGCGTAGGGGCGACGCAGAAGTATAAATCAGCCTTAAGATACACCTTATCACTGGCAATCAAAACAAATCAGCCACACCAAATCCATGGTAAAGCTATTCTAAAGCTGCTTGTGTGATAATAGATATTCAGTTTCAAGGTCTGCAGCCAAGTTTTCAAAGGCTTTAAAAGTAAAGTTACACTCCTTAAGATCTCTGTTTCATCCTCTGAATCAGCACTTATACAACAAGCAGGTGTGTGTTTGGACCTTGGCCATAATAACTGCTTACTTGCAGCGCAGAAGCAAAAATTGTCTGCCAAATGGGGCACCGATTTGTCCGAGTAGTTAGGTCACATGCTCCATGTATAGAGGCTGTAGTCTCCCCCCGCTCTCTCTCCTGGTTTCCTGCTCTATCCACTGTCCTGGCCTCTCCAAATAAAGGAACCCCCAAGGCACCCCCAAAAAATATATACATATATAAAAATTGTCTGCCAAACAAAAAAGTCTTTCACACTTAGCTCATCTTCTCAGGCAGACAGACTGAAAATGCAGTCACCATGGTTTGACCTCATTCTGTGGAAAGGGAATGAACAGACATGTACTGAAATAAAAAGCTCTAAGACTCATACTTGTGGTATTTTGAGTTCTGCTTGTGTGACAATTGTATTCATTGTCAAAACAGATTTCCTATCATAATAAACCTGGAAACTGTATGACAAAACAATGAAAGAATTGTGATTTCAAGTGTTGACCAACGCATAAAATATATCATAGTTGTAATGTTAAAAATAAAAAGACACACATGGTGGGGAATGTCTTAAGAAGCCTCTAGATAAAAAAATATTTTAGGCAGACAACAACGAAACACAATTTCCCTACATAACAAATACTATTAAAGGGATAGTCCAGTTTTTTTTAGGTGAAGTCGTATAATGTACTGCCTCATGGTTGCAAGGCTATTAACCAAGGCAGACAGGCTCAATCCCACCACCTAATTTAGACCACTTTAAGAAACCCTGACTCAAACATCCCTCTGGGTATGTGTGCGCTTCATTTAGACGTTTTCCTTCACTTTTTTTCTACTGTAAGGATTGACAGTGAGTAATACTCCCCACTATTATTGGAAACATCACAGGAAGAATCTTCTTCTAAAATTAAATATATTGCCTGTTTGATGATAAGAGATGACAAGCATCAAACAGCTCATGTATTTACGAGTCTTTCTGAGAACAACATGCATTTCTCCCCAAATCCTCTGAGGCCTCCAGCACAAATCAGGCCCCATGTCTCAGGGGTCAGCTCAGCTTCTGTCCACATGCTTTTTTCCCCCCCTCTAATTCTCTGTCCTCATGGTTGCCTCTACTTTCTTCCACCTGCTACTACAGATACTTTTACCTCAGCTGTTTCTCTTCACTTTTTCTGTGTGCATTTTTCTTTTCCTTTTGTCTCGCCTTCTCTGCATGAATGTTGACATCGATTTCCCTGAGCTGCAGTTGAGCTAAGATTATAGATTACAGGCAGAGAGAGAGGCTTTACATTCCCAGAGAAGCCAAAGCTATCCAACTTGTGCTGTGATGCCTGACAACAAGGCCAAGTTTTTTTTTGTCTTTCAGCGTTTACTAAAGGAGAGAGAACAGCCAACCTGGCTTACAACTCCAAACCAGCAGAGGCGGATTTCCCTCATTTCTTTGTGGCAGTGGAGTTCTGTGGTGAACTTGCAGCATTCTGACCTTTACCCCAGATGTTAAGGCTTTCAAAGCTAGCATGGATAAACAGCAGTAGCTAAAACCCTTCACGATTGCTGCTCTAATTAAAGCCAGGCGATCAATGAAGGATTTACAATGTCAAGCTGCTAAATCTTTCTCCTGATTCCCATTAACAGGGTAAGGGTGATGTCGGAACAATCACACACACGGGCTCGTCTCCAAGGTCAGTTTGTTTTTTCAATGATGGATTACAGATGAAATGTAAACGTACAAATAAGTCCTGGTAAAAGACGTTGTTGTGCTTTGACAGTTAGAATTTTTTTTATCCTTTTGATACCTCTGATTGATTTCAGCTCAGGTGGAAGTTTTCTTATCACAGGTAATCACTGACAAGCAAGTTCAATTCCCATTTTAGCTGCCTGGATTACCAAACTTATCAGTGTTTTGAGATAAATAAGTTTACAAGAGACGCAATATAAGAGTAGCCACTAACAGCTCATATCACAGAGAACCAACACTAAACTGAATGCTGCAGTTTCTTGTTGCTGTTCAATCCATTTTAGTATCTTTCAGCTAAGTGCGTTTTTTGCCTGTTTTGGTGTTTTTGGTTCAAACTTCTTTTATCTAAAGGCTAGTTAGTCCTGTTACACAGAACATGTCCATGCCAACTGTGCATGCAGAGGGTGAGTCTCTCAAAGTGGTAGTTACTGGTTTTTACTATGATTCTTTGAGTATTTTTAAACCACTCTAAAAGGCCTTTAAAGTTGTGCCAACAAGAAGTTGTTGTTTTCCCCTGTGCCCCAGAGCAGAGATGATTTAGAAAATACCATTTCAAAATACATAAACACCCACAGTGGGGTTGAATGGCTGAAAAATGTCAGATGATTTATTGTAAAGGGGCACTTAAGATACGATCACCCCCCACCATTGAATGTTCAAATCATTATTGAAGACTCTCTTCTCTTTGGCCTTCTCCTTGAGATGAGAACATTAATATACCTACAGATTTTACTTTTTTAATATCAATATGTTGTTTATTATTGTCTTCTTGTACTTTTTACCTTGTTAAGCACTGTGGCAAACACTGGTTGTTTTAAATGTGCTATACCTTATGAATAAAGTTGACTTGACTGCTGAAAAATGAAGCCAATGAAGGTGTGCAAGAAACTGCAGCTTTCAAGTGTCAACTTAAGGCTGGCTCTAAAAGCATAGGCATCCCCATTGGGTTTCATATTGAAATCCCCATTTTTACAGTAGAAATTAGCATGTTTACAGCCTGATACAAACAGATGTTTTGGTCTGGATTGCACTTTTCTTTATTCACACACTGTAAGGGGCGTTATTGTTTTTTAGAACTCATTTGTTTCAAAGATAATAAGATTACAAGTTTTGTATCATTAGGCATAAATAGGGATACAGCACAACACTAAAGAACGCGCAGCTCTAACTCTATGCCTTTTTCTCGGTTAACTGAAAGTAAGGTTGAGTCCTTATTTCCAATATGGCAACCACCATCATTGGGCTTCAAAAGCCAACGGGTGACATCACTGAGACTACATGTTTTATACGATCTATGCTTTTTACCTTTAACCTCTCAGCCACCAGAGCAGAGCTGTGCATCAGCATTTCCATCCTATACTCTCTGCCTCCTCTGTTGTTTTCCCCCCTTTTTTCCACCTCCCACCTTCTTCCTCCACAGCCCAGAGGTGGTTCAATCGCTTCCAGATGACAGCAGCATCCCAGTCAGCGATAAATCAGTGAGGACACGCAGGTTTGTTTTTGAAGAGGGTTGTAACACCAGACAGATATTTCTTGGGCATGAGCATGGTCTCATTCGGGTTTGTGCTTCCACTTTCAGATGGATGGATCCTGGAAGAATTGGTGATGAGGAAAAATTATGAGAAAGGGAAATAAGTTCAAGAATATAATGGAGGTTTATGAATAATAAATGTAAAAGGTCATAAATACATTCACATTATTTGTCATTTACAGCCTCACATGAATACAGAACCGATGGGGAGAGGGATTCTGTGAAGGATTAGAATTTGTGTTGACATTTCACAGCTTTATTCTGCATGTATTAGCATTTAATAGCCTCAACAGTTTATGGCCTAGCATGAAATAATATGAGCCAGGAACATCCAAACTAATCAAAATGAGGATGCAGTCTTATTTTAGACCTGTCAGTTACTGGTGAATGAATTTAAGCTCAATCTTAAGAGGGTGCTTCGTCTATTTCCTGATATTTAACTTGCTTACACCAACTCACTCATGAGGCTTTCAAAAAGCTAATCAGCTCAAAAGAATCTGCTATTATGGTCTTATAGTATTATAAGGAAGTACCTAAGACCCTTTCTAAGTCTAAAATACTGTTAAAAACGAATGTATGTGTATCTGTGAAGGTCACCCACCTCTCACTTTCTCGATTGAAGTTCAGTGTGTCCATGCTGAGGCGAATTTATCCCAGCTGAGAGATCAGCAGAGCACCAAATAACTTTCATATGTGCCACATTTCCCCTGCAGGCGATCTTATCTCACAGCCCTGCTGTTGTGTTCAGACCAGGAAGCAAGCAGGTACTAAGATCTGCACACAGGGGGCTTCTGGGAGAATCTGGGTCACTCAACCATGACCAGACATAACATCCTCACCGGTAGCTTGCTTGATTCAGGATTTTTTTGATCATGAAGAGGATGTAATTCTGTCTGTGACCAAGTTGGAAACACTTGTGTCTAATGGTTTTCAGGTTGGGATCCTTTAAGTCATGAAGATTAACCTCTAAGCACATATCAGGAAACACAATCCCCAGCTGAGGCCATAAACATAACCTTCCCCTCTCTCTGTGGTGTTTCCGCCTCTCTTTTACCATTTCGAACTCAAGCTTGGCATCAGGCTGCCGTGCCGTCAGCCAGCAGCTCCCTGCACCACCATGTCCTTCTATGGAGAACAGAAGAGACCCAGAGCAGAGGGCCTTTGAGGATACAGCTTCTCTTACAGCACGGACAGAACTGACTTACAGAGCTTGAAAAGTGCCACTTCTCTGTCTCCTTGTGGCTGCACAATGTAAATGCATCTGTGTGACACAGTGATCATATCTTTACAGTCTTTTTCTAAAGTCATGCAAAGGTTTTGGAAGTTGAGATTGCATTTATACTTAACCCAGGTTGAATTAAGTGTGTTAAGTAATTTCTACTTCTTCTCTTTAAAGCACCCTTTTTAAGAAATATAGACTTTTAATACATTTGATAATCTGATTCGGGAATGCACTCGACAAACAAATTTTGTCATTTACTAAAATGTTATTTTTTATGTCAAAAGTATCACTTACCTTATTAGAGATAACCTGGCTGACTGCTACTACATGAGGAGTAAAGCAGGGCTTCAAATCAAGTCCTCCGTTTGCTGTGTTGATTAAATATAAAAGCACACATATATATTAGTTTGACAGTGAAACATTTGCTTTTTCAATAATTGTTTGAACTGTCACTGAAATTAATATCATCAACTAATTGACTGACTTTGTTTTATTTGAAACAACGTGTTTGGGTAGTAAGATTCTCAGGTAAGCTCTTGTATTTTTGTATTCGTATTTTGTATTTGTATTTGTATTTGTATTCAATGCTGCTCATGCGTGCCTTAAATTGCCCCCCGGGAACAAATTAAGTTTTTTGAATTGACTTGAATTGAATTGAAAGGCAGATTTAGACACTTTTTGAATATGGAAAAAGCCTGCCTCTCTTAGTCCCACATAATGGAAATTAATAAAAACTTTAAAAAATAAAATGAAAATAAAGCATCATCAAAAAAGGATCTGTATTGGGTAAAAAGGTTTTAAAAAAGTTAAAGAATTGTTACAAAAAAGTTTACCCACCACCACATTAGTTCCATGCAGCATGAGGTTCAGCTAACACCTCAGTTATAGTGACCTCTAGTGGTGTCTTAATGTTCTGAGTGATCTCCATAGTAGGAAAACTAACAAACACACAACACTCAAATTGAGTCAGCTCTACCTTTTTTGAAACTGCCAAATTAAAAACAAAAATGACAACAATAATCAAAATGTCTAAAGAAGTATTAAAGGACAATCCAAGGAGTTAGAAGTAATTTTGTTGTATTGACGTTCTGCAGCCACAAGATGTCAGAAACGTACAGCAGATCCAGACCAAAAAAATGTGCACATTCAAGTTTTCATGCTTTGGTTTATGCATTGATCCAAGAATATACGTCTAAATCAGTACATATTTGTGATTTTTAAATACAGGAGGCTTTATGCTCTTTATTTTTATTGGACAGGTTACTTAAAACTATCACATTTAAACAGGATTAAGAGGGTCAACAAACCATGGTTAATTCAGCAACAAACATGCACTCATGCCTGATTTCTGTATGTTGTGTCACAGTTAAATGTGTGTTTTATTGTTTCTTGCTGCCTTTTCTTTTTTCTTTTAACTTACCTTTTTAATATTTCACTCTCTAGTGCAGGGGTTCCCAAACTTTCAGCCCGCGACACCCAAAATATAGGTGCCAAAGACTCACGACCCCCACTGTCCCTTAAAGTGATTTAATGTGGCTTCATTTAGCTGGTCTGCAGAAAATGTCCCGACCTCTATGAGCATGGAGCAGTATTTCCTGTGCCTTTATGAATTAAACTACAGCTACTGATGCTTTTGATAATTCACTGTTCACTAACCCTAAACTTAGGAGTCATCTGGCAATAAAGAAAGGCAGAAAACTCATTCCTTTTTTATTTTCAAGGTTTCAATTCAAGTTCAGCTACATTTTTTGTCAATATGTTTTTTTTACTATGATGGGTAAAATGTACAATAATTTAATGACTTTAAAAAACACACTCTGGGAGACATCATTTGTGAGGGAGAACCCCTGCTCTCAGCATTCACTACAAACACTAGGAAACTTGAAACAACATTCCTCAGGTTTATTTGTTTATACAGTCAACTAATTCATTTAAATGGAAAAAGGGATATGACTAGAGAAGTGTTGCATTTCATCCTACGCCCTTTTTGAACACATTTTTGTTATAACAGTCTTTGCAGTGAATGTGTTGTAATAACAAATTGCTTTGCTTACCTATAAATGTTTTTTTTTATTAATTATTACTCTTAATTTGTCTTTGAAGATGTCTGAAATAAATTGAACTGAATTTAGTTTGTGGAAAAGTCGCCCTATAGACCAATCATTTTTCTTATTTGGAGCTCAAAGGACGCACATCATAAAACACTCGACGTGGGGCTGATGTGGGATTTAACACACAGAACTCCTCCTGCTAACTTTGCCGGCTATGCTCGTGTAGTGTTACCTGTAGCTCACACTAGACCCGAGCACACATGCTAAATGACAAATGTAGCTCACTTTCAGGTGGTGATGCTAACTTACCTTTAAACAGTTCTGTTCTCAACGTCAGTCCTCGTCTTCAGGTAGACTTTCTGGTCGCCTTGTCTTCACAGTGCTAGCATCCTCAATGCTACATTAAGAGGCGGGGTGTGTGTTATCATGGCTAACAACCAGTTTCCCTCAGTGTTATCATAATAAAAGTAAAGCGTCTATACTCGGCCGTCCAACTTTGACAAAGTATGTGTCACTGAAGTTATTCTGTTCTTGTTTTTGCTTACGAACTATAGCCTGAGATGTAGGACTTTGTTTGTAATTTATTTCACAAACAACCATAGTTTTTGGGATGCTAACTCTGACCACTAATCAAATCAGCCACCAATGAAAGTTCAACGTCGTCTCACTCGCGTGCATACGTCATTACGTAAATTAACGTTCGGCTACATGTATTTATTTTTTTATTCAACGACATCCTTATTATACAGTGTATAGAGGATATTCATGAGCGACTGTGCTTTTTATTATCTTAAACAATATTTGTATTTATTTAAAGATCATTCTAGTTAGTTTATTTCCATAGTCCATACTTTTGGCTTGAGAAAAGCACAATGGTAATTTTTCCAATCAAAAGATTCAGCAAGCTTAACATCATTGATCATATGATTGGTTTATGTGGTTGATGTGAATCATACCAAGGGATTTTGAGCAGAGGATGGACCCTGACTGCATATAATATTGAACATAGCCTATATATTCATAACACCAAAACAGCATGATTCAAACATTTCAAAAGTGGTAGGACATGGTTGCAGAAACAACTTTAACCATTCATCGTCTTCATTGTTTTTTATATGCTGTTACATTAGGTTTCTCTATAAAAAAAAACAAAAGAAGTGGCTGTACTCAGAAATATGTTATACAAAAGTTGGCACAATATTTTCCATAGGGACTGATGGTTTCAAATGGGTTTAACCATCTGGTAGGGATAGGAAGTAATGACTAACACTCCCCAATATTTGATGGAGTTTTTAAAACAGTTTGTAAAGTTTGAGGGGATAATCCCTTATTGATACTAATCATTTTAAACCTAATGTCTGGATTAACGGATTAGGACACTGCTGTGAATGATGTAAAAACAGGTCAGATCAGTTATCTTTGCAGGGGTCTTTATTTGAAACCATAAACTGTTGAAACTACTTTTTTGGATCTTCTGAAAGAAACCATGCACTTTTCACAATAGACACTTTATTTTCACCATGGAAAAATAGACAATAGATCTTCATAAACATTATCATCAACAATGTTTCAATATTTTCATAAATGTAGACTGTTTTCAAATATACATTCTTTTGTCTTACTTACACAAAACAGAGAAAATAGATATTACACTTCTCACAGACTGTAACAGATTCTCAAACACATTACAGCACAGAGCACAACAATGTACTTTCTTTGTGTTTATGGGTGAATCAGTCCATGCAGATGTTGTTGCACAAGATCCCCACTGATGCAGTCAAGTCTTTTTTTTTTTAATCACCTGAAATTACACACAGATTACATCTGTTTTCATTATTAACTGGTTTAGTCACACTAATTTCTTTGATGTGACATCCAAAGGTTTCCTTCACTTCACAGTCCAATGTGCTTTGAGAGAGCTGCAGATTATGAGTCTTTTTCTCTCTTGCTTTGTGCGCTTATTGATTCTCTTTGAACCTCTTTCATGTGCTGGAATAATGCGGTGGAGATTACAGAGAACTTGTTTCAACATTTCGATGGCAGCATGAGTGAATGCACACATTACCTCTTCTTTTAATGATGCATCGAAGGCATGATCACCTGTGAAATATGCTGCGTGTATGACATGTTTGAAACCAGAAGTGTAACTCCTGTGTTGCCTCTTTCTTGACGATCCATACTTTACTTGTACAGTCTTCCTGCTACTCTCTGAGAGCAGTGGGTGCACATACACCTCTAACCTGACCTGCATTTAAAGTGTGCGTTCAGTGATCTGAGCAGGTGCTTCTTCATCAAGAGAAGATGCAAGGGTCAGTGTGGCACAGTAGAATGTGGGGTTTAAAGCCCTCTAAATAAATAAATAAACGCCTGTGAATGAGGCTTCCTCCCCCCGTGGTGCCTTTTTCCACTGAACACAATAGCAGCATTGATGAATGTCAATCACAAGCAAGTTGAGGTATTTCTACATCTTGCAGCTCCAGCCTCAATATGTGTACAGGGACATATCAAATCAGCAGAGGTGACTCACAACACAAAAGCATTTTAAGGTGAGCATTTTCATTTTAAAGGAGTCTGTTTGAGAATCACAGCAGGGGTTTTGCTATCTTGTGGTTGAGCTGTGAGTTGTCTCGCGCTTGGAGCAGTTCTGTACTGAGGCATGTAAAGCGGAGAGCAGTCACACGTTAGTGTTGACAGCAGCTCACTGAGCTCGCTGGAGTCCTCAGGGCCCAGCAAAGGCTGCGACTCCACCAAAGAGTCCTCTCTGTTCAACGTGACAGTCAGCAGCTCAGTCTTAGTCTCCTCTTCTCTCTCCTCGTCCTCTTCCTCGCTGTCCTCGTCCTCTGCCGGGTAATCCATTCCTAAATAATACAAGTCCTTCTCCTCTCTTACCTCCTCCTCGTCTTCTTGCTCTGATGTTTCAGAAAGCTCTTCCACAGAGTTGTAGGAGCAGGAGCGCCGCGGGTCGTCCAGCTCCCACAGGCCGCCAGGGAATGATCCGGAAATGTCTGAGTTGTTGGCAGAGAAGTTGCCCTCATCACTGGAGCTGCTGCCGCCACCGTCCTTGTCGTGGAGATGATCCTGCGTGGGATTCGAGAGCAGCACTGTAGCGTACGTGACCGTGGACTGGGCAGAGTTGTCAGTGCTGGCTGGGACCTCCTCTGCTAGCCGTAACTGATCTATTCTTAGGGTTGAACTTGTGAAATCATCAACATTAAGAACAAATGAAGGAGCTCTCCCCTTAAGCACATCACTTTTGATGGATGGGGCTTTCTCGACCTCTGAGTGAAACCCAGGAGGGGAAGAGATATTTAACGTGGTGACTGGGTCAGGAGTTAAGGACACACAAGGACCTTGAACTAAAGCTGTAGTCAGAGCTGAGAGATCAACTTTATCCACTATGACCACTTTGGAGATGGTTTCTGATGGCAGGAGCAGCGGCCAGGCAGGGAGACCTTCAGGAGGCCGGAACAGGTGCTCAAAGGTGTCGACCTAGAAAGAGAAGCAGAAGCAGAAATGAATTGCAAAGTATTACTTCAAGTGTTCGTAATAATAACAAATTAACAACAGGATTTAAATGATAATGACCAAGTAAAGACCCAAACCCCTGATTAGACTGAGGTACAGAGCTTGGACACAGCTACACTGACTCGCAGCTTGTGATTCAGTCTTTATGGGGGAGTTAAAAAAAAACAGGTGCTGATCCAAAACAACAGACACCTTTATTCTCTTTGTGAACATGCATAAAAAGTAGACTTTATTTTTATTTTTTTAACATTATACTTCTTTAGACAAAGTCCTGATCCAGAACCTTTACATTTGGACTGTTTGTTTTTTGTACAGAGGTTTCCTTTTTTCACAAAATGAATTTTCACAGATAGAATAAAAGGTGTCACAAATTTTAACAGGTGTTTTAAGAAATCTGTAGACTCTCTGGTATCATCTAGTACAGATCTGACATGGCTCGGTATAGTGGTCCTGGATCAAGACCTGGACCAATAATGTCCAGGGAAAAGAGGGGTGAAATCTCTAGATTTTTTTTAGCATCTACAGAAATAGAATAAAGGTTTCATACGTCTGAAACTGTGATACACCAAGTCTGTAGACTATCTGGAATAACTCAGCCCAGATCTGACAAGTCTAGGTTTAATGGTTTCAATCAAGATCTGGTTTCTTTAACAGATAAATCAGAAGCTGGGAATCAGATGCTTCAGTTTCATATTTTCTTCTTTGTCAGTGTATCAGATGAAAAACACAGAAAGAAAACTCACATGTTTTAAAGTCTACAGCCAAAAAACATTTTTTTAATCCCAATCCCATTTTTTAAATCAGATACTTTTTGTAGGAACAGCTCAAATTTTTGGGATTTTTTTTTACTTGTTATCACTTTCATGTCTGAAACCTAAAGAGACAGTTAGCTTAGATTAGAGGAAAATAGCTACTCTGATTCAGTCTTAAAGTAAGAAACGTAAGAAACACATGTAAAATGAATAACCTGGTATTTTTTTAGATGCATAAAAAACACATTTCAGAGCATCAGTGTGTAAAATGAGTGTTTTAATGCAGGTTGCTTTAGTTTCATGTTATTCGTTTTACCTTTTTGAGGTCCAGTCCTCTGGCCCAGGAGCATTTGTTTGGGTTTGGAACATCCTTCCACACTATTTTTTTCATCCTGAAAACAATGTCACAAACATTAAAGCGTCATCTCTTTGTCTAAAGGCATTCTTCCTCCCCTGTATCACCTTCTGTCCCCTTTCATCAAGTGTAATTACATCTTTTTGACCCTTTAAATGTCACACGCCTATCTGCATGTGGTGAGTGTCCCTGCTCCCTTAATTAAACCCACATCAGGGACTCCCATCATTCATCATTTTCTTACATGTGTCTGGGTAAAAAAAAACTTAAACATCTGGTGATGTCGTTAAATACAAACATGCAAAATATGCATGTTTTAAAAAAAAAAAAACATTTCACAGTTGTAGCACTGAAACTACATATATAGAAATCTTATCAGAGGATTACCTTGGTGCCGTATAGTGTCCGAACATAAGTGCTAAGTTTTTTTCTTGAGACTTAATTCTGGAGATTTACAATCCTATAAAACAAACTCTCTTACTGGTTTTGAGAGAGGACCAGGGTGACAAACAGGACGATGGACAGAAAGGAGATGATCATCAGCATCATGTAGGCTGCAGGGTCTCCTCTGGTGGCTGCTACAAAGAAAACATACAAACTATGATTCATGAAAAGTTCTAAATACTGGTTTTGTTTCCTGCTTAAACAGTGATATGGTGCTGAGCATACCTGTGGTGTACACTGACTCCCCCTCTCCATCAGCAAACACAGGGTACAAGTAGAAGCCACACTCCTCAGAGCCAAAGAAATCACCTGAAGTGAAGCATAAAATTACACAACAAGTTAAAACCAAGCAATATGACTGGACAAGAAAGATTCCATTAATACCTAGACTTTTAAATTTATGTTTCCCGCCGCCTCAGGTGTAACATTACACCAAACAGTTTTTGTGTTGACTGATCAAGCTGTTAATTCAGAATCACAAAGGCCAACATATAAACATACAGATGCTCTTACATTAAACCTGTTAATCTTTAACACATAGATACACAAAAAGTACCAATAGTTTGTTCATATAGTGTTTGAGTGTTCAAGCTCTAGGAAAGTATCAGAACCAGTTGTGCCGTTGAAGAAAAGTAAATGATACAATTGATAAAAAAAAATGTTGCTTATTCATTTTGAATGCTGCTTTCAGAACTGTTGTATCAAAGCAAAATCCCACTCAAGGTTGTGCTGTTGTACTGAACACCTGGATGGTTAAGATTATCATCAGCCCTGCAGCCTGGTGCCCATGAATGAATCACAAATGTGCTCATATTAATCACAACAGGAGTGTCACAAAATGCAGTTCCTTGAGTGTCCACTTGAGGCTGACAAAACAAAACATGTTTACAGCCTTTTGGTCCCTTTGCCTCAGATATTTCAGTAGTAACAACTGTGGAGGTGCTTTTTTAAATTATTATTTTCATTGTAGGAAGTCTAACAGCCTTGCATAGCTGTGCGTAATTAGGGCAGTGGCTTATTTCAGTTAGGCACAATGTAGCTGTTGGCCATGGGGCTAGGCTGTAACCTCAACTCCACCTCTTCACCACTTTTTACATTAGCCTATGTCAGTTGGACTCGGCATCTCCAATGTGGAAACTGCCATTTTCGGCCCCCTTAACGCCTCTTCAGAAACAGATCTGTGATGTTACTCAGACCATGTTCATGTTCACACTTTGTTTGGCGTGATGTTTTGTGATCTTTTTCAGTTACACATTGAGTTTAACAGACAGAGAAAAGCTCACGTTACCTCTTAGATAAATGGCCCGATCTGTGTATGGCAGTCTGGCCCATGTCTCCCCACTCTGGCCGTTGTGATGATCAGACCCCTTCTGTCCCTGTGGAGCCCACTGGACCACCATGAACAGAGGCACAGAGCTGTTGTCCAACTGGGTCCATGACAGAGAGACACAGGTGCTGTTGATAGCCAGCACACTGAATGAACGCAAAAAACGTCCTGCAGAAAAAAGAGGAAAGACTGCATAAATACACACTTTTAAAGTGACTGGAGGAGGCAAAAATGCATACATCCTGTACTCGAGTAAAATAGAGATACTTGTGCTGATAAATCTTCTTTCACTAATGTTAAAGAGTGAAAGCTCTGAAATGTGCTTGAAGTGTAAGTAGCCCCCTGAAGGACATTTTTGGTTTTGGAGCTAAGCTAACTGAGCCTCTTGTCATATTTGATGGGCAATTGAGCCTTAAACATTATAGCACAAGTTATATTCTAAAAAAATACTCAAAATAATGAACGCATCTTCCATTATGGCTGAAAAAGGTCCTGCTGGGAAGGATGAAGCATATAAAAACAATCAACTCCCTTCTAATGTATTCATGCTGAAACAAAGAGCCAGTGATGAAAATGTAATCAGAATCAGAAATATTTCATTTATCCAGGGGAGGGAAATTTTGCAGAGGAAATTACAGATGCTGAATCAGATGATACCAGATGTAGCTGGATGTTTTGCTGAGCATGATGTGGATATTGTGGCATTTTACTTAAATATCATCAGATGAGTTAATTCAGCTGCTACTCCGAAAACATGTTTCCCCAGAATATTTCCATGGAAACAGCATAAAAACATCTTAATGTAAGAAGCACTTTTAATCTACCTGTTAGTCATTTAAATAATTGTCCCCCCTGAATCATGAGGAACGAGCGATACATGACTGTCACAAACACACAAACATCCCAGTGTGTAATGCAGGAACATTTAATAAATATAACCTCAGTTTCAGTGCTGCTAATAGCTCTTAATGAACGAGAGCTAATGGTAGCAGGACCAAACAGAGCGCTAATGGCACTCTCAACGGACTTATGATTTAGGCCCAAATAGATTTCTGTTTATATCCCTGACTCTGACATCTTGTTTTTTTAAAACATGATTTAGCCACAGCAGAAAAGAAAACAAGATTTTAGTGGTGAAGGCATGTGAAGAATTATATTTTTCGGATTAGATTAACTCATTTCTCCATTTTGGAAAACCTCAGTTTATGCATATTTCAGCATCTCTGATTCAAGTACTTGTCAGTAATATAAGCATGGACCATTTATACTGGCCTTGAACTCTTTCTTGTAGACCTACTCATTTTTTCACAAAGCAAGGAAACCTTTTGATCTGAGCTACAGCTTCCACGCTTACTGGAATATTAGAGGACACCACAGAATTTAAAGCCACTGCTGAAAAACTGTCTGCATCATTTCTCAGGCTTGAGATGTGTTTTTATGAGATTTGAACAGATTGTTAAAAAGATTTTAAAATCACAATCCTGTTTCAATCTGTTCAGCAGCATATTTAGGATTATATCTATGATATTTTTTGTCTATAAGTCATTATTGTTGCTGGCAGTCTTTGGCAGAGGAAATTACAGATGCTGAATTAGATGATACCTGATGTAGCTGGATGTTTTGCTGAGCATTATGTGGATTTTGTGGCATTTTACCTTAAAAACATCAGATGAGTTACAAAAAGTCTATTTTCCACAGAGGTCTGTCACGGCTCACTTACGTTTGGGTTGTCTCTCCAGCGTCATATTGAAGTTGTTCACTGAGCTCCCCAGACTGTTGTAGGCCTCCACAGTCACAGTCTGCAGCGACTGGTCCCACTCAAAGCTGTAGGATGACGCCAAATCAATCTGCTCCCTCACCACGGAGCCACTCGAGGTCTGGTGCTGGACAATGAATCCATCGATGCAGTAAGAGCGTTCAGACATCTGGACAGGCTGGAGGCAGAAGAAGAAACAACTGATGTTTTAATGCTGCTCCTCATTTCTACGCCTGGAGATGTTACATTTGAGTTTGTTCACCTCAAACAGCAGAGTGACGTTGGTCTGGTTTCTGTACGGATCATCTTGAAGAATCCTCCAGAAATCCGGGCCACGCTCAGGAGCTGAGGGAGACATGTCAATGTTTAAAAAGTCCTCCATCTGCGTTATCTAAGACGGACGGTGTTGTTTATAATGTTAGTAAAACTCCAAACTTGTGTGTTCTCCTTCACCTCTGCTGTTCTGAGGCATGGAGTAGACTGAGTCACTCCACCTGCTCCAGTATCCTGTACCATGTGAGTTCATGCAGCGAACTTGTACCACGTACACCCAGCACATTTCTGGCACTGTGACCTCAGCCCCCAGCACCCGCACAGGACCCTGGACCTGCATGGATGACATATCCTTTCATAATTTAGAGCTCATTTCGATAAAGGAAAATAAACATATTGAAGAAATATCTGATCTGATGGAGGACCCATCTGTTTCATCCGTCCTTCAAATTATTTCCTCGGCTCTCTCAGAGAATGTTAGTTAAAGGAAGCTATTGATAGAAAGTGTCCAATTTCCAGAAAAGGGCAGGACAATGGTTTCAATTCAGCCCCTATGTGATCATGTCAAACTGACCAGTTGAGATCATGTCAGAGCATCTTGTGTCTCTGAAGGAGATATGAGATGTTGACCCTAAGTTTCTAAATGTTATTGCTGTTCTTCTAAGAAAACATCTTTCTTCCAGGAGGTAGAACTTTTTGGATATATACATTTTTTCCAACTGCAAAAACTTTAAAGTGGTTTCGGCTCAATTTCCTGTCCACTAATGACCAAATTATTACTTTAAAGACAACAACACTGAGAGGGTTTGAAATTCTCTTGAAGGCACTGAATATAAATTCCATATGTCCACGCAGTTTGACTTTCTTTCAGATGCTGTGTTTAGTAAACAATCCCACAAACTCACCCTCCACTCCGTCCGGGATCTGACAGAAGACGTCGAGCGGTATCGAAACTGGCACTGGAGACTGTTGACCGGCAGGTGGGGATGCTCCCATGAGACCGAGAGGACGCCGCCGCTACGAGACACCGCCTTCACATTAGTGGGAGCGTGCGGTTTGACTGCAGGAGACCATACGATAGAAGAGTTAATTATTGTTGAAAGATTTCATGCAAAGGGTCTGAAAATGTTTCAAAGTTTTTATTAGGACTGAAATCTGTAAGAATAATATTTCAGTTACAAATTAAGTTTCAAATTAAGAAGTATGGATGTTAAATGAGTTGGTTGCCTACCCTGGGTTGATAAAGATAAGATTTGAACCAACTTCATGGTTACCTAAGCTGCATGTGTGTTGGTGTGTTGGTGTGTTGGTGTGTGTGTGTGTGTGTGTGTGTGTGTGTCTCTCTGTCATCTAATCTCAGAGAACAGAACAAATCACAGCATCTCACATACACACAAAGAGGAACAGTTCTCTGACCACACTTTCCATCATTAAGTTTGCATTTGACTGTTTTTTGTTTTCTGTTCTGGAAAAATCAAAGGAAGTTGGTTGTGAATGAACTATTTCTGTTATTGCAGCCAACATCTCTGTGTGCTTTTTGGAAAGTGTGTCGATTACTCCTTAACTTCAGTGGTTAAATGACTAAGGTTGTACTGGCCATATCAACAATCTGATGTTACACCTTTTTTAAGTTCCTCTGTGATACACAGCAATCATTACTCCAACTATTTAACTTTTATATGTTTTTGTTTTTATTCAACCTTTTTTTAACCAGGAAATCTCTTCACATCAAACCTTTTCTTTAAGGACACCTTATTTATACAGTTTCTTTTATAACAAAACTGTAGTATTGCCAACAACTGGCACTAAATAAGTGGACATAACTTTAAAACAAATGACACAAGACTAAATGAATAAATAAATAAATAAATAGATAAATAAAAAGGTCACATTAAGTGTTTTTAACCAGAGACTGCTCGGAATAGCACATCCCTCTGAAGTTGCAAGACTTTATAAAAATAGAGAATTTCAAACTTAGACAAAGTAAAGACCAAACAGAGAAAAAAGGAACATAAGACACGAAGATAAGTTCAAAAAAAACTTTTTTTAACACGGAAAAACTTATAAATTATAAATTTGCCTAAAAAAACCCAGTTTAATCTCAATACTATTTTTCAAATATTGTAGTTAAACTTCTCTGAATATTTCCATCAGACATTAGCACATGAATATACATTTGTTTACATATACGATCCAATCACACAATCTTGTTTTTCTATTTTTTCTGTCTTCTTTTAATTTCTCTTTAGTTTTTTTAAAGTATAGTATAGTATAGTTTTTTAAATCTGACAAAGTGATACCTCTTATCTCTTGTCCTATACATGTAAAATTAGTGTTTTCAACAAAAACCTTGTCCTGTTGTCTGTTAACAGTCAACTTTATTAGGCAATATGATTATTTTCCATGAAACAGTCAAATAAAGGCTGTTTCTGAAGCAAGAGGTCTATCATCTGGTCTGGCACCTACCCCCTCAGGGCGGTTTCAGGCATTCAAAATGACAACAGAGAAGGTGTCAGTGTTGTTGCTGATGGTCTTGTTTACTATTGAAGGTCATAAAGAGGCATCAGTATCATTTTCAGTCTGTTTCTCAGCCAGTTCAAAACTCCTCACAGGGCCTTTAAGGTTTGAAGATTCGATTTTTAGTCCAGCATTCCTTATTATCTTATATTGCCTTATAATAATGCATTCATATTGCTCTTTAAAGAGTTGATCATTATCTTAGAACCACACATTAGGGCTCCTAATAAATGCAATAATTATAACTTCCACTGCAGGTTCAGGCAGTGATTTATATCTGGCTGTTATTTGTTCCACTCATGAATCTGCTCACCGTGATCTATCGGAGACAGGTAGACGGGTTTGGACTTGATGGGACCCAGCCTTGATGGAACTTCCAGCCACAGCTTGTAGCAGTTCATCCTCAGAGGGGAGATGGTGCAGGTTTTCTTCCTGAATCTCACCTGGAGGCAAGAAGGCCCATCCGCCCCCACGGTGTCACCCGCTCTCTCCATCTCTTCACAGGACATGTCGGCCCACCTGTTGAGGAAAAAAAATGCCGAATTGGAGGAAGAAGAAAAAGATGAAAACAAAGAAGAATGAGCAAGTTAATCAAGCACAAACACGAAACAAGGGATTTTCATAGCTGCAGTTTCACTTTCAAATCAAGTCGAGGCATGACAGATACAAGTGAGCAACCACTGTGTGAGAATACATATCTACAGCTACTTGTACTCCTGCAGTCGACTAATGCATCAGTACAATTACTATCTGAAAAATACCTTCAAAATGTAACCACAATAAATATCAGATACTGTAAGCCTTTGACACTGATGATAAAAGAGAAACCGACTTTCATTTCTACCAGATTCATTTTCTGATTTGATATTTGTACTTTTACTCAAGCATGACTTTAAGGTCCTTCATCAACCACTGCTCTTTCTTATAATGCTGGATTTTTTTCTCATAGTGGAATTTTTTCTGTTACTTTAGTGCTTTAAGAAGTAAAGGAATTAAAAATATATATTTGATTTAAATATAAATTAAAATTATCTTGATTTAAACTTAAAATATGTCTATCTCTCGTACTACAACTTTTATCCCTTCTTCTAAAGTAGTGTCGCACCAGAGGCCTCAGCATTACATCATTCAGAGCCATCTTACAGATCACATCATTGTTGGTCTTAATTTTTGTAAGTAGAGAGACTCTCTATGATCCTAAAGTCAGATGCATTAATAACTTTGACTTGACACAAAAACTTCCAGGTATTGCTTCACATGATTCTCAGGGTGTGTTCCAAAACAGAGCTCTGTTTCATTGTGTTCAGAAACGCTTAGATCATGAACAATAGCACAGCTTACACAAACATCTAAATACACAACATGAAGAGGAGGAAGGAACTTAAATACCTGGATCTGAAATTGGGTTTAGTCCACTGCGTGTAATTCCAGCTGCAGTCCATAGCGCTGATATCACCATTGGTTTCACAGTTTATATCAATTGAAGCTCCTGCAACACAGTGATAAAAAAACCCACATACTTACAGTAGGTCAAAATAACAGACGTCACCTGAGGTAGCCTCTGTGCGCTGGGACTGTTTTGTTATCTTTTCCTGTCTTTGTTCACTTCTGTGGAAAACTGGCGCAGAGGGGACAAGGAGCTCTAAACAACCTCAGACGTGAAATAATGATCCTCAGGTACACTTTCCCCTAAACAGAACATAATTAGACTTTTTATGTTGTTGTTGTATATGAAACATGACCATGAAGGTGAGACAAGACCCCTCCACTTCAGGATGGGATCAGCGCTCATCTGCATAACCACCTGCCCACTTTACATTATCTCTCATTAGTATTGCTACAAAGCAGCTCACCCTCTACGAAGATCTGGCTGTATGGGATGTTCCAGTCCTGAGTGCACTGCAGCAGGTCGTACATGCGAGTCTCTGAAGGACGCACTGTGATCTGGCTGACCTGTTGTTAAAAGGAGAAGAATCAGACCTAAGAATGAGTCACATGGAGCATTTACTGACATCTTGTGCTAGTTTCATGGCACTTTTATGTACAGTAGTTTTCTACAAATTGTTTTTTTTTGGAATTTGGAAGCAAACAAAGCCAAAAAGGAGAGATTTTGATTCTGTCTCCTGATCTCTTACCCATTGGTTGACTGGGTGGTACTGGCTGTGATGAAGCTGCTGCTTGAAGTTGAGCATCCACACGGCCGTGCTGGCGTTGATGTTGTGATCGTTGAACACACAGTACACAGTCACGTTCTGTCCTGGTCTGGCCACCACTTTCTCTGGGATGTAGCTCACAGCTGCACGCAGATAAAAACCAATCAGTATCATTTCATAACATAAAACTTTTCTTGTTATAACAGTGCATTCATTTTTATTATATTGTTATTAAACCAATTATAGTTGGGTGACTGATTTTTGTTTATTTATCTTGTTAAAAAGACATTATATCAAGATAAAGAGTGTGACACGACATAATAATAATAATAAAAGAAGAAGAAGACAAAGAAGAAAAATAAATAATAATAATAATAATAATAATAATAATAATAATAATAATAATATTTTTTTTAAATAAAATGTCTAGAAAGTTCTTTGACAAAACAAGCAGAGAATAAACATTTAGCAGCAGGGAGAAGTGTAGAAAATTGTAATTATGCAAAAAAAATACAACGCAAATGGAAAATAATAAATTCAAATTAAATGGAACCGTAAAGCAATAAATTGGTGTTATAGAGTTGTTTTAAAAAGCATTAAAGGATAATAAAATGGTTTTAAGACGATGACATCACATCAGAGAAAATGGAAAAAGATAGATTAGGAATATTACAATTAAATGGAAAAGAAAAAAAACAATAAATAGTCAAATATATAAATTATGATTAAGTAGTTAAATAACAAAAAAACAAAAAAATAAATAAAATAAATAAAATAAAAAGCAGTTAAAAGGATGAAGTCACATAAAATCCAGTCTGTAAAAGTGAGTTTTAAGAAGAATTTTAAAAGATGTCACTGACTCTGGGAGCCTTATCTTCCCAGGGAGGTCATTCCAAAGTCGAGGGGCTCTGATAGAGAAAGCTTGATCCCCTTTGGATTTGAGCCTCAACTTTGGAATGACCAGAAGTGCCCCACCTGAGGATCTAAAATTGCCAGATGGCTCCTATGGTGTCAGTATTTCCGCAATAGAGCTCAGGGTGAAACCACGAAAATCTTTAAAATTGGTCAGTAACGTCTTTAAATCAATTCTATAATGCACAGGAAGCAAAGGAGAGAAATTTGTATTTGATAATTATATGAACATTTTTTAAAACAAAATGAATAGTTTTTTTTGTTGGGGCAAAAAGTTCTCATGTTGAAAAAATGTGACCTTGGTATGTTCTTTTTACTTCAAACAAATCCCCTTCAAGTGATGACAACACATCAACAACAAAAAAAACAAAGAACTAAATGGATCATCAAATAAAGAATAAAAGGCTTTCAAAGGTGGAAAAAATGCCTGACTCATTCTCATTCACTAATCAAAGAAAAAGAAAACTTTTTCAGGGATCTTGTTTGATGCACGGTCTGTTATGGGTGAGGGGAGTGATCTGAACACCTCCACAGATGCAGACAACCATTGGCAGCCAAAACAAAAGAAATGTGACACATGCGCAAAACAGGTGAAGAGAACAACAGAAGAAAACCTTCTGTTTCATTGGAAAAGATGTTGCATGTCCTGTTGTTATTCTAAGTCTTTCACACCTGATATGCATTAAGACAAGTTTAACTTCTCCTTGATCTTCTTCCTGTTGGCAAACATCCTGTCAGTATTTGATTCAACAGAAAGATGTTTTGTTGCTTGGGATGACTCAGACTTGTTGAGTGTAAAAACTTGACACTCATGAGACACGTTGACAGGACCCTATTTTTCCTTTTTTTTTATTTTAGCGTCAACAGAGGATAAGGAACACATGCTAACCTGCACGAACTAAGAACTGCAACTGACAGACTGTTATTTATACCTCAAACTAGTGCTCCTGTATAAACCTTTCACTCATGTTCAGACATGCACAGAGCCAACAAACTTTAGTTCTAGACTATTTGATGAACAACACAAGGCTTCAATGCAGCGACAGATACAGATCCCATGTCCTTCAGTTTTTAGGGTTCCCTAAAAATAGGAGCTTTCAGTTGAGTCTGGCCCTGCAGGAGCCTTAAGAGGTCTGATTTATCAAATTCTCTTTAATTAGAGACATGCTGAGCGCCCGTCTTTTGATCTGTGGATCAAGGAGGTTTTTATGTTATGGAGGGAAAATCTCTCTCTTGGATCTCCTTTAACAGAACTTTGAAAAAGTCATGATCCTTTTCTCAACTGACGGACACTCTGGATATTATATCTGACGTATAAGTTTGGTAGCTCTTTGAATAATTAACACCTTTCTTTTACTTATTTGTGATCATTTTCAAATTTCCCCCTTTATTTTGTTTTATTTGGACTTCATGTGTGCTGTATTTTGTTTGGTGTAGATAACCTGTTTCTGCCTTTTTAAATAGAATAGAATAGAAATGTAGATTTGATTCGGTCGAGGCTGTAAACTCTTTTTTTTATGAACAAACAAGTTAAAAGCACTCTTACTAATACAAGATTCAAACATCTTGCTCTGGCTGTTCAGAGCCCTCAGGCTGATGCTAACATTTAATTCGGAGTCTGGAAGTGAAACATTGACAGTTTATTTGTTACACTCCATGGTGTTGAAAGGATTATTCAAAACGAGATTTCTTTTTCTCACTTTCATTATTTTGAAACCAACTGTTATGAAATCCCCTCGTGGTTTTTCTCGCAGCATGTTCTCTTGGAGCAGGTTTGCAGCTGGTGACTTTTCTCTTGAATAATTTCATGGTTTCACACCGTGTGATTTGTCACTGATCACTAACCTTGAAAACAACCTCTGAATCAGAAGTCTAATGACATTGACCGTATTGAAATGGGCTCTTCATTAACAGCTAAAGGCTAATGAGCTCGCTTGGTTTTAATAGTTAAACACTGACATAAATCTACCTGAGAGGTGATTGGGATCCGAGGGGAAACCTCATCTGCAGAGACACTGGTTGTTGAACTGCAGCCATCAGGCAAGGTTCAAAATGATTGCAAGTAACAAGAAGTAAAAGTATATGATACAATTTACTGGACTCCATTATTAACATTATTAACATTGTTTTAGCATACTTTTTTTTATTCTATCTTATTTCATTTTTATCTTTATTTTTTATCAGATTTTATTGTAATGATTTTAAGTTATTTTTCTGACATTTATCCGATTTTATTTTATTGATTTTATTTTCATTTTTATGCATTTCAAATTACTTTCCTCAATCTTGCTTTAGTCTTGTATCATTTTACGTATTTCTCTTGTTTTCTGTCTCTGTTTATTTTTGTGAAGCACTTTGGGCTGCATGCTTGATTGTATGAAAGGTGCTATATAAATAAAATTTAGTTGAAGTGACTTAAAATTTTGCGGTCATCTTGAAAATCATTTTGCTAATTAGCACTGGACACAAAATGTATCCAATCTTATTGTATTAAATCATGTGCTATCAAAGATTATTGTAGCATATGTTATTGTATCTTACTGATACTTTCGTCTTGTGCCTTATCATGTTATACTGAGTCATATTGTATCTTATTGTTGTAGCTCATTTAATTTCGTTCTTATTGTTTTGTTTCATAATGTGTTGCATCGTTTCCTGTGTGGATAAAGTAAAACTTGGATATGATTGGACACTGTTAGCCTACAGTTTAAGCGCTTAACCAAAATACAGGGGCTATATTCCTTGACTGTTTGCTGCGTGTCTTCCCCGACTCTCTGCTCCCCACGTTTCCTCTCTCTCTTCATCCGCTCTATCAAATAAAGGCAAAAATGCCTCAAAATATAACAAACCCCCCCCCCCCCAAAACTTGGATATGATGATGGCGCTAGAGGAAAAACTAGGCGATCGATGACGTCATTCAAGTTCATCCTCTGGGGACTTTGAATGTTCACATTATGTCATCTTATAGCAGCTCAGATATTCCACTATGGATCACCTAGCCATTTCTGTTTCTGTTTCTCTCAAACCGTAGAAAGGGAAACTTCTTACTGTCCAGGAAGATGTGGTACGGCTCACTCCAGTCGCTCCACAGAGGAGGCGTCACCAGGCTAGAGCAGCGGACCTGGACGGTGTACTTCAGGCTGGGCCTCAGATCCAAAGACAACCTGGGCTCTCCAAGTGCAGAAACCACCTGGACAGAGAAAAAGAGAGAGTGTCAAAACACACATAAATCACATTGATGTCAGGATAGTTGGGTGTGTCTACACGTGAGAGTGGTGACCTTATTTCTACCATCATCACAACACTGTCTGGTTGTTGACTCACGTCTCATTACCTGTAGCTGTTACCAGAAAGCAGCCAGAGTCGGACAATGTGTCTAGACACCTGCTTTTTCTGGCAGTGTTCCCTCAAAGTTGTTCTTATATGGCAAATTGGAAAACTCACTCTGTAGTCATGAATGAACAGTGACCAGTGCAGAGGAGGATGCAGAGGTAGAGTGTGCAATGTTTTTTTTAAGCAAATCTTGTGCACAAAGTTGTTGAAAAAACATTTTATAAGCTAGCTTTATGCCATAGGAGGAAATTGTTTGGATCAGATCTTTTCTGTTTGAATGTCTTTACATTGCTTTGACTCTTATTCTTAAAAGTTTAAAGTTAACCCACTTTTTTCATCCTACTGTGTTTTACTTCACCTACCCTGTAGGCTCAACATATTTTACATATTTTCCCCTTCAGAAATATTTTCCCTTTTTTCCTCTTGAAATCCTTACTTGACTTCATACAAAGAGGAGCTTTATTCCTCAAAGAAACAGAATCAGTGAAAACATATCATTTATTCATCCATAGGAGTCTTTAACAGTAAGACCACAGTCTCACCCCTAGATGAATCATGGAGCTTCTGATCCACAGCTGAACACTAAGTGCACTGTTGAATGCTAAGTACACTGTTCGATGACTGAACATGTCACACTGAATAAACATAATGTCTCTGCAGTGGAAATTTGTGCTGCGTAAAAGCTGCACTGAAGGGCAAATACAGTTAGTGTGTGTCTCAATGCTGTCAGTGTGTGTATAACACATTTAAAAAACATTTGCTAACTTGAGTGATCAATGCATGCGTCAAAGATACATCTTAGGATACACTGGGACACATCTTCAGTGATGTTCCTGAGGTCATCGGATCTTTCGGCAAAGCACACCCTCACTAATCCCATGTAGCGTGTAGACCCTACACAGTGACTGACCAGCAAAGCCTCTGCACCCTACTTCAATGGGCTTGCAGGGAGTCTTCCATCCTGCTCTCCTGCACTGATTCTCCAGCTCCTGGTACTTTGCCTCCTCAATACTTCACAGTTCCCGCTGCCTTAGGAAAGCCCGAAACATAGTCAAGGACCCATCGCACCTTGGTCACAATTTGTTTGACCTGCTGCCATCAGGCAGGAGGTACAGGTGCATGAAAAGAAGGACAAATAGACTGAGAAACAGCTTCTAACCCACAGTCATCAACGTACTGAGCGCTGCTAAAACATAAATTCAATACTGTGATATCTTACCTATGGGATTGTGCAATGAATGTCAAATGTAGATGTATGTGTGGGTTTGTCTGTCTTGTGGATTTCTGTGTTCTTAGCACATCATTTTTGCACTGAAATAAGATTGCACTCAATTTCGTTATACTTTTGAAAATGATAATACAGATATTCTATTTTATTCTATTCCATACGGTCCTCCCAGGGCACTGTCAGCTCTATCAGGAGCACCTGCTTTTGGCAATTAATGTTGACACCCCGTCTGGCCTTAACACAGTTGCCATGATTAATGATTTAGCTGAATATACCAATTGATCATCAACTTTTAAGGGATTTTTACAGCCTTAAAAGCTGATACGTTTTAATGTAGAATCAGACTCTTCTAATCTTTTGTGGAAACATATAATTAGTGCTGAGTGTTACCTGCCACACTGGATGAGTGGTGTAGGGGGAGTATCGGACCTCATATCTCAGCAGGCCGGTGATAAAGTCAGTAGGGTCGTCCCAGCGTAGAATCAGATCCGCCTCGATGGTTTGAGTGTGAGACAGGTTGACTGGAGGACTTGGTTTCACTGTAGAATAAAACAGATGCACATGTGTACAGTCGATTTTTTACAGCAGAATGTACAACACACAAATTATTAAATCCTCACTGCATGACGTGTGTCATGTCTTTTTAAGTCAAAGGTCTGTTATTATTATTTTATTTACGTTTTATTTATTTGGTTTTTTGTTCCTTTATGTGCTTGGGGGAAGGGGTGAATATCTGCTTTGTGCACAAAATGAGCCTTGAATTTTGTTGTTTTGTTCTGAAAATTATTAAATAATAAAAACGTGTTGAAAAAAAAACATCACTGCACTTTTATCCCACTTTGATATTAATACAGATCTATCAAAGCCAAATAATTTCTATGGATCATAAAAAACACTGTGCATGAAATCAAATGATCACCTTTGCTATTTACAACTCATAAAACTACTTCATCTGTCAGAGATTTTATAAATCCATTGTGCAGCCTTAAGGCTACTTACCAATACCCTCTATATATTGATTATTTGTATTTATAGCTGGAGTTTTTATTGACTGTCACTGTTGAAATATGATATCTGAACATCTTAAGTGGCATATCAGGGAGGGAGGATCAATACTCTCCTGGTCCTTATGTCAGGGTTTTAATGATAGATAAATGAATCAAATTCATCTTGAGCTCAGAGTTGATAAAAAGTAGGATATATATTTCACCTTTTGTACTGTACATATGACATTTCAGGTAAAGGCACAAGTCATCTGTGCAGAGCATTGGATTTCATATTGAGACTGAAGGGTGATTTCAGGTGCATTCAAAGACGTACGTACATCAACTGCCATTTAATGAAGCAATACAGGCGCAGCAGCCCACATTAGATCATCAATCAGTTCTGACAATTACAGAAAGAAATAATTGAGTCCCATAAAACCACAAAGATGCCTGCTGGGAGAGAAGAGATTACTCAACACTATGAGTAATGGTTCAACTATTTACTTTCCAGACTCCTCTCACATCTGAGAAAAGGAGAGGTCATCTGAACAAGTTACAAAAGACAAGAAACACTATTGATTACTTTCCTTGTATCATAAAAAAAATAGAACAAATTACTTTTAACCTCAAGTGACAATAAACTAAGCTGCACACAAAGGCGTGGACTATCGTATGACATCCTTTGAAGGAAGATTGCAGCAACTATAGACCCAGGGAAACAAGGAACAGGGGTTTAAGTTTCTAAGTTCGGTTGTAAAGCTCTCATTTTATATGTTTTATGCTGATGTTTAACTTTTTAGAAAGTATTCAGAAAATGCTGACAGTTAAAATCCACCCATGCTCCTCTCACTTTCTTTCATTTCAGTACTTTTCAGGTTAATCCTCCAGGATGTTACGATTCTTTTATATTCCCTTTTGTTTTGTAGACCAAAGATTTAAACAAATAGTGTCATTCATTAATAATGCCAATCATCATCATCAGATGATTGCCAGAGGGTTTATGGTAGGGTACTTAATCGTAGGGATGGGCATTTCAAGCCAAAATACTATTCGATAGTCACTGGCATCTATTCAGCGATTAACAGTCCGTTTGTGTCGCAGGTTAATGGTTAAAGAAGTTTTCTCCAAACTCTCTACGACTCCCAATGACAGTGGATTACTGTCAGTGGGACTGACAGGATTATTTGAACCATGGAGAGTCCTTCTTTGTCACCATGGATATCTCAAAGTGTGGATGTAGAAGCTCACACACACACACACACACACACACACACACACACACACACACACACACACACACACACACACACACACACACACACACACACACACACACACACACACACACACACACACACACACACACACACACACACACACTGAAGAAGATAAGGTCATGCTCCATCTGCTCTCTGCTATTCCAGTCACGGTTGCTAATCACAACTGAATAACAATCCTTGTTCTTATCCGTCCAGATTCATCTCGTTTAAAGAGGACGCCTGAGAAACGGAGGTGTTTTAAACATCAAGGAGCCGTGCATCATCTCCATACAAGGCTGCATTTATTTTAAAAGATCAAATGCCAGTAACTGAGTGAAAAAAGTGAATGCTGGGAACTTGATGCCTTACTGTGATGTACTTTAAACGCTGTAAAAAGTAAGCTACCAATAATTGAGGTCATACTTAAACACTTAAACACCATCAACATTAATAATAGTGCTAAAATTTAAAAGAATCACCCTTACAAGGAATTTAGAATGTATACTCAAACTTTTTTACAAGAGAACATGTTTTACAGAGATTTTGACTTGTGAATAATTAATCAGTTGACAATCTCAGAACCCATCATTTCTCGTCTGATGAGGATATCTGCCTCTGGGAAAGATGACCGTCTTTTCAGTAATTAAGATGTAGCCTGCTGTTAACGATAAACCATGCCAGCAGAGACTTCATTCTCAATTCGCTGCATTGCTACAGTCCAATTAGCAACTTGAGCGGTGACCTTTTGTTCAGTTCAAAAGAGAAGCAAAATTTCCCCCTCCATATGTGTGTGTGCAAAGAAAATGTACAACCCCTCAGAAGAGTCTCAGTTTCACTGTAGATGGTAAGCAGAGGTTTCAGAAGAAAAAGGAGAAATGTACTTTATTAATCCCCAGGGGGAAATTACATTTTTTCACTTGTGTTATTTTTTGGTTATGCTACACGCACAGTTTTGGTATGTACATACAATCATGCACACGCATGAAGTGGACATGCACTTAGGGAGAGATGTCAGAGTGAGGATGCTGCCATCAACCAGCACACCCCAAGCAGTAGGGGGTTCGGTGCCTTGCTCAAGGGCACCCCGGCAGTGCCTAGGCAAGTGAACCAGCACCTCTCCACACACCAGTCCACTTGCCAAACTTTGTCCATACTGGGCTCGGTTCCCAAGCCAGGTCCCTATGAACTGAGCTACTGCCGCCCACTCTGACTTATTAAAGCAGTGTGATCCTTAAAATTCTTATTTTACTTGCAATGAACAGGTCTTAAGTTTGCTGAACAAAGATCATGGTGCACATTTGTAAAAACTAAAAATGCTAGCCTCCCCAGGTGTGTCCTCAAGAAGAGAAGAAAACAACTTTTACAATGTTTTTTCAGTTAATAAAGATCAGATCAATCTTCTTTTTTCTACACCTGCTTCATCACCAAAATTTTCCTGTTGTAGGGACTTTATAAGTTATCATTTTATGGGCCATTACCCAAGATAAGCATTTCAGCAGAACCATCCTTCCCTCACCTAGCCGACCTGAAATGTCATACTTTTTGAGAATTTAACAGCCACAGCACAGTGGTTGACTAAATTTAGCAGACCAAGATTCATACTTTTTGTTTGTTTCCTTCCTGTCTGTCTGTCTGTCTGTCTGTCTGTCTGTCTGTCTGTCTGTCTGTCTGTCTGTCTGTCTGCCTGCCTGCCTGCCTGCCTGCCTGCCTTTCCTTCCTTCCTTCCTTCCTTCCTTCCTTCCTTCCTTCCTTCCTTCCTTCCTTCCTTCCTTCCTTCCTTCCTTCCTTCCTTCCTTCCTTCCTTCCTTCCTTCCTTCCTTCCTTCCTTCCTTCCTTCCTTTGCAGCGTTACATTTCAAATTTTACAGTGGAAAAAGAAGACTGCTTTCTAATTCTGTTGGACTTCAGTTTATAACTTCAGTTATCTTTGTGATACCCAACAGCTGATCATTCCCTTTTTTATTTACATCTTAAAGAATAGTAGGAGTAGACCCTTTCTAAAGTGATCAACCAATCAGTGATCATGTAAAGAAGCAAACAGCTCTTATTCCTGTATCAGAAAATATGGAGAAGAGAGAGTCGCTCATGATTCAGTTTGCTAGCTTGAAAGCCCGACACCACGTACTGTATGGGCATGTTTAGTTTTTTATACTATTGCGTGAAACAAAGACTGACACAAAACAGAATTTGTCCTACCAGGTCGAGCAGGAATTCGGAGTAGGACCGGCGGAGCTACAGAGTCTGAGACGCTGACGGTTACGATGGTGACAAAGCTGGTCATAGCATCAAGCGAGAGCGAACACGTGAAGGAGTCCTCACAGACAACAGGGTTATAAGATGCAGAACTTAGGTGTTTCTCTGACCTGGAAATGGATATGAAAACATAGAAAGATCAGTGAGTAAAATGCACTTATGAACATTTAATACTATTCAAGCCAAAAACCTAGTTAGGGGGATGTTTGAGCTTCTGTGTTAAGTTAAAGATTCATTATTTCAAATTGAAGCCTGACCAATCTTGTGAAAACATTCAGACACATTGAACACCTGTGGCATGGTGGTTTAACTTTAGTAGTCAGACTCTTTTACCAACACAGAAAAGATAAAATGCTTCACCACAAAGTTTCAGACCTAATAAAGTTGGATTCTTTTCATTTCTGTGTCAGAGCTTACTCCTTACTTTTATTGAGCTTGTGTTCTTATGACTTTATTTGTTTTCCCATGGATGGGAAACCTTGAGCTAATTCATCAATTCCATAACAACTGTGTGACTTAATCAGCTGCTGTGAGGATTATATGACATGATAAAAAGCTGGTTCCTTGATTCTCACGACAATAGGAGTGAACAGTCAGTGTGATATCACAGTGCTTCCCCTCTGCTCATCAAAGTAAATAACACAAACTCAACCTCCCACTGAAGAGAAAAACAGTACCAGGAAGAAATTATGAAATTAATGAAAGCTGCAGCTTCATACTCACGACAGACGCTGTAAGCTAATCGCCACAAGACCTGAATCCAGCAGGGTTGATGGTGGACCGTGAGACTGAAGGTCACAAGTTACATTTTCCCAGTTTTGAATCCTGCACAGAATATCCAAACATGTACCTGGCAAGAAATTAAATTGGCATGTTAGTAACATGTTCGGCACCAGGGTTTGTGGCTGCAAGCGGTGCTATGGTAAAATGACTCCAACCTAATATTCATCATTACTAAGATAAATCCTTAAATTCATGGTGAAGTTACGGGTTTTTATACATCCTATTAAAAATAAAAAAAAGAGTGGACATTAAAAATAATTGTATCTACAAAAGATTCATAAATCATTTGATTGGATCTGCAAGCTGTGATGATGATTTGGACAAATGTCAGCTTTCTTACATGCTCATTGATTTGCAGACTTAGTGTGATAATTGTTTTAAAAACATTGATCAAAGTGAGCTTAATCCTAGAACACTAACTGGGTGATTTTCACCCATGCGATTGTGGTTATGTGAATTTGATTATGTTACTGCTGTCTGAGTTGCAAGGGTCCCTGGGTAGAGTAAATTCTTTGTTTATCTCTCCCACAGTAATCAGTGATCCAGGGAGACTGTGCCTTCACTGGATAAGGCTCACGTGTCCCAGGAATGGGTGGCCCAAAGAACAAGTTCCCATCTCCATTATTAAAAAAAAAAATCATTAATCATTAATTATCATTAATGATTCCCTAATTTTTCCCTAATTTTGAAGCATTTTAGAGGGTCCCACCATGATACTTTTTTTTTGCGTTTTATTAAATGTTTTACATTGGGTAATACAAGAAGAGCACTTCAATTTGCAATGTTTTGATGTACTATGATATATTTTGATTTGAAGTATTTTTTATCAGGTAGGTATATTATATTGGGTAAAATATACCAGATGTTAGTGATGGTGTGACTAAATGTTCCGTTGGTGTTCCAGGGTTCTAGATACTAACCATGCTAAAAAATCTGTGAGACTATGGTAAAGCACAATCAAGCATAAAACTGACCTTAGCCAACTCATTCATCCCCTTCATGTTAGCATGCTAACTTTTACTAGTTTGTTGTTGTACTAGTAAACATAAAGTAAAACAGAGGTCAATGGCAATGTCTGCAGTGTAACAAGCATTCAATAGTATGCAAATAATTTTTATACTCCTAGCTTGTTGAATCTATGTTTTTTATTTGAAAGTTTACAGAATTAACCGACTTAAGATGATATAAATTACCCCTAAAAACAAAGAGTCGACCATGCTAGCAGCTCTGAGAAGCTTTAGTAAAGCATGGTATTGATTTGAGCTTAAAGCTTATGCTTATGTGGTTGTTATAAAAAGTTGTTACATGCACTGCATTTGGGGAGCATAATGTTCAGGAGACTCATCAACTCACGACTCAAGACATATTAGCATTCAAACTGAGTTAGAGCTCAAGATGTTCAGAAGTCCATACTTGTTCAAGTTTAGGATTAATAAATATTTTTAAAAGTTTTCAAAACAGGATTGAAGACACTCCAGGAAAAAAAATCCATTTATTAAAGAGTCTACCATGCTAACAGCTCTGCAGGCTAAAGCACAGCAATGTTTTTCCTACATGTTAACATGCTCATAAAATGCACTAAACACAGAGTAAAACAGAGGCTGATAAAGTTTGGGATTTTAACAACTATTCCAAAATATCTATCAAAACAAGGCTAAATATAGAACTCTTAACAATGCATCTTCAAGAGAGTGGATGCGAACAACCTTGTGAGGCTATAACGAAACAGAGTGACAAGATATGCGTACAGTATAATAGCATTAGCTAGCTAACATGCTCATAACATGCTCTATCTGCTAATAGAATGACTATAGGGCTTGTTCACTATAATAACCACCTTAATTTAGCCTGTTTAAGAGCAAACATTTACTAAGTAGTGCTAAACATAAACAAAGTCTTGAAGTAATGGAACTCACAGTGTGTTTTTGGTGAGAAAACAACCAGCATTGAGTTAATAGAATAAGAATCTACCAAGCTAACATGAACACCAGGGGCCTTTGATTTAAATCCCACTTCCGACTGTCAAAAGGCCTCATAAAACTGTCAGGAGGCGCAATGGAGGCCTTTAGCTCCTCTGTTTCATTATCATTGTTTAGAGCTGATGCTGAAAGGTCTTAGCTAATTACCATTGATTCGGCAGCTGTCAGCGCCTCACAGATCAATGCAAACAAACAAATCCTCCTCACCTCCCTCATGATGTCTCACCTCTATCCTCACCCCCATGCTGACAATATCAAGACAGAGTCGTATAATTATGACTCAACTGAACTGGCTTCTCAACAACCTTCTGTTGTAGGCGGACAACAGAGGCACTAAAAAATCTCCGACAGAAGAAGTAGAGACAGCTGTTTAGACTCTGCTGTGCTTACTGATGAAAGTTAGGCTTCTGTGAGTCAGATTATCCTGTGAATTGATATCACAGCACATCAGGACAAGAGGCCAGGAGGGATGGCAGCTGAGGCCATCCAAGGGTAAGGAGCCTGTCAGGCTGATCTTTGGGCTCATCTCTATCAGAGACAATTCACAGTGCTGCAGGTGGAATTATTAGGTCCTGTCGCCGTCACCCGGCTGTTTGTTTTGATGAGCAGGAGCCACTACATACTGACGCCCTGCAGCTGCTCGGGATGAAAAATGTATCACTTTAATGTTATCTTGCAAACACTTAAACAACAGTGATGCTCATGTTCCCGCAGATAAGAACAGGTCAAACATATAACAGCTTGAAATTATCAGTAGTTGTTGTTCAACATGTCCTCATGTCTAAACATGTAGTAGGTTGATTGTAATGACCCCGTGGAGTAACATCCACTGTCACTGATACAAGGAATTCTCACAATTGAAAATTTTGGGGGTTTGATTCCAGACGCCACATGCCTTAGTGTCCTTGGGCAAGACACTTCACCCTAAACTGTCCTGTGGATGTGCCAGCAGTGTGAGAATGGGGTAAGTTGATACTGGTGGCGTTTTATACTGCAGCCTCTGCCATCAGTGTAAGGATGTGGTGTGACATGTAATGTAAGTGCGCTCTGAGTGGTCAGACTAGAATAAGTGCTATATAATAAATATACTCCGATCACCATTTACCATGTATGTCTATAAATAGAAATCATCTGTCCATGTTTCTCATCTAACTGTCTTTTTAAGTATATACACTGCCTGGAAAGATTATTACATTCTTCACACACAAAATAAAAAGTTTCTCCCACCATGGTAAATGTCAAAATCACAGTACTGAGAGATGAATGATTTATTTTCTAGGTAGTGTTGAAGATCTCACTGTTGTTTAACTCTTACCTCCAGAGGCCTCATCACGCTGTTGTCCAGTAGTCCAGCTCTTGAAGCTGCAGCGAGGATGATCTGGGAGGCTTGATCCAGAGCGGTTTGTCTCTGCTGCATGCTCGTCTTCCTCCTCCGTGTTGAGGTGGGCTGCAGGTGAGTCACAGCACAACTGATCCTGCAATGGGAGGTCCAGGACACCTGAGCCAAGAGAGGGTTCTTCTTCTATGGACTCTGAACTCTGGACACCTGTTCAAGGAGAGGAATAGAAGTTAAATCAGGTTTGACACATGAACAGTGAGAGACTTACAGCACTTATTAGTCTTATTTCCGTAAATACTAAAAAGAATGATTTAGAATTTTTCATTAAAATGTAACTATCTGCTGATTTCTGCTGATGTTACAGCACTACTTTGCTCTTTTTGCAAACATTACAGTGGTCTAATGCAGTGGATCTGCATAAAATGTATATAAAGAATAAGATGCAGTATATTCTTTTATTATGATGCATAAAGATGATGCATTCTTTTGCACTGTCTACTTTGTTACTGTGACACTTGAATTTCCCCGTTGTGGGACGAGTAAAGGACTATCTTATCTTATCTTATCTTATCTTAAAGTACAGAGAAAACGCAACTCTTGACCTGACTAAATCTATTAGTAACAGTGTAAGTGAAGATTTTGCTTTGCCCAAACATAACTCTTAAAAAATCTTTAGTCATTGATTATCAAATATAGACAAAGTAGCAACTCGTGAGACTGAAGGGAGAGAATCTGAGAATCTCATCATGTATGAATTTTCTTTTATGTTACGGCAAGCAAAGAGCAAATAGCTTCAATAACACTCAAGAAGTAACTTTAAAGTGTGCCTCCTGGTAAACTTTCTCCATGCATTTAACTGCACTGAAGATGAGATGGGGAAAAGCTGCCCTCTTCTGTATTCATATCAAATTATTAACAGGAATAAGTTACTAAAAAGAAAATTAGAAGACCAATGTGCAACACACAGGAGAGGAGGAAAGGATGCATTAGGTTATTGTATTTTTAATCTGTTTTCCTTTATTTTCTTTTTTATCTATTTGTGTTTATTTTTTTATTTTTATTATTTTGTTTTGATTATTATTTCTTGTGATGACATAGATAAGTTACTAGACCCATTTTTTTTCCTTTTATTTATTTATTTATTTATTTTATTGTATTTTTGTTTATTTAAACTGATTCACATTTTTTTGTTTTATGCATGTATGAAATTATGCAAATGTATGAATGTTACAAAAAGATTAAAAAAAGTAATACAATTGTAAATCATAAAAAAAGTGCACCTCATGGTCTATTGACTGAGTCGAGGTGAACAGCCACATAACGTTTGATATAACCATGTCGTCAAAGCAGAGGACAGAGGTTTTCGGTTTTTACACGAGGGAAATATCTTACAATATACCGGTATATCTCAAATGTCAATATACTGCTATGAGGCTCATGTGTCCTGCTTGTCTTGAGATTAAGTGGACTTGCACAACACAGCCAGTGTTCTTCATAAACTTGGGTGCTTCTAAAAATAGAAATGTCACTTCAAAGTCAAGATTAACATTACACCTCGACCTTCATGAAATAAGGGGAAAAAAAGCTAGTATTCCAGGAATTAAAGAGAATTGGTTTACATCTGTCAGTTTCTTCTCTGATATTATATTTCAGTTTATATCAATCATGAGCAAAAACAAGTTTATTAGTCACATATGTGCAAAACTACAAGATAGAAAACTTCACATAAGTGTTTTGTCAGAGGTGGAACTCACCGTGGGACAGCAGGAAAACATGCATGAGGGCTATCAACATCACAGAGCGAACCCTGCAGAGAGAGAGAGAGAGAGAGAGAGAGAGAGAGAGAGAGAGAGAGAGAGAGAGAGAGAGAGAGAGAGAGAGAGAGAGAGAGAGAGAGAGAGAGAGAGAGAGAGACATTGCAGCTGTATAAAGATAACAAAAAGCCTTAAGAGGGAACATACAAACAAAAGTAAAAAAAATACTAGAGAGGCAGAACTTGATGGAGGTGGTAGTTCATCAAAGTAATAAGAATATCTTGAAATACTTCCATTTTCAATTGCTTGAAATTAAAAGTGCGAAGGTGTCTTTTTCTTAGTTTCTTAGTATTACCAGGCTGTGTTAATGCTTGATTCTGATTGGTCAAAACCCGACAGCAGCTATGATTACTTCAACAACAAAAGTGACGTGAGGGACAATCTGATCACAAACACCATATCAAATAAATTCATTTAAATGAGTCCAGCACATTTCACCACTGCCTGTTGACACTGTGGCAAAAACAGTTAAAATTTTCTGTTTGCAGTGGGTACGCCCCATATACAGAGTCTATGGTCCTCGTTGCAGCGGTCACAGGTTCGACTCAAGGCCATGACCATTTGCTGCATGTCCTCCCCGACTTTCTGCTCCCCACATTTCCTGTCTCTCTTCGGCTGTCCTATCCATTAAAGGCAAAAAAAGGATACAAAATCTAACTTTAAAAAGAAAGTTTCTGTTAGCATCCTTTATACGTTGAGGCAAAGACAATAGTTCACCTCAGGCTGGTTTTGAAATAATAACCGAGCAGAGACGTGAGAGCAGCCTAAGAAGCTTCTGTACCCCAACTATCCTAAATAGGGAGATGTGGAGCATCATCCTGTCCTGTGGTCAAACCAATGGCAGAAAAGCTAGTGATGAGAGCATCTTTAATTTGCTGATTTCCACAAGATAAGTTCAAACATAAGTCATAGTGAAAGTCACAATAGTGTAAAAAGTTGTGACAATGAAGACAGAAACGTCAGTATAATAAGTCCTACAGACGTCCTGTTCACCCTGACTAACCTTACCTAGATTACTGTAACGCACTACTCATCGGGATCCCCGACAAAAGCCTTCAAACTGCACAGCCAGGATCCCGATGAGGGCGCGCAAACATGACCATCACACCCATTCTGCAATCACTCCACTGGCTCCCGGTTTCACTCAGGACCGAATTCAAAATCTCTCTGTTGACACGCCAGTGCATCCATGGGAGTGCCCCAACCTACCTGAAAGAGCTAGTAAACCCACAGACCACCACAAAAACCCTCCTCTCCACCAAAACCAACCACCTCCACTGCCCTCAGACCAGACTCTGCACTATGGGAGATTGGGCCTTTTACTCTGCTGCCCCGTGACTGTGGAATGCCCTCCCCGACCACCTGAGAGCATCACAGGCCACAGACTCCTTCAAAAAGGAACTCAAAACCTCTCTCTTTCGGAGGGCATTTCCCTAGTTTTTATCTGACCTCCCCTGCTGCTTTTATCTCTTTTATTTAACTACACAGTTTTTAACGTAGGTACGGGACCCCCGGCGAAGGCTACGCCATTGACGCAGAAGTATAAATCAGACTTCAGTCAGAGACAGGAGCATGTTCTGCAGATTATGTGACACTGCATGGCTGGCTAATTAGAGAAAATAATGAAATACTATCCGTCACTATGATCACAAAAGAAGTGATGTGATGGGAGAGCAGTGGGAGGTATTGGCATGTTCGCTGTCATATTGACACAGAGTTTGAATTTCACACAGTAACACAGCTCTGTGGAAGAACTGGTGCACCAACTTCTCTATGTCGTTAATGACTCATCAGGTTGTAAGTCTGTGACGCATGACGCTGGGTCAACAGTTCACAGTCACAGCTTTTCAGCAACCCAACTCCTCATAGTGTAAGTGATGCTTGGATCACATTACAATATCCCGACCCTTACACATCAAAATAATCTAAAAGTTACTGTAGCAGTAGGTTGTACACTTAATTCTGGGCTTATTTCCCTTTAAAGAAAGTATTTCATTTAAAAACTTCTTCTCAACCATCTTTTCTTGTTTTCGTCTGTTGTGGTGAATCAGTGTCCAAGAATAAAAGTCATGATTTGTAAGCTAAGATAGCCTCTGAATCGAAATCGCGTGCAAAAATACGGGCTTTAATTTTGCCTATTTTATCCATCTTCCCCACAAACAACTCCAGAAGACCCTGCTTCACACAAAGACCATAACAAAAGATAAAGAAAGAAAGTTAATCAGTGTTATGAATTCCTTACATTTTTTTATTTTTACCCACATGGAAGTCAAAGTTTTACAGCCATGTGGACATATTTCCACCTGCAAATCACTGGAAACTTATTTGCTGCACCTGCTCTACCATTAAACTTCAACTCTGCAACAATAAGTCATTTTCTTCCTGAAATCCTCTAAAACTTTAAACTCTGCATGGTTTCTCAGCTGCAAAGAACAGGATTCAGCTTTCATGATTTCATGTTGGTCTGATGTTTTCATAACTATTGTTGTAATTGATAATTTTTTTTTTTTTTAAGATTGATAACTAACTCTAAATCCTCTCTTAAATCCTTGGAGGTCAGACAATGTCAGATTTTCCCCCTTGACCTGTTCCAAGTGTCTCGAGGCCTCCCTGTGTTTTTTGAAGCAGAGTGCCAGCTGAGAGCAATCGAAACATCTGCTCTTTAAAGCTTGCCAAATCTGGTATTGTGGCTTCAGTTGTAGCAGTTTATTAGTCCACAGGCTGCAACACTTACATGGTTGTGGTCATGGCGTGCACATGGCCTGGCTGGGGTTTGCTGGGGTGAATCTCACTGAGGAAAGAGGAGGAAGAAAGAAGGTTTTCAGAGGTGATGACACACAGGGATTTAAAGCAGATGACAGCATGGATGTCAATTGGAGCTCGAGCAGGATAAGGAGCTGTGTTGTGATTGGAATAAATAAGGGTTACATCAAGGAACAAGACTTTCAATTCTTGGAAAATGCAAAACCAGAAGGACTTCAAAAGCAATTATTTCCACCAGTGGCTTTAAAAACCAGCTCAAGACCGCCCCCTCTAAAAAATAAAACTTATATTTTCGAGGCAGATCTCGCCCTGATGCCTCTCTACTCTTAAAATGATGAAACACTCCAGAGATGCTGTTCATTCATAAGAAAAGCTATCTCTCTCAATCAGCAGTACACGTGCTTGTGCAGAAATCACTTCTTCATATGCCAGAGTCATGTCCACAAAAACCACTCAGTTTCAATAAGATGCAGCTGTTTCTGATTCGTTCTTTCCTTCTTAAATCCAACCTGTTGTTCTTTCTTGTCAATTTTGTGAGATTATTTCTTCCTCTAATGTGTCTCTCCTCATTAGTCCATGTTCTGCTTTTGTTTTTATGAACACCTCCCTTCGTTGTGAGCTTTTGGAAGCTTGTTTGGGTGCAAAACCAGAGCAGACAGGAAATAAATTAATGCAGTGTAGCTTTGCAAAAGCTGCTGAGCACATGTCTATTAATCTAATGATATGGTAGACGAGGTAAACACAGTATGCGGAGAATAACAAGCTGGAATGCATGAGGGTGTCCATGTCAGGAACTGTGTGCAAAGTTGATCATTTGCAAATGAATCTGTTAATTCTAGACAAATGTTCATAATGTTTACAAGAATCTGTCAAGGTGTTTGTGTTTATCTGCTGCACACAGACGAGCTACTGGAAACAAACACACAGTCTGGCACGCAGGTTGAATGCTCCTGTCATCACACCCTGAGTGTTTACCACAGGATGCATAGTGGGTGAAATAAATGATCTCATGTATTTAAACACACTTGTCCCCACACACAGCACACACCTGTCATTGCATTCAGGTAAAACAACAACGCTTCACTATCAGCAGCTCCTGACATTGCTTTTGCATTTTGGCTCCCCATACAGCACCAAATCCACTCCAAGATCCTGTTCATCACCTAAAGAGCCCTCGCTAACCTCGCCCCCTTACACCTGATCAACCTCCTCAAACGCCACTCCCCATCTCGCCGCCTCAGATACTCTAAAGCTGATCTCCTGTCCCCCATCACCAAGACCAAGCACCGCACCTTGGGGGACAGATAATTTGCCATTGCTGCCCCAACTCTCTGGAACTCTCTCCCTCCACACATCTGCAACTCTGACTCTCTTCACTCATTTAAAAAACAACTCAAAACCTATCTGTTCAAAAAAGCCTACAACACATGACCTCTTCTCCCTCTCCACCTCTGTTTTTCATATTTCATCTATTTTATTTCTATTTTTCATACTTTATGTAAAGAATCTTTGAGTACCTAGAAAGGCACTATAAGTCTTATCAATTAATATTATTATTATTATCATCATTATTATTATTATTATTTTTGTATTATTATTATTATTATTATTATTATTATTATTATTATTATTATTATTATTATTATCATTATCATTATTATTATTAATATTATTATATCAGGAACAGTATCATTATCATTATCATTATTGTCATTATTAATATTATTATTATTAAAATGCCTGGGCCTTTTTAGCTACTCACTAATTTCTTGAAACTGTTCATGTCATTTTGGGAGTTACTTTTACAAATGTCAAGTTCACTTCTACATTTCAAACTAACTTCAAGTTTGTTTGTGCAGTTTCAAGAAGATCAATAAAAAGACTCTTTAGCAGAAATGTCAATATTATTAAAAGACAACACCCATTAATATTTGCATGTCAGACAGAAAGAAGCCGCAGTCTGAGATCATTGTTTGCACATAAGTGTTTGACTGGATGAGAAGCTAGTGGTCGACTAATATCAGTTTTTCAAGGGCTGATGCTGATACTTGGTGTGCAGGTCGGCTGATGCCCAATATATAATGCTGATATCACATTGCGGTTTTGTCTTTGTGGTGCGAAACAAAATGACTGAAATTGGATGAAACTTTCTTTAAAGAAATGTAGACAGAAAAATGTTTGTCTCAGTCAAATATTGCCACAAAGAACTTCTGGATTTCTGTCCAACCAGCTGTAGTTATTAAAACAGAAAGAATGTAAGGTAAATATTTGTGGGGTTTTTTTAAAATACGTAGTGTTCCTTTATTCCATGCACGCAAAAATCTAATATCAATGGTAATCTTAGCCAGTAACACGTTTTCGATTCATTCATAAACTAGAAATATAAATTGGGTCATGCAGCAAATGTCAGATTATGACTGATATTTATGTCAGAAGCAACATTAAACTGCATTATTTTATACATCATAAGAGGGTTTATATATCACACTAGCCAGTTCCTTGTATAGGTTTGATCTGCTGTCATTTAGGATGGGTAAAGAAAAAACATTCAGAGAAGAGAAAGGCGACATCATCCTCGAGAGCGCAGTTATCAGGTGATGCATGATCTCTAAATGTCATTTATCGGCCTGATTATCAGTCCATCTCTAAACAAAGCATGGTCTTATATCAACAGCAGTCAATTATACTTAGATTTAATATTTTGTGTTATACATGCTCATTTTATTCAAAGGCAATTATCTATCTGAGTGATTTTTAAAATGTTTATCTATTGATATTTTTCTCTCTAGTACTTTGTATCCTGTTTTAATAGTTTTTCATTCTGATTCTCCTCCTGCTGTTTCATGTTAGGGTTGTTTTGTTATCAGGTGTCAAACTGGATATCATCATCTTGCTCACTCATTTAGATACATATTATATTATATTTATACATCATTCATACCTCTGTATATTCTGTATTATTTATATTATTTAATTTACTGCTAAAGCACTTCTGGTTCGATGCCATATATATTTCATTGCCTGTACCAGTGACATGCTCAATGACAATAAATCGAATCTAATCTAATCTAAAACAAATCCACCTATAGGTACAAACAAAGTCACCTGCACTTGATGATACATTTCCTGATATATCTATCCAGAAACTGAACATGTATTAATGACTAACCAAGGAACATTTCACGATGATGCCAAAATACATTTCTCAAAAATCAAACATTGCCAGAAACTAATCTTTCCCAGTGATGTGCATCACAACCAACACATGTATCATCTATTCAGATGCATTAATAGGATAACTGTCACAGTGTAAACAGATCACCAACAACTGTATATAAAAATAAATTCACTTATGATAGTGCCAACATTTGTAATATCAGTGAGGTGGGATATGTTAGGCAGCAACATTTAGTCCTCATAGTGGATCTGTCTGAAGCAGAAAAAGTTGACAAGTGTAAGGATGTGAGCAACTTTGACAAGAGCCAGATTGTGGTAGTTAGATGACCTGGTCATAGCATCTCCAAAAACTGCAGCTCCTGTGGGGTGCTCCCAGTCTGCAGTGGTCAGTATCTACAAGAGAAAGAAAACCAGTAAACTGGTGACAGGGACGAGGGCTAGCAAGCCTCACTGATGCACCTGGGGCACAACAGAAGAGCTACTGGAGCTCAAAGCTCTGAAAAAGTTTATGCTGGTTCTGAGAGAAAGGTGTCAGAACACACAGGGCATTTATTGTGTGTAGGGCTGTGCAGCCACAGACCAGTCAGGGTGTCCACAGCTGACAGAACTGGACCACAGAGCGGTGGAACCATCATCTGTGGGATGTGCTGAACAAACAAGTACAGTCCATTGAGGCTCCACCTTGGAAGTTCCAGGGCTTTAAGGATCTGCTGCTAACATCTTGGTGCCTGATATCACAGCACACCTTTACAGGTCTAGAGGAGTCCAAATGTCTCCTCAGGTCAGGGCTGATTTTACCCTCACCTGATTACAGGGGAGTCTGCACCATCTAAACTGCAAGCTAAGTTACAAAATACATCAAGCATCATCAGAAGAAGAAATACAAGTTAGAATGTGGCAGGAACACTGTAATGAAGCTGCCTACATGAATCCTAAAATTAGGGATACACCGATGTCTTAGTTGAACAAATATCAGCTGATATTTGCCAAAAAAGTGCAAAATGCACATGTCAGTATCTGCTGTGAATCTGTTATCACATCTTATCTTTGGCTTTGCAGAGTGAGTATCACACCCTGTCTGAGAAGGATCAGAAGCATGCATTTTCTGTTCATGTGATATCTTAAGAGACTTAAAAGGAGGGACCAGAGGGGACTACAGCAACATTTATTAATCTCATTGCTCGTTCGCCCTTCCCTCCACTTGATCTTCCTTGGAAAAGGTTTGACTGTGACAAAAAACAATGTGAGACTTCTTTTCCATATGTTAGGGGAAGCTCTGCCCCTGGGATCTGCCAACTATTCATCCTGATCTGACTCACCGCCGACCCGTCTCGAGCTGCTCTGTCTGCAAGGAAGCGCGCCGGGGCTTGTTCCCCCTGCAGGAGACGTGCGAGCAGCAGAGGCTCATTTTGATAACTTTTTTATTACTTTTCTATTGAGTGGCTGCTTTCTGATTGACAAGTTCCATAGTGTAATGCTTTAAAAATGAAAAAATATAAGAAACGCTTTAAAGTAGAAGCATATGGTGGGATATCTTCAAAATGAAATGAGAATTCAAAAACACCAAGAGACAAAACACCTAGTTTCAGTCTGTCTATGATCTTTCAGTAATGAAAAACATTGAAGCTGTCAGGTTAACACAGGTGGGTGGGTAATTCCCCGGGTATGTGTGAAACGGAGTTTAAAGGCTCACAACAACGACTAAAAATGAGAAATTACAAAAACGAATATTTTCCTTACATCACTCTTTGGGGATTTGCTTTCAGTCCAGATTCCTCCTTGGGTCCAGGTTTGGAGTTTCTTCAGGTGAGTTAAAATCCTGAGCGCGTCTCCGTCAGAGTTCCCCGTCCATGTTTGAGTCCAGGTTTAGTCTCACTCTCACACGCTGCTGCTGTCTGATACAAGCAGAGAAACAGAAGACTGGAGCTGAGAGGAGAGGAGAGAGAGGCTGGGCTCCTACACAAAAGCGCCCAGCCCACTGTGACGCGTTCATGTACCAGTCCGGAAATCCTACCACGCATGATTTCAACCCAGAAAAAAAAAGTTCGGCAATTAAAATAAAAGCATAATCAGAGAGGGAATGCTGTTTCAACAAACCTGTTCTTATTTGCGAAGAAGAAAAAAAATGGATATGATTAAAAAGCTTACGAAGAGGAGTTATTTTCCTTTCCATACTTTCCTATCTTTATCATAACTACATTTATTGTCAAACATTGGTGAATTTACATATCAAATTGATTAATAGTACAATTTCAGCCAACTTTTCATTCTTATAAAACAACTATTTTTACATAAAAACATGTTGAGACTGGTATAATTGTCTTTATTTATGTTATTTGCGTAATGACGCCCAAGTGACGTCATTAGTCACGACTGACTGCTGGTTTCTGATTTCACGATTGGTCAATTCAAATTGCAGGAAGTCTGAATAATTGTGTGAGACTTAGATGTTATGTATAAGTTCCTACATGCCTTTTACAAGTTGTTGTCTCAGATTTATTCAGTGCAATCTGTAAAACACAACATTTGTTATGATAGGACGCCAAAAGAAGATGATGATCCCCCAAAACAACTCCAGACTGCTAACTTCAATGTGGAAGGTGTTACTGATATGGATACATCACAGATGGAGAAGAGAAGATGACAAGGAGGACTGTCTATAGCAGCTGCTTCAATAGGTAAGTTAGCGATTTGAGCTGAAAGATGTTTCTTTTATGTGCTAACATGCCTCGGCTGGCAGGTAGCTACCTAGCAGGTCTTCTGTGTAGTTGTTTGTATTGTCCCTTTAAATGAATCTGCTTGTCCTTATTTATTTATTTTGTGATAATGATTCAAAGACTTGTCAGTGTTCATAGTTTTGTTGGGTTTCGTTAGATAGTATCATATAAATTAATTTTGCTTCCATGATTCATAAGGGACTTGCATTTCAATTATTCACATCGGACTGCTCATTCTTCCTGTTTGCCTTAAATTTTTGCTACATCAAAGATCATTGGCATCTGCTGTAAGCTATCCAGTCCCTCAACAGCTCCCACAATCCTACATTTATTTACAAATATGGCTGATAAAATGTATGCTAATCCCAAGACATCGCTGTAGATTTGTTGAAGACAAATTCACACAGCAGAGGAAAAAGTCTTGATCTGAAGAGTTATAGCAAAATCTTAACTTGTTTCTTTTCTAAACTAGTTGTGAAATTTTTATTATCTGGAAAAATGGTAGAGTGGACTGGGCGAGGGGCCACATACGCACTAGTTGCCAGACTATAACAGGGCCAACAGGATGACAGAAAACAGAAACAGGCCATTTACATTTCCTAGCATCTGTGTGTTTGTTTAGTCCTTAAGTTTTTGTTCAATATCAATAACTTCACATTGGGCTGTCTTGGCCAAAAATGCAGAACATCTCTGTGGAGCAGTTATTTCCCCTCTGACTCTTTGTTTTTTTTAAAGATACTTCTCTGGAAAATGAATCAGTCTGCAGCTGTGTGCATGCATTTGTAGCTTTTTTTCTCTCCTGTTCACAAACAAACACAATTCACAACAGCCTGTGCGCAGGTTTCTGTATCTTCAGATTGATAATGTGGTGAGATGAAACTTCAGACTACAGTTATCTCTTTGCAGTAATGTTAAATAAATTAAACAACAAAGCAGGGGCGGAGACAGACTTTTTTGACTGGGGTGACCAAACTGGAGAAACTGACTTTTGTAGGGGTAGCCAGGCATGTAAAGATTTTGGGCTTACCCCCTAAATGTTATATTGTTGTACATTTTTAATGTTAAAGGGTAACTCAACTAAGTGGCAACACTTAAATCTGCTGAACATAACTCTTTCAGAACTCAAAATGAAGATGGTTGTCCAAAGTTAAAACATCAAAAGAAGTTAATGTTCTATATTAAAATGCAAAGAAGCTCCTGTCTCTGCAACTTGTTGACACACAACCCTAATACCTGATTTCAATATAAGTAATGCCTCTGACAAGGCAAATAGCCAATCATGGTTAAGAGTTGCAGGGGTGTCCATCGCCCTGGAGAATATCTTTTTTTCATCTAAGTTTTCTTTATGAATGTATTCAGATTGGAAATGGGTTCCTAAAGGGCACATTACATTCTGAATATTCTAAATTGTTGTACATTTAGCTCCAACTTTATAATAAGTTTGCTCAAGGTAGACTCTTGTTCACATGAAGAACACCTCAACACTCTCAAACCTTTCCATCTCTCACCTGTTTCTGTACCTCTTCCTCTAAATAGTAAGGCGACCTCTAGGAAACTACAGGACAGTCACTTACTGATGTGCAAAATGTCATACCAACACACACCTCTTGTGTTGAGCCAGTTAAGGAAGGACAGCGGGCATGCAAACAACCTCCTGCTGTCAGTATCTGATGCAGGTTTCTGCTAACACTTAACATCTTTCTCATTTTTTAAATCCCTTTTTATTGCCTGGGAGAAGAAAAAAATCTCCTTCCAGATGTGGATCTTTGGCCACAACGCTATGTCAACATAACTTTCCAAATCCAAACCGACAGTGAAGTCAATAAGCCGTGATTTGAACGGAAAGTATGTCTGTGTCAATACTAACTGTGAAGAGAACTCCACATAGAAGAGTGAATAGTGAATGATTCTAGTGTGCGGCCGATGTGGCCTCATATCTGACATATTTTTAGCTCCGACCATGTTAACCAACATTTTTTAACGGAAAATAATCCCCTACTGAAATGCTGATGTCTGTTTTCAATTTTGTTCTATTTTTAAACAGCCTTCGCTCTACAAAGTGAGCTTTCCATACCTTGATATTTTAAAACAGGTGTCAGGTCTTTATAAAGACAGGGACTTTCCCATAGGTCGTACAAATCCCCTAATGCCTTTAAACAAGCTGTCAGGACTCCCCCAAGGTTGCACTGTTACAACAATTCACAGTAAGCCCACAGGCGCCCTTTGTCCTCTGACATGAAACTCAAATACCGGCAGGCAAGCTCGGCTCGATTCTCTGCGGACGGGGACACCTTTCGTGTAATTTTGCTAAAGTTAAGAAAATATGGTTAAGGCACTAATCACGTTGCAATTGTATGCTCCACTAGAAAAAATTGCAGCTCTTGGCATTGCCATCAGAAACCTTTCTTTTGGCACTATTTTCGGACGCACTTCACAGGCCGGTGTTCTTCCGCTGCATGATACATGCCGATAGTTGGATATCAGAAAGCCAAAGTATCATTGCACAATCTTTTCAAAGGTAGAACTTGAAGGCAGTGGAAAGATGTATTTCTATAATACTTGAGCAATTTGGGCCATGTATCCTAGTCTGATGGAGAAAGTTTTACCCCAATCTCAATTATGTTTAATTAACACTCTCCAACTCTACTCATTTTTGGACCTTGAGAGGAAACCATTGCATCATACAACAGGAGGAATTTGGGGAGTTTAATCAGACAGAAAGAGACAAAACTGAGTCTTTAACAACAAGACCTTAATGCTAAGTGTTAACAGTGCTAACATTGAGCCAACTTTTCTGCTCAGGTGCAAAGTATGCAGAGGCTAAGGTTGAGGCAAGGTCAGGCACAGAGCAGGGGAAGCCTCAAGTCAATGCATTTGCCTGTCCATATGGACGAGCAGGTTTTTATCTGCGTGTCGACATCAGAGTGAGATACTGCCTGCATTTACTATTAAACCCTATGACGTAGAAAGGATGCGTCATTGTGTGCTTGCATACATTTGCCTCTGCAGAGGAGGAGATTCATTTACAAATGGATTTCCTAGATTCCGCGTCATTATGGAGGCCTATCGTTTCAATTTCACAGCTTGCTGATCTTTATAGAGACAGATACTGTCGTTATAGTCAGCAGCCCTGCGTTGCTCTGTCACTGAATGCTGCAGTGGCTGCTGGGGAGCTGCTGCATCTGGTTTCACACTCATTCAGAATCCCTTAAGGGGACAGTGTAATAAGTGATGATTTTTTATTTCAATTTCACATTTCTTTTTGTTGGTTTTGCTAAATTCAATCACAGTCAAGATATTGTAAGATTATGTATTTTTGCAAAATTAGTGTCAGCTGTTTTTTGGTGTACCAGCAAACTTGTTTATATGATAGTCTGATAATTAAAATAACTAAAATGATCCATTCCATTTCAAAAAAGGCATGCTGGATTTGGGAAGTTAGTGGAATATCTATAAAATGGTTTTTAACAGGGTCTATTTTAATCAATGGAAACACAAGCAGACTTATTTTTACTTTTTTATGTTCAACATAAATTCACCATTCTTTGAATTATAGAGAAAGGTTCAAAATAAACAACATGCTTCCAGAGCTAATAGTCATACATTTGTTCCTGGAAACAGTGGTGTCTCAAGCACCTTTTTCTTCTCTTTTATTCCTGCCTCCAAAAAATCCTTCCATTCCTTCCCAGCATTTCATTAAAGTGATGAATATCTGAGACATTTACAGCCTACTCTAAAATGTACAAAATCAGGTTAAAATCTCTGCATCACTGATCAGTGGTGTGGTGTGGTGTAGAGTGTAGAGCGTGAGCGGAGCAAACAAAGCCCCGCCTACAGCATGCATTCACAATGAGGGGATGACATCATTCTCTGAATGACATCATCCCAACCTGTAGCAGGAATGACATCATCCTTATCATATGTAATTCTTAAGCATGTTTCATTGCTGCAGAAAGGAATAAAAAGTAAATGAATACAAAAATGAAATCTGATATTGATTCATGATTAATCTCTGGTTTAATCATTGACACCAGGAGGTTATGTTCAAATTAATATGATAGTCTTGTCTTACCAGATATTATTAAATTCTTCATTTTTATAATGAGCTGTTATCAATAATGGTTTATTTTAAATACAGTCAAACTGGACATGTCTTTATTTATTTGACGGTATTATGGACTCGTCATTATATATTTATATATTTATCCCTACATTTGATAACAGCTCGGTGTTAGTCATCCCTTGTCATCATTCTTAGGAGGTAAAAACAGCAGAGCTACAGTATCATCCTCGCAGCATGAGTTAACTTTTATCCTAACATAACGAGCTGACTCTTCCTAACAAACAGAAAATGTTGCTGCACCTCAGACAGGGAAGCCCCTCATGAATAATTAATCAGCTCATGAAGAAAAGAAATCCTCAGGGGGGATTACATACCAAGAGGGTGATGTCATGCTCGCAGGCTGCTTGAGATGATGTCATCAAGGAGGGCGACGTAATCTCTTGTTTTAAACGCAGACATGATTCTGCTGCAATGAGATTCCCCTCCCTGTGCTCAGATTCACATGCAAATTAAATCTCTGTGAGCACTGAAGGATGCAGTGTGGCTTGATTTTACATTAAGGGCTGTGGATCTCATATCTTTCTGTCCTCTCAGTGGGGAAAAAAAGATGACTGATGGAGGAGTATTGTTTGGGACCATGCTCCTCCAGGAATTACTTAAAGATTCATGAGCATTGCAGGACCGTACGTGTGGTGTGAGGAGATTCAAAGTGTATAGAACAGTTTACTTTTTCTGAAAATTGCTTATGATTTATCGGAACTGTCTTTGTCCATACTTTATCTATGAAGCCATGGCCTACTGCTTTTCAGCTTTGAACGAACTGGAGAGAGAGCAGGGGCAAGGACAGCGCTAGCCAACAGAACTAGGTATCATTATTAAGCTGCCAACTTTGAGAGTAACATTTACAAACCATGCATAAATAATCCTACTCATTCTGCCACTAAGGCCACAGTGCTTCCACACTGTCCACAGCAACCTACGGCCCCGAGAAATTAAGCCAATGTGGAAGTGTTAAAAACTGCAGTTCCTCGAGTGTCCACTTGAAGCTGGCTCTGGAAGTACCGGAACCACATACACACCCATTCATAAAAGCCAATCTTTACATCAGAAATAAACATGTTTAAATGAATAGCTACTTTATCTATCAGAACACACTGTACGGGGGGAATTTTTTTCATAACGCAGCAGTTCAGAAAATATCCTGATTACGTGTTTTCCATAATGAGAGGCACAGCTGACTAGATTAACAGATGGGAACACTGTACAGTAGCTGTTGGCGAGGAGGCTCAAAGCCCGCCTCTTTAGCTCACATTAGCTCCACAGACGTTAGGTTGAGTTCAGCATTTCCAATATGGCACCCGCTGACGACTGGCTTCAAAACAGAGCTTCAGAAACAGATGGGTGGCGTTACGGATACTACGTCCATTACTTATTAAGTCTATGGTCAGCAGCAGCGTGTGCTGACAAAGTCTTTTCCAGAGTACAGCTGTATCAAATGTCCCCTCAAAAGCCAGGCCTGCTGAAACCCAAGCTGACACAACATTTCTGTGAAGTTCTGGTAAATGGGGGCTATATCTATGAAGTTACAACAGGCTATTTGTTTGGATCAGTCCACCAGAGAACAAGGAAATTAGTTGATGTGTTGCTGTTAGCAATAAGCCTAAATCTGGACGTAGCCTCACCGCCTGGTCATCCGTGACACACTGCCTGATTGTGATTTGTCTCGTGCCCAAAAGAAGAAATGCTAAAGATTTTACTTTCCCACTGTTCAGAGGCTGTTTATTGAATTAGGAGAAAAGATTTCCAGTGGCAAAGCCGCACATGAGACATAGCATCTGCCAAATGTCAAGTCCTCTGAGAGAAGAGACAGACGTAGAGAGTGTTTGAGAAGCAGAGGGGAAAAATGGGTTTACTCAAACCTCCATGTGGGAAAAAAACATAAAAACTGTGTTCACATTTAATGACATTAAGAAGTACTTCTTACTGTATGTGCCAAGCAAAGAACAAACCCTGTTTTCATACGTGTTGAATCACTTGAAAGTAAAACCTTCTGGGCTTTTTTGTCGTCTTGATGATGAGTTTTTTTTAACCAACAGACAAAGGCGGTTCCTCATCCACGGAGAACACCATGTTGGACTCATAGACAATAAAACATGGATGTTAACTCAGGGTCTTGTTCACGAGTGGGGGGAAGAGGGAGATTGACAGACAGATCGGAGCAGCGTCTGGAGTGATGCAGATGATGTACCGGTCTGTCGTGGTGAAGAGAGAGCTGAGCCAGAAGGCAAAGCTCTCAATTAACCGGTCAATCTATGTTCCGACCCTCACCTATGGTCACGAGCTGTGGGTAGTGACCAAAAGAACAAGATCACGAATACAAGCGGCCAAAATGAGGCTTCTCTGCAGGGTGTCTGAGGAGGAAGATGGATGGATGGATGTTAACTCTATGACATCAGCCATTGGTTTCTGAAGAGGCATTATGAATTACAAAATCTGCAGATACAAATATTATGCTGACCATATTGTGTATCCCTAATGCATTTTAAAATCATATTTGCTCCTAAGAAGTACCTGACATTGATCAATATTCAAACCTAGCCATCAGAATCAGTAGTAGGAGACAAAAACTGGGATCCAAACATCTACCTGTTACCACACTGATCGTTCAACTACTTTAATAAGCAAGAATGGTAAACATTCATTGATTTGAACGGAACAAACTTAAAATATTTTCTGTAATTTTCTCAGTTTTATATTGTTCTATATTCTACATAATTATTAAAAACATTAGCAGTTATCTTTCCCTTAAATGTCCCCTTTCTCTGTCCCTCTTCAGGAGGTTTGCTTGTGTCGCAACACAAATGGCACTTAATTTAGGTCATGTGTGCACCTATGACACAACTAACCCAGCAAACGACACCACTGTGGGGCTGTGAGCGAGTAAAACTGAACAAAAACAGCCTGAAACACTAACGTCTCACAGGGGCTGACGAGATAGCCACTGCTAATAGATTTAATTAGTCTTATTAGTCACAATAATCCTCTGCCGGCACAGACAGGCCTGAAACACAAGGAGCAGAGTGGTTGGGGTTTGTGGGAGCAGAACAACACAAGCGTCCCAGATGTGGGTACATAACATCTGGTTGTGACACCAGTGGGGTTTAAAGAGTTTAAAGGGATTGTGGGTTATCGCTAAACATCAGAGACCAAAGCAGAGAGCCTGAGGCGAGGGATGAGCATTTCTTATTCATCCTGTGGTCCTTCCTCTCTTTCTTTCTTTCTTTCATTCTTTCTTTCTTTCTTATGCACTCTTTGAGATGAAACACAGTCTGCAGCAGTGTTTACACCACGATGAACTGACAGCACTGTGTTGACTCTCAGCTTGTTTTCTGCACTGGTTTTACCACATCATGAAAGTGTGATGGAGTCATTCTTAAGCCAGTCACAGTCTCTCCCTGGAATACAATCTCCATCTTGTTCACGTACACACACGCACGCACGCACACACATGTTTGACCACTCTGTCATGTATTCCACTCTGTAGGGTATATGCACTAATACTTTCACACAGCTGCACTTTCTCCTCTGACAGAGCAGTAACATTATAAGGGAGTATCCCTCTGCTTTCAGTCTTCCCAGGGAAAAATAAAATGGAAAGAATAAGTGAGAGGGGCAGAAAGAGAGAAAGTGCTGAGGTGTCCCCATGCTAAGCATGTGTGTCATCAGATTTTATTATCTAGAACCTAGTGAGCCATCTCCTCCCAGCCTGCACAAGGCAGTGTTAGTGCTGCTATCACCTTGCTATAACTATGTGCCTGCTGGGTAAGTGGTTATACTGAGAAGTCATTTTTACTTATTGTTATTTTTTTATTATTAAAATGAGCATTCCTCAATTCAAAGGGGAATTGTTTCCCAGAACCAATCCTGTTTTTTCAAAAAAATGTGGCTTCCTGTGATTGTCGTCATCAATGCTGCGCTGATTTAGTAGTTATAAGAAGTTTTACGCAGAGCACCGGTATTGCAAACATAATGATTAGTGTTTGAATACAGCCAAGAGTGATAAGGTTCAGTAAAGACGCCACAAAACTCAAATGCAAAAAAAACGTTAAAAAACAACTGATTTTTTATGGCACTGCCTCTTTATCAATCAATCAATCAATCTTTATTGGTATGGCTCCAAATCACAGCAAACATTATCTCAAGACGCTTTTACAAACATGGCCAGTCTAGACCACTCTATGTCAAATTATAAACAGAGACCAAACACCATGAGCATTGCACCTCGCAGTATTTAGCTAGTGACAGGGGCGAGGAAAAACATCCTTTTAACAGGCAGAAACCTCGAGCAGAACCAGACTCATGTTAGGCAGACATCTGCCTCGACCGAGTTGGGTCTGGAAAGAGCAAAGAGGAGTTTAAGAGAGAGAGAGCACGGTGATAGTGATAAGACAAGTAGTAGTAGCTGTTCCTGTTGGAGTCCAGCATGTCTGTATCAGCTGGACGTCTACGGAAGCTCAGAGGAACCTACGCGACAATGGAGCTCAGGGAATCCAGAAAGGTCTGATTAGTAACTTTCAATGGGACAGGCAGAGTTAAAGTAAGTGATGAGGGTGTTGGGGGGACGGGGGGTGAGATAGGATCCCAATGTGTCAGTGCGCCAGTTCCCCTGCCTATACTAGCATAACTAAGAGCTGCTCCATGCCTGAGCCAGCTCTAACTATAAGCTTTATCAAAAAGGAAAGTTTTAAGCCTAATCTTAAAAGTAAAGAGGGTGTCTGCCTCCTGGACCCTGACTGGTAGATGATTCCAAGAGAGAGGGGCCTGATAACTGTAGGCTCAACCTACCATACTTCTCTTAGAGACTTTAGCTATGACCAGCAGGCCTGCATGTTGGGAGCATAGTGTTCTAGAGGGGTAATCATGTAAAACATGTAAAGGATATTGAATAGTTAGCAGCAGGTAGTGATGGGGAATAGAATCCCGACAGGGTGAGAAAAAGTCTTGTCCACCATGAAGGGGTTCTATTTCCCATGCTAACCATACATTATCCCGCTTATTACCCGGCTACTAACTTCAGATGCAAACACGTTGGCAAAAAACATTAATTAAGAGATTATTTTATTGACTTAAAATGATTTGTGTATACAGTTTTTATAAAATAGTCCCAGTGATTCAACGTCAGTTTGCATTCCATGACGATGGATTCTTATCTACATGTTGCGATCTATTTAAGTGATCAATGTGAGAGGTAGTTTTTTAAAATAAGCACTCTTTTCCAAAGAATGTCTCTGATCACTCCAGATTTATGACAGACAGGATTAATGAAAACCGCAGAGGAATGCAGACAGGAAGGAGTTTGGTTTCATATCAAACCACTTGGAATCTCATATTTCTGTATTATCCCCATGAGCAAACACCCACTTGTGTCTGGTCGAAGTGTTCTACTCTGCACCAACTCACTCTGAAGCAACTCTGTATCTATTCAGCAACAGGTAATTCTATCCAGAAGGTTCAATCTTTGAGTCACACCACTATTCTTTCTCTAATTTCCCTATATAGAGCATCAGTTTGGCACATTGAGCTGTTGAAATCCTCATGTTCTTCTGCATTAAAGCTTTGAAGTCACAGGAGGGAGGCATCATTGCCTTTCTCACCAGGTGAGGATGAATGAAATTGTGCACCTGGCTGGTGCCATAGAATAGCTCATGGTGTGTTTTTTATTTAAATGTCTTCCCGGCAAACCTGACTCAGAGAAGTTGGCTAGAGTCGTCATTTGCAGACTGAAGCTTTTGGAGCTACTGTGATGAGGGTTCATTTTGGGTCCATCTCTGTGACCCCTGTGGAGAGGTACATGTTATACTTGTCCTTTATAGGTGGAAGTATTATCTAGTGATACCAATCTGATTTAACTCTATTTTAAATGTCAAACATGTCACTCACTGACAATCTTTCCACAGAAAAGGAAACATAAGCGCCTTGTTTTGACGTTGACTCGGTTGTCGCGGTCAGTGAAGTGTTTCCACAGAAGTACCTTTAGCAGGGGAGGCAGCTTGGAGGGGTTTATAAAAATATTGAAATTCATTACCTTTCTATGTTACGTTATTTCTAGGCATGTTTAGTTGACTAAACAATCACTCACACAGTGTATGATCTGTGTGAGTGCGTGGTTGTTTACTATTATTATTATTTATTTCTCAAACGGGAACTTAAAGCTCCAGTCAGGAGTTTTTATGCAGTTATGAAAAAGACTGAAATAAATACTGATGTCTCTTTCAATCAATCAATCAATCAATCAATCAATCAATCTTCATTTGTGTACCACCAAATCACAACAAACGTTTTTTAAGATCCTTTTACAAACAGCGTAGGTCTAGACCGTACTCTATGTTCTATGATTAACAAAGACCCAACATCAAGACAGGATAAGATCCAGTCCCATCTTACAGACAGGACTCAGTCTGATCTCATCTTAATCCACCATGAGCAGAGCACTTTGCAGCATTTAGCAAGTTACAGTGGCAAGGACAAACTTCCTTTATCAGACAGAAACCTCCAGCAGGACCAGACTCATGTTCGACACACAACTGCTGAGACCGTGTTGGAGAGAGGGATAGAGGGAGATGAAGAGAGAGAGATGATAGTGGTGACATTTTCTGTTCAAAGCTCTTGTTTCTCCTGTCTTCTTTTCAAGTTTTCTGATACTGCAGCGGGACCTTTAACCTTATCTAACAAATACAGAGGGTTCTCCATGTGTGTGTTTGTGTGAGCAAATGTGTGCTTTTCTCCATATTTTAATGTTTTTTGGTAAAAACAGGTCACCAACAAACATAACTAACCAAAAGTAAGGGTAAGGGGGAATCTGTCAAAAAACAAGGTAGTGAAAGTGTATTAACAGGGAGGAAAAATGTCAAAGTAATCAATAAAAAGGACAGAAATAATGACACATAATTGAATAATTGTAGAGGAAGCAAACTACAGAAATCAACCATAGAGGAGAATTTCATATTACTGGAAGTTCATGATGGAGATATTTTAAAAAAAATGTCAGTGAGTCGATTCTTCTGTTAACATTTGCACTGTCCTATCTTTAAAAGCATCATTATCATAAGCCAGAAACTACAATTAAGTCGACATATTTTGGATAGTCGTATTGCTGCAGAACATTTGGTCATTATGTTCTTAGCAAGCTTGTGTAAAGTGAAGCCAAGAAAGTAAAATGGCCATGCAGTACTTTTTGGTCTAAAGAAGACAGTGTTGTGTCAGAAATAATGATGTTAGTAACTCATCAAAACTTTAACACAAGGTTGCAGTAGCATAATGTCGAATGCAAACTGTTGTCAGGGATAACGTGCAGGTCAGTGACCTTGAATAGCAATAAGTAGGGAGAGAACAGATGAATGGATATTTACGTCACTCTGAGCCATGAAAAAGACCCACATGCAAATTCAAGAGGCTGGAATCAAAGCTTCAGTCTGTGTAATCAGAGTTAGGTTCACAAGAAGTCAATCATGAAACAGGCAGCGATAGGGTATCCAAAAAAACAACCTGCAGCAGAAATCAGAGTTGGATGAAGGAAGTCAAAAACACACGAGGGAAGGCTGGAACGCTACCACAAGCTGAACGAGCACCTTGCTCTTTGTTTTCACACTGCAGGCCAAAGTACACACCATCACTGGACTTTCCTTATGTCATTAAGTCACAGCCTCATTCTCCCTGCGTAGGGAAACAAATGCCATGTGTACTGGTTGCACTTTGCATAGTGGGAAGCCGGTAATTTGGTTTGAAGAGTGACAGTAATTTGGTGACTTATAGCTGCAGGTGTCAGCAGTTATCTCTGTTACAACAGTTTAAGAACATGAAAAGAGCCCCCAAGATTGCATCACATTGTATCTTTTTTTATTATAATGTCAAAACATAATCATTAGCTACGTCTTTAATGAAAAACTAAGGAGATTTGCGGGTGATTCACTCAGCTGAATGTCGCCAGTTGACAGGGTCCACCATTTACACCTTAACACCGGTGTCATGGCGCTAACTGCTGTTGGCCACTTAACCTTCAAAATGACTCCAGGGTTCATGTGGAGCAGAGACGAGGTGAGAGAGAATATGTGTCTAACACTCTCAGAAAAACAGAAGCTTACACACTGCTGAGTCAGCGCATGAAGCCTAGCCTATAAAGCTAACGATACAAGCCTCTTGTCTACAGATGTAATATATACGTAAACAAACATTACAAAGTATGAGTAAGCACATTTTGTTACTTTTAGACGAGCTGTCTCCCAGTTTACAGCCTTTGACCTAAATTAGAAGATAATAATCAAAGAATATTTCCAAAGATGACAAACTTATCCTTTAAATATACGGTTTTAAGAATAAAATGGTGGAATCTACCTTTTAAAAAAGCACCACAGTCAAGTTTTAATTGCACAAAGTCAGCTGTCATCATAGATGGTTCAACACCACCTTTTCCCAGAAGAAACACTCCTTCCCCCAGTGTGTACATGAAGATTAACTGGATTAGCACAAGGTCAAACATCTGTCACATTTCTAGCTCCTGTTTCTATTCAGCTCTAAAGGTTCATCAGAGCAGACAGCACAATCTCACCTTTTGCACCCCTAGCTTGAATAAACCAAATGTTCAAATGGTCAGCAGAGTGTACCCTGCAAACAAACCATGACTGTTAGCTCTCACAAAGATTGAAAGACCTGAGTCTTTACCTCGGTGAAACCAGCACTGGATTGCCAATCGAAGCCAGCCTGGCCAGCTTTCGCCTCAGGCTGGTCTTAAATGTGTCTGAAACCAGAGCGCCTGATCTTTAAGTACATCCTAAACAGGAAGGCTGCTTTAAGGTCTGACGTAATATGGCAGGAAACACAAAACTGTTGAAACTAATGTTTTTAATCGATCTGTATTGAATACAAGTACGACTGTAATTAAAATATTTCTCATAACAAGGCAGGGGTGCAGATATAGTATCTTACTGGGAGATTTCAAAGGTATAGCTCCTTTGTTTTCTTTTCAGAGAAATTATACCAAAATAAACTTCATGTCTGTGCAATACAGATGATCATTGACATTTCCAGCACAACATGCACTGGCTTTCTTACCCTGAATATCGGTTCTTTAAATTCAACACAGCAGACAGTTAGCTGTAAATCGCTGAAAGTTCAATAGTGGAATGTATTATTTTTTTCCACAGGCCTTTTTGGAGCGAAAACAAAGCATTCATGACAAAAAATGAATTGTTCTGAGCTTATGCTGCCTCCATCTTTGTTTTCTGACTAAAAGAAAATATACAAAACGTTCCTGCTCTCTTTGTTTCCCGATGTATTATCCGGTTAAATGTAAAAGTTAAAACAAAAAGGGGGAGGTGGAGGAACAACTGAGAGACAGAAAGCAGCAGATAAATCATATTTAGAGCCCAGGAGATAAGAAATATAAAGACAAAGGTAAACCTGAGGGAGGAAACTCTGCTGTGTGGATGTCAGAGAAGAAACAAGAAAAGAGTCAAGGACGACAAAAGGTCGGTTATTCATCCAAGCAAACAAAAGCAACAACTTGTTTCAGCTGTCAAGTCAGGGGTGAGTCATTGAAGGCTGCTGTGTCATCATTTATGTCACAGTTTTTCTCCCATGTCTCATTAAATGTCATTGTATAAAAAATGAAGTACTCACCAGCTGCCTGACTTTAGCAGATATCCGTAAGTTTACTCAGAGAGTGATAGTGTGACTTCTACTTTGTGTCCTGAGCATTTGTAGTAGCCAACTGGTGAGTGACATGTTGAAATCCCGCAGGCCGAGAGCTTCATGTGTTGTTTCTGGGTATGAGGGCCTATTTCTGTTACACGGTGTCAGGATACACACCAATCATACACACCACTGCACACAGTGGTTCCAGGGTAAGCATGCATGTGTTTACTTTCCTGTGTATCTGGAGCGTGTGCACACTGCAGACTGTAACTGAGGATCAAGTTCTACTGGACAGCGGCCATCTTTATTTTTGTGTGGATATACATAGACTGGATGTGTGCATTTGCAGCTATGGACACAAAGGGATTTCACAGAGGCTTAGACCAACTTTGTTACGTGTTAAGTGACAAGCCTACCATCTGTCAGCAGGCACATTAAATGTTCCCCTCTATTTGAGGTGGAGAGAGGTTTCTGTGTGTGTTTGAGTTTGTGACTAATAATATTTGATCCCATAATTTCTCTGACGCATTCGAGCCAAGAGCAATGGTACTCTCCAACTGGGCCAAACAAATTTAAGGGGATACAACTCTGCTCTGTGCGCTTTGCCAAGTAGGTTGTGTCTTCAGTGTTGGTCGTGTGTCTTTTTGTGTGTTTATGAGTGGAGTTGTGGATAAACTGCTGGCTTAATTTTAGTGCAAACTTGCTAAAAGTGTGGCATGTGCCAGAGAAGACCGCAACAAATATTATTGAACTAGTTTCACTCAAATTATTAAAGGTTATATGAAAAGTTAAATGTGTCAGACAAGAATAATCTATTACATTTGATTCACTCTTATTGCACAATGACATTATTGCTTCTTTTCATGGTATACAGTGTTATAATAATGTGCACGAGGTTCTACAGTCAGGGATATAAAGAAAACAAAATAACCCAGTTAGTTATCTAAGTCCTTGTATTTGAGTTTGATTGCTTAGTGATCCATTGTTCATGCCTCAGGGATCCAGCAGGGGGGACTATTACTCTGCTTCCTCACTGCAACCTCATGCCTCGACAATTGTAGCTAATGTGGAAGTGTTAATAACTGGCTGCAGTTCCTCGAGTGTCCACCAGAGGCTGGCCCCGGAAGTACCGGAAACCACATACATACCCATTCAAAAAAGCCGACCTTAACAGCAGAAATAAACATGTTTACAGCCTGGTTCTAAAAATTAGTTTAGTCTGAATAGCTCATTTCTCTTTTGGCACACACTGTACAGGGGTTGAGTTTTTGATAACGACCAGTTTAGAAGATATTAAAAGTAAGAGTTTTCCATAATGAGAGGCACAGCTGACATGACTGACAGGCAGGAACACTGTAGCTGTTGGGGAGGAGACTCAAAGCCCGCCTCTTTACCTCACACTAGCTCAACAGACTTTAGGTTGAGTTCAGCATTTCCAAAATGGCTCTCGCCAACGATTGGCTTCAAAACAGGGCTATGCTCAATCCAGACAAGGAAGGCAAGAGCTTCATGTGTGGTATTCCTCGTTCTCGTACTGTTTCCCTTATTCAAGGTAAATACCATACAACCAATGATGCAAACTCAAGGACACATGTTGGTAATAGTTTTCTGTGTGTTATTGTGATGTTTGCTGGAAGAAAAGTTTGTTTTCCATTTGCTAACTGTTGAAAGAGTTTTGGCTAATTCAGACGATGCTCAAGCTAACTCGAAGAGACCCCGTAGCTGCTTGACCATCTACATGTAACGAGAACATTCATTGAAATATGTTGGAGTCAAATGTAAAATATTTGTCTTTTAGTTAGTGTGGAGGAAAAGTAATGAGTTACCCCAAAAATAATACTCAAATAAAGTGCAGATACTCAAAAAATGTACTGAAGTAAAGTAGTTTTACTGTGTAACTGTCCACCACTACTTTTGATTGGCAGAATGCTGAAACAGTATCAATCTCATCATTGGTGAACAGTCATCTGCTGATATGATAGTTGAGTTTTGAACAAAAATCGGAAAAAAAACAAAAAAACACTACCTCCTCAAGACCAACTGATGTGAAGGCATTGTAAGCAACTTGCTGGAGAATTTAGAGGAGCTTGAAGCAGCTAAAGAGCTGGATATTTTCCTCACTAGTTAGCTGAAACCAAAAACAGAGATAAAGAAATGTAAAGTTTGAATGCACAGCAAACAGCACCAAACAGCACTGAACCCCAACAACAGTATTTCTATTTAAAAAGAGCTTTTAAATACCTGAAAGTTATTATTGCTGTTCCATCGTTTCCATCACAGCTGCACTCAGATTTAGTCCAAGCTTGTAAAGAGGCTGAGCCAAAGGGGGGATCCGCTATTTTTAAACTGCCAGTAAGATCCTAAAACTCTGCTGACCCCAACAGAGAGAAGAAGTTGACCAACACAACACCTAGAGTGGTATAAAAGTGTGAACACCGATACGCTTGGGTGTTCTGCCAAACACACCTCAGGCTTTCAGAGGCCTTAGTTATGTAAGACAGACAGAGGGAAGCCAGGTTTTAACAATAGAGATTAACAGATCCAAACCCCCTGTACAAATCACCCTATGGCAGTTTATCATACACACAAAGTCCATTAAAGATAAGTAAGTGAGCAAAGCAATCAAAGTATGCCTGCATGTGCTGCCAGGTTCAATCTTGAGACAAACATTATTACACAAATACCTCAAATCTGGTACTACATTATTTGATATTTCTCAGGAGCAATTAATGGTTCAGTATCTAGACAGGAGGGTAGTAGGGTCAAATTGTCAACCTTCCAATTGGATGACAACCCACTCTACCTCTGAACCACAGCCGCCCCAGAAAATTTCAACAACTCCAGGAGAAATTTTAACTTATTGAGCTGTTTAAAGGACGTATTTTGAGCTGTAGAAGTGATTTGATGGACACTTGCTACCAAATAAATGATATGAAGGAAGGAATTTGATATCAGATTGTTTTATGGCCACAATTCGCATCTTCTGACTCATCCAAATAAATACATATCTTAACCTAAGAAAATATAAAAACTAGGTGGCATTAAGATATTTTAAACCAATTACTTAAAACCTTGACTCAGAAAAGAGTCAAAATTGAGCCTAATCTATCTAACACAGCTAAACTTGGGAGATTACGGGTAGACAATGTCAAATTGGTTTGCTGAGTGTGGCTACAGTTAGCAGAGCTAGCAACACGAGCCTTCAGTGCTCCTTGCAGGTTGACGTCAAGCGGCAACCTCCAGCCTCAAAATATGAAGCCCATGCAGAAGTGTTATAAACTGCAATTCATTGAGAATCCACTTGGGGCTGGCTGCAGAAACACCGGAAAACCACATACACACCCATTCAAAAAAGACGTTCTTTGCAGCATTAATAAACATGTTTACAGCTTGGTTCATAAAACGTCTTGGCTCTACATAGCTAATTTCTCTATTCACACACACTGTACGGGGGGTGAATTTGTTTCTAACGTGACGGTTCAGAAGATATTAAGATTACGAGTTTTCGCCCAAATAAGGACATGACTAACTTGACTGACAGGCAGGAGCACAAAGCTGTTGCCGACGATTGGCTTCAAAACAGCGCTCAGGAACGGATGAGTGACATCACGGATACTACGTCCATTATTTATACAGTCTGTGGTTAACATCCAAATGCCTGTGCTGGGTATACATTGCTCTAGTCAAGTGTTTATATGCAGGTTTAACCAGACAGCCTTTACGTTAAAATACTGCCACAGCTACGAGATACCATTTGTCATCTGAGCTTGTTTACATCTGGGTAGCAGAGCATTACGGCTAATGGTACATGGCTGCTCCATATTTTAGACACATAATATGACAGGCATTTTGGGCCTATTATAATAAGAATTGTAATGATTTGAAAACTAGCGAGGGTGACAGCTTTTAATCGTTTAGTTAACTAAATGCTCATCCCTCTGATTTCTAAGTTTCGGTTATTGGAACGAGGCTTGCATTTCGTTTTTTTATACAATTATATGTCATGTTGATTCTGCCTCCCACTTAGGATTTAGATTCATATAATTTTTTGTATTTCCGGCAAACTGCTCCATAAGAAGGCCCCTTGGCTGTTGCCTCTTGTCCTGTCTTAGGGAAGAAATAGAGCAAGAAATTCCAAAGAAAACACTGAACAAAAATCAAATGCTCTGTTTTTGTTTCCTGTGTGCAACCTCCACACCCAAGCAGGAATATCTGTGTCTTAGCTTGCCAGATGTGAATTCCTCTTCATATAAAGGCACCCACACACACCACACATCACGCCTTCATTTACTGTCATTGCATCACACTGCTCACATAGCAAAGGGTTCCTTTTTATCATGTCAGTGCATGTCGGATAAGGAAGTTAGATGCTAATGAAAGAATTTAACTGTCACAGTAACTTTTTGATAGCAGAGGAAGTATTTTTAATTGTGTGGAAATAGTAAATGTTAGTGGGTGATTCAGCACAAAATGAAATGCAGCTTTAAAACTATCCTCAAATGACACATCGTTACGACACGGCTCATCTTCAAGGGCTTTGTAGGGACATAAAACACATCTATGATTTTCATAGCGCCCTCTTAAACTTGGTTCCTTTGGTTGGTCTACATCAAACACAAGTGAAAACCCCCAAAACATCCACTTTTTTGTAAGAATTCAACCATACCCCCCTGTAATGTTATAACTCCACCAACATAAAACCCTGGCAATGGTTTCAGAGTGTCTGGACTGACATTTCAGAGTTTAACGGCTGCATTTAGAGCACTGAACGATGGTGCATTTGAGTTTTTATTTACCTCATGGACAAATTAAGAAGATGTTCCTGAGGTTTTGCTTTAAATGCATGTTATGATTCAACTGGACTCTCTCCTGTTATCCATAATGAAAATGATGTTTGCCTGCAACAGAAAGCAGTGTCTTTTAAATAGGTCTGCACACCTACAGTGTTAGTGAGGTTTTTCAGCCTTTTTTGACATGATGTTCTATGAGATGAATACATTCATCGGGCTTATATCTTGGTTTTGTACTCCCTTCTCCAGACTGGAATATACAGTATACTTCCAGAGATGAATTTGTGTTCAGATGATCCTCAAGCCCAAGTCCACTGGATATTTTTTGGCCTTTCAGTGCAAAGGCCATGAGAAAACATTTGTACATTCCTAATAAATCCCCAGACAAGCATCTCTTGAGACCAAGGTCAGAAAACAACAGTGCTAAGTGTGCATGTACAGCAGCTCTAAAATCATGCTTTTTCAAAACATTCATTTTTATGGAGTTCATTGGAACAAGACATGCACTGTTACCCAGACATGTCTGGTTCCACGGAAACACAGCGACACACAGCCAGGTCACAGCAGGAGGTTGTATCTGATGACAAGTGAAGCACACAGGGTTAAGTGCTTTCTTGGGGAAACAAGTGTTTGACAGAGTCAGAGTTATTGTTTATTATTCCCTTTCACAACTTCCCTGGCTTCAGTAGAGCAGCAGTCTTGATGCTCAGAAACAATCTCCTCTTGGTTAAATGTCATCTGTCATTTCATGACAGCAGGGTTTATCCTATGAAGGTGAATTTTGAAATTAATTCTCAACACTCCTTGTGTACACTCCAGACTTCAGCTTGAATAATAATCAGAACGTTTAAAGACTCCAATGATTAAAATCACAAAGAAAGTTGTAACAGTCAGAATCTAGTTGTTGTAATACTGTTGCAGTACCAGACAGCGTTTTGGTTTCAGAGAAGTTGCTACTCCGAGATCGCAGTTGTTGTGATGTTCCGACCATTGACTGCATAATAAATGCACGTAGTATCCTTAACGTCACCCATCTGTTCCTGAAGCCCTGTTTTGAAGCCTATCGTCAACGGCTGCTGTACTGTACTCAACCTAACTTCGTCAGAGGTAGTGGGAGGTAAAGAGGCAGGCCTTTAGCCTTTTTTGCTAACATCTACAGGGTGCCTGTCTGTCAATCAAGTCAGGCATTCCCTTATTTGGAATTATAAAATAATTCAGTGTGTGCTACTCAGACCTAAACCGTTTTTTTGAACCAGGCTGTAAACATATTTATCTGCTGCAAAGATCGTCTTTTTTGAATGGGTGTGTATGTAGTTTCTGTTTCTTCCTGAGTCAGCCTCAAGTGGACACTTGAGGAACTGCAGTTTTTAGCACTTCCGCATTGGCTTCATACTTCAAGACCAGAGGTTGGCCCTTGGTTCTGACCAAGAGACGACTCTCATGAAGTGACGAGTTGGTGTAAGCTTAGCCTTTTTTCCATTTGTCATGTATGATACATGAATTTAGCTCTGTAGAGACCTTGCATTATAAGGTCGACTGTTAATTTCTGTATGATAAGCTGCCGTGTAGAGATCTCCACTCTGTCATCTTGAAGCTTTCTGATGCTACTCGCTGTCTTGGGTTCACTGCTAATTGCGAAGACTGCTGGCTCTCTCCACCTACATCAGCAGTGTTCCAAAGTGTAATGAAAGAGATTAGTGTCAGTGCAAAATCAATTTGGCAGAGTAATATAAAAATGTACATATTTCAATGATCCATCCATGTTAACATCAACTTTTTAGACATTGGTTCGACATGGGAAAGAAGCACTTCTCTGAGAAGTATACAGTGATCAAGATAAATCAACAAGTTAAAAACACCACCTGATTTAGTAAAATCAAGAGGTTAATAAGCCTATGTTAGATTATTTTGAGGGGCTCTAAGAATAAAACACAGAAGACATATTTATGTTCTTTATAACATTCGACTTACCCCAGGCGCTCCATGTGTCTTTTCAGGTCGATGTTTACTTGCAGCTCTTTGCTTGTATGGTTGAGCGTGTGTTTTCGTCACATTAGATCAAACTGGTGCCTAATGATGTAAGATGTGTGAAATAGAAAATCAGCATATGGTAATGATCTGCATCCATCACTGCTCTCAAAGTGCGTCAGCAGAGGAGTAAGAGGAGGGGAAAAAGTGAAGAGTGTAGCAGAAACCTTATTTCACAATGAATCACTGATTGGGGGGGATTTTCAATTACCTTCAATTTTCCCCCTGGACTGTCAAACACTAACTCTGCATCGCTGAGTTTTCCCGTATCTGGGCCCAAAGGGAAAACTTATCAACCCCTAACTGGCTACATATGAGACGGGTTTAAGATGTGATGAACAGCAGTGTATTGTTGTGGCCACCAAAGAAGAAGAAAGCTTTGCTTTTCTTTGCCATGTGATGACCGTCTGTGTGAAAAATAAAAATAAAGGTTTTTGTTTATATCTTATAACAAACCCAGAATTAGAAAATACAGTAATTCATTTTATCAGATTAGCCTAACATGAGGTGTACTTAAACATGATATCATCTAGTGCAACTTTATATTTTTACTTCAACTTTTAGCTTCCAACTATTCTTTTTATTTACTTCAAATACTAAAAAAAAACAATACAGCAGTGTGAGCAGCACCCCCTCTGCTGGGCTTTGACGGTACTGCAGGCAAGTTGCGAGTTACTTTACAAACAAATAAGTAAATAAAAAGGTTTACCATCAACAGCAGTAAGATTCATTATTTGCACTGATGTACTCCAAATGTGACCAATAATATGTCTGTTCATGGAGTAAAATATACAGTTAGATACTTAATCTCCGTTTAAAGTGCTGAACAGTGCCTACAAGTGAGGCCAAGGTAATTTCATACTGGACGGGATAAGGGATAAGCCCATTTGGATGCACGCTTGTCAGCACCAGAGTTACTCACTGATTTTAGGAATCTTTTGTGCTTGTTACTAGGATGTGTTGGTCCAATTAAGGACAATTATATTTATAAATACTGGTCATATAATAATAAAGTCTTTTTGGTAAAGTTCTTCAGCCTGGTTGGACAGTTCAGGGTGTTTTTTACCCCTGTCCATTGTGGATCTGTGGTGGAAGCAGGAGGGAGGCAGATAACTCGAGAGGTTACAAGGTACCAAAATAAATACATAAAGAAATAAGGAAGTATAGAAATAAAGTACTTTCATATATTGTGTCCAAGCTGTAGTGCAGCTATACCACTGTGTCTTGGTCCTTCGTTTTGTTAAAGCTGTGTGACTTTTTAGTCTCCTTATAAATATCCTTTAAACTCCTTAATTTACAGGCACCAAGTCACATGGAGAGACTTGTCGTGTCTATTAAGCAACTTTTTGATGCCCAAAATGTGATGTTTTCCAAAACAAGAGCAAAATATACAAAATTCAAGAATCAGTTTTTGTGTAAGACTGTTTTTTTCTTCTTCCCTGCTCCATTTATCGTCTTACTTTTATATCATGTACCTTTAAAGGGGGCATGAATAACTGATGCATCAATCAAAATGTGTTATATGCTATAAAATATACCAGGTTCAGTGTTTCTGCAGATTGAATACTTTTATTTAGATTCCTGAGATTTGATTTGATTGAAGATGTTATAGTAAGACTTATCTTGTTGCTAGACCAGTGTTTTGTTTTATTTTATTTTTACCTTTACATGTTTCAACTATAAACCAGCTGACAGACTAGTCACAACACCATGTCACTCCTCTGAAGAAGACTGCATGATGTTTGTAGTTAAAACATGTGAAGGTAAAAAAGAAAATTACACTGGTGTAGTAAAAAGAGATCTTACCATAGTATACAGTGTCAGGCCAAATGACCAAGATGATATAATTTACCTAATAAGGTTATTGTTTTAAGAACTTTTGCCTGTATTCAGGGGTGGTGTTAAATCACTGCACAAGTACTTTACAACATGTAATTAAAGCATTCACCCTACAGTCAAGCTCACACTGCATGTCTTATAGGACAGTAGTAGTATTCATGTTTTGTACTCTGCTGCCCTCTAAGGGCCAAGAGAAGAAACACAAACACATCAAACCCGATGAGAGCTGCTCACCAGTCCAGTTTTCAGTTTCCTATTTATTGTTGTGCACTGCACTTGATCATTATGTACATCCTGTAACGGTTAACAGAACTGAAAAGGAGCACATGAACAGAATCTTTACACAATTTAGTAATACTTGAACAGCAGACAGGCAAACACAGAACGTACTAGTAGTCTGTATCCAAATCTGATCACTTCCATACGTACCACAACTGCAAACAACACACATCCATTGACTACAATATAGAGGTTAGCTTTTTAACATAGCTGTAAGATAGCCGCAGAGAGAGAGTTCAGTCAGCGAGGGGGCTTAGGAGGGTTATTTCACGCGTAGGTCCTCAGTGTAAATGGAGCACAGAAGCACATACAACACACTTCCTGCGTTGAGTTTGTCACCAAAGAAAGCAAGAGCCTCTAGATCAGAGTTCCACGTCTTCAGCCTTAGACTCAGTGTCTTGATCCAGAGCACAGGACATATTTTTCTCCGGGTCAAGTCTTTGTCCCAGCAGTCAGTTCTTTTTTATTTCCACTGTTTAGTCAGCATCGTCAGTGCAGATGAACAAACTTGAAATCTAATATTGAATTCCAACAGAGTCTAGAGATAACACACAACGGTGTGAATGTTTAACAAAAGTTTAAGACAACCAACGATTATTTTCTAACCTCAAGCAAAGAGAGAGAGAACGAGAGAGTATAAAAACAGAAAGGACATAAAATAACTCCGACAGCTCAGGAACGGGTAAAGACAAATAATCTCTTTTTGCTCCTGTTTAAACTGAATTTCTGAATTTTTAGCCAATGATAAACAAATATGTTGCAGAGAGGATCTCTTTCAGTAACTCAAGGCTGAAAGCTAAGGATGTTATAACACAGTAGAAGAGTCCATTGAAACCTCAAACCTCTAACATACATAGAGAACATCTACAGTCTTGATGAGCTTATATGTTAGTACATCGTTTTGTTTTTGCATATGCTTCTTGTTGGCCCGTGGACTTCAAACCAGGACTCCAAATACTTTATACAAAAGAAGAAATATCAGTCATAAAAACATTTACATGAGTCAGCATGAAGGTAAAACAACACGGAGAGAACTGACATGTTATGGAATCAAGTTTGAACCATGTGCTGCACATTAAAATTACATAAAACTGTCATTAGCTGTGTTTCCACCAATGGATCTAGGGACTTTTGAATAAACTTAGAGTTTGTCTCCTGACTGAGTTCTAAATCATTGACTCCCAAACTTAAGGGTGCAACCTCAAGGAGGGGGGGGGGGGTTATGGTAGGAGGTGGACGAATTAGTGTAAAAGGATTGCCAGGTTAACATAGGACTTAAAGTCACAACTACTCAAACAGAGACAAGGAAATGATGAGTCACATTTTTGCACCAACTCTTGCCCACCTATTTAAAATTTGGATATTGGGCCAAGCGGTTTAAGCTTGCGCCCCATGTACAGAGGCTATAGTCCTTGTTGCAGGGGTTGTGGATTCAACTCTCGGCCCAGAATTTGCTGCATGTCTTCCCCCGTTTTCTGCTCCCCACATTTCCTGTCTCTCTTCAGCTCTCCTGTCCAATAAAGGTGAAAATGCCCACATACAGTATATAGCTTACAAAATATAAAACTGGAAAGTGCAAGATTCAATCCCACCTTTAATTTCTCTCTTGGTAACTGGTGTGTTGGTATTTTTGTTTCATGTCACTCACTGTATTTTTTTGCTGACAGTGTTCCGAATAATTCTTAAGATACAGAAACTTGTTCTGATCCAAATAAATGCTTAAGGTGGTATTTTTACCCCTTAAAAGTCTTTGCTTTTAGGGTTCTACTTTCCAAAAGTATGAGGACTTTGGGGCGAGCCTTGCAGCACTGAACATTTCTGGTTGGTGGAGTACTTATTCATGCATCAACTAACTTGCATAATCTCTGCAAACCATTAGAAATTGGTGTAAACCAAAGGAACCTCATAGTCCCATGAGTAGCAGTTCCTGGGATTAAAAGTCCCCAGTATTTTTGGTGGAAACACATCTTTTATTACTCTACCAGAGAAATAGCTGCATGATAATGTGAAATAAGTTCCAGTGGTGCGACAGAAGTATCTCACAAATGTAAACACATGAAATGAAAGTTAAAATATGTTGTCCCTGCAAATCAGTGTTATGTCTGTTGTGACAACATGTGAGGAATTCAAGATATGATGCAGAAATATTCAGTAAATCTGATGATAATACAGTAGTTTCATAAGAATACATGATCTATCTCTGTTAAATCACCCCACTACTCTTTTCAGCAAGTTTAAGGCATGATCACAAACATGCCATTTCTGTAGTTTGGAAATAAATATTTCATTCTACAACAAAAATGTTAATTAGGATTATTAGCCATGATCTCATCTTACATGAGTTAAGCATGACGCCTCCTGAAAAGTCAATCAAACCCTCTACATACATTAGCTGCGAACGTGCAGTTGATCAAAACCTGAAATAATGCTGCAGGTCCGATACACAAAACGACACAGTGACAGTAATTCACAAATAAATAACAGTGGTTTTCTTTCAAAGCTGCACCGGATAAAGTTTTGTGCTTTCACCAAGCTCCCTTACAAAAGAACATACATATTGTTAAAACAAACACGTATGAGTGAGGATACACGTGAGGAAGTGTTTGTGTGCTCATCCTAAATGACAGCATACAATCCTCAGGTCCCTGCACACATGAGGTTCAGTCACATCGATGATAAGTCCCTTTTGTACAGTCTAGTGTTTGTTTGTCTTTCATTCACATAAGTCAGGAGTTGAAATAGAAGCAGTGTTCTGATCTGTGTTTTCATCAGGGACACACCACTGAGAGTAAGCAGTGGCTGATACTTGCTCTGTCGATGGATCGACCAATCAGCAGATGATTTGGCATTAACCAGTTGCAGTAGCCAAAATATATCTGTTGCCTTACATTCATTTAATAATGGGAAGGCCTAATCAATGGATTTTTCTAATGAAAACAAAACATATAAAACAAAATGTGCATACATTAAAAAAAAACAGCAAAATGATATCTCTGTTTGTAGAAGTTTTGGAAATCTCATGGCGTTCATAATAACCTGGATACTGAGGTGGTCCCAAAGTCTGACAATATGGAGGAGTAGAGACTCGTATCCTTAATGTAGAAGGCTTTCTGCTCTACACCTACTAACCTTTGATGATGATTTTTGTATTTTACATTTTTGAATTTTACTGCTTTTCTTACAATTTGTGCATTTAAATTTGTATTTATGTATTTACTTATTTATTAATGCCCCCCAAAAGAGGTTTTTGTTGGGCTATGGAAGTCCTAAAAAACGCCTCTTACTGAGTGTGTGACTGAAAAAGCGTATCCAGAAATCTTTCTCATGTAAAAGTCAAGGTCGTTTGATTCGTATGACTGAATAAATGCTCACTAAAGGATAATGAAGTGCTGAATGACTCCAGTGTTCGCTTGTGTTTTGATAATGAAGATTAATTTGGGCCCCTGGCTCTGACGGGGAATTAATGACAAAAATAAACGAAGAAACAATAAATAATGAAGAAAAAAAACATTCAAATGGACTGTTGAGTACATTGTTATTTTAAATACTGGAATCGATATTGGCCCTGATTTGCTCTACTGGTGCATCCTTAGTATTTATTACGGAGCCCATTATTTTCTGTAATTGAAAGTGTTATTTTGAGTCATCCCCAGCAGACAGTGTTCAGCCTGATGGAGACTGAAGCAAACCTGTAATCAGAGTTCAAGCCTAAAGCAGTGATAGCGGTTTGATTTCATTCTCCTTCAAACACACATACATAACACTTTTCTTAAATCACACTTCCAAACAATCTGCTGTAATCTGAATTTGATATCTGGGTGTTCATAAGGGATCAGTTTCCCCCCCAAAAAGGGAAAGCAAACTCTTCTCCTGAACAGAACTCTTAATGGGTAAATGGTTGAATGCAATTAAATGCTTCTTGTGCCTCGCAGACTCTGCTGCTCTGAATGACTTTCATTTGGAGCAGTCTGTGAAATGTTTGTTCACTTCACTCCCTGATGTGTGTTTTTCTTATCTCCTGTTGTCCATCATCTCTTCTCTTCCTTTGATCTCCCTCTGAGTCAAGTGTTCCTCTATCTTCCCAGACGTCTCGGTGACTCTGCTTTGATTGGTGGGTTGGTTCTGGACTAAAGACACTCAACAAGGGAGGGAAGACGATGTTGAACCACTTACGTTATGGTAGGTACGTACAGTTGAGCTACAGGGAGTTGTTTGCTAGTCTGGTTGGCTGGAGTTCTGTCGTGTTTGCTGTCTTTGCAGATCAACTGGATGTTGTGTTTGTGCGGTAGCAAGAGACGTACGGGTCGAAGCACGAGTATAAAGGCAGATGTCATAGGGTGCGGCTGTAGCATGTTGACCAGACGTGGTGACACATTTTTAGGTGATCACGACAGAATCAGCAGGGACATCCTCTCCTTGCTCTCCTCGCTCTCCTCTTCTCACTTTGTATTCAGTAGAGCGCTTTTTGTCCTTGGCTTTCAAATTCTGACCAGGCGTCATTTAGTTCCATGAAAATCATCTTGGCATATTGTTCATAGGGCTGTCCTGTCGCCTGTGAGGGGAGAAGGGAACACAAAGGAAGTTAGACGTCACAGGAAAATTGACTTACAAAAAGCTGAATGAAAACTGAGGGATTCAAATCAGGTGTTTTGGAAAGAGGAGCCAAAAGAAGGGGTAGCTTTGACTTCATTCTTCCTAATGGCCACCAGGTGGCGTGCTGACTGGTTGCAAAATGAAGTCAGATTATTTAGAAGTCTATGATAAATGACCCTCAATTTATTCCCTCAGCAACATATTCCTGATGAGTTTATGTTCTGTTTCACACTTCAAGTTCTTGTGAATAAAACATTATCTTAAATTTTTTAAGTTATGCTCCCATTCAGATTAAATAAGACAATAACGCAGGACATGATTTGGGGACTTGCTACCTGCATTTTGCTACTTTTACATGACCTGTTTGGGAAAAGACAGAAACACCTTGACAAATATGTATGCATGTTCTATATCTACAAACATCTGTGTTTGTGTGTGTAAATGCTAGAGCTCTCAAAATACATTTGTGTGCGTTCAAGCACTTCCTCTTACGGAGCATGTGCGTATGCTTCTTTGTCCATCTGTCACCATAAGCCTGCTTTTATGTGTCCTTTAGACACATTTACTTTTGTTGTCCTGGATAAATATACTCATGTTTTGTGGGATTATGCAACCAAATCATATCTGACTTGCTGCTGCCTACAAGTCTGCCCTGGTTTGATGAATAAAAACCTGACTGATTGATTGGTGGGTATTGATTTTGTGATTCACTCACAAGACTCCAGTGATTGTGAACATTTTGGGAGGTCTCTGATCTTATTCTTATAAAGGGGAGGATGAATAGAAGGCTGAGAAGCTGACTTATTCTTTCCATAGCTGGTGGTGATGTCTACCTGAAAGCTAACACCAGGTAAGGTCAGTTGCAGCTGTGATTGTCCGATCCTTGTTTTGTCATTTTTGTATTGCTACACAGAAATCAGCGCTCTTACAGAACAACACAGGAAGGTAATGAGTGAGTAGTCATAACAAGAAGAGTTGCTTATGTAAAAAGAAAAGAAAACTTTAAAAAAAGAATAACTGGGCTGTCAAACAATTAAGATTTTAATTGCAATGAATTGCATGATTGTCTGTAGTTAACTCACAATTAATTGCAAATTAATCAGATGTTTTTATAATCTCTTTAAAGGGATAATTGTCAAGTTTAGTTTTCAGCTCATATGATTATTTTTCTCAATAAGAACGAGTAGACAGAAAACTGGACACTGTGAGTCTAATATATGTTTCTGTTCAGTTCTCTTGTTGAAGTCTGAGCCTTCACTTGTATGACTGTATGTCTGCAGAGATTATAAGCCTGCTCCACATGTTCATATTAAGCATGTTTAACATTTTGAACACCAATATGATCAATAGTTATTCAATACTGTCAGTTATAAACTTTGTGTCGTGAAAGAAAATTTGATTCAGGGGAAAAAACGCATTCGGCATTATTTTTGACATGGACACGTTTACGTTTTTTTTAATGATTAATTGATAATTGAATGTTTCCAATGATCGATGACGGAAAATACTTTAAATTTACATCCCTAATTTGTATGTTTATGCCAAAAGACTGTAAGGAAAAAAAGACAGAAAAACAACTCTCCATAAGTGAAGCCAAAACTGTTACAGCTCCCTCTGGTGGCTGGCTGCAGTATAGGTCATAAAGCCTGCCTCTTCCACAGAATCAAAATAATAAAAAAAACCTAATCAAAATGCACGTCAAACATGTTCAGAAACATGTTTTCTGTCATAGCTGTTAGCACCTATCAAACGTAAGTTGTTCGTAAATATGTGAAGAAATGAAAAACTGACAAAATCCAAACACAAACAGGGATTGACCAGGTTTAGTTTGTTTATGGCGTGGCTCATGTTTGGGTATTTGTTGCTTTTATCACTCAGGTTTTTGCTGCAAATGAAAATCCTTCTTCGTTAACTTTGTGCATTCCAGAGATAAAACCAACCTTCAAGACTCCTGATATTTACCTACTTCCTGAAAACTCACTCCATATCAAGCAAACCTCTATAACAACACTGCTCAAGAGTCAGACTGTACAGGATGCTCCTGATCCCACACCTCTTTATACTGATCTCTGTGGAGTCCATCATGGGAGCTCCACCGGCCATAAAAGCACCTGACGTAAGACTTGATAACATTAACATCTTTCTCACTATGGCATGGCAAGTTGCCAACAGTATCCGCCCTAATTCCAGCTGCTATGTCTGCGGTCTCATGCCCTACACAGCTGGGGAAGGTTTACCTCTGATGGCCTTGCCTACCTCTGACTGCGACACCTGTCGCCTCATGCATATCCCCTTCTCTCAGTCTCGCCCTGATTGTGGCAGCGTCTCCAAAATGAGACCACTCAACTGTTCTCGAGGACATGCAAACTGCCAAAAGTGTCTGAAAACCCCAAAACCTGTTCCCGTCCAGCTCATTCCTCAGCCGTTCCCTTGGTGTCTTGAGAGTGACGGAGGGACACCTGTAGGTCAATCAAACTGCCTTCACACTTTTAGACGGGACTCAAAACAGATGAATACTAATGTTAAAACCCCTCATCCTGGACCTCAGAGCTGTTTGGAAAAAGCAGGACTGGCTCGGCTTACTGCTTTAGCTCGCCGCACTTCTACCTGCTCCATCTCCTCTCCTGTGGGAATGTACTGGGTGTGTGGAAACATGGCGTACCCGTATCTTCCCGTGGACTACAAAGGACGCTGCGGCTTGGCATACATCGTTCCGGCTATGAGGGTGGCTCACTCCCTGCCCAAAAAACCTCTTCCCAAACGAACCAGACGTGGACTTTCCGACATCTTCGGCACTCATCATCAATCCCCGTTCAAGAATGTACTCGGTGCACTGCTCCCTACATATGGAGTGATGTCAACGTTGGATCAAATCGGCGATCTGTCTCATGCTATAGAAGTTATAGCTAATGAAACGGGCAAGGCTCTGATGCTGATATCCAGTGAACTTGCCTCTGTCAGACTCTTGGCTCTGCAAAACAGAGCAGCTCTGGATTTCCTGCTGGCAGCCAGAGGAGGAACATGTGCTGTCATTGGTTCTGAATGCTGTACCTTTGTGCCTGATTATAACGCTACTGTTGTTGATATAATTAATCACCTTCATGAGACGGCTAACTCTGTTCACCAGGATAGCAGCTCTTTAATTGATTTGTTGAGCGCTACGTTTGGATCAAACATTTATCACATTATTCAGATTATTATTTTCTTTATTGTTTTTGTTGTTTTTCTGTCTTTGTTTACATCATGTGTGAAAAAATTTGTGTTCAATATGAATTAATTGCAAACAACTTCTAATCCTCTAGCACTAGTGTTTCCTTTTGGGGGAATCCTAAATTGTAAGTATTAGATTACTGCAGCGTTCCACCTAATAGCACTTTCATTGATTTAGTTTTACACAAATTGCTTTTGCACAGAATATTTTAATGACAACTTTAAGAGGTCTGCCCCATTATTTCAGGTCTCAGAGACTGATACATAAATATACAAAGAAAGAAAGGGCAGGGTTTTTTGCCTTGGTCTATACTGACTTTTTACTGGTGTGTTTTTTTAAGTTTTGTAATATTTAAGTTTTTTCCTCCTCTTTGTGAATGAATTTTGGTTAACATAAGGAGTCCAAGCCTTAATAAAACATGAAACATTAAATAATTCATTATTTGGTATTATGATACTGCTCTCTTCACATAATTTATAATATGATATAACATAATTTCATTTTGTGTCAAAGTCAAGTTAATATAAAATGACCCAGTTACTACCAGGCATGTTCCAATTCCTTAATTTCCAAGTCGTCTAAACTGAAATTTAAATCAAAGTCAGTCTAATGGTAAGAAAAACAAAACAAAAAACTCCAACTTGAGCACAATGTATCTAACACAGCTAAACCCAGGATCACAGAGTGGGTCAGATTGGTTTGCAGAGTGTGGCTAAAGTTAGCAGAGCTAGCACCACCAGCCTTTAGTACTCCTTGCAGGTTGAAGTCCACATGCAGTGCTCTCGTCGGTTTAACCAGACACAACCTACCTCTAACTTCATCTCCATTTTCTACATCAAAATCCTGCCAAACTGTGTCACAAGAGGTGACTGTTTAAGTCCGGATCAGCAGAAACTGGAGCTACAGTCTTAGCTAGTGGCAGGTGGCAGAACTACAGCTTAAACACAAAATATGATTGACATTTTAGACCTAAAAGAATAAAAATATGAAGAACTTGTTTAACTGACTAGTAATTCTGGTGCTGACTTTCAAGGGTGACAAGGTTTAATCATTTACTCAACCACGCACACACATCTTTAGTTCCCACTTCTATATTTGAACATATATTTGATAAATAATCATTTTGAGTGGGTCTTTTTGAATAGTAGGGCTTAAGAAACGATCACAGTTGATATAGTTGCACAACATATTTGCTATTGCCCTCAGAGTTCAGTCTGCTCGCCTTCTGGTACTGCATTCTGAGCTTTAGCCAATAAAATAAAGAGGTTGGTGATGTATATACAAAGAGTTGATTGTTGGTCAGAAAGGAGCTAATTCAAAGGAACAAAAACAACAAAGTAAGAAAATGGAGGAGCTGAAAAGGCCAGTGTCTGAGTATCAAGAGACCAACAGCACAGTGCTAGCAAATAACGGGATGTAAGACAATCTAGCTTGTTAACCAAGCAAGCTATCTTGGACTGTAGCAGCAGCAGTTTCTAGAAATCGTTGCTTTTTGGAGTCTGTCTTGCAGGAAGGTACAACCTTCAGTGTTTTGTACCCCAAACAATGAGAAAACAAAGCCAAGGTCAATAAAACAGGAGGGTTGTAAAGAAAACTTTTCCTTTTGTTGTCATTTGTCTCACCTTATCAGGGTGAACGACCAGGACTGCTTTGCGGTAGACCTTCTTGACCTGTTCAGGAGTAACCAGGTCGGCCATGCCCACAGGCTTCCAGCGCGTCTCCCCCTCCCACAGCACAGTGTGCATGGTGGACAGCAGAGCTCTGATGTTGCGCTCCTTCCCCTCAATCCAGTCCAGAATCTGGGTCACAATCAGGAGAGGGACAGGAACCGTTAGCCAGCGACGACCAGATTTGGAACAATAATTAGCAACATTCAGTGATTTTGGCTACAGTGAGAAGTTTTTAAAAGAGTAATTAGAGGAACCAGAGTTCAGTCATGGGAGACCTACATTAGTCGCTTCATTAATCCTGGAATAAACAGAAAGGCTGTAACTGCTTTTGAGTACACTATCCTACTTTTGGGAATCCCTGAATTGCATCTGTTGTGCCTCACTGGATAAACACAAGACAAAAACGCAGTGAACTGATTTAAAACAGTTGTTCTACTCAGACGTAGTGACACATGAGTCATGGGACTTCTCACAGAGGAGATAAGGACAACAAACTGCTCCTTATTTAAATAAAACAGACATGTCCTTTTTCACATCATTGAATAAAAGCCTCCTGCCTTTATTTTCTCAGGGTCCATCTCTTTGGCCATCTCCTCCTTCCTCATCTCTGCTATAGTCCTGGGCCCTCTCTTCTCTTTGGCCCCAGCGAAGCCCTGACCAGACAGCAGGTCGTCAAAGTTGGCATTTGTGGCTTTGGGTTTAGTACCTGGCAGAGAAACACAGAAACACAAAGAGAGGAAAGAAACAACTTATTGGCTATATACGAGACAACTGACTGAAACACAGATTCAATCCATCTGAAACATGAATGTTGATACAGCATCAAAATGTTGGTCTTCAAATATAACTCCTCCTCTGCTCCCTGTCATAAACACTTCTATTATCCATGTATTTGTTTGATAGAAAACAGGTTATCAAATTCAGTTAAAAAGAGACTAAACTATTGTAAAGCAGAACAAACAGACCGTTTAACGTATGTATGTGAATGTAGTATTTAAATCTAAAGTAAATTAAAGCTCCTGTCTAGAACTTTTAGTATGCGTTGATTTTGGCGCCCCCTGTGGACAAATCAGTTTCAATCAGTTATAAGTTTTTCCAGCATTTACTCACTCTGTTTTTCCTATTCAGTTTTTCCGACACCGACCCCATGACGGTTTTAAGCATTGAAAATTACTTATTGAAATAGCGAGTCCTGTTGCTGATGGTCTTGTTTGCATTTGTAGGCGATAAAGAAGCATCAGTATTAATGTTAGTGTTACACATCCAGCTTCAAAACACCACAGGAGCTTTTAATGTCAATGAATAGAGAGCTAAAAACATATGCGGTATGATAGATCTGTGAGAAGACTTTTTTTTAGACTGTAGAAATGCTTTAATTCCACAAAGTAGTTAATTTGTTTCAGGCATTTAGGTCACTGAACTAAATATAAAGATAAAAGGGATCGTCTCTAGTGGATACACTAACATTTGAGACTAAGAAGTAAGGAAGTTCTGAAGTGACTAATTTTCTTGCAGTGCAAATGGAAATTGAAAATCAGATAAGCAGACTAGTCTAACGGTGAGACACACTCAGACCACAGTCATAGTAGTTTATTGTCTACATGTCTGTGCTGAAAGACGCAGCCTACATATGACTTTATCTCTAGATTACAATAAGGCCAAGCCGCGCCATGCTACGTGATGACATCTGTCGTGTGCTTGTTTACATTGCTGTGGTAGAGCATTATGTCATTATAGCAGAAGCCATAAACCGAGCTGCAGCTCCAGCAGGTGGCACAATATCTTAGACACAATATGTTAACAACATTTCAGGCCTTTAGTTATAAAAATCTGAATAATTTAATTGACTTGTAACTCTTGTGCTGACTAGAAAGGGTGACAACATCTAATTGTTTAGTCGACTAAATGTGTACGTCACTTGGAAGAAGTATTGTGGTTCATGAGGACGATTGCCTGCTACTAGATAACCCGTACGACCCACTGAGTTAGAGCAATTCAAGGTCATTATATTTTTTTAGTACTTACATAAGGTAGCAGGATTACTTGAGTCATAAATATTGGTTTCAGGACTGTTAAAAAATATAAAAAAGAACCTTTACAAGGAACAAACAAACTCCCAGCCCCACCAGGAAGACAACACTAAATCAATTTTTTCATCTCCTTCTCACCCATATTAACCGGTGCTTTGACCCCTGCGCTGGGCGAGCCCCCTCCCATCGCAGAGAAGCTGACGTTGTAGTTGGGTCTGTTCTGGGGCGAGGTGTGAGGCATGGCGGTGTGGCTCGGGCTGGGCTTTGGCTGCGGGGCAGGGCCCTGTCCTTGAGCCTGCCATCCTCCAGCGCCTCCAGCACCTGGCTGCCACGAGGGGAAGCCGGCTCCTGCATGGGCGTGCTGTGGTGATGGGGGAGGACGCGAGGGGGAGCCCATTGGAGGGTAGGAAGGTGTAGTCCCAGTAGGAGTGGTGGGTTTACTGGAGAAGCCAGAACCTGTGGAGGTAAAGACGGAGATGTGACTTAAGAGATGATGTAACAAGATTCAGTTTATGTACTTCAGATGTTTTACAGTGAATGACCCCCAAGGTTGCCGATGTCGGCGAATGGGTCCAGGGTGTTTGGCTTTGTTTGGTGGGTGGGGGTGCTGTGAACAGAGCTTGTGGGACTTGTAGTTGCAGACAGACTGCCGACTCCAAAGCCTCCTCCTTGAAAAATCAGGAAATAAAAACATGAATCAAAGACTGCTACTCACAGGACACTTTTGAACCTTACAGTCTCTTAGTGTCCTTCCATTTCTGACCTGTGCTTGTGGTAGCAGGTCTGTTCCAGTCCCATCCTCCCATGGCGTTTTGTTGCTGAATGTTGACTGATGGGGTGGTGGGCGGGACTGGGGAACTTCGACCTGTTTGGACACATTAAAGATGGTCACAGACTGAACACAAAGTAAGTTAGATTCGAAACAGCAGGTTTGACTCAAGTGACAGGCTATCTTACCTTTTTAGTCTCTCTTTTAACTGAGTCTTATTCCATCTTACAATAGTTACTTATTATCTAGTTCAAATTTTAGTCAATTTTAAAGTCATATAATGTCTTATTTTAAATGTTTAAAGACATATATAAAATATTTATTCAGGTTTTTTTTAAATGTGTATTTATTTTTAATTTATTGTGGATTATTTCATTATTTGTTTAGTTATAATTAAATCTTATCATCTTGTGCTTTTTATGGAATACCTCTCAGAATTTTTATATTTTATTCTCTTTTTCTATTTAATTTTAGTGAAGAATCTTAGTTTATTTTAAAGGTTAAATCTTTTAGTGTTTTATTATCTTATTAATTTATTTTATTTTGGTGAGTTTAATTTCCTATCTTGAGTTATAACATCTTTTTTAACTCCAGTATTTCCTCATTAAGATATCATGATAGTGTTTCCTCAGTTCATCATCTACTTCTTTTTTTTATTTATTTAATTTATCATCTTTATTATTATGATTATCATTATTATTATTGTTGTTGTTATTATTATTATTTATTTTTTATATATTACATGTTCTTAACTTGCATTTGGATTGTGGCGTGAGATTTGAGTGGGATTTTCTTTTTTTGTTTATTCATTTTAACCCACTTTAAATTAAAAATTTAATGTAATTTTTAATATATTTCTAATTTTCCTTTTCTTTTCTATGTTTTATTATATTTGTCATTTAAATTGTGTTCTTTTATGCCTGTCTGAATGTCTCCAATGCTTTTAATGTTTTAATGTAAAGCACATTGAGTTGCCCTCGTGTATGAAATGCGCTATACAAATAAAGCTGCCTTGCCTTGCCTTGCCTTATTCTATTTTATTACCACTAGTATCATTTTTATGTACAAAGAGGTAAAATATACAGTTAGAGTAATTCAGGCTGTTGCTAGTGTGAGAGGAATGATTCATGCTGGAGGTCAGAAATCAAGCTTGTGCCCTACTGCTCAGGCTGGCACCAAAAGCACAAAATGCACAACCACTCACTGCAAAACACAGCAGCAACACAAAAAGTTCAACTCTTGCAAAGTCAGAGCAAGTATGGAAGCAACAAGTAGAGCAATGCTAGGAGAAAGTAACACTTTAAAAACAAAATGCAGACCATGAATCAGGGTGCATGTTTATGTGTCAGAGCATGACAGCAGAAGAGCAGATACCGTACAACAGGTCTTACCCTGACACGGTTCTTAAAGTTTAATAGATCCAAAATGCTTTGAGAGAGAGCAGCAGCAGCAGAAGCAGAAGCAGCATGCCTTACCGAAGCTCGTAGGCTGCAGGGTGGGTGATGGAGAGCGAGCGGCATGCAGGAAGGGGTCTGGCTGCCCCACGTTACCTGGTCCGAGGAATGATCCCATCATGTCTTGAGGCTTCGGCATGGGACCCGCCCCAAAGGGATCAAATGCTGATAGAATCACACAAACATACTCCCGTGTGTTAATGCTTCTTCATGTGCCAAATTCTAACATTTTGTCACTTTTTTTTTTTCCTTCTTACTTTTATTAAGGTCTAATATTTTCTGTAAGCTGGAAAATAATGAATGTGTAAACTAAAAATATCAAATAAATGATCATCAATTTGATGACTTCTTTAGAAACCAACTAAAAGTTAAATTGGTAACGAGCAATCTGAGTTTACTTTGTTAATTATCACATCCAAATTTCATATGGCAGTTTAGCTGTCAGACTTTCCATCTTACCTGGTGGTGCCGGGGAGGGACACGGCGAGGCGGTGTTTGGGGCAACTTTATGGGGTGTGGACTGGGCAGATGACGGCACACTCGTTGGCTGTGGTGGGGCCCCGAACAAGTCCCCTAAAAGGTCAGCGGCTGCAGCTGCAGCAGGAGCGGGCTGGGCCGAGGGACACTGTCGGTTCATGTCCTCCCCATCCAGACCGAGCAGATCCATCTCCTCAGCGGGTGGAGGGGCAGCGGGGGCAGGAGGGTCGGGTTTATGGGGGGCCGCGCTGGTGCTGCTTCTCTGGCTGGAGAGAGAAAGCATCTCGTCGTCGGAGGGCTCGCTCTCCCCGCCCCGACTCTCTGGACCTCCGTGGGGCCGGCTTGGCTCTGTGAGGACGAGAGAGGAAACTTTCAATGAACCACTCAATGAGAAAAAGGCAAACAGAGAAGGTTTGGGAGTCAAGTAAAGAAGGGAAAATGGGCAACTATATAGGTACTACTACAAGCAAAGCCTTTGCTATATAAAACACTGCTGCATACTCTGCAGTTTGCCAGGTGGCTGCTTTTAGCTAAATGGAGGAGATCAGTCCTAAAACATAAATCTTTACTAAGAAGAACCCACTAGTATGCTTTCACTAAGGAATGGGATGTACAGTGTAAATATAAACTCTGGATAGTGCTAATTTTGAGCTAAATTTCACTTTGGTAGAACATTTTGAAACAATAGCACTTACAGGAGCACCTTGTTCCCTTTAACTTACATCTCTTGGATTCAGTTTTTCCCCCAGTCCTGTCTAAACACATTCATATTCATTTATATGCTTACTCTTGAATACTGATCTGCTGAGGCAGGGCACGGAGGGATGTGCAGAAACAGAAACACTGCTCATTCACACTCAGCATGTCCTAAAATGATGGATAATGAACATACGGATGATTGAAAAATCTTCTACCAAAATGATGAGCACTACTTTACAAGGTTTTAGAATAATTCAATTCAATCAATACAGACTGCAAAAAGGAAAAAGCCAAGTGGTTTTCCATGGCTGCAGATACTATCTTAGGGTCAATGAGAATGATTGAATTGAACTAAATCTCTGTTAACTAATGTCACTGTACTGAGTAGTTTCAGGTGTGTTGGCTTCTTTTACGGTCTTACCCTCCAGGTCCAACCCCTCCATCTCATCTTGCAGGGACAAAAGTAGAAGTTTGTTCATTAGCTTGTTAATGTGTCTACATGTGAATGTGTGGAAATGTGTTTCTGCACTCTGTATTTTCCTACCTAACTGCTAATCCATCCCCCTCTAACCCTTTTTTAGTACATAGATTTTCTCGATGGCATAAGTCAAATAATGAGGTAGGCCATCCTCTTCGCTGGCTTTATCTAGCCTAACCAGCAGTTTACAATGTAGTTGAAATTAGTTCTGCTTTAGAGCTATGATCCATTTTTCATTGTATTACTTTAACACTTAAAGTACATTTAGCCATTCTTTAAAAGGGGGACTTTAGTCCACCTGATGTTGCAGTTTTTGTGGGAATCTTTTTTAGAGATTCTTTTCGGGGCTAGCTTTGGATAGCTTTCCGTTTTTATCAAATTAGCCTAAGGTTGGTTAACAGTTGGTACCTATTTAAGTTTTGGATAGTTTTCAGTCATTTAAGATTTTATTTTCAACAGTTTAAAACCAAAAGGTAAAATAGTAGCCACTTTGAAGTTACATCATAAATACACAACATTTTAATTTAAAAATATCACATTAAAGGTGATAGAAAGGTGGCTTTCATTTTTAGTCATTCATATTCCCCCAATAGATTTGTGTGTGTGAGTATAATATTATTATTATTAGTAGTAGTAGTAGTAGTAGTAGTAATTAATTATTATTAAAATTGTTATCATTGTTATCATATTTTAACATATTGTATTATTTTACTTTATTTATTTATTGCTAGGTATTTTTTATGTAGCTAACTGGCTTGTTAGCTTAAGTGCTAGCTTGAAAGCAATTAGCTTGAGTTCTATAAATGTTTTTTGTCTCCTCGACACAGGTCTTTTTTGTTGATTGTTTTAGTCAGACAACCAGTGTGTAGTTTGTTGTAAATTTTGACTTGATTTTTATTTAAAGGAAGAAGATGTTAAAGTTATCGTTAAACAACAAACCTGGCAGCTCCAATAAGACAGCGTTTGTGTCTCAAGAGATGCTTTCATTGAATAAAGTGTGTAAGTACTCATTCTTTAAAAAGCTGTTTAGCTATGGAAAGAAAACACTGATATCAGGACTGAGCTTTTCAGAGAGGCTAATTAAAGGGAACAATAAATAAAAACCCTAACACAGAGCTTCCCTTTCTCAAGCGTGACAAACAGTATAAATGGATTAGACATTTTCACAGTCCACAAAGCAGAGGTACTAAACGCTTCCCCAGTGTAGCCTTTCCAATATATACCAGCAATAGCCAGAGCGTCCTGATGCTCCTGGTGGCAGGAGAAGAGCACGTTGGGGCTGAGGTCTTTACAGGGGAACTGCTCCCACGGTGGGGTCAGGTCCTTCTGTTTGTCCGTCCCCTCCACCTCGATATCAAGCATCACATGGAAAAGCTGCGGATACTTCTCGGGAGAGTCACATGCATCAAGTTCTGGTCTGGAGAAAGAGAGGATAAAAACTGGTCTAGACAGGACTGTTTTAGGAATATGCATTTCTAAAAGACATGATTAACTGTATTTTCAACTTGCTTGGTGCAGTTAAGATTTTATAAAAGGATCAGCATCTGTACTGCCTTACTCATGCAAAAGAATACATCAAATGAATGTCCTTACTTGTTAAACTTCAGCACAGTGGTACCAGGAGCAATGAAGCCAGTGTGGAACTGGATCTGGAAGATTTGGGTGTTGGACACCTAACAACAGAGGAACACCATCAGTCATCAAAAATGCGACAGCTTCCGAATGCATCCCTTTCCAAAATGTTGCAACGTTTTGATTTAAAACTTTTTAGTTACAAGAGTTATTTTTTAAATCAGCAGAAAATAATGCAAGTCACTGCAGAGTTTCATCAAATGCAATATTTATGCAAATATCTGGAAGCAGTAGGGAGCACTAATGCACTAGTTCAACACGGCTAAAACTTGAACCCTCCTGCTCATACAGCCATTGCTCTAACATTGAGACATGCTAAATATTTTGCTGGTGCACTAAATAGTATAGAAGTATGGATATTGGAGCCTAGCCAGTGTTTACTAGTTTGTTCCCCTAACAGATGTTTTCAGTAAGAAAACTTTGTAAGATTCATAGAGCAATGTTTACCTTGGCCTGCAGTCGTCCCCCGATAGTCGACCTCATGTGGTAGACTGAAACTATGACATCTCCTTGCACGCTCACACCCAGATGAAAAGCTACCTTACCCTCTTGGAGCCTGTGCTCTCTGGTTGGATAGAGTGTAGGAGGTAGAGAGATGGAGGGAGGAATAAATGGGGCAGAAATCAGAGGTGAAAGATGGGACAGGGAACAGAGAGAGAGAGAGGAGGCAGAAAACAAAAATACATATATTTATGATGTGTACAGAATAAAACTTCAATTATCATTAGAAGCTTGCACACTTGATGCTTATCTTTAACTCCACATGTGCCACTCTGCATTTTTCCTCCTCTTTTTTTGTCTGTTGGTTTGAAATCTCACTATGAGCATGACTTTGAAGTCCTCACCTCATCCTCTCGTACTCCTGTGCAGTGGTGAAGATCTTTGTCTCTCCGATGAGGACGTCGCAGAAGGGTCGACAGCCGCTGCGCTGCTTGTTGAAGCAGGGGACCGGGGTCATGGTGAGCCCTTTGATCACCAGAGGCTTGGAGTGGGGTAGACTGGGCTTCTCTGAGACCATGCTACATACATAGCCTATGTACCTGCAAGAAGAGAAGACAGGGTCATTATTTTTATCCACACAAAAGGTGTTTTGATGGAAAGGTATTTCTGGAATAAAAACCATAAGGTGTACACAAATCTTATTTTTAATTTGGGTTATTAAGTCCCAGCGATGTGAGTGATAATGACCCTTGACCTTTGCTGTTTGTTGTGCAATTTGATTGGTGGATTTGTATCATTCCCAGTGTGATTACTATGTGAGACACCGTAAACATAAGTTGATAGTTTGTAGTCAAGGAGTGACTACAAGTTTCAGATTGTTTAATGGAGTTCATGCCAATCAGCTGATCATGGATCGCATGCTTTTGTTTTAATTTCAAAAGCAGAGTTGATGAGGTCTGTTGCAGTGATCACAGACTGCTTGCTTCATCATCCAGGATGCTGTGGTGGTGGATATTGTGAAGGATGAGCAAGACAGTTTTGAAGTGGACTGTCAGTCTGAGCTCATGTATTTGAGTTAAGGTTTAAATATATTTATATTATTTATATAGTGAACTATTTTCATACAAGTTTACTGAAGTTATTATTTGTGTATTTCTGATGTTATAATAATCTCTAGTTGGGAACAAAACATAATTACGTTTACTTGGAGCTTGGTCATCCTCGCATCTGATTGGTTGGTTCTGTGACATGTGATTGAGTGGCAAGTAGTGTTTATGTTACGCCATTGAGTGTGGATACAGTAAAGTACTCTCAAGAAAGTTATCGGTCTCTATCCTGCTGTTTCTTATCAATAGAGTGACCCAACCACCACGCATCGAACCCTCATGTTACATTAGCTTCAGCTTGCAGGAAGCTGTTAGCTAGCAGACGTTATGTGTTGCTGTTCTCATACGAAGCTACATAAGATGAATCTGCTTTACTATATTAAACTGTAGTAGTGTCAGTGTTCTTTGTGGTGACAAAGAGGACCGTCAGTCTGAGCTGCATTAATACTACAAGGAAGCATTGTGAGCTGAGATAGCATAAGTTGTGTCGTGCTGTTCTCTTAATTACATCAGATGAAACTACTGTACCATATTAAACTGTAACAGAGCTAGTGCTCTCCGTAGTGATATTCATTTAGTAACATGCATTTTTAGTCAATACTCTGCATCTTGGACTCTTGTTTTTCTGTAGTCAATATATTTGTCAAAGTTTTTGACCTCCGCTACAAACAATCCATCCCTCTCCCCTATGACCCCCCCAAACACAATCCCCTGGTGCAGCTACTGGTTAGCATCTATCATCATTCAGAAGTTAGACAAACATTTGTGGCATTGAGCCAACAAACAGAAGCTCCAAAAAGTTAGAGGTAGGTGAAACACACAGGTAAGTGCAAGCAAATGTACTCAAGGGCTTTCAACAGAATGATGTGATGCCGCCATTCCCATAAAACGCTCTTTCAGCTTGCACTAAAACTCTGACTCATGAGGGAGATCTTCCTCGAGCATGGACTGATAAGTACTTGAGCTGCTGGCTGGCAGGGCAATAAAAAGTCCATCTTTGAGTGTGTGCCAGCTCTGCAGCCTGAAACGTATGCTACAGCTGAGGAAACAGAGGACTGTTGGCTGTACTGTTTCACTTGCATTGTTTCTACCTATTCCCTAACATTAAGCTATTATGCTACCAGCTTTGTCTTTTAAATGGACATGCAAGTAAACTCAAATGACTTGTAGCTTAACTTTAGAACGTATATTTTCTTTATAGTTATAAAATGTCCAGCGTCTATGAAAAGAGATCTTGCATGCATGTTCAAAGACATGTTTTAGAGTCCAAAGTGACTTAAATTCAATGCAACAACCTACATTATTTATTTTAACAGCTGAGAAATATCACAACCTTATAAAGTAAGAGTTCTTTCCATGATTCCTGACTAAAGATGGGAGTAGCAGATAACTCCTAGGAGAGAATAATCATAAGGAGGTCACAAGCTATGAAGTAGTCTCAACATCCTGCTTGTAAGTCAGATGCAGATGCTGTTTTACAGTCCTTTATTTCTCTTTAATCATAACTAGACAAACATGTTCAGGGATGCAAACCTGCGGTGTGAGGGCCACAGTCCAGATCCAGGTCTCTTGGCGCTGAGCAGCTGCATGGCAGGAACCGGGTTGTTGAAGAGGTGGCAGAAACAGAACATGGCACAAACCAAAACGCCTGAAGGGGCACGACCATCCTGAAACATACGACACAAGACACTTTCAGAGTCAGTTTTAAACCCTGGACAGCTTTAATGTCTCAAAGCTTTACTTCCATGCTTCTTGGACCCATTTGTCCTAAGTATTTACCATCTACATCTGAATATTGCTGTAATGATTTTAATGTGAATATGTACAGATCAATGTCTTAATTCAGTGACTCAGACTTTCTGTAACTCCAGCTTCCCCTTTGTACTGTAAGTAGTCAAAAACTAAAAGAGGTGAATCAAATAAATCAAGTAAAGGATTCGTCTAATCCTAAAGCCATGTGCTTAAATAGGCCAGTATTACATGTGATGACATTTTTATGGGTTCACGTTATGATTTGAGTCAGAGTTCATTCCAGGTTAAGGGAGGCCAAACAAAAAATGTCTTGTAATCTGAAGCGGCGAAAACTGTGTTTAGAAAGGAGGTTTGGTGGAAGTTATGCAAGATGGAGCAATTTGCCAAGCCGCAGGCAAACCACAGAGACTTGGCAAAAACATGCTTCTTTACATGCCAGTGTACAGTAAGTCTGTCGCTGAATTAGAGCAGACAGAATGGCCGGTTTAACTGAATACTTGAGTATTCGTTGTACTTCAAAACATGTGTATTTCTCTAAAAGTGAAACTTGATGCTGAGGAATTTTCCAAACTTTTCTCTGTCAAGAAGAATACCGTAAATCCTCAAATATAACCCCAGGGCTTTATTTGCTTTTACTACTGAAGGTACCTGGCCTTTATATGTAGCTGGCCTCTCTGTCTGAGAGGTATTATTCATATTTTAGTACAAAGTGAGGGCCTGATTCAGTAAAGGATTGTGTGCCCAAGAAACCTGTGCAAGTGAGCCACATGAGCCTCAATCAAACATCCAAATTCACTAACAGTCTCCCACAGTTATGGTGAAATGTTTAAGCGTCATCATGCTCAAACTCATTAGTGATCAAGACAACAAGTCCTTCTTTGGATAACCTAGAAGTAATACATCTGTACACAAATTATATTTATATTACTTAAATCAGGCTGGGGCTGTGTGAGGCTCAACCTCCCACACTTCAGGATGCGTCATAACGTTTAACAGAGTACATATTCATTTATTTATTTTGAGCAAGCAGCTTTTTGTGACAGTAGCTCGCTCCAGGATGTAAGCTGATTATAAACGGTGAAATTTGTGACCTTGTCATGAACCGGCTCCACAGTTCACTGGTAAGGACTTTCCCTCTCCATCCAGCTAACCATATATGTGGATAGAATTTTGTGCAGCCAAAGAGGAGATGCTAAATCTCAGTCACAATAAGACGCGAAACTGGAGCAAACTGCACCGAGATGACCTGTGATGTAGTTCAAACCTGACGTGGTTATAATTGTACAGAGCATGCAGCTGGTGTGTGATCATATTAACTTACCATAAGTTGTTGTTGTGCAGATTATAATGTCTCTGGCTAATAACTGGAAGCCGGCCTTTATTCTCTATTCATAAAGCAAGTGATCCTTCTCAAAATGAGGAGCACAGCCTCAAATTGAAAACCAGTCTTTGTTTAAGGATTTACAGTATGTGCATTCAAATGAGATGAATCCTTACCCACATTTTAGACTGTGTTATTTCTTTTAACAAACATGAATGTTTCGAATTATATAAAAAAAATCCTGGAAAAAGACTCACATCCAAATTTGAACTAAAGTTGAACCTCCAAACTGAACAGAAAATAACACAATTCTAGAAACGTGTCTTCCCTTTGTCTTTGTCAGGGCATCACATTATCTTTTTAAATCTGCTAAGCCACAACAGAGATACAGAAACTGACTGGATTACTGAAAAACAAATGCCTGACAAGCTCGACTTCACTGTATTTGACAAGCCAACATTTCAAACATCCAGGGTTGGACATATTTAAAGGAGAGGAGGAGAGTTTACTGTTGAACCCACATTTCTTACTGAGTGTAAACTGAATTTCTAAGATTATCACTCTTCATTGTTTCTCAAAAGCTCAACAGCCAAGGGGACAAATCACATATTTTGGCATAACTGAATGATTGTGCAGCAAAAAGGGGAACACCACAGGATTCTGACCGTTTCAGTCTTCTTTCTGGTAGCATATTTGGAGCATTATGCATAGAGCTTAAAGTGGGCAAAACAGGACAACTAAAACCTAACTACATGTGCATCATAGGACATCAAAGAAAAATGTAATTAGCTCAGCTTTGATTGATACAAACTGAGAGCAGATTGACTCTCAATCATGTAGATCACAACTTTTGATAGTTTTGCTGTACATTAATGAACAGAAAAGGCCATTGAAATAAACTGAAGGATAATGATGGATTCGTACAGGTTGATATGTGAGTGTGTCCTTACCGAGCATGTGATGACACACACGTTCTTTGGATTCTGTTTGAGCCAGTTGTGCATGTTCTTGCAAACAGCAAACAAGTTGTGGAGGCTGGGCGCCTGACGAGAAGGCCAATTACACTCTGACACCTGGAGAGAAGGGTTAGGAAAGCAAGGTGACGCAAAAACACACAGAGCCAGAGATTGAAAATAGAAAAGGCAGAAGGAAAAGGGAGGAAAGAGCAAGGAGAGACACAGGAGAGGAGGGGGGAGGAAAGGCAAAGGAAAAGTGGGAACAAAAAAAATCAGGAGGGGAGGAGAGAGAAGAGGTTGAGGTTAGAAACAGCACTGCCGCAGCAGCAGAGCAACAAAACACATCCGTTGTCATGATGAGTCATCTGCTGGAGAAACAGCAACTTCCCCTAGCAGACAGGGGGCCATCTTGGCCGTGTGAACTCCTCAGCGTAACTCCTCAGATTTCATGGATGTTTCTGCCGGAGGGTGGCAGACTTTTTTCTCTAGAGGTCCCACATGTGCCTTCCCTCAAAATACAAATCCTCTCTTGTTTGAATGATAAGTAAACTTGGACAAGTAGATTCAGGCAGACACATTTATCTTTTTGAGACAAGAGGGTTATTGCTGTGGTGAAAGAATATTTCACTCCTGTCTCGGTAAAATCCAAGGAGTAGAAGATGGTGAAGCCACAGTAAATATCCATGTACAAACTATCAGTCACACTCACCCTGTTGGAGAATTTGGCGCCGCGGTAGTTTCGCTGTGAGAGGTTGAAGACAGTGTAGTGGTCAGCATGGCGACTGTCGAGGAAGGAGCGGATGTCCTCCACGTGGTTCTGGTAGCCGATCTGAACGGACTCCGCTGGATAAGTCATCACTGGAAGAAAAATAATTCAATAGCTGAGCACGATGTTTAGAGAAATGGACAGTAGATCCACATTAACGCTTGGCTATCAGTGGTTGGACACAAAGCATTATGGGAAAGAAGCCCTCAGGAGACAGATGTACAGCTGAGTGTTCTCTAAAGGTCAAACTGCTGCAAATTCAAGAAGGAGACAGGACAGATTTATTATTTTAATTTAATAATATTTGTTTTTGTTACATTACATTTTCTTTTCTATTTTTCCATTTTATATATTTATTTTATATATTTATTTTATATATTTATTTTATATTTACTTTTTCAATTGTCTTTACTATTTATGTTTTATCTTTAATTTACTTATTTCTTAAATATTTGTCTTTATTGTTTATTGAAATACATTTTATTGCAATTCGTGTGCATTAGTCTCTCCTTAATCCATTTCTGTTTTATTTTTTGTCATTGAATATTTTATTATTTTATTGTTGCATTATTTCATTTGATTTGCATGAAAGGTGCTTTATAAATAAAGCTTGGTTGATTTAAAGGGAAAGCTAAATGTGCTAGTTTCTACACAACTGCATGAGGTTTTGCATGCTGTATGTTTGTACAGTCGAAGGAGACAAAGATGTAATGATACAATCTTCCATAAGGCAGGTCAGACAAATTGCAATCTTCTGATCTGTACAGTAGAGTTTTCAACACGATATATACTATATAAATATAGGGGTTCAAATGTAGTAATTTCATTGTGTTTTGCACATTTATAGCAACAGTCAGTTGCATAGTTTTTAGCCACAACTAAATGTGTTTACCTATGATCCGTGATGTGATGTAGGAAATATCCAGCTCCCCTTTAGTATACCTGAAAAAGACAAGAGAATAAACAATGACATTTCAAATGTTTTCCAATGCAGGTGAATAGAATGGAAAAGAGGGAATTACAAGCAAAAAAATCTAATCTTTAAAATGTGTGATTAATTGTTTTAATTCAACAAAGTGCCCAGCCTCTGCATCGTATCAGGCATGGAAAAAAGATCCTCGTAAAAGTGACAAAGCCTTCAGTAAATAAGGTAGTAGCAGTTAGTAACCTTGAAAGCCGTTGTTGAAAACAGCAGTAAGAAGCATCTATGCGTGGTTTTAACAATGGAAGAGACAGAGGAGGGGGAGGAGGAGGAGATCTGATACAGGACTCAAACGGAGGTGTGATGGCAGCTAAAGATTGGTTTGGCAGTGTTTTGTGGTATTAATTTCACACAAATGCCAGAAATTGTTTGACACTCTAGTTTTCTTGGTTGAAAAATCCACACACCCAGCATTCAAAGAAATCTTTTGTGATCGATAAACTATCCTATACGATACTATCCTAGACGCTCCATTCTTTTAGATGTCATTGAAAAAAGAAGATCGTTACTTGCATCCCCAACATCCAAAAGCTTGATCCTGCTCACCGCCTCTGTGCTCAGTGCATCAAACTACATCTCATGCATATCCAAGTAATTAGACTCAACAGGCTTTAGAGCAGAAGCTCCATGTGTCAGGCTGTGGGGAAGTTTGCTTTTTCAGGCTCAACACACTAGGCTGAACCGCTCAAGATCAAAGAAGCACCATATGTGAATTCTTCATCTGAGCATCATTGCCTTTCATTGCCAAATTTAGTTAGTCCGTATGGAGTTACTCTTAAAACTCTGAAAGCAGCTGCACTGCAGACTCATACAAGTACTCCACCACTGCTGCATGGTGATGGTGAAAGAAGGCAGGCTTATTCAACAGCATTAAGCAGTTTCAAGGTGGGGTTTTTGAGTAGGAGTTGGACTTTTCTCTGGACTTCAGACTTGCAATAGACAAAATATAGAATGTGATGGTTAAGCAGGCAGAGCTTCAGAATTTTTTCAATTTTTTCATTTATCAAGAAAAATCAGGGGCAGTTGGACTGAAACAGGCCGATGAACTAAATCGAAAGCACTTGACGAAGTTCAGACGTATTCTTCCCAAAATTAATATATCTGAGGCGTTTTTTTAACATGAAATTGAATTCAGCAGCAGCAGACCACTTGACTTCATGCTGTCCTGACATTATCAAACAGAACGCATTAGTGGGCTAATGTGTTTCCGATTGAGTTAGGTTGTTGCCCACTGTGAAAATCCCCCAAAGCAGGGTTGATCTGGGGCAGTCATCTCTGTGTGGTCATGGAGGAGTGCCATATGGCCCAGCTGCAATCCCAGACCAGGTTATGTAATGCAGTGACACTTAGCTCATCCACACTGGAGTGAGAGAAAGCTTGAAGTGTGTCTTGGGATTTTCTTAAGTGTTTCACATAAATGCATTGTAATGAAATGTGAAACACTGTGTGGCGTTGTCTTGAGACAGCAGGTAGCTGACAACATAAGAGACTGATTGAGTTCAATACATCTTGAAGAAGACTGGCAGGAGGCTATTGTTGTGTCTGTACAGTAAGCCCTCCATAATTAAGTATCTGGGCCAAAGTTTAGGTTTCTCTTTTCATCTAATTCTGCATGTTTCTTACAGTTTAAAATGAGAGACTGAAGAGTTCTCAGAGTGACACTAAAGGGTTTTGTTTGACAGCTAAGATAATATGACTTCATTTCAACGTGGGTTTGCAAAAGTGTAAATTTTATCATTTTGCAAAAATCCTTAAAGTATTTAAAAATATATATTAGAAGGTCCTGAAAACATGCCTTTAAGTAAAGCTTTTTATCTTCAACAAATGACCAAAAGTGGAGTAACTCTTTCAATGTGTTGCGTAAACCTGTGGTTTTATCTCCTTCTCTCCTGAAATAGCTTCCTGGATATAAAAGTAGAGAGAGGCAGGTCAGGTGTCAGGTTTAAACGTCCATGGCTAATAGCCGTGGAGTTTGCTAATGAGGAGCCTCCCTGACCTTGTTTGTTAGAAATGAAGACAGTTACATGGCAGCGCCGGAGTAATACAGAAAATGAAATGAGGGGAGGAAGGACGAGATTGTAAAGAACTGCAGAGCTGACACTGGGAAATGTTGTTCCAATTTTCTCGATGGAATTTGGTTAATGCTAGCTAGTTGTTTGGTTAAATATTATTGTACACAATGCATCATCATGACCACATGTGTAACAAAGTAAATACTTCACACTGATGCTCTATAGGTTTTGTATCTGAATAGGCACTGAGAAGTAAGATCATATAGAGTTAACATCCATCCATCCATCCATCCATCCATCCATCCATCCATCCATCCATCCATCCATCCATCCATCCATCCATCCATCCATCCATCCATCCATCCATCCATCCATCCATCCATCATCTTTCATTCAAAAGTGCACCATTTTTGTTATCAATCCCAGTAAAAACTTCAAAGTCCATCTACTGTCTCCAACCTCACTGGAGGTTTGCTTAGCTTGCTGCATTGGCGTACACTTGTGGTGAACTTTGAAGCATTTCAACTTGCATATGCCTGACTTTGTTTGACCTCAGAAACTTAGCAGGGTTGGGACTAGTTGGTATCTCCATGGGGGACCGTTTGTGAAAAGTATGGACTGTATAAAATATGGAGGTAGTTTCAGTGAGGTCTCCTATTGTTATCTCAAGAGGAGTTATGAAGCTTAACGATGGCAGTCATCATATTGGGAACGCTTTTTCCATCTTACAGGGAAAGAGGGTTCTGAGGCCTCATGACAAACAGTTATAACACGACCTCCTGTTAGTCAAACATTTAACGTCACTAATCAGGTACATTCATGCATAACTCTCAGTCTTAATATAATCAAGATGAGTGCAATATAAAAAAAGTCATTCCCAGCAATTTTTTTTTTATGAATGCCGCTTGGGGGAAAATTAGGGTTTGTGGTTTTATCCTCCTGCACTCTAAATATTAAAATTTCCTTAAACAAAACACTGAACCACAGTGAGTATACAGTAAGTGAATGTCAAGCAGCACCCTCCAAAAACTGCAGTTCCTTAAGTGTCCACTTGAGGCTGGCTCTGGAAGTACCGGAAATCACATACACACTAATTCAAGAAGGCCGATCTTGACAGCACAAATAACCATGATATCCATATTCATAATGACTGACACAGCTGACTTGACTGACAGACAGGAACACTGTAGCTGTTGGCTAGGAGGCTCAAAGCCCGCCTCTTTACCTCACACTAGCTCAACAGAAGTTAGGTTGACTTCAGCATTTCCAATATGGCACTTGCTGATGATAGGCTTCAAAACAGGGCTTCAGAAAGATGGCTGACGTGCAGTCTATGGTGAATGTATTGTGCCTTACAAGGCAGTGTCATTGGTGTGTGAATGTGTGCACTGAGGGTTGAGTGTGACATGTAGTGTCAAAGTGCTTTAACAGGTTGGAAGACTGGAAAAGGTCTGTAGGCTATACTGTAAGTCCAGTCTATTTGCTGTACAGCCTTCAGTGTATCCGTAATAAGGGCAAATAGTGACAGCTTCCCACACCAGGAGCCTGAAAGTCATGTTAGGACAGACTGTATCAGTGGAAGGGTTCTCTAACTGAGTCTCTAACAGCCAAGTCACACACAAACTCAAACAAACACAATTTAAGTGGGTTAGATCCCCAATGGATATTAGATTTGGCTTCCTACATTCCCTCCATGCATGCTCCTCTCCTAAAATCATAATTTACTGACTTTTTAAACCATTTATTTTCACAGCAAAATCTGCTCTATAATAGGCATGGTGAAGTAGAGTATGAGCACCAAGATAAGTAGTGACAGAAAAGTAATGGTTAGTTTGAAGTGTAACCCTTTGTGAATGTTTTTTTAACCTAACTAATCCCAATGTTACAACAGATTAAGGTGTTGTGATTCTGTAGCTTAGCCCCAGAAAAATGATAGGAGTAAGAAACATCTAGGGATGTTGACCAAAGTACATAGCAAGTGTGGATGGATACAAATGAGAGATTAAGAAAGAGACAGAATAGAAAACATAGAAGAGATGGATGTGTCTGGTGAGGGAGGAGGTTTGATAGTGGTGATGGAGGGGGCAGTCTGGGTTAAGGACACTGTGCCTTTCACAAACCCTGATCAGCCTTCCAGACTCCAGGGTGGTGCTGTTCTCCACAGACAGAGGAACACACAGCTGAGCACTGTTCCCAGATTTGTTTTCCTGCAGAAATTCCCTTCAGCCAGGTAAACAAACAAGCAGGCTGCTATAAATAATTCAGCAACAGCCTTTTTCCTTGAATATATATTACAGAGAGGCAGGAGGGAACCAATAAGGGCTAGTTTTGGTGGTATAAAGGGGCATGTGCTGTAGGGGTTTCCATTATATCAAGCATGCTCAGGGGAACTTCAACTCACAAGTGTTAAGAAAGTTAGTAAACAGGGGTGAAACAGGTTGTTGAAGAGGTCACACATAGGTCACTTAAACACTGACAGAACCTTCTAAATGCATAAAAATGAATTCATTATTAAGCAGAGACATTTTACCTCAACATGGTAACAAAAACGCCAAAAGGTTTTTGGAAACTAGAGTCAAACTCAGGCCTCTACATGCCAATACCTGATACTGAAGACTTCGTATGAAATATTTGGTGACATATCTGCAGTGTTGATGGCTTAACTGGAGTAAATCAATGAAAAGTAGCTTTAAAGGGGTGTTTTATTCACCTATAAGTAAGAATTGTTCTGTCTCTATTAACAGGGAATGAGCTCAAGATGTTAGCCAAGGGAGTGTCCCTTTACCACGCTGCATACCTGTGTCACTACAGTCACGTAGAGAACAAACCAAACAGACTCTTTTGCATTTTTTTTTAGTTTTCCAAGACAGTATTTAAAATCTGCAGACTTATTGTTAGATGCAACTTAATCTTACACACTTATTTGAGAAGAAAGAATAACACAAGAAAACACATTTATGGGTTGTCGTTCTCCTGCTGTCTTGCATCTGTTTGCAGCTACACTCATTGCCCTCAGCAGAAGAAGAAATACAGCACTGCTTCATTCTTACTGAAGTTGGGGTGGTGAACATTTTAGCTGATGCATGTTAGTCCTCTCTCTTTTAGCTCTGCTGTGGTCTTCACCCACTCCTGCAGAGAATATCTGGCAATCAAGCTGTTGGATGCTCCACTTTTGCTAACTTTGTAGCTTGTTACTTGGAAAGCAGTGTACTGTGTTAGTTCTACTCAAAATGTGCTGTGGTGGGAAACACAGAGGAGAGCAATGGGAGGGAGCTGCAAAAAGCTGCATAAAGTAAAACAGAAACATTGACCTAAATAATGTAGTTTCTATATTTTCTATGGCTTTGTCAGTATCAGTCGGTGTTGTAACATCACCAAACCGAGTCCAAGTCAAGTCTTGAGTCCCCAATGTTCAAGTCTGAGTCACCAAAGAAGAATTCAAGTTGAGTTTTAACCCAACATCTTGGACCCAGTGGTTTGGAGGCTAATGTAAACTACCAGCTTATTAGCAATGAGGTTATCAACAGTCCAAATCACTTTAGCATCCCACTCATTTTTCTGGTTGTTTCCAAAACAGATTTCCGTTTCAGTTTGGGCTGTCCTTGTCTTCTCCTCAATGGTTCTTTTACATTTCAAACATATTGCACTGCTCTTGCTTTCATTTGGTGTGAAATGAACCTCTTGAAGCAACCTGGCAAAACCACTGCAGAACAAGATGGCCCGAAAATAAGCTGAACACACAGGTCAAGATAGTTGCAGTCCTCCCGCCAAACTAAATAAATAATTTGGGCTTTATGCAAAAAAAAACAGTCTTTATCAATGAATAAGTCAGAGTCCTCTTCATCTTCTGAGTACTTATGCAGCCAATGTTAGAGTCAGAGTCCAAGTCCAAGTCATCAGTGCTTTAGTCCAAGTCGAGCCATGAGTCCAAAAATCAGGACTCTGGTTGGACTCGAGTCTGAGGCGTTGACTTGAATTCTACAACACTGGTATTAGCAATCTCATTAGACGGAAGCATACCAATCCAATTAAAAAATAACAAAAGGAGCAGCTTTAGGCGACGCAACAATCCCCTATTAGTTGATAATACTGGGTCTTTTATGTTGTTTATTTTGATCAGGCATTCTCGTCAAACTGCCGAGGGTCCTAGTGTAGCATACATGAGAGCAAAGGTTATTCGTGACATGCAGTGAGAAGAAAGTAAGTAATAAAAAGTTTATTTCCCAACTGTGCATGTGGGATTAATGTTGTGGGTAGTGTGCACTATTTCTGTTTATGAAGCTGTGAAATATCTATCTTTGTTAGCATGTTGTATGACTCACATGTTGCATGTGATTACATGTGTGTATGTGAAACGACAGCTAAGCTAATTGTTAGCTATTTCTGTTAACTTTAATTAATTAATTAATCTATGTATTTATTTATTTCTATTTTAAGGGAGCGCAAGTTAGCCACTAGTCCAAATCTACACCAGACTTTAATATATTTATTCTGCTAGAGTATGAGTCAGTTAAGATGTAGTAGTTAGAGCTGGGGGATATTATTTATTATATGTGTTTGTATTTAAATTCACTTAACAGAAACCACTCGTTCATCCATTCAGTTTATTAGACATCATTCAGTCATTGGTCTGTGTCATTGCAGTCATAGCTTAACATTAAACAACTTGAACTGTGTTCCATATGCACCTCTACTCTCTGACCAGAGGTATCGTTCAGGATAAAGAGGTCCCAGCATCATACATCTCACACTTGTAGTCTTCAAGACAAGCACTGAAATAAAGAATGCCATGTTGCGTTTGTGTCGCCTAGTTGTGAGACAGCTCAAAGTCTGTAGTTCAGTTTTCTTTCTATAAGTTATGTTATGCCGTCCACGCTCCACACATTGTTCTTGTCAGTTCCAGCCAAAAAAAAAAGAAGATTTCTTATTAAGAAAAACTTAGCAGCATTTACCTTGACACAGGTTTAATTATCCAAAGCAAATGGTGCTTGACAAGAATATTTGTCACGGATTTGAAAACATAATTCATCTTCATAAAATTAGATTGAATGGCTCTTTTAAATAAGCTCATTTTTGCGGGCTGAAATGTAGCAGCCTTATCCCTCTCATTATGAAAGTTGGCTTAATTTTCAAGTTTAACCCTTAAGCCTGATTTAGACTTCTGCCTTGAATCAACGGCGTAGCCTACGCCGGAGGTCTGCATAGCTCCTGTACCTACGCAGAGGCCTACGCACGTAGCTGACGTGCACCTCCTCCAAAATCTAACTACTCATGGAATCGACGCGGACCGCAATCCCTGAGATTGGTCCGCTCGTCAGCATTATATTTCACACATTTACAGCACTACCGGGATCCCTGCTCATCGGCCGCACATCGGCCGTGTATTTCATCTCCTCCTCTCTATTCTTCATGTAATCATGTCTGTATGATCAACAGCAACATGTATCAGCTGTAGATTAACATAACACGCTCTGAATCTCTGTGGAAAAGTAAACAGAGATCGTAGCGGGGCCGGAAGCAGGCGACCAGCTGTCAGAGAGAACGCACTGCCCTCAAGTGTTTCGGCAGAGAACTGCTGCTCGACACAGACACATCGACGCACAAGTATGTGGTGCTCATGTCCGCGTCAGCCCCTGCTGCGTAGGGTCAACGCAGAAGTTTAAATCAGCTTTTACAGATAAACTACAAACAGGGAGAGTGGTAAAACCAAGAACTGTGTTGATCTACTCTGCTGGATAGCCAACAGTTTATACCTCTGTTTGCAAGATGTTCATGTATTTATAAAGTAAAGAATAGTCCCTCAACTTTGGGAAATAACTTGTGTTGTCACTGTTCTTACTCTTCAATTTAAAAATGTGCTAAGAACAGCAGCAGAGTTAACTCTTCAATGTGCCACATCACAGCCTGACAGTCAATGTGGACACTCCTCAAAGAGAACCTTGCTGCTTTAGACTGTGGCACATTATTTCACCTCTGCACATCTACCTTCCCTTTCTGAAGGCTTTCTGCTGGTAACTAGTGCAGCCTGCTTCCCACCGCCCCATTATCCCAACCACCCACTCACACATACATCTACTGTCTACGCAAACACACACTGACACACAGCAGGGCCCTAATGAAATGAATCCTTCTGTATCAGCAGTGCACTGGCCATTTGGCACAATGAACCGCCATGAATAATTCAGACAGGAGAGGAGCGATAGACGGCAATGAGAGGGGAAGAGAGGAGAGGAGGTGGAGCAGAGATGAGAGGCTGAAAAACACGAGGGTACAACAGGACAGTAGTGTGAGTTTGCCACGGTGTGAGCAGCAGAGAAGGAGAGGCACAGGAGAGGAATAATCACGATCGAACTTGCTGAGTCAATACCGAGAGAGAGAGTGTGTGTCTGTCTGTGTCTGTGTCTGTGTGTGTGTGTGTGTGTGTGTGTGTGTGTGTGTGTGTGTGTGTGTGTGTGTGTGTGTGTGTGTGTGTGTGTGACAATACAGAGGCCCCTTTGTTCTGCCCTGTGCAGATGCCTGTGCACAAACACACTGGGACGAGCGAGCCGTGCCAGACTCTGCTAACCTCCCTCTCTCCTCCTTCCATCTTTACTGCTCTGTTTCACTTCTAAAGCTGATGCAGACTCAGTTTACACTGCAATCAGCAGCTGAAACAACAATCAATCAAAGTAATCACCAAGGGTCATATTGATGAGATAAACACTTGCATGATCCAAATGTTTCATTACTTAAGCTGAGTTTCTGCAGCAAATGAATTCTTCCTCTAAATAAGGTAATCTGTTGTTGGGGATCTACAAAATAAAAGTCTCAGATGTCAAATGATTCAGTGCAGGGAGCGACCAAGTCTGGGCTTTGTGCCAAAAAACTCTTTCATACAACACCATCAACAGCTTCATTTCTCTGATACCACATTTGGTGTAGAGCTTTTGTAATACACATTGTTGAGATATAATAATCTTGTCTCGTTATGTGATGATTAATTCTGTTTTGCTTTGTCTCGGCTAAATCTCACTTGTCAGAGAGATTGTAATCAAAGGGTGTCTTCTTTGACGTACAAAGGTTATATTCCTGCAAAGTAAGACGAGTGACACTGGTGAGGTTATGGGTATGAAGCACTCAGGTGCAATGAAAACTGAGAAAAATAAGACATCTAGCATATAAAACCTACATCCCAAACTCATGTTGCTATAGTATGCAAAATGACACTAGACTTAGTATGCTTTTCTGCACACAGCAGTGTTTTCTGCTCATTTCATGTACTGTCACACTGTGCGATTTTAGTCCACAGTTTCTCACACTGTCAGAAATCTGCTAGCTCTGCTTATTGTTGGTTGAGGAAACTATCTGCCTGTGTGAATGTCTCAAAGTGTACTGTGCCAAGGTCAATCGATACCATCAGAACCATGATTACTGCCTGATCTAGCAGACGTAATGTTTCGGGACCCTTCCTCCCTGAAAATCAATTGTTTATTCCCGTGCGGTGTGACAAAGTGAACGATAATCTAGGCCACATGTAGGATGAGAGAGTCTGGCATGCTTGATTCTTCTTTCTGCCTTCTACAATGTGTTCCATCATGGCAGTGACGTTGACCAATGAGAGTACAGAGTGCTCTGCATGCGCAAAAGCCATAAGTGTAAACAAACAAAATGGCAATGCGACAGGAAAATGTTAAATTGGTGCTAGGATGCGAAAGTACGAGACAGAGGAGAAGTTAGTCGAGCACTGGCGACAACATCTCTTCTTCAGTGATGTGTCATCCAGGGACGACTACGAAGGACTGAACAAACAGAAAAGTTTGCGTGATTGTTGTCTAGCTCTTCTTCTTTACCGTCATCATGAGTGGTATCCATAGACTGTATAAAATATGGACGTAGTATCCATGACATCACCCATCTGTTTCTGAAGCGCTGTTTTGAGGCCAATCGTTGACAGGTGCCATATTGGAAATGCTGAACTCAACCTAACATCTGTTGAGCTAGTGTGAGGTAAAGAGGCGGGCTTTGAGCCTCCTTGCCAACAGCTAGTGTTCCCACCTGCAGGTCAAGTCAGCTGTGTCTCTCATAATGGAAAACTCATAATCTTAATATCTTGGAAACTGCTTTGTTAAGAAAAAATCGTCCCCCGTACAGTGTGTGCCGATAGAGAAATGAGCTATCCAGACTACACTCGTTTTTTGTACCAGGCTGTAAACATGTTTATTTCTGCTGTAAAGATCGTCTTTTTTGAATGGGTGTGTATGTGGTTTCCGGTACTTCCGGAGCCACCCTCAAGTAGACACTCAAGGAACTGCAGTAACACTTCCACATTGGCTTCAATTCTTGCGACCAGAGGTTCCAACTTGGTGGTATCACAGTGTATCCTCATGTAGTTCGACCCTTGCATTAAGCTACCTTTTCCACCTGACATCCACAAATGTTATCACACTTCATTCAGAACAAGCTCAGCTGAATTAAGAGCAGCCTGTAGCCAATGTGCCTTTTTTCCCACTGACTCTCACATTAGTTTTAAAGCTATTCAGGAAGCATAGGGCGGTTATTACTTGTCTTTTCCATGACCCTCTTCCAGTAGGTGGTTAATCCAGGGCATGCAGGACTAATGGACTTTTAAGTGCTCTCCAACCTGTGCCAACTAGCCAAGCAAATCACAGGTGATGGCAGCAGCAAAAGTGAAATGAAATAAAACTAGTCGCTGCTTCTACCTCCAGAAGGCAATGAGCGCCAATCTGTGTCCTTTGGATTCATTTGGACAGGAATAAGAGTAGAGGCTCATGACCAGTTTTAATCTTTGAAAAAGGGGGAAAGGGATGCCGAAGCCAAGGGGAAAGAAAACTGAAAGAGGCTGCAATGATGGATAAATTAATCTCCTATAGGAAGCTTTTGATCACAGCTTTTGCTTCTTCAACTTCTAGTTATCCCTGAATTAGATCTCACAGCTTATGTTACCCTGCAGCAGTTTGCATCAACACAGGTATTTTCTGATACCATAGATATTCTCATCCAGTCTGGATATACTGTATGTTTGACAATATTTTTAAAAAATAAGGTATTAGGGATGGACATTTCATACTATAAAATACTATTCGATAATCATTGGCATCTATTCAACGATTATTCAAATAATCAGCCCCCCACACACACACATACACATACATACACACACACACACACCTGTCCCATTAACAGCCCATTTGTGTGGCAGTCACGTTAACCAGCAGCTGGACAAGGTGCTGCTAGTAGAGAGCAATGACAGCGTCTGTCTCAATCTTTATGTCGGTATTTCAGTGACGCAGCGCAGCGTTTGTGTTTGCATTTTACAGCCATGCTTTGTCTCTGAAAATACGTGTGTAGTAGTGTGAGGTTCAGAAATGGAGAAAATCACAGCGACTGTTTCTAATGTTTTCTTCTTCTTTTGCTATTTAATGCAGTTAGATTTCTTCTTCTTCTGTTACTTAATACGGTTAGCAAACAGCTTTAAGACGCTCTGTAGCCACCGTCTGGCAGGAATACTGTATTACAACCAGGCACAGCTAAAAAACGATGAAAATTGTACTTTTAAAATGAGAAAATATTCGAAGTAACTCTTTGATTTTCACAAAGTGAACGTATATTTAAATTTTCAAAAATCATTGCCCATCCCTATAAGATATAACCACATACTTTTCTCGATCTACTTCTGTCTTTTGGAAAACATGCAACAAACTGCAAAGAGTTTCTTGAGGCGTTTGATGCAACTGAAAAACCAGAAGCAGTTAGTTCAAATATTGGATCGGAATGTTTCAACTTCTTTGTCATAGTGATGTTAGGATATCTGTAAGAGGCTTAAACATCCCAAGTGATGCAAAGATGTCAGAAAAACCCTGTGCTTCAAACCAGAAGTAATGATCAAATCTGCAAAGCCAGGCAAAGTTTGGTTAACAGTCAGTGTAGCATCAGCAGATGAAAGCAGTTCATCGAGTGTTTGTGAAAGAAAATGTAACTTACGTGGAAACCTGAGACATGACCTTTGTGGACGTGTCTTTCAGCGTGTCTTTCAAGTTGTCCTTAAAGTTGCTGAAGAACTTCCCTGCTCCTCCCTTCACCATATCCAACAGTCCTCCGCCATAGTTGGCGTCCATCTCTGGGGACAGAGGAAATTCAACAAATCAGAACAAAGCACACAAATTCATACCACGGATGATAGGCGAGGCACATTTCCATTCCCATTTTTCCTCAATGAAGAAAAAATCAACTTGTATGCAGATGACGTATTTCATTATTTATGTGTGCCAAAAATCATGATCCTTTAATCCCAAACTGCCTTATAAAGGGATTTTAATTTGACTCAAGCGTTGAAGATATGAGTCACAGCACCACTAACAAAGTAAACACATGTGTAGGTGTAAAGGCATGACAGACAAGGACACAAGAGACATCACACACACACAACCGAGAGCTGTGTTTTGCAGTGTATGTGCGCGTGTGTGTAGTACACTGTGAAGAGTAAGCAAGTGTTGGACCGCATTCAAGTGTCATATCTTAGTCAGCAAACCTCTGCTGTTCTGAGATTTTCCCTCCCTCTCCCCTTCATATAAGGCGACCACTGTGGGATCAGTGGAGATTTAACTTGGCAATACTGAGAAATCTCTAACCTTTAACACAATGCAGGTGAAAAAAAATCACCCTCAGCTGGGAATTTTGTGCATGACAGCGTCAGCCCTCTAAGCACTCAGGTTCATCAAAAAAGTCTTTCATCATTCTGTTTGCTGGAAACCGCCCTCAGACAAACCAACAGTCAATCACTTTGTGCTCGAGCTGTAGAGTTTAAATGAGGAGGGTGGACTTGCTTTTTGAAGCCAAGGTTGTTATAGTCGCGACTTTGAGTTTTATGGAACTGACCGACCTTAGCGAGTCCAGAAAAATATCAAGTTTTGGGATAGGCTGAAACAGCTGTGTGCTCAGATGGAGTTTGTTTTTTTGTTTTCAAATCTAACTAACTTAGAAGTCTGCAGTCTGTGAGCATTTGTGTGGCAGTACAATGAGAACAGTGAAAAGACGAAGAGAGACAGAGACAGAGAGTGCAGACTTTGTGTTGCACTAGCATTGACACTAGCATCTATGGCAGACATTAAATCTGTTATTCACAGTTCAACGTCAGATTATAATTACTAATAGTGCTACTGCTGTGTCATGCTTTAAAGCTCCTGTGACAAACTTTTAGGTTGGGTCATTTTTGGCAGTCCCTGTGGTCAAAACAAGATGATTTACCTCTTTGTTGATCTTATCTTTCAGAGCAGATGTGTGTCTAACATGAGTCTGGTTCTGCTGGAGGTTTCTGCCTGTTAAAGGAAGTTTGTCCTTGCCGCTGTAATTTGCTAAATGCTGCAAAATGCTCTGCTCATGGTGGATGGTGGAGATCAGACTGAGTCCTGTCTGGGACTTGATCCTATCCTGTCTTGATGTTGGGTCTTTGTTAATAATATAACAGAGTATGGTCTAGACCTGCTCTATTTGGAAAGAGTCTTCAGATAACATTTATTGTGATTTGGTGCTATATAAATTAAGATTGATTGAATGATCTTTTACATGTGTAAACAGTATTTTACAACAAAAATGAAAACCCTTCTTTATTTTAAATGTCTACACTGTGGGGCACCGGTGGCCTAGCGATTTAGTCTATAGTCCTTGTTGTACTGTAGAGCTCCCTGGTTCGACTCCCTGCCATGACCAGTTACGATAGTAACGATACGATACGATACGATACGATGTCCTTTATTGTCTCGTAGAGAAATTTGTCTTTGACATCAGCGCTGCACATGTTACCTGCTCTTTAAAAAATCAAAATGACAACAAGAACACACATATAAAATACAATAAATAATAAACTCTTAAAGAGCACCATAACACTGTCCCAACCATAACAGGCTATTTACTATTTAAAATTTGCTGCATGTCTTCCCCTGCTCGCATGTTTCCTGTCTCTCTTCAGCTGTCCTATCAAAAAATGTATACATTTCCAAAAAATAGAACTTTAAATGTCTGTAGTGCAAAGTACAATTAATCTTTGCCGTGGAAAAACTTCAAATTGATCTTTTATTTTTTTTATAATTGCGTTATTTTTTCCCAAGCAAGGATCAAGAGTTTCAGGTAAAGACAAGCAGCCCATACTGCCCATATCTCAGAGGAGTTCCGTGGAGAGTAGGGTGCAGGTACTATGTGTGTAAAACTCAACTTTAAATAAAGCTGACAGTCAGTAATGAGAGTATTTTGAAATTCTCTGCCGAAAGGAAACTTCTCAAAGTCTAGAAGAAAGCTGAACCTTGCCTTTTCCTTTGCCTGAGGTTTGTAAAAGTTTGAAATGTCAAGTTGAGTTTGGAAAGCGTGATGTCATCATTGTTCATTCGGCCAGTTAGTAGTATATTTGAGAATGAAACTTGTGGGAGATGGTTCATTATGATGTGTTCATATCGGCTGCTGGTAACTCCCCTAAAAGCTTAACGTAGGAGGACTAGCTCATTTGCTGTAGCAGGATGTTTTTCTTTATGCCAGTGGGTCAATGTGTTTTGCTTTTTTTTTAGCTGTGCACACCTTTAAGTCATATTTCTGAGCACTTCCAGATAAGGAAATGTTCATATGTGAGAATTCATATTTCAATCTTTCTTTGTTGGAGAAAAATACATTTCAATGTTGCCAGTTTTTCTATTTTTTAGATAACTTTTGTACTGCAATGTTTCTTAGCTGTTAATTTTAACAGCAGACTTTCACACTCAGGCAAACACTCACAAAGACTTTCTAAACACTGTATGAGAGAATCTATCTGGAGAGGAGCAAGAGGGTGAGAAAAATGTATCTGATTAATAATAAACTCCTTCGCTGACTTCCCCCTTTTCTCTGTCACAAACTCAACTTGTCTTCTTCCATTCCTCTCTTTTCTTAACCAGTCCCCTCATCTTGCTTGGCTTCACATATTTTTCAGACAGTTCTTGGTGGGTTTCTATATTGAGACTTTCTGACTGCAGAGAACTGACAAGGATTTTTTTTCTGAAGAATAAAGCTCCTGCTTGTTGAACTCTCACAGCACAAGATCCTCAGAAAGTCCCAAAGTCAAACTATGAAATCCAATTTGACCAAGGGAGTCAGAGAAAATGTTTTAATTAAAAAATGTAAAACTGACAGCATGAAATAAGTTTAGTTCAAAACCTCAAGTCCTATCACCGGCTGGACTTCTTTTTAAATATATCAAACAGCAGGTTTTAGATTAAGAGGTCCAGGCTTTAACCAAATCAAATTGTTGTGATCTTGGAACTCCTCATGAAGCCTGTTTTATCTGGTTGAAGTGATCACAGTTGATTTCAGGATATAATTGCATATTTTAAGGCTTCATGGTTTTTCCCTCACCCATCGTACTTTGAGATCAGACATCTCGTCTTGTTTCCAAACTCCCCACTGAGAAAGACAAGGAGCCAAAGTGTTTGCAGTCGGGGCCCCAAGGCTCTAGAAGAATCTTCCCAAGGAAATCAGATCAGCTGTCTCAGGGATCTCCTTTAAGTCCTTCTTTATGAACAGAGGGTCTTTCCTAATTAACTTAAGTCTGACATTTCTTTTCACAGTTTTTCTTGTCTTTAAAACACTCTTCTTTTCCTGTTCTTACCTTTTCACATATTGTATTGATGTTAGTTCTTTTGCGACCTTAAAAACATATTGACTTTGAGTCTATACTGGTCTTATTGTTCTGATGCCTTTGTGAATTAATTCCAAACAATCAATGAATTAATGAAGATTGAAAAAGAACGAAACTCTAAATCAAACCGGCCACAGAGCACGGAGATTAGATCGTACACAGGATCCAAAGATTAGATGTCCAGCTAAAAATGTAGACAAACAAAAAAAGGCTTCTTTCAAAAAAATCTGTAGTGTTTTCGTGCTCTCACTTATCCCAGTAGAAAAACATTCACCATTCATTCTTACCTCCTTATCTATATTCAGGGTCACCGTGTGCAAAACTATTAACCTAACAAAGTGAGTACTGACATATGTATACATAACACATAACAACAGGCATCAAACTTTTCCTATATTTACCTTCAATCAAATAACAATAAATTAATTAATTAAAGCAAAATAATCAAATATATGAAAGGATGGAAATAGATCAAACTAGTATGGCTGATGTTGTTGTTGTAGCACTATCACAAAATAAATAACAAGAAGCAACTTTCAGTCTTAAACTAAAACTAAAGCTAAGGATTTTTTCTAATTGAAGATGAATGAAGTTAAAATTTGGTTTGCACAACAAAACTGATGATGAAAATCATCAAAACTGACATTCTAACATGAACAGACGACACACACTCACTCACTCACTCACACACAAACAAACACATGCATGCACAAAAAGAGGCAATACAACTAGATAAGAAATCATGACAGCCGAGCACTACCTTATTTAAATCCCACATTTGTCTTTAAATCTCACAGCCTCCGACTGAAAACAGTTTTTTTTTTAACATTCTGGGAAATTGTAAATTGTTGCACAAATATTTGAACTGTCCTCGCGTTTCTGAGGTGAAAGAAGTTGTTTGTTTCATTTTTAGTAGAAATAAGGAACTAAAACTGAGCACCCCAATATCGAAGCAATTTCTAAGCGATCTGATTATAGATTGAATCCCTTGTTCACCTCATCCAGCTTTATTTGAAAAACATCTATTCATAAAAAAAATTTCCTAACGAGTCTCTTCTTCTGCAACGTGCAACCGGTGCATATCATGTGGCCACTCACTGAATACAACAATGTGCATGTGATGTTACTAGTTTGTCCGTTCTGTGCTCCTGCGGAAACATGGCGATGCATGGATTCTATGTACAAACAAAAGGTTCATTCTAAGTTAACAACAGCCAAGCATTTTTTATATCCAGGCGATTAAACACTCTATTAAACGTACTTATGAATATTATGTACCATTTCCTCCCAGTCTGTTCTGCTTAATGCTGCTAAGAACTCCACACTGCACCTTAAACTCCTGAATCATTTGATTTACAAGTCTTACTCCAAGCTCGTGCAATCCAATCACTGACGCACCTTTTTTTTTGTTAAAGAAATAGTTTCACATTTAGAGGAAGTCGCTCTCTTGTTTTTTCCCTGAGGGTTAGATTAAAAGGTCAGTCTCTTATATGTCTGAACACTGATGTGAAGCTGCAGCCAGCAGCTTATTAGCTTAGATTAGGAAACAGACAGGAAGACACAGCTTGCATGGCTCTGTCCAAAGCAATAACATCCTCCCTCCAGCACCTTTAAGGAGCATGGATTCACATATTATATCTTATTTGTTTAAAACATACAAAAATTAAATCTAAAAGCAGGATCTGTTGCTTTTAGACAGAGCCTCACTTGCTGTCAGTTATAATGCTGGGCTAACAGCTAGCTGTAGCTCACCATAGCTTTATTTTCAAAACATAAACACAAGAGTAGATTTAAATCTTCAAAACAGAAATTTTAATTTAAAGAGTGTATTTCTAGGGAAGCTGGTCTAGAAGTGTCCCATAAACAGAGACTATAGTCCTCATCGTAGAGGTGACTTGTTCTACTTCCAGCCTCAACCATTGGTTGCATGTCTGCCCCCGCTCTCTGCACCCCATGTTTTCTGTCACTCTTCAGGTGTCCAGTCAATGAAGGTAAAAATGCCCCAATATATATATATATATATATATATATATATATATATATATATATATATATATATATATATATATATATATATACATATATATATATATATATATATATATATATATATATATATATATATATATACATATATATATATATATATATATATATAAAAGATCAATAAAATAATGCATGTCAGAAAATATTGAACTATTTGTTCATTATGTTGCCATACAAAGTATGGCAGGGAAAATGATCAAAAAATTAATCAAAACTCACATTCAGAAGCTCGTATCAACGTCATCTTGGCCGGGTCGGTTATTTCGTGTTTTGTTTTTTTATTCTGTTAATACATTTTTAAAAGTTCTGTTAATACTTTACTGACTCCTAAATTTGACAGTGTTTCCCATGCATATATATATATTTTTTTTAATTTAACCTTTATTTAACCAAATGAGACCTATTGAGATCAAGACCTCCTTTACAAGGGCGACCTGGCCAAGAGGTCAGCAGAACACGTCAAAATAAATAGCACAACTCAAGAGCAGCATATATACAGACAGTATGTAGAAACAATCAATAATTTAAAAGTGCAACTAATTTGTAAATAAAGTGCAATTTGTGATCAAAACACAGGCACTGCTCTGGGGTCTGTCTTTCATTAAAGATGGAGTCAAAGGCGTCAAGTGAGATAAGATAAGATATACAACATGATGGCCGGCCATCCTGGTATAATCTTAGATGCCTGTGCTATGTCTAATCATCGACCAGTTTTACTTTCTTTCTTTTTTTTAAAATCCATTTCATTTCACCTTCCCGTTTCACCTTCATGTGTGATCAACGATTCAGACGATCTCTCGTAGCTCTCTGCCCTTCGGTCTGTTAACCTGCAGCACCTGACACATGCTCTGCAATGGACAGGAGGAGAGGTCCTCCAGTAGTTCCCACCTGAATGCTTGGACTGAGGAGCGATGTATCATGTAAAATATGAACGTTCTCATACCGCTGTTTTAAAAGTTATGTGCAGCTGGTTACACTAACTTTTGGAATCTCTGGGAAATGCTACGTCATAAACAAGGTGTTTGCACGTGGAGCACTTTTTGTGATAACTGAATATCAAGTGAAAGATTACAAAGTGTGTCTTTATGAAACACGCTGCTGATGCTGTCGAAAGATCAGACGCAGAGAAGAGAAACAGTACATTATCGAGGATGTGGCTCCCATAGTTACAGAGGAGCACCGTGGATTTAAACACCTCATCAAGGGAAAATGAAAAATGTATTACTCATAATTAAGGTGAAATGTTGAACTAATTATGATATTGTTTTAAGGCCATATTACTCAGCACTAATACTAAGCATGACTCTACAGAGGTATGCAAACTGCTGTTTCATCACTAAGTTTGCTCTATTTTTAACCTTCTTACTATGCAAATTTCCCAGCCGGTGAGCATGACAGCACGTATTAGTAAAACCTGAATCTTGCTCTGCTTGAAATCGAGAGCTATATAAATTCAACCTGGATCTGCCAATCATGTTGCACCGGTAAAGAGGCAGCTGCAGTGATGGAGGAAAAAGAGGTAGAGAAGGAAAATCGGGAACATGACTGCAAGGAAAAGGAGCGAGAGACAGTTTGAGTTTTGTCTAGAAGGATGAATTTGTTGCTGGAATATGTCTCCCTCCTTCTCCAGCTCCAAACCTTTCTCCCTCAATATCCGGCTTGTGTGAATGACACAGATGGAAGCATACACACAACATTAAGCTTGACAAGCAAACACATAACGCTGTGCTCTATCTCAGTGCCACGTCACAGTAAGAGGTTTCGTTTAGTCCTGGACTGGAATGACTGCAGTGTACACTGACCTGCAAAGTTTCTGCTAGATGCAGCTATGATGTGTCCTTTCTTTGATAACTCATTTCTTGTATATCTTTGTGTCTATTTTATTCCTTTCTCTTCATATCTGTCTATTTCTGCTGGCTTTCTGCTCTATGTGCCTCTCTTTCTGAGGCCAGATGGATGTGGGAGTGAGCAGACTGCAGAGCCAGTTACAGTGACAAACAGTGCCATTACAGACACCAGGGGAGGCTCAGAAACAGGCAGGTAATCCAGCAGCAAAGCCCAGCCGCTCACAGACAGAGCGAGCGGGACATCAACCGAAAAGAGAGCTCTTAGCTTCACCAGAGAGAGAGGGGGGGATCAATGGATTGTTTGAAAGTGTCTCCCTCCTTGTGGAGTGCCAACCTTTAACCCTCACTGTCAGGCTTTGTGTGAATGGGACAGACAGGTGGATACATTGGCACACACACACACACACACAGGCAGGGATGGGCACACACACATGAAAGAGAGCATCCAAAAAAAAAAGAAGGCCTGGCAGAATAGACAGACATCTGACACCGGAGCCCACCACTACCCCCTTCCCCCTCGACCCCAATCCTCTTCCTCACTGACCCGCCCTCCCACCTTCCTCATCTTTTGTTTCACATGAGTGTTCATCCTGGGATGCTGGCTGACTCCACGGAGCACTGCAGTGAGGTGAACACAGGACACACACTACACCAGATGTGATCAATCAGTGGCCTGAGGACCTAGTCTAGTCCTCTAATGATCTCAATTTGGCCCTTTGATAATTAAGAGATAGGAGTGTTTTTCTTTTTATAAAGCTTTAACTTAACTGGCTGTTTTGGGGGATTTAGGAGAATCCAACTCTAATCAAATGTTATGTGCATTTCTGCATGTATCGAAACAAAAAAATAATGAATGTTTACACTGTTTGAAAGATAGAAGATCAACATTTTATTGACAATAAATTAAATACGATGAATAGTTTTGAAGAAGAGGGAATTACAGCTGGTTAAAGGTGGATTGGTGAAAGATGTTAAGTGCAACCATGTGGTTATTCAAACTACTTTTTTCTTTTTTACGACAAAACAGTGCATTGTTAACATATTTAAGTTTATAGTTTTATAGATTAAATATAGGAAATGTAAACATTTGGCCTCTTGCTTTTGAGTTTTTCCAAATTTGTCGCTTCAAGAAAATACCCTCAACAGGCATTAGTGCTTTGTAGTGCACATGCACATTTATTGAAATTACAAATTGCTGCCTTTTGTGCAGTTACTTAAAGGCACATTCTCACGTCGCGATTACTCTAATTGCAGATGTAATCGCGATGTGAGAATGTGCCTTTAAGTAACCGCACAAAAGGCAGTGATTGGTAATTTAACTAAATGTGCATGTGTCTAGAAATGTTAAAAACTCCTCCGATTGTTGGAGTTTGTTTGGTTACGTTCATCAGTTGCACTGACAGTCTGGTTTGTGTGTGCATGCAGTATGATGTATGGTCAAATGACTATCCAGCTTGCAGAGCTCAGAATACACAACATGGATGTAGACGAGCAGGAGCATGATGAGTAAGCCGACGCTGAAATGGTGGCAAAAAAAACTGCAACGTCTGCTAAATGGAAATATTTTGGATTCAGATAGCGACACAAAGAAGTGCTAGCAAAGCTTGCAAAGTTAGAGTCGCTACGTCATGTGGCAACACACTTGTAATAAGTGTTTCTTGAAAAATAAATCACATCCTGCTTTTTTCTAACAGACAAAGGTGTCATTCATCAAGAAGTGTGGCCATGCAACATCTTGCACTGTGTAAAAAGGCTTATTAGCAGCATGCAGCTCTTCACTTGGTCTTGCCCTACTCCCTGCCCGTGGTTTCAGACATTAAAATCAACAGTATAAGAAAGGCAATCGATGTTCTTGTTTGCGTTTTTAGGTCATAAAAAGACATCAATATTGATTTCAGTCTTTTTCATCACTAGCTGAAGACTCCTCATAGAAGCTTTAAATTAGTTTACTTCAAAAGAAAACCCCATAACATTACAACTAATAAACTATATTGAAGCGAATGTTTTGCATGGTGGCTGTGCTTTTATATTTTCATCTGACTGATAACAGCCCACGTAATCTCATGCAGGATGGGCCAAACAGATAAATAAACTCTAAACGAGCAGAATAATTAATTAGTCGTTGTTTGCTACAGAACAGAGACAAACGTTAGCTGCCGTTATTACACTTTATTAATCTCACATGACTGAGTGGAATGTCATAATAAGGATGAAGTGTCAAAACAAATGACTGAATTCAACGGAGCAAGTCGGCGCTTTGTCTCCGGATTAATGACAAACAGACGGATTGTAGCGTGCGCCTTCAGCATTATTAATCATCTTTATCAGTTTTTTATTGAACACCTTCGGCTTGTGATTCATCATTCATGATCAGTTGACTGAAGTTTTGTGCTTCTGCTGCTTAAAGCTGAAGCAGATTGTATCCTCTTAAATACAAGATTACAGTTATTACAATCAGTTTCAAATTAAAAGCCAGAGTGGGAAAGCCAAATGTGGTTCATTCATGGTCACTCATTTTGAAAATAGGCTGTAAAATGAGTTTGGATACTTCGTGTAAAGTATTAAAGTATTTTGGACATTGAAACCTATTTTATGCCCTTATTTTGCAGTATTTAAAATGTTGTGCAGTTTCTTAATCTAGGTCAAATGACTGTCCACTAATGTTTTTAATAGTTTACACATCGACCGCTGACTTTGAGTCTAGTTGAAACTGTATTTCAAGCAGTTTAAATGCTAAAAAAAATAGCTGTACTACAAATTGTGATGCATGGTCAATTACTGAAAACTGTATAAAGTAGGCTACACTAATAAATATACAAATTGCAGAATTTTTTCAACACTAAAATGTGTACTATTTTCAGCCGTGGATTTCATATAATGTGCTTAATACATGCATACCTGTGATCTAAACCAGGGGTGTCAACCTAATTTCAGTTCAGGGGGCACATACAGCCTAAGTTGATCTGAAATGCACTGGACTATTAAAATCATAATATAATAACCTATAAATAACGACAACTTATATTTTTCCCTTTGTTTTAGTGCAAATAAAGTACAAGTACATTCTGGAAATTTTCACATTTAAAGAACTATCTTTCTACAAATACAGCAAGTCTCAAAGTGGTGCAGAATATTTTACTATTCAAGCTTTGAAACCAGCTGCGAACTCACCAAACACAAAGGTTACTCATTCACCTGACACACAGAGTGTAATGTTAACAGCAAACGAACAGAGATTATAATAAATTACAAGGTAAAGTTGACTATTTTGGACCCCTCAGCTCCAGCAGTAACAGTTTGCTTGCTGGACAGTGTTGTATGGAAGGGTGTAGTGCTAGTGTTAGTAGTTAGTGGATCATCTTATAGTACTCTAAAAAGTCTTTATGAATCTCAACCAGATTATGCAAACAGCAAGTAATCTATTTTCTCACTTTGAGAAAAAAAGTCCCAAGAAACAAGCGCCGTTCAGGTGCGCTCCATCAGCACTATGATTTAATCCGACCCCCAGAGGACAAATTTGAAATAGTAGTTACTTTTATTTAAAAATAGTAGTTAACGTCTTCTCTGTAATTTTTTCACTTTGCAAAGTTGTCCCGCAGGCCAGATTGGAACCTCTGGCGGGCTGGTTTTGTCCCGCGGGCCTTATGTTTGACACCCCTGATTTAAACACTTAAACATTCACAACAAGGGTCTAATGAGTGTCCCATAAAGACTTTTTGATACTTTTCAGACCTAACACCTATATTTTAGTGTATTTATTACCTCAGATAATAATGTAAATGAATATTTCAACAAAATACAATGGCACTGGTGCATGCCTGAACACGTCCTGCAAACAATAACGTAGTACCAACACTTAGGTGGGGTCTAGTAGCCATTATAAGCGCTGGAGGGGATATCATGAGGTGCAGAGCATCATACAGCCCACAGTACTGTCACTGTTATGTTATAGGCCACAACACTGCGTTAAATCATCACATCCTACACAGGCACTCTCCACGTCAGCATTCAGACGCGGTGGGTCTCTTACCTGAGCTGTCCATGGTGCTGCAGTCCTCCTCTTTCAGCGGGCCTGCCTTCGGTCCAAGAGTGGCCGCTATGGAGCCTGCGAGTGTGCCGCTGCTGCCGCCGCTGCTGCCGCCGCTGCCGCTGCTCCCTCTGCCGATGCTGAAGCTCTCTCCACCGCTATCGACCAACTGCAAAGATTCATAGCCATCGTAACTGGTCTTTTTCTTGTAGGCCCCCAGCAAGCTCATAACCGAAGGGCACTAAACCGCAAAAATAACGAAATAAAGAGACGAAAGAAGAAGACGCTGCGCCGTAACCGCACTACCGACACCGCCTCCTCCGCCGCCGGGGCTGCTACTGCCTCTGCCGGGTGCACCACATGTCCGAAGAGGAGAGAAAACCCGTTCTCCTCTGTTTTATGTGCAAAGAAATACCCTCTTTCCCTCTTCCTTCTCTCTCACTTCCCCTCTCTTTCTTTCTCCCTCTGTTTCCTTCCTCCTCTCTCCTCAGCAGCACCGCATATTACTACGACGCTCCTCCTGCTGCTGCTGCTAATGCTGCTGCTGCTGCTGTCGCTGTGGTCCCCGACTGAGTAAAAGGGAAATCCACCCCAACACACAAACCTCTGATGTCACTGCTGCATCTATTATTCACAAAGGCGTTTCTAAAAAGTTGTTGGGAATTCTCACAGGACATATTTTTCTTAGAATAGATATACCTATCGGGTATTATACTTAATTAAGGTCTAACATGAATATGTAAGGTTACTTTATCATACAAGTAATACACTAAACAGAAAATTCCCAAATGAGCGTCATTGAACCACTCTTATTTCTATTGTTGTCATAGTGCTGACTCTAATAGCCTAAATAATAATGGGCAACAATAACAATTAGCACATTATTTTCTAGCCTATTCTATATTTGATAGATAGATAGATAGATAGATAGATAGATAGATAGATAGATAGATAGATAGATAGATAGATACTTTATTCATCCCCAACAGGGGAAATTTGGGTGTCCAGCAGCATACAGTTAAATACTGCTGATTAAATAAATCATTAATCTGTCTGTTTGTGTTTTTTTTTTCAATTGTCCATTATATCATTATTTAATTATTTGTTTATTACTGGTTTCTTTTGTATTATTTAGTTAACGATCATTGTTGTTGTTTTTTCTTATGTAAGTATTGTGAGGTTTGGGTGGGAGGGGCTTTGGGTTATGGTCATGAAAAGGCCAGTAAAATTGTTGTATTGTGTTGTATTGAAGTACTGCCATTGGTGCACACACTCATTGTATCTCCTTTTTTACACTGTCAATGCTTACATCCACTGTACTTACAAAATCAATAAAAATAATTGTGAAAGAAAGAAAGAAAGAAAGAAAGAAAGAAAGAAAGAAAGAAAGAAAGAAAGAAAGAAAGAAAGAAAGAAAGAAAGAAAGAAAGAAAGAAAGAAAGACATCATTCATATTATTTGACATTGGAGATAATTTACCAATTCCACAGTGCTCTGAAATGTTACCCTACTTAGAAACCATTTAAAATCTATAGCCGAAAAGCAACACTGATATTGCAGTATTCTATTCAATCGACTTTTATGATATATTCCATCATTTGTAACTGCTAGTTTTTTCTTGCAATTACTTAATCTTAATACAGATGATGGGCCTCAACAGAAACAAACATAGCAGAGGTGTCCAGAAGGGTGTCCAGGGGTGGCATGTGCCCCTCTAAAAATCTGATTGACCAACCCCCAAAATCCTGAACTATGATTGGCTCTTTGCTTTGTGAGATCTGGGACTTCAGCGCTGAAATTTAACTTACATCACTTCTTGATCACTGACCAATCAGAATCAAGAAGAGGCAGGACTTCTGACATCAATTTTGCCAACAACAATGGTGGAGGTCAGAACAGAGGAAAAACTGACCACATCCTTTTGTTCAAGGTACATTTACAGGTCTGGTACAACACAGTTTTTATCAATTGTGGTTACAATTTATCTTTACAGTGCCTTTAAATGAAAGCAAATGAGAAGCATGCAGAGCTGACTTTACTGTCACCTGTAGGGAAGCAGAGTTGCTGTGGGATGACTTCCTTAAACTCCGATGCGTCAGACTTACTTGACTTTGCATTGTAGTGTAGCACGTTCACTTTTGAAGGTACTTTAAGTTATTACTTTCGACCTACATCTCTTATTTGAGTCCTTTCAAGAATTAGGTTAAGTTGTTTTAAATGTTGAGACTTGGTTGAGTTAAGTGTTAAAGTTAGAAAACGATTCACAGGAATATTACATCATTATGATACTTTAATGTTAGTAGTTAAAGTAAATACTAGCTGAGACTGCAAGACAAGTGCTATGCATTCTTCTATACTATAGGTACATCAATACACCCTTGCAAACTCAGAGCCCCAGTTGGCCCCCCCCAGTCAAAAAAGTCAGGACATGATCCTGACAAGTGAGGGATTATATGTGTTTATTAGTCTAAAGATCTGCCACTCCTTGCATTTTTATGACTTAAAGCACGATTCAAAGGACCTTCAGTATAAAAATAGCAAGCATATAATATTTTGTGCATCAGTATTATAGAAATATCATATTTGATTGTGAAACTTAATAGATATCCAGTTTTCTCACATACTCTTGTGTCAAATGCTCTAAAACGGGTGGGTTTGCCCTTTAAATGTCTTTCAGGCTTCAAGCCAGCTATGCTTGTTCTGTGAAGGAACGATTTCCACAGTCCAGCTGCAGCAGACGGCTGTTCACCGTGAGTCTGGTTCTAACCAATGTTTCAGCCTGTTCATGGACATTTCCATGCTGCTGTAGCAAAGCAAGCCTCTGGCTTTCTCATGGCGGGTTTGTGTTGGGTCTCTGTGAATACGATATTGTATACACTGCTATTTATTGAAAATAACTGAAGCAGTATCTCTGAATATTGCCCACTTTTGACGTCACCTTTAAACCTTTTTCAACAACTGACGAGTTAGTAGGTAGTTGGATCGTTAAGGATACCTCTTTAATGTATTCTGGCCTTTAAATTGCTGATCAAACATTTTCAATTAATTATTACAACAAAGATAAAATCTTAAACTTCTCCTTGGTTCCTAAATGTTTGGTCTAATTTGATATACACTGGTTTGTGGATAGATGATCATTAAGCAAATATTTTGATTACAGATAAATAATGTGAGCCTAACGTACAGCAGACATTTCAAAAGTTCAATTTAATACTACACAAATTAATCAAGTATGGTGGAGGATGTCTGATGTATTCTTGGAGCAGATAAACAGTTAATTATTTTCAAAGTTCGAAAAAAACTAATTTGCAGTTACATAAGAGGACAAAAGTCCACAGGGAGAACATGCAGTGAGTTATAAGGACTCGTGTTAATTCATCAAGCCTATCGCCATGACCTGATTCTTGGGTGTAAATAAGGGGCACATTATGAGTCTGGGCTCATAATAGAGAACATTTATTGAGTTCTGTGGTGGAAATGGACAAGGACCCGCAGCTTTGTCCACATAAAAAGTAAAATAAGAGCAGTCTCGTAGTCAGCACTGTGAGACAACAGCACCATGCTTTGTCAGAGAAAGGAAGCTCACTCTGCATCACAGGGAACTCTCTCTGCTTCAGCTTGACTAATAATAGCTTTGGATGTCAAAAGGCTCTTTGTGATTTAACCAAACTCTAACAGATTCTTAAATTTAGCTCCCAATTTGTGATTCTGGCTCCGGTACCTTGTGTAATGACCCTGGATCAATGAATGTGGGGCAGAAAAAACACTGACCACTGATGGCATGCTTCCTTCCTTGGCCTTGTACCCTGGCAACTGAAAGCCAGCATGGTTCTGAAAAGAGGACATGAGCCTGGGAAACTCTTTGGTCGAGCAGACGGAGCTCAAAGCACAGCGGGAACGGAATGTCCAAAAGGGAGGAACGAAACCCCCTCCGTCACCGGACGCAGAGTGCTGCCGCTCCTTTGTGGAAAAAAAACAGCTTCCTGTCTTGTTCTGAACCGTGCCTACTAATATTTACCCCTTGATGACTGTTTCAGATAAAGGCACAGGTGCAAAGAGGGCATCACAACCCTGCTATGGCCTAATATTTACTCATGAAGGTAACACAATGGAGGTTACCTTATATGAGTATTAGTTTTCACATCTGTTGACATAATGCTAATAAAATCCCTTTTTGAACTATATACATTCTCTAGATTTACCCTCGGAGTTGCAGGATTGATATGTGCAATTTTAACTTACTCGTTGTTATTTATTTTATTAAATACTATTTGTTCTATTTATTTTATTTTTCCTATTTATTTACTATCATCATTATTGTATTCTATTTATTTATTTTTATACTTATGTATTTTTATTATTATTATTATTTTATTTTATTATCATAATTATTATTATTACTATTATTATTATTATTATTATTTGTAGTTGTTGAATGGCCTTGTAATGGATGGTGGGTGGGAAAGGGAGTTGACATTCAGATGTGACAGCTAATGTTTATTCTATATTTTTATACCTTATGTTGTTTATCACACTGTCTGTCTAAAATTACAACAAACATGCCATTTTTTGAGCTAATTGTCAAAAGCCTCGAGTCCAAGTGTCGAATATGTAAGATTTACCACTATTACTTCTTGAATATGAATGTAAACATAATATCCTGAGGTTTGGGATAGCTGACTAAAATCAACAAGCAAACAAAGTTGACTCTTCTATATTCTCGTGATTGTTTCTTAATGTTTGTTTGACATTACACTGGCGGAAAGATTAAATCAAGAGTACACAGTTTATATATATTTATTTTATGTTATATTTATTTTTACCTTTAATATAATTCCATTTTAACACTGTAAGTGCATTGTCGATTCCTGTCAATTTTTGCAAGCTGCTGTAATAAAACAATTTCCCCCAATGGGTGATCAATAACATTATCTTATCTCATAAAATAATCGCACAACAGCTTAGGACAACATTAAATGAAATATATCTTCAATTCTAAATAACATTGGAGACTTACTTTAAGATATTTAAAAAAAAAATGGAGAATAATGTTTTTTTTCTTGCCATGATTGTAGTTAAACACTTGCGGATGTTGGGCAACCATTGCTAAATCCAGGCAACTTGCTCTCAGCAAAGAGTAAACACCTACAATAAAAGCTAGTAAAGAGTTTTCCCATGTGACTGGAAGTTGTAACAGAGACACAGTGAGACAGGTTTTCTATATCCAAGATAGGATCTTATTTACATCCCTATTTAACAATTTTCTTACAAGCCTTTAAAAGCAACACGTCATGGTGTTTAACCTGCTTTCATACTGACTGTGGCTTCCTAACTTCAATAAATCTCTGTTACTGGTTTCTCTCCATGATTCTTAAGGATGGCTGAGGATTAATGATTATCCTCATAACAGTTTAAAGCAGAATCCAGGAATCTGCTGGATCAGCTGCACAACCCACTCAACAAAGACAGACGGTGGACTTGAATCTGAGGCTAAATCTGGGACCTTGTAATCCAAAGATCTTGTTCTGTGTGATAAAAAACACTGGATGATACAAGTGTTTTCTACAATGCGTTTTTTATAGGAACGACAACGTTATCCATGCTGCTCTGGGTTGCCACCAACACTGATCTGGCAGTCGGCCTCCTTTAGGAGCTGAGAGCTGTTATATCTGTCCTTTGGAGGAGAGCGAACACGACACAGGTTCTCAACCTGTGTAGTCCCCTCACCTTCCTTTTCTCTAACCTCAAAGGGTCTAAAACCCTACACAACTGCTCTTTAATGCAAAGATTTGTGCTGATTACTCCTTTAATAGTTAAGGTACTTGGTATTACATTTCTATTCTCAAAGTGAAATGCAGAGCACATTCCCAAATTGTAATCCTGAGCCTTTATGTATCGTTTCAAGCTGTGAGCATGTTTTTAGGCTGTGAAGGTGGGCCCAAGTGGACAAACGAGGAACTACACCTGTATCTGTAAACACATTCATTAACCAATGTTTTGGTACTTAAATGTTACAATTATTTGGTTTTAGACAGTTTGCAGGAGTTTGTAGCATATCTGGTGGACTTATTTATTTCCTACGCATCTGTCTTGTGAAATAGATGTTGTGATAGATATTTTTACAATACAAAGTAAGCTTACAAAAAAAGTGCTGCATTTAATCACAAAAAAAATCTAGCAGCTGTTACAACAGCCCAAAGAGCTCATAGTATGATGTTAACATGTACTATTTGTTAAAGTCCCGCCTCTGATGAGGCAAACAGCCAATCATAGTTTAGAATCACGTCACTCCCAATCATCTGGACACCACTCCTGTTTCTGTTCTGCTATGAAACCTGCAAATATCTGATGTGTCCTCTTAATTTTTAGATCATATCAACTGCCATTTAGAGAGGTTGAGGTACCACTGCCCATCATATTACACCTACAATACTGAAGTTTTTGAGATCAGTAGTAAGTGTCTCATTTTGTGCTTCCTTGTTTACTTATGGTACACTGAGTTATTTATACTTCATATTTGATATTGTACTTTTTTTTCCACTAACTATATTATTGATACTTTACAGATTAAGATGAATATGCCTAGTGCAGAAGTACTCCACTACATATTACTAATATTGCACAGTTTGCTTGGTAGTACAAGGCACTCTCTGGGGATTTACAAGTTTCCAGCGAACAAGGATAATTAAAATCAGCTGCACCCTTAAAGTGGTGTTGCCTACACCCTATAGCAGGGGTTCCCAAACTTTTAAGCCCCCAAAATATTGGCGTCAAAGTCTTGCGATCCCCGCGGCCCTCAAAGTGATTTCCTGTGGCTTCCATTTAGCTGCCTTCATAAGCCTACCTATATGAGCATGTGTCTGTGTTCCAGTGCTGTTATGAATTAACCTACTGCTACTGATGTTTTTTTGAAGCGACTACGAGAGCCAAAAGCCGCTGAGAGAGGAAAGAGGTTGACCTAGTACTTAAGTGTCGGACACGCTAAAAGCAAAAATCCCTAATGCACAAACAAAGTAGGTTTAACCTTTTATTTACGAAAAAGGATTATCAACTCATGAGAAAGAGCACAAAACGAAATAGCGATAATAAGCGAACACAAGCAGTCAACAAACAGTACGGAGATCCAGCTCACCCCCTCTCTCTACCTCCAACAAAAAGTAAACAGGTGGTTTAAATGAACTGAATATCCCCGCCCCTAACACATGACCTATAAATAACCTAATACCTGGACCCCACAATAAACCATAACCAGAAACAAAAGACAAAATAACACCACAAAAAAATATACCACACAATATCCACCCAAACCCCCTTGAAAAAACCCTAAATCAAGATAACAATAACACTTGAATCCTTCATGGCTCCTAAACTTTTGATAAATAACTGTTCACTAACCCTAACTTAGGAGTCATCTAAAGAAAGAAAGGCAGAAAACACATTACATTTTCTACTTTCAAGGTAGGTATTTTGTCGATATTTTTTACCTATAATGGGTAAATCTACTATTTTTAGATCACTTAAGAATAAACTTCCGGAAGACATCTCACGACCCCCCATTTGTGTTTTGCGACCCCGCAGGGAGTCCTGACCCACACTTGTAGAAACCCCTGCCATATCAATAGCAATCTAAATACACAGTATTATTATCCTCGTTCACTTCATCCTTGGTCCCAGCACACTGAAGCTGCTTTCACCTCTGCTTCACTGCCACTGTAAAATATCGTCTTTAAGTCAATATTTAATGCACCAAACAATAAGGCAGCAAGGTGACTCAGTAACTGATGATCTGCTCGTGAAACCCCAGCATGCTGTTAAGCTGATCACGTGACGTGCGTGACGCAGGTGGTGCTGTGCTATTGGACAGTGCAAGAGAGGACTCTGCCGTCCTCTTAAGAGCTATAGAGCTAGCTGTAGATGATGAAGGTTGTCACTCTTATTCCAATATTAAAGGCACAACATACTTCAACTGGGCTCAGCATCGAGGGTTCATTTGATTGGATCGAGCTGACCTCAAAAGCAACAAATAGATTGGTCATTAACGGGTCATGTGTCTTTAAAGGGTGTCCTGAAAATCCGAAAACATCAGCGGATTTTAAAAAGGAAACATACAACCATTTATTCTAACCCTGGGGACATTCGTCGTGAGAATAAAAAGCATGCTGGAAAGAAATACCGTTATCAGATAGAGGACTATGAACAAATCTGGACTGTATCATAAATAAATCAAATGATGTCATTCATAATGCTCGCGTGCGTGTATCAATTAGGCCCTGAGCAGAGAAACAAACTGTGTGATTTTATGAAAAAATACACGCAGTATTTCCCTCAGAGCAGGTGCAATAAATCTCCACATCCACCGACACAGAGATGCACTATGGGGGGGATTTACAGAGGTAGCCAAATATTATGTAACACCCCAACACAGATCGTGATGCTCCCTCTCTGCCTCTACCACCTGGTCAGAGATGTAACATAGAGGCTGCGTGTCATTAATGAAATGAATGATAAATATAAACATAAATCCTGCTGGTGGCTTTACCTGTCAGAGCGCTTTCTACCATTCTCCCAGGAGCGCCTTCTCGTGCCGCGCTTGAAGATGCGTCTTGAACCCCGGCTCCGCGCACCGACACCGACCTTTGATTTGTCATCGCAGCAGCCAGCCAAAGGTCAAAGCGTTAAACGTTTCCTGAACACACTGCCCTGAAGGACTCACTCCAAGATAACCTGTCATTGTTTTTACAGAAGCAGCAGCAGGATACGGCATCATCATATAATCACCTATTGACATGAGCACAAACAAGGTCGCGCGGCAGGGATGGTAGATCTCTAGGTTATATGTGGATAGGCATTAAAGGCACGGCACGAGGCAGAGAGGATGTTCACAGATCTGTGCAAGAGAAACTGCGCCGCTCGGCGCATCGTGTTGGAGTTGCAACTAAGATTGGAAGGCCTGGTAAAACCTGGGATGGATTCAGAGACTGGCTGACCTCATGGAAGATGGAGCAGAAAACCTCTGGTGGTGATCTCCACAACTCTTCTCTTATTGGTGCATTTCTACTGAAGCCCTCAGAGGACATTTTATTGTAACCTTTATTTAAACTTGAAAATTCACTGAGGTTGCCCTCATTAATTACGGTGATTGGAGTGACATACAAGGTCAAACACAATTACACAACAAAACAATAATGCAGGTAAAAACAGAGGAATTCGCACAAACGCAAAAGCAATGATAACATGGAGAAAATCCCATAAAACACACGATAAAACAAGACAGTCACTTGAAACAGTTGCAGAATGATACACAGTGGTTTGTGATCATGGTTTGAATTGTAAATAGTTTGGAATGCTAAGATCTTTAATAAATTCCTTTTCTTTCAGCTTATTTTTGGGTATTTCCGCCTTTAATTGGACAGGACAGCTGAAGAGAACAGGAAATGTGGGGGTAGAGAGTGGGGGAGGACATGCAGTACATTCAAGGCTGGAATCAAACTTGCGACCCTCTGCGAAGGGGGCTAACCTTTGTATATGTGGTGCGCGCTTAGACCGATAGGTCAACACCACTGCGGAAGGGCTATTGATCTTTAAAGAATTTTGAAGGTTGTCCCAAGAATCAGGAGCACTATAGGAAAAGGCAGATTTTCTACCTTTAGTGTAAGACAGTCAATTTAAACCAGTTGGATAGGGAACAGAGCTCCAATCCAGCATCATAGTAAGAGGGTAGTTTACCAATGATGGCATTGTAAAATTAACAAAAAACAATGTTTATCACATACAGCCCCCATTTTATTTATTCAGCTGAGCTTACTGATAAGGAGTGAACTCTAGGGATTTCTCAAATCTTGATTTTTTAATTTTTTTACCTTGAGAAAGATTGCCAGTTTGCCTGATTCCCAATGCATAGTGTACTTTCTCTCAGGATCGTGACTTTTTTATATTGTAAACTCTAGATAACACTGGTTGTCCCATTATAGCAAATTCATTTTCTCATTATCACTCAACTCAAACTTTATTGTCATTCATCTGAATATTTTGCAAACAGCTGAACAAACTTGCGTTTCTTCACATGGCAGGTGCAAGGCAGTGCAAGTGCATAAAATGACAGACAAACAATATAACATGAGGACTGACTACAACAGGGCTGACTAAGTGGGTTACACTAAACATGGACAGAGTGAGTGACTAGATAAATAGATACAACAGAATATGTGAGGTAGTGCAAGGTGCAAATGGTGAAAATACATATTGAATAAATAATTCAACTAGTAATATATAACTATGAAAACACAAAAGGCACAGTGGTGGTTGTTGCCCAGTATAAAGTGGTGTGACAGAATCTAATTGTCCAGGATCAATCACAGTGGTGTATCATTATTGTGTATAAGGCTTGTTTTCTTGTACCCTTTGTTCTTCCGAGATTATGTGGACATAACTATATAACGCATTATTATGGGAAAACTAGAATTTGAGTTGTATAACAGGATTACACGTAAATAATCATATGGAGGGCATGTCCACGTATTTACTTACTTGCTGTTTAACCTTGAGTTATAGTAGGCGCACAGTACATCGGATCCTATTTGTATCCTTGGCACTATGGGTCTTAATGGAAGTTACCATTAAATTGTGCACCAGAGAGTGTAGCAATGACCAATTTGCAGAATGTAAACAGAGACAGGGCAAAAGTATGGAGCAGCATGTGTCTGCAGACCCCCGCCTTTCTGGGTTTGCAATTGAGATTGTTGTTTGCAATGAAACCACTATGGTCACAATGGATGCATTTTTGTGTCTAACTGTGAACACTTACCCTAACCCTACCTATTACTGCCCCAACAACACAAGGGTCTATGCATTCCCAGAATTGCAGTCCTGAAAATAGAGGCACGGGTCTGTAGAAGTCATGGACTGTTATGTTAATTGTGGGTCTCAGTGGTCTGGTGAGTGATAAAGATGTGGATAACTGCAGACTTTCTCCTTCAGCTTGTCTTAAACACTTTATGCCATTGCTGTACCTGTTCCTTTCACATCCCTTTTGCCTCTACACTACCCTTATCTGTCAAGTGCATACTACACCTCACATCCATGTTGCGTTAATTATTTAGGACATGCACAGCTGACACACCAAACTAATGCTGGGGACTCGTGGCACCCTAATGTGTAGTTAAGAGCAAGTGTATCTGCAGCCCTAGGGTTTCCGTAGACATGCACCAATAGGAGAAGAGGTGTTAAAGAGATTCAAAATACCTTTAAGTAAATTTCAGCACCTCTATCCTGCAACAGAGAATCAAAGGACCATGATGTGATTAACAAAGGTGCTGCACCATAATTCTTCTTGGAATGCTGGAATAATAACACTGCATCATGTTTAATGCATGCAAAAGCTGCAGTTCTCTGGCTTTCTGTGGAGGTAAACACAGCCGACAGGGCTGTAATCCTGACAGCAGAGCGGAGGTTCATGCTCATGGGTTTATTTACAGATCTGAGAGGATTAGACAAGGGGAGGGGATATAGACAGTATTACTATGTGTGTGCTTGCATGTGTGGGTTTTCAGTACGTGGTTTGAAATAACCATTGCAGCGTTTGTGTTCAGTGCAGGCAAGCAAGGAAAACCCTCCTGCTACTTCCTGTTTCTTTCACATGATATGAGAATCAAGGAGCAAAGAGGGAGAGCAAAGCTTTGCTTGTATTTTTTTATTTGAGTCCGGGAGAGAGAGAGAGAGAGAGAGGAGAGAAGAGAGAGAGAGAGAGAGAGATAGAGATAGAGAGAGAGAGAGAGAGAGAGAGAGAGAGAGAGAGAGAGAGAGAGATAGAGAGAGAAAAGAAATCCTGTCATAAAACACATTTCGTGAACACCTGGACAGTCCAGCGGTTGTTTGAAGGGATTTTTATGCAGCTTTACATAGCAGACACTTCAAAAACTTTGACACATGACAAGATGGTAAAAGTATTCAAAAACAAAAAAGCCTTTTTGCACAGAACTAGAATCTAACTATTGGTGTCATGTGTTTAGCTTTCTGTTGTCACACTGCTCCCTTGCTTCCAGTTTGTTTAGCTCATGTGATAATCTGTAAAGGATCGGTCCTAACCTAGCAAATGAGTTTGAGCTAGCTGGCAAAACAAGGTCTATTTTAGCATACAGTAAAGAAGCTGCACTCATACTGCCTACACATTATCTTGCGGTGTAAACAGTAGGCATCAATCACACACAAGTGGGTCAGAGCCACCTTGAGAAAATACTTTTAATTGTTCTTGGAATGTAACATGTTGAGGACAGCATAAAAACAAGGAAGAAAACAAATCCACCGTGGTGTTACACAACAGCAGAAGGGTGTGGTCATAGCACAACTTTTCACAACATGCCCCTTCATTTAAAAGAACACAGACCGAGCAGCCAGCAGGGTGTGATCCCGAAGTGGAAAACAAAGTGTAAATCAGAGGCTGTGAGAAAGACAGTCCCGACAGACTCATCATATTTAAACACATCCCGACAAAGTGACCATTATAGTTTACATATCTGAGCTCAGGCTTCTGAGACATGGTGACATTTTACAGACAGAGACATCTTATCCTGTGGTTGCTCAAACCAAAACACATTGAATTAACGGGAAAATGACTTCTAATATGTGTCTCTAAAATGATTTAAGTATGTTACATTACACCACACTAGTCTAAGAACTGCAGATCCAACATTAACCAAAGCTTGGAAATACATATAAACCCAGCTGATGCTCTATATTGCACAAGTAATTTACAAGTGTGCTCAAGTTATTGTGCTTTAAACTCACATATAGTGCAATTGGGTGAAAAATGTGACATGTGTGTGACTAGGCATACTGTGTTGTTACTTCAGCGGATGGACTAGAAGCTTCTTACAGGACAGGAAGTTGATAAAAAGTTTTTCAGGCTGCAGAAGTGATGACACATTCAGACAATGTGAAAACTAATACCTGCGTATCGATGACCTAGTCAGCTTTAGGAATCAGAAAAGTGATCTGTTACTTTCTCATTTTATATCCAGCACTAGTTCAAAGTTGAACAGACATTGCAAACATGTACAGACATCTTTCTGTGACATTTCAGTGATTTAAATCTCAAGGCAACTTTGCACATGTAAAAGGAATGTAACAACATTAAAGGCACTCTAGATTCTGTGCATTGGTCTTCACCCTAGTCACAGAGTGAGATGCAGCGTGACTGTGTGCTCATGTCTGCTTGTAAACAGTCCAGAAACCAGCCTAGTATGTTCTCCTGCATGTTCTCCAGTGCAGAGGAGGGAATACTCTGTAGCATGTTCTGCACATAAGTAAAGAAAAGCAGTCTAAATATGCACCCTGCTTACATATCTGATGGATATACATCTAGAAATGCTGAGCTGATAAAGCTAAAGGTTTAAAAACTAGTTCTGCAGAATGGTAACATATGTAGCAGCTGATGTTTTAGGCATTATATACAGCAATTTAAGGCTTGCACAGGATTCAAACATCTTGGAAAACTGAGCTGAATAATCCCTGTTGAAGATTCATTTTTTGGTTGATTGCCTAACGTCAGTATTGCCCTCAGTGGATCAGTCTTTAATCACTTTGAAACTCCTCACTTTCACAATGTCATGAAGTGCTTGAAGGCTAATTCAGAAGTTGAACTTGAAAAATGGTGTAGCATAGCATATTGTTGTAAAGGTCCAATTTAAGGTGCAAATAATTGTAAATTAAATCGATCATAATAACAGACTAGGTGATATCCTGTCTGTTTCATTCAAGTGTTTTTTATGCTTTTGTAGGATTTGTGAGTATACTGCTTTTTTTATTATAGGTTTCTCATGTTGAGAATGTGCTGCTAGTGGCAAGAATATGGTGGTCCTGAGGTCACTCTATAGAAATACTTCATGAAACATTAAAAAAAAACATCTTACTGAATGCAAAAAAAACTCATTCACAAAATATCTCACCAAAAGTAAATATTGGGTGCAATGCAGAAAACATATATCACAAAATGGAAATGTATTTCATTAATATTTTTCAAAAGGCTTTTGTTCCATGAAATTTTTAATTTTTATTATCTATTTTATTATTTATTAGATATGTGAGAATTTGTTATTTTAAGTTTTTTTTTTAATATTTGATATTATCATATATTTTTTTAACATTTTTAGAAAAGTCATAAATTTTTTACATTTTGTAAAATATTTTTTGCATTCAGTAGATTTTGTTTCTGTGGTTGTGAATGTTCTTTTACAGACCTTCAGGGCCACCATAAAAGATGTAGGGCTTTCCTCTCTCTCAGTTTCCCTTTTTGTTGCTGTAAGCTGTAGTTTGACCTTTCCTTGATTGGGTAATTTAAGTGGAGTAAAATCAGAAGTGTGAAGAATTATTGACAGTGAATGCTTCTGTAAAAATGAGAAACACCAGCCTGATATGGCCTTCTCTGACAGAGAAATCAAATCAATCATAAAGCTCTTGAAATATTCGCACACTCAACCAACACTTGATTGAATCAAAAACATGTTTGGAGACTACAGTTTGATCAGTGTCCTTTTCTCCATCCATCATTTCATCCAAGCCAGCACGAAGCAAGAACCTCACCCCCCGCGTCCTCCGGCTGCTCCTCATGTTCCCCTGTGCTCTTTCATTCAGAGGTGGTGTCAGGTGGTCTGCGTCTGGAAGGCAGCTGATGGCTGTGTGTGCATCTTTGTGCTGAGGAGAGAGTTTTGTAAGGCCAATCCGGTCCGTCTCTGTACCAGAAAAGGAGTGCAGTATTCCCTGTGATCTGAGTGAGGGAAGAAGAACAGAAATACAAGGCCAGGATGAAATCACAGAATGATTGGTTGATTGATTGAATTGCAGAACAGGGCCACATAGGCTAAGTTCAGGCTTCAGGTAAAGGTGGTTGAATTCACAGTTTCGACTGAGCTCTGTTGTTTATAGCAGCATGAGCAGATACAGTTATGCAGAGTCTGGTCCTTAATTACAAGTAGATGCAAGCCTTCCCAATTCATTCTGACACATCAGGATTTCTGTGGCTGAAATGTCACTCTGGATTGACATTGATCATAGTTTTGGCTTGCAGGAGTCACCATGTGAATACAAACATGGTGAATAAATCTGAATTGAGAGGAACAGCCTGAAGTTCTCTGAGTGAATGTTTTTCTTTTCAGGATCCAATTCTCAATATTCTGTAAAACAACCTAACTTCTGTACTATGCAAAGATACTGTTAGAAATATTCAAAACTGCTCACTGTTCATTCTGATTGCTTTTTTATTCGCAACACAAATCTCAGAGCCCTATCAGATATCATGTGACAACATGCATAGGTGGTCGATTTCATAGATTCTGTAAACCACAGATGTAGTCTCAGTGGCATCACCATTGCTTTCTGAAGAAGAGTTTGGAAGCCAAACGATGGCGGTCTATATTGGAAATGACTAACTCAGGGTTTCTACCTGTTAAAGGAAATTTGTCCTTGCCACTGTAACTTGCTAAATGCTGCAAAGTGCTCTGCTCATGGTTGTTTAAGATGAGATCAGACTGAGTCCTGTCTGTAAGATGGGACTGGATCTTATCCTGTCTTAATGTTGGGTCTTTGTCAGTAATATAACAGAGTACAGTCTAGACCTGTTCTATTTGTAAAGAGTCTTGAGGTAACATTTGTTGTGATTTGGCACTATACAAATAAAGATTGATTGATTGATTGACTAACTTTTGTCAACTTAGCAACAGTAAAATGGGCGAAGTAAAGGTAACCCTTAAGGCTCCTGGCAAGCAGCCACATCATGCCCTCAAGCCACTTTACTCAACCACTCCCTTATGATGCAAAACTATGCATAACTCTTAGTCTCAATATCTTAAAAACAGACGAGTTATATAAGGAATACAACCCCTGTGTAGTGTGTATGAATGAAGAAATGATTTAAACTGAAATTTGTTTTTTGTACAAAGCTGTAAACTTGCTTACTTTGCAGTAAAAATGGCCATTTGAACATGGACGTTAATGGGGATTCTTTAGTTTCTTAAACCAGCCGAGTCAAGTCAAGTGGACACGATTTTTGAAGAGGCTGCCTCTTGATTCAAATCAAATTTGCACTTTTAGATATGTCTGCAAAATAAACGCTGTCATTTCTTCATTCATTCTTTCCCCTCAGAGTAGCTTAACCCTGTCTTCTTCAAGGGAGTCCCAGTTTCACTGTAATTAAAGTAGTAAGCTACACAGAAGTTTCACTGTTATGAACAAGTGTTATGAACGTGGAAAATCTGAAAAATATTATTGCACTCCTAAGTAAACCAGAACAGTCCAGGCCTCAGTCTCCAGAATCTACAATTTCACATAGAATCTGTTAACAGAGATTAGTTGTCAAAGAAACCTTCACACTGCTGGCTGTCCATGGGAAATAAACCCTCTCATGAGGGAGACATTTACTGACTTGTATAAAGCTATGACAGGCTTAGCCACATCTTTGTAGTGTCTCAGTCTGGCCATCAGGGCTTCTGGCTTGTCATCATCATGCTGAATCAGTGGCTCCCCGGTGATGTCATCCTTACCCTGAGGGACACAAGGCAACACAAGGTCAAGCATGCAGAAAGGGTCCAACAGCAGAGTGCAATTTAATGTCATGAGTAGCTGATATTTATTAGACTTTATTATTATTTTAAATTATTTAACGGAGAGAGGAGAGCATCATTCTGATTAAAAAATCTCTTTTACATGACTGTCTCGGCCAAGATCAGCAGCATTAAGTTCCAACATCGTTACGGACACATAACACATGACAATTTCAACACGTCAACATATCCTGGATCACATAACAGAAAGCCCTCAACCAAAGCATCTACAACCAGATGCATTCTCACTCCACTCCATCAGTCTGCTTTTAAAAACATTTAAAGAGATAGGCTCCCTCAGACCCAAATCCTCCTGCAGCAGATTATTCCCCATTTAAAGACGCACTCTGGAGACAGAAAGCAAAAAGTCTTGTGACTGGGTCACAGAGCGAAGACTGCAACTTCCAGAATATTTCATATTAATAAAATGACACAAATAAGAGGGAAGGCGGTTAAGAATTGCCTTCTAAATTAGGACATGCCAGTGGTTTAGTCTGAGTGCAGGCCAGCCGACTCAAGCATACAGGGAAGGAGCAATGATGAGCTCTAGACTTAAGATTTGTAATGAACCTCATTGCTCCATGGTAAACAGTATCCAGACAGTGAAGGCATTGAGATGGTGCATGCATGTATAAAACATGAGCATGGTCAAACAGGGGCATCAAAGTAGAATCAACAAGTCTGCTCTTTGCAGCAAAAGAAAAATGACTTGTTTCTAAAGTAAAAGCGCAGTCACAACTTCAACTTCTTTATTAGTCGCTGGATATCTTAAACGACAGTGAATCATCGATTAAGGATCGTGAGTATTTGTAAGAAGATACTGATTCATCACATCCCCCTGACACGTAATGATATCAGCTCCTGAAAACGACATTTCATGAAATGTGATAGAGATAAACTGTCTCTACTTGGACTTTGATCTTTCCAGCATTCCCAAAACAATCTGCTCATTGTTAATGAAAAATGAAATAACTGGAAGTACCCAAACAAAATTTTATGGGACTTGTTTTCTAAGAAGATGCCATGTAGACTGAAGTCAACAGTGCATGGCCTCAGGGTGAAGTGGCACGCCATGCTGTTTCTGCACACAGAGGGCTCCAAAGCTCTCATCAGCATCCTCTTCAGCAAAGCTGCTGCAAGTTTATTGGTTGTGAAACAGCCCTAATTAAATACTTGTGCCTTTGTATGACCTACATAAGCAATCAAGACGATCCGTGAGAAGACTGAATGATTCTGTTTATGCTATATATTCTCAGTGTGACCAGATCTGATCCGGATCTGCTTTCAAAACAAGACACAACTTTTAATCTCACACATGAGAGCATGTTTCATTTTCTCCTGCAACGTTAGACACCAGTTTTTAGTTAACCACTTCAATGAGAGCAGAGGGAGATTTTGTTCAGAGCTATTCTTGTAAGCTAAACTGTAGTGGAACCAGTAAAGACAAAAATAAATAAATTGATGGGAGAACCATAAAAAAACTTTAATGGAGCGTGTCTAAACACGAGCAAAAACACAAGTCAACTTTGTAAATCCAACAGATGGAGAGAATAACAGAATCTTAAAAGGGTGGAAACATTATCTTCATTTGGCCCTCTTCCTCACAGACACATAAACTGCAACATGTCTTTCTTATTAATCAAAAACATCCAGAGACCTGGGTTTTATATCACTTTAGGAATTTCAAGTGTGTCTCCATTCCAGAAAAGATTACCGCTTTTGTCGACTGGGGGCGCAAAAATCAAAACAAGGTAGTGCAAGTTGTTTCAATAAAACTTCTCCTAAGACTTAAACTACCAGTCAAAAGTTTGGACACACCTTGTCATGCAATGGTTTTTATTTACTTTAATTATTTTCGCCATTGTAGATTAATACTGAAGACATCAAAACTATGAAATAATCTGGTTTTGGCCGTAATATGAATTACAACAGATAGTCAAATAGGGCTATCCATTGTGTACTAACCCTACCTCTGAACAACACAACTGATGGTCTCAAACACATTAAGAAGGCAAGATATTCTACAATGAACTCTTGACAAGGCTCATGTTAGTTAGAGAACCATTCCAGGAGACCACTTCATGAAGCAGACTGAGAGATACCAAGAGTGTGCAAAGCTGTCATGAAGGAAAAAGGGGGCTACTTTACAGAATCTAAAATATAAAACATATTCTGGTTTGTTTAACACTTTTTTGTGAGTTAAATAATTCCATATATGTTCTTTCATAATTTTGATGTCTTTGGTATTAATCTACAGTGTTTACAATAATTAAAATAAATACAAACCCTTGAATGAGAAGGGTGTCCAAACTTTGACTGGTAGTGTACTTTACTTTGAGAAAACTAACTATTTAACCTCCTATTTTTAAAAATTCAACCAGAAATGTTTCTAGAATAAAAAAAATGCAATGAAAAAGATAATCAGTGCTAGAAATTCTCATAACTAACCGTCCATGTTCATCCAAAACAGTTTATAAGGACTTTTTAGAAAATCTTAAACCCCTAGGTCCGGGTTGTCTCAGGCTGAATATAGGTCATCTAAATATTTCTGTTTGAAGTTTACTCTTAATGCACTGGGAAGTTTGTTGTATCTCTTATCTGCTCTGAACAGCACTCTGCAAGATTTTGAAAAGAGTTGCATGAAGAAGGTAGAATTAAGTCAAGATTATAATACTAAATAGTCAGTGTGACAACAAGAGACTCTTGAAGGGAACCAACAAGCAGTGGGAGGGTTGTTGTTGTCATGTAGGAGGGCAGGGTAGTGGGTGAAAATATTCATGGTTCCAATCCCTCTATTTTGTTGAGCTTCCACCCTGACATTAAAACCCTCCTTTCTTCAAAACACACAGACACAAAGTCTGTGTAGAAGACGCTAAATGCACAAAACTGTAGTAGTGTTTTCATATCTGTAACTGCATTAAAGATATCAAACCTTCACTTTTGGTGGGTTGAAGCCCATGTTGTAGACTCTCCCCTGCTGCCTGGAATACATAGCGGTCACCAGCCTGTCCTTCAGCGTCTCAAAGGGGATGTTGAGGCTGATGACCAGGTCGAGCTGATACAGATTGTTCAGAGCCTGGGCCTGAGAGAGTCCGGGGAAACCTGGAAAGACGACAGAGAAATGTGTGAGATACGTTCACCTCTGGAGCAGCTTCTGTATAAAACCTGAATAAATTACCTTTTTTTTTTAAATCAACTACATTAAAGACTGCATAATTCAAGCTCTGATGATGACAAATATATAAATTCATGAACAATAAGCCGTTTCACAGACTTATCTAGGTTATGTCTTTCCTCTGTGAATGTTTGCTAGCTGACAGCAAGTAAACTTGGACTCAAGCTGTTTCTAGTTTCCCAGTGAGATGATCGTTGGCTGTGGTATAATAACATGATTATGCACGTGTGAATTAACTTACTGAAAAAACAATACACCCAGTGACATGCCCTTGATGAACCACCCTCAGTTATCACAAGACAAAAGTCCACAGTCACGCTAGCAGCACTGTGAGGCTGCACTCAGACATTATGGAGCTTTTTTTTTTAGATCATTATTTAGACTTTATTTTATTTATATAATTACCTTTTTTTTTTTTTAATACTTTTTTTTTTTTTGAGAGGACAGGACAGTAGATAGAGCAGGAAACCGGGAGAGAGTGGGGAGTGACATGCAGGAAAGGGGCCACAGGTTGGAATCGAACCTGGGCTGCCTGCTTAAGGACAACAGCCTCCGTATATGGGGAACACAACTTAGCCACAAGGCCAAACCGGTGCCCCAGCCTATATCTTTATTTGATAGTTCAGCTGAAGAGAGATGGGACGTGTGGGGAGAGAAGAGAGAGAGAGAGAGAGGGCATGCACCTAAAGATATCTTGACCTAATGTCAGTGAAGAAATAGTCAAGAAATGCACCCCTAAGAGAGTAACGTGCATCCTCAGGGGACAATGAATGTCTAAGCCAAATTTGTTTTAAACCAGTTACTCCCCTACATCACAGAGACTTCTACATTATAACTGTGTTGGATTGCACTGATGATCTAGGCTGTTTTGAAGCTACTTCACTAGCAGTTCATACTGATTTGGCCAAAATCCAGTTTGTAGTATGCGAACGAGAGCGAAATCTGCTGTATGCCAAAACTACCCGGATGTCGTTCTGATTCGGGATGCAGCAGACCTCCCTTGTGTACTGTTTCCCAGCGCTAACTTTCTACTTCTTCTTTATGTGTTTATGATGGCTGGCACTCAGTTTTAGGTGCATTACCACCGCCACCTACTATGTTTTAGTGTGGACCAGACTTTTAACGGTTCGTTACATTTACAGTGAAGTAATGCAAATAAATGCAGGTGAATCTGGTCACTTCTAGTCATTGCAGAGGTGACACCATCTCACAGGTAACTTTTCATTTCAGTGCAAATTGTTGAATTCAATATAAACCATAGCTTAACTTTTTAAAATCACAAGTGGATGCTACAGAAGCTGTTTGTTGTTTACTTCTGCTTTCCAAAACCATAAACCAGCAAAGCCTAATCCAGCATACTTTAAACAGATCCAACAGAACAGACATACTACATACTACCTTCAAACACAGTATGCAGTATTCAGTACATACTACATACTAAATTCATGGTAGTATGTAAGAGGGCGGTTTAAAAACATCCCCTAGCTTTCCCTCTTTCTTGAATCTATAGGAAGGTCAGAGGTTGAGTGTCTCACGGCGCAGCACTAGCTGAATGGTAGATATCTAGTGCCTTGTTTAAGTATACTTAACTATGAAGATAAAGGGTCTTCACATGCAGCCTTATAGGTTGTTTTTAGCATGTATGTCTATTTCAAACCACACACAGTATTGTTGCTTTGGTATACTAGCATTTGGCCTCTTCTTCTGTTTATCGCTCCCTCTGGGTGGGAGTGGAAACTGGCAACCACTCTGTATGTTCCTTTGTTTTGACACTAAAGAGCTGCTGAATCTCTCTAACCGGAGAGTCATGCTTCTGACAAATAAGTGACGGGAAGGCACCAATCAAAGGTTATATGGAGAGGAAAAGAGAGTGGGAGAATTGGAAGAAATTACAGTTCAGTTTATTTTGATAGGATATGAGTCGAGTCAGTGCAGGAATGCCATGCTAATCACTATTCTCTGGATACTAATAACTAAGCCTATCAGTAGGTCATAAGACAAACATGATGAACTGAGACAAATGCACCCACGTGTCTTTCCATGTCTGTGTTTGGTGTGTGTACGTGTCTGTTTGTGTGTGCGTAACCTTGGTGTGGGTGCCCTGTTCACTCGCTAAACAAAAATGATCTGTTTAGTGGACATGTTTCAGTGTACCATCCAGTTTGCTTCATCAATGTTTGGCATCTCTCCTGAGGATAGGAGATAATTTTAACTTCCAAAAGATGTCTGTGACAACATGTACCTAGATAACATCTTTTAAAAAAGAAAAGACAGAAAGACATTTGCAGATTGGATATAATGACTCTCTTAAAGCCAGTACTAATCCTCATTTTAAATGTGAACAATTTGAAGTATGATGTCAAATAAAACTGTCCTATTAAATGCTGTTTTGTTTGACTTGATATATGTGATAATTCAAGATATATAAAGATAAACAAAGGTCACTGAGTACAAGCTTGGGACTGAATGTGAAATTTCCAAAAGAGAGAACTTGTGCGACCTCCTGATACTGACAGCTATAGTTACATATGTTACAATGTTACAATGTTACAATGTCATTTAGCAGACGCTTTTATCCAAAGCGACGTACATATAACTGGCAACTGTGGCCTCTCATTTCAATCTTTAAGACTACTTTAGGTTGAGTAAGAATTGTGAGCATGCACAGACCTGCTAATTGCATACAGCTGTAGGATAATGTAGAGAGTACTTTTCCACTAACCTAGGCTACTCCTCTGTTTCGACTTCAAGAGTCATGTTGTCCTTAAGGGGGTTGGATGCCTCTGGAATAGCAGAGGTGTAAAAAAAAAAGGAGTAATGCCTTCCTGATGGCTCTGTCTCTAAGATGGCTATCAGATTGTGTATTTAGAGGGTGGCACCCGGCTGTCCAATCAGATTCAAGGGCTGTCCAGACAGTTCCCACAACAAGCCTTGACGCTGATTTATGAAGATCATGTTTCCCCCACTACAAATGATCAATACAAAGGAGAGATGCTGCTGTGGGATAGAGAAAACAAGGCTGGTGTACAATGCCACACAAAGCACACAGACAATGCACTCATGCTGAACAAAGATTATTCTTTTATACCATCCAGCAGCCAGCTGTGGCCACTAAGCTTTCCAGTCTGGGCAGCATCAGTTGGTCATCACCTGGTCCGGTACCAGCAGGCTTCTGTCTACATAGCTCCTCACCAGCACACCTGCCTCTGAGTACACAACACACAGGTAAAGATCATGACATTTTGCATGTTTCTGATTCATGCCAGGAAATTCAGAAACAAGACAGGGCAGGTTGCATACATTCAATCATCATAAACAAAAACTTGCCGGGTAACATCTTTGTCAACTGTGTTTTTTTAATGTGCTTGATAAATAAGGACTTGACATGACATGACTTCAGGGTCACGTGAGGAGAATGTTGAAGGTTCCAACTGAAACCATTCTGCCTGTAACATCTCCAAGCATTTGCATTGATATTAAACGGGGTACTCTTTATTATGAATAATTCATTTAATATTTCTGCCAAATCATTGAGTCTATCAAACACACAACGCACACATGTCTAAATCCTGAAACTTGTTTGAAGAAGCATATTGACCCTTTCCAGAGAGCCACCACCTTACTGAAACAGTTCAGTAATGACACCCCAGCCCACATGTTGCTGGTTTAAGCCCTCAGCACTATACTCCAGCTTTATTATCAGCATACAAGGTTTGGCACATCATGCCAGGAGGTAAATTAAATCCAGTTGGCAGCAACAATAGGGACGAATGAATTGTGTGTAAGTTTGGGGGAGTGAAGTCAAAAAAAAAACTTGAAAGGGGGGCTTTAAACTAGTATAACACTGATTTATTGTTAAATTGGACACATCTACAGCTTAAATCTTACATTTGAAAAGGAACAAATAAGTAAAAGGTTAAGATGATCAAGGTTTCCTGTTAGATTAGCTTCTAGAAAAGGTCGCTGTTTAAGAAAATGCATACATTTCGTTTCATCCTGCAAACTTAACTTCATTATTCTGCCATGATTACATTTGTTAAGAGTTGCGTTGATATAAAAGGGAAGAAAAACAGAGAACTCCACGCATGCAGAAAAGAAAAAAAACCGCGTTGGATCAAGTTCTCCTTTGCAGACTGCATAGCTCTTCCTGTATTGACATTCAGGCTACAGTAGCTTGTCTATGGACAGATTTAGCTATCCTACCTGTATTTGCAGCTATGCTCTCCCGTAAAAAGTGGCCGCTGGACAGGTATTGCAGAACAAAGCTTTGCGCATCCTCTTGGATATCGTTCCTTTCCCTGATCCTGGTGGACCCATGATAGCAGCTCGGAATAACTTGGCCATGTCTTCCTCAAACACGGGCTCCTATCACTATAAAAAAGAACCTCTAGGATGCACGAGAGTTTCTTTTCCTGTTTGAGCTCGAGGAAAACAAATTAAATTTCCCCTTCAATTAAACTCCAGATTAGCTATCAAACAGTCCAACGCCTGGAAGGCTTTTAACTCGTGTTGCCAGTGTAAAATTTTAGCGTCTGTGTGTCTTTACGCAGAGCTCTCTCTCTGCGCACGTTGGATATCTCCTTCTCTGTTTTTTCTCTGCTAGAATCAAAACGCCTTCTTCTTCCTCTTTCCCCCCTTTCGACTCCTTTATGAATACATTACGCTCGTCTACGTCTGTAAAGGACAGAGGTTTGTCTCTGCGAATGAATGAGGGAGTCGCCCACAACGCCCTATTTTTCTGCGCACATCATCTAGAAAAATGCGGATGACTGACTCGCATGAACTTGCGGTGTAACTGGATACTGTAGTTTTTATGTGCAAGTGCTGTACAACAGAAATAGTCTGCTCAGTGTTTATGTACCCGTCTATATTGTTTTACGAGATAAAAAAAAGATCACAAACATCTGCCAAATATTTTTTCCAGGTTGTAAATTTAAAGTTGGGATCCAACTTCACAGATTTTTGCTCTTGATCAGATATCCCTCTCCAAATCCTAATAATGTTTGGTCTTGTTGGTGTTTTTTTTTTTTTGGAGAAGTTTTATGCCACTATTTTCTTGCAAGCTTTGAAAAATGCCCGTCAAATGATGTAGTTTCATTTGACCCATGGAATATTGAAATCACATTAATGGATTGCTATCACACCTCTGCAGAAATAACTTTTCAAATCACTAAATAAAAACTGACTCGTTGTGACTCTGCAACCAATCAGTTACAGCGACAGTGAGCTTAAATCATGCATGCTGTCACGCTGATAACGTGGTCTATTATTGGATTCCACCACTTGTTGACAGCATATCCTTTAGATCACACAGTTTTTCATTGGTTTTGGATCATGAGGATTTTTTCTCTCATGCTTTTGGACTTCTGGCAGCAGGCACACAGAAGCACATGAGTCGCTGTCATTGCGCGCAACGTTTGCGGACGGTAGAGATCTGTGAGGACTTGTTGCGAGCCATACGACGGCGGCAGCCTCCCGGAGCTGTCAAATATTGCGCACAGGCTTCAGTCTCCAGTCAGTGGAGTAAGCAGACTAATCCATCAGACAAACAACTCGGGGGATTAACCTTTTTTAGCCTTGCGAAAGTAGTTTTCGCCTCCGCACCCGGAAGCCTGCTTTTAAAATCATTATTAATTTGTCACATGGCTTTTGGAGAATTCAATAACAACAAAAATGGCGACAATCACGTTGCTCTGTGTGGTCTTGCTGCGTCATTAAAAATATTCATGTAAACACGGGGAATTGAAGGAGGAAATTGCAGGTAGGTGATTCCATTTTTTCTCAGATAATAAACGTCAGATGGTTGTAATGAGGAATATAATTATTATACTTGAAACGTACGCATGCTGTTGGTTTTTGCTGGAAAAGGGGTGTGGTATGCAATGCTGGGCGTTAACGTTTGGCTGCACAATATTCACTTCGAACATTGCATTTTCTGTCTCGTCTTAAGTCGCTTTTTAAGGACATGTGCCGCTGACTCAACGCAGTTATGCATGGTTTTATGTGATGGCATTAATTCGGTGTTGTTACAATTGGGCAACTTTATTTGTAGCAGCACGCTGTGGCACAGTTTCTTGCTGTAATGTTCATTTGCTAAGATTAGTATGGGAGCCATTGATCCGTGTCTCTGCATGTTGTTCCCTCTCTGTGAGCTTATAGGTATTATTGAGGATTTATGTTAATATGGACGCGCTTTTTCTTCACACCGTCTCTTTACAGACATACATGACAACACACGCAGCAGGCTACAGCCCAGTCGTGTTGTCCTCTGCCTTTTTTTAATTATTGCAACATGTTGCTTTTTTTCGCTTTTCACGTCTGACACGAACATTTCTTGCCAGAGAGCCGTGCGCGGCGGGGCTAATGGGTTGTTTACATGAAGGTTGTGCGGAGGGCGGACTGACGAGGAGGTGGAGCGCTACGTCGGCCACAGACGCCACCGGACTGCTCGAGAGGCTTCTCGCGGCGAGGAGGGGGCGGATCTCGGGAGGAGAAACCATAACAAGTCTGACGTCAGCTGGCCTTGTGGTTGGTATGAATAATATACAGAGTAGTTGTCTCCACCAAGTCCAGGCAGGAAGGAGGGTGAGAGGGGAAAATACCAGTAATTGTTTTATGAGATGAAACATTAACTAGCCTTCTGAGCAGAATAAGAACATCAATCAAATATTTTACATGAACTGAGATTGCAGAGAAACGCTTTACATGTGCATATGGAAAAAAATAAATACTATGAGTCTATTCCTTTGACTTCAAGAATTTTAAAAAGCTGATGTTATTTATGATTATATCATTCAGTTCTTATTGCATGTGCAGGGTTGTGCATTATTAACTCTTCTCCCTTTTAGGGTATGTGCAAGTTAGAATAATATATATTATTATATTATTATATATATAATATATATAGATCAATTAAAGTAAACATTTATTAAAGGACAACTGAGTGGTCCTTTTAAGGACAGAACAAACCATTGCATCCCTTTGGTGTGCATTAGGCAAAGTTAACTTCAATTAAGAACTAAATTAAGGATTCATCAGCTCTGTATTGAGTTGCATACATTTGACTCCTATATTCATGAAATACTGTCCCCTATCAGAAATCCTTAGTTTCCCCGATGAAATACAAATAGAGTTTATGTGTTAACAGTTGTCACACTGATTTTGTTTTTGTTTTTCAGTTGTCTTCACATGTTTCCTGAGAATATTCGGCAGTTAAACAAAGAAAAAGTAAACTTAAGACATACCTTTTTAAATCTAGCTTTTAATTTGGAGTAATTTATTTTTAGCCCTGGACTGCATTATATTATTATTTTAATCACGCTTTAACATTTACTTATCTTATTTAATTATTTATTTATCTATTTTATTCCCTGTATTCATCTGATCTTGTCAACACTATCTTATTATGAACTTTTCGTTCCATCTTACTAATTTTATTAATGTTCTACTGTGTTGATTTTATTTTATCTAACCTTTTAAGTATTTATTTATAATAATGCCTTTTAAATTTTAGCATTGCTGTTGTTTTCTGTCTCTCTGTTATTTTGTGAATCACTTTGGGGCTTCATGTTTATATGTATGAAATGTGTTATATAAATAAAGTTGAGTTAGTTGAGATTAATGGTTGCAATTCCATAGCTAGAGAGCAAACTACTCCCTGCTATAGATCAATGTTCAGAAGGATTCTTCAATGGATTTTAAATGAAGCATATCAGGTTACATGCCCTTTACTCTGTAGAGTTATGTGTTACTATATCAGCTACAGTATGTTTCTTTAATTTTTTTTACATGGAAAATAATGAAACCAAGTGATACAACTTGTGTTTTTTTGCATTAGATAGCAGCACATAAGGTTTAAGAATAAAAAGGGAAAAGGTAATTTTTGTACCCAATGAAGTGTTGCACAGATATTGTGAGATGGAGAGAAGCCTGATCTGCTAGATTTGACAGGCTGCCCTGGTGTCAGTTATCACAGTGCTGATGCTGTCCCACTCGAGAGGTACAGTACTGTGATAACTGAAGGAGTGGCTGCCAACTTGACACGAGTGCGGAGTTTCAAATCACGTCCTGAGGAGCGAGGAGAAGAAATAAATGGTTGTTGTGTCATGTATTAAGATATCCAAAAATCCAAATGTCTTCTTTTATAAGATAATTTCCTTGAGTTGAATTTGTCACACAATCATTGCCTGGAGACAACTTTTTTTATTGATGTTATTGTGTTTAAGAAAAAGAAACATTAAACCCATAACCTGTGAGTCTTATTGATTGTACATTTTACTGTGTTAAGAGAAATAAAGTCATTGTTTTTATTGAATGTCCATGTTCCTTTAATTATCTCTGCTTTGAAAAGTTGATGTAGCTTAAACACAGACTTTTGCCTTTTGAAACACACACCTCTTAAGTTACAAGTATAAATTGAGTAAATGTATTATTTAAATATTTAGTTAAATCCCTCTTCATAACATTGATAATTATAGTCCTGTTAGAAAGAAACATATTAATGTCAGAAAACTTAATAAACAAAACACTGCATTCATTTACTGTGTTTTCTCTGCCTATACTGCTGACTTTAAATCTGAACATCATATACATATCACTTTGAAAATTATGTAGTGTATTTCCTTTTCTCTTCCAAATTATCAGGACATTGGATCAGAACTGTGGGTCAATGGTGCCCAGTTTGAATTGTAAGGTAGCTCTAAATTGTTAATACACATGTTGTCAATAGAGGGAGCTAAAGATCTATTATTCATGTGTTTTATGGTTTACACAGCAAGTTCCACAGCTTTTTCCTCCCACCGTATTATCTGTGACGGAAACTTGAAAAAAAGAAAAAACAGTTTATAAAGTTGGTGAAGCAATAAAGGGCTGATTTATGAATACTGACAGAACAAATTCAGGCTAAACAATCGGCTGCGTTCAGCTTTGATAACACATATAATCTCAGTTATTTTCTCATGTGAAAAACAAACAGATTGATCTAACGCACATCTGTATGAATACACGTGATCATGACCACAGCGGCCTCTAAATATTGGTAGTTTCTACATTAACATCCAGATTTTGTCCATATTTAACTGATTAAACCACTTGTATTGTATATGTGCCTGATACCTATAGACTGAAATCAGTCCTATTCTTCAGAAGCCTGTTTTGAATGTAAATGCAAAGTTTGAGTCATATCTGGTAACCCACAGGTCACTGCACCTGTCATTATATGTTTGCACTCAGGGAACAGAAGTGTCGCTAGCGCGGTGGAAATCCCCACAGAGTCATGGTTCAGACTTTGTTTTTGTCTTACTCCTATCTCACTTTGTTGATTCACGTTATCTTTTTTTTTTAAAGAAACCGTGGTAAAGCATGTATCTATATATATTCATCTTATACATAACAATTCAACTTGAAAGAGTCACAACCTAAAAAGAAACAACATTCAAACCTGCTAAAGAGAAATGCCACTGACTGCTATGATTGAAGGGGAACTTTCTGCCATACTTCCTTCAATAGAAACAGTAAAGCGATAACTGGGATGTGTCATGGGAAGTCCCTCCATTTGAAATAACCCCTTTTGTTGTCCTGCAGAAGCTTTCACGTCCGCATTCTTTCACTTCAGGAAGTAAGGCGTTTTCCACTTTGTCAGCACAGATCCCAGTCGTATCCCCATGTTTCTTTGGCTATGTACCAATGGATCACTTGGAGCTGATAATTGTAGCAGTGAAGCAGGTTTGTCACTGAAGCCTGACCCTTCAGTGTAGTTAACACCGCACTCCTGCTGACACTAACCACTGCACACAAACACAAGGCTGCTGCACTCCTCTTTTATTGATATAGTCTTTATTTAGAACTCATAAGCCGATTAGAAACACTTTCATGAATGGTTCATTGCACACTATTGAGAAGTTTTAAGCATGAAGAAGTGTGCAGGTATGCTTTTATCAAGGAATATAACTTCCTCTGCCGGTATGCTTAAGTGCAGGCAGTGAGGTAGATTCCTATTTTGGAGGCTTTTGGACTATCTTGAGGGGACAGCTAAACAAATGGGGAAATAGTGAGAGTGACATGCATGCAGAGAATCAAACCTGTGACCAATGCATTGAGGGACTATAGTCTGTGTTTATGGAGTACCCTGCTTAACCGTGCACCTATTTTTTGCATTTGTATGTGCAAAGCATCTACATGAGCATGCAAACTTTGCCACCTCAGCTGTTAAGGCAATACAAATATAAATATTAATACAAATATAAATGTAAGTGCATTATATACTTATTGACGTATATTACTTGACAGTTCTTCTAGATTTGATAAACAGATCAGCTCTGTTGTGAAGACAAGCTTCTTCCAGTTGAGACTTCTGGGCAAAGTAAGGCATATCTCCCTCCTCATTAGTTTGAGAAGGTTATCCACATAATTATCACATCTCGGCTGGATTATTGTAATTCTTTGTATTGTGGTGTTGATCAGTTGTCTCTTCGTCGCCTGCAGCAGGTACAAAATGCAGCTGCACGCCTGCTGACTGGGAGGAGACGACAAGATCACATCACACCTTACTGGCGTCCCTTCACTGGCTTCCTGTCAGTTTCAGGACCCTGTTCAAGATATTGCCATGTTTTTTAAAAGCTTAAATGGGCTGGCACCATTATACCTGTGTGAGTGTGTGCACCTGCACGATTCCAGCCAAGCACTCAGGTCAACGCACCAGGTGGTTTAGATGTCCCAAGATGGAGGCTCAAATATAGAGAGTGAGCCTTTGCAGTGGCTGCTCCCGCACTGTGGAACAGTCTGCCTCAGAATATAAGACATGCTCGGACATTTGAGAGTTTTAAATCTTTACTTAAATGCACCTCTTTGCATTGGCTTTTAATACCTGTTGAACGAGACATCCACATTTTATTTTGCTTTTATTTATTGTGGCTTTTTCTTGTGTTATCTATTGTGGTTTTGATATCTATTCTTTTTTAATTACTATTTGTTTTTATTGATTGTGTTTTTAAGCTTGTACAGCACTCTGGCCAACTGAGGTTGTTTTTTAAATGTGCTATATAAATTAAGTTTGACGTGACTTATTTTTGATGGTGAAAAACTCTCACAGCAATTAGTTCAAGGGTAAGTAACAGAGTGAAACAAACATCCCAGTCTATTATTAACTTTCCAGATAGTCTCCTTCTTTCACTATATCTCCATGCTTTACAAGATAAATAAAAGTTTCAAAACCTTGTCATATACATTGAATTTACCTGTTAGTGTGTGGGATTTTTTCCACTGCCATGAATTGCACTTAAACAATCCATTAACTGTCCTGGATTGTGGTGGAGAACTGGTAGAGTCAACCAATCAATCAATCAATCAATCATTCTTTATTTGTATAGCGCCAAATCACAACAAACGTTATCTCAAGACGCTTTTACAAACATAGGAGGTCTAGACCACTCTATGTCAAAAGTCCTGTTTCTGTCTGAAAAATATGTTGCAGAGGAACCATAATGAAATCATTAATTCATCCAACGTCAGTATTTACAACTTGTCTCTGTACTTATTTTATCACAGTCAGTGCGGCAACTCCAACTTTAAAGGAAATCAGCCACAGGGTTGGCAGGATCCTTCTTCCAAAGAAAGAACTAGTCACCTTATTTTCCCTTTCTGGACTAGTCTAAGATTCCTGCTTTCCCCTTTGTTGTCTGTTACGCAGTTTTCTTAAAACAGACAGAATCTGACATGTTCCATGACCTGGCAACCATAATATGTTAGTGTTTGATTTAGCATGGAAACACATTTGGTTTCCAATAACTAAAAAAAAAGACTAAATGGACAGTTATGCAAGCTAACAGGAAGTGAGGACCCTTGATGGATAATTTTACCGTGGCTAATTGTTGAGTTTTAGATGTACAATCACAAAGTTGTTTTCAGTGATCTCAAACTAAGACCCCCGAAAGAAATGTTTATCTTTCTTTAAAATTCCATTACTTTCTTGGGTCTAACCATCCATGCTCAGAAATAGGTTCTGCATATTCCTACTTTACTTGGATGTTTGACCTTCCTGTTGCATAATAGCTCAGCTGAGGTTAATACCAAAAGGCTGTCACCGAATTCACCCACTGGACCATGAATGTGTCTTTCTGCTCGCCTTCACTCTCAGCTTAAGATCTACCTAAAAGCATGTTTCTTTGTGTCATCCCAGCTGGTGTAGAAGTCAAACATTGCCTAATATGTAACAAACACATGAACACAAAAGCAGTTGTGGATTGACTTTTCAATTAAGACCAAAAGACATCTTGTGCATGGCAGTTGCAGTCTGAAAATATGTTTCGTCCTAAATCTTGGAATTTTGAGCAAAGAAAAGCAAGATTATTAAGCTTTTTGGTGGAACATATTAGACCAGTATAATGCAAAGCCAGTAACTTTGCAGTACATCTTAAAAACAAGTCTTAAGAAGTATTTTACCTTTGAGAACATGTAACATGATTTACCCTAACACCAGTGCTAACTGTAACCCAAACCAAGGCTTTACTCTTAGATTTAACACAAACATTAGAGTCCTTTGACTTGGGAACAGCCAACAACAGTGACCATTCATTATTTGATCTCTATCATATCACATAGGCTATCTCAGCTTTAGTTGACAATCATTGCATTGCAGACACAGGGGTCATGCAGTTGCCAAATTTGTCTTTTAAAGACATCTATTTGTCAACCATGCTCATAGTAAATTTGAGCCTCAGATCATTGTTGAATTTGAATATGGCTTTTTAAAAGTTGTATTTAAATGCTATCGTATGGTCTGTGGGCAACAACAAGAGTAAAAGTAAAAGTTAGAGGGAACACAGACACTCAGGACACTTTCACATATTTACTTGTTTTAAATAAAACAAAAAAGGAGAACACAAAAAACAAACAAACATTACAAACATATATATGTTTTATGATGCCACAGTTTGTCTTAAATCTAAACAAATGCGTCCCGAACTAGAGCATGTGACTACTATTGACCCAAAGTTGTGACAAGGGAAGCGTGGTGGTGAAATAAAAATAATACACATTGTTCTACACTGTTCTACCTAAGAAAAAAACTCAGGCTGATGAATCTACACCAAAACCATATCCTGCCATTGTTGGCTTCACCTCCAACAATGATGGGTGGACTCCACCCTGAACCTTATGAAAGTTACATGTTGTAGTGTCGCTTGAAGTGCTGTCTCCTGGAAAAGTGGTTTGTTGTTGTTTTCAATCAATCAATCAATCAATCAATCAATCAATCAATCAATCAATCAATCAATCAATCAATCAATCAATCAATCAATCAATCAATCAATCAATCAATCAATCAATCACTCACTCACTCACTCACTCACTCACTCACTCACTCACTCACTCACTCACTCACTCACTCACTCACTCACTCACTCACTCAATCAATCAATCAACCAATCACTCAATCAATAAATCAATAAATCAATCAGACTTTATTTATAAAGCGCTTTTCATACAATGAAATGGTAACACAAAGTGCTGCACATAGAAAACAACTTAAAATAGAATAAATTAAGAAAAGATATAAAAAAGGCCCCCCATCCTAATCCCAACCCCTCCATTATACAAATTATATTTAATGTCAATAATTATTATACAACAAAATAAGTAAAATAAAAAAAGAAGTTGCTGAATGATCTGAGGAAATGTTCTCATGACAACCTGATTTGATTTGATGTCTTTATTTCAAACATGTAAAGTAATTTAGAAAAAAAAAGTAAAAAAGAAGAAATAGTTATACAAAAAAAAAAAATCAATCAGTTCAATTAGCAAGCACTGAAACATTCTACTTTACATGTGCGGAAAGGAGTAGGAAGAAGTTCAAACTTACTAACCCTACCTCTTCATTCACTATTTTTTGGCATTATACTAGTGCATTCCCACAAAACAAATCTTCATAACCTATCTTCATACTTACACCTACAATCAAAAGCAAACCAATCATGATTCTCAACACTTGTCTTCCTCCTTGTACCTCATTAAAATTATTTCTTTATACCTCTTCTTGAACTTAATTATGTTATGGCATTGCTGTAGCGCCATTGAGTCTGTTCCACGGTTTTAGACCACAGATTGAAACACAAAAGCTACTCCTTGTTGTCCGAACACTCACCATCTTTGATCTTAACTTCCCTCTTAAGCTATAACCCCCCTATCTTTCAAAGAAAAATCTTTGAATATTTCCTGGCAGAAGATTTGTCCTTAATGAGGACACTGGAGGAAACATAAGATGTTAAAAGTCAACACAGGAAATTAAACTCACAAAATAAAATACAAAATACATTAAAATATTAAATATGAGTACAAGGTTATTTTTTACATATCCATGCACAGCTTTTTTTCAGATTAAACACAGATGTATAGTTGATCTGATTTTGGAGTATTTTTCTAACTTGGAAATTATGAATATTTCCATATATTTTTCTGTTTTTTTATGACATGCACCATCTTAATGTTTTCTCTCAGAAGCAGTCAGAGTGACTCTAACAACAGAGGGTTAACGACGTCACCACGATTGACAAGCTCGGCAGCCAATCAGGAGCCGTGTTCGGACGAAAGACACTGCGTTGTTTTCGGGAAAGGGGACGGTACTTGACAGGAAGGGTTTGGTCGAACAGAAGTGCACTGCGACTTCCGTTTTTAGGCTACGAAATCCACATTTCTTGGATTAACTCAACGTTTTCACTCTTTCTGGATACAGGATATTGTCTTGAATCGATTTGGGAAAACAATAGAGTTGTAGAAGTTGAAATACGTACAGAGGGGAGCTTCAACTTGCTGGAATCGTCTAATGTTCTAACCGAAACGGAAGTAAGTTGCCAGCTGTCTGGCTGCGCTCTCGAGGTGAGTAAAATAACCCTTTATTATATTTCTCCTTCTGAATAAATGCCCAAATGTACTCCTCTTTACACAACTACTTGTTTTTTAACCTTTGCCTATCGTTGTCAAGTGAAGAAATGCTAAATTACTGTTTGCTTTGACCGTTTAAGTGAACTGGCTAACAAGCTAATGTCACCCAATGGTAGGTTGGTGTAGTTAGCATGACAGCATTGACACAATGTGTTAAATGATATAACACACTGATACTCTCTGATTTACTCTCAATGACCAGTCATAAAGGTTTGATCAGAATTAAAGTGGTTAAAATGAGTACACCGTATTTGGCAGATCTGATGCAATCACCATCACAAACCAGGCCCCACTATTCTACAAACTTAAAGTTTGAAATCATGTAAAGTGTAATATCTAGGTGTTCCAAGGCAGGATTATGTGGGATTAATATTGTTTTTATTTTTAAAAATGACACAAAATTGTACTGTCTGTAAAAGTGATCATAAAGAAAGTGAAACCTTTTTTTATTAAGCAGCCACACTCTCCTTGTGAGTATCCATATGGATTGAAAGAAAACGAAAGAATGCAAAAGATTATTTGAATGAAAAAAACAAGTGCTGAATGAAAAGCACCTTTAAGTGATTTTTAATGATTTATTATTACATGCACAATTTGTTTTGATTTTTGCATCTAGTTCACCGGAAAATATCTCTTTTGCATATATATATATATTTTTGTAAATTTGTATTTCTGAATTTTTGCTCACTCAAGGTAGGGTAATGCAGCCCTGAATGGCTTAGAAAATGTGCATTAATAATTTTATAATGGTGAAGTTATAGTGTCATACTGGAAAGAGGTGGAGAACGCATTTATTTCATACTTTTATTAAAGGTATATCTAAGTTTTGAAAACTTAGGGGTAAGGGTTAAGCATCAATTCATTAGAAGCAATAAGTAAACTTGAAAGGCATCTTTTTAAATTAACTACGTTTGGCAACAAAGTCTACCTAAAATTAATTTATGGTTAAAAACAATTGAACATGTATTAGAAGATGAAATCATAATGTATGCTATAAGAGATGATGTGGAAAAAAATCCATAAAATCTACCCTAAAATCAGACTTGGCAGAATGTACAATTTTATAAACTTACATCAAGAATAGAAAAGCACTAGACCACCACCCCAACCCCACTCCCTTTTTAAAATGTATTTATTTATTTTTGTATTAATATCATTATTATTTCTTTTTTTTTGGTCCCCTTTTTCTTATACTGTGTTATTATTATTATTTTTGGTTGTTTTGAGTTTGGGTCATTTTATTGTTATGTCATTTTCCATTTAATGTATGTAGCAATAAGGCGGAAAAAATGCAATGTACTTAAAAGTACAGTTATCTGGAAACATGATTTTTTTTTCTATGCAATAAAGCAATATAATAATAATAATAATAACAATAATAATAATGATAATAATAATAAAAATAATAATTATACAAGGAGGATTTATTTGGGTCCCAATTGGGAGAATGCTAACAGAAAATTTGAAATAAGGCAACAAAATAGTAATAGTTAATTCAAAAATTAGGCATTGGCTATTGGTTGAATTGTAATTTTAACCAGTATCAGTTTCACACTTGTTTTTTTTCAATCAGTGCATCACTAACTAAACCTGCCCTTAACCTAACATCTAGTGATTGTAAGAGAAAATTTTAAAAATGTGCATGTATATAGTTGCAGGTGATTATGACATTTTTGGGGTAGAATGCTGTTTTTTGTCGTTGGCATGACTCACCATCACATTTTGAAGATGTTTCAGTTATCAGTTTAACATATTCTATAAACCACTCAATCAATCAATTATTTAAGAATGTTTCAAACTAATAGTAAGCTGCAGCCCTTCTCTTAGTGCACGTCTAACTAAAACATCCATATCCTGACATTAAGAGGTAAGTGGCTTCACACATTTGAGGTTAACAAAAGTAGTAGCTTCCTCATCCTGAGCTCAAAACAAAAAAACATGCACAGAGTTTCTGTCCTTTCTACCTGTTAACCTAAATTCATCTCGAACAAAGAAGAACATGTTTAATACCAGCTTCCCTAAAGTGTGCTCTTTACACAAACCAGATATTGCAGGCTCTGCAACATTAGATTGGCATTTCATTGGAATCCAAATGAACGAGTTGCAAGCTTAGCATTCCTCCCCAACTATGCTGTGCAGACATCTTCAAAGTCTGTTCTTTAAAAACAGATAGAACATATCTGTTAAAACTAAGAGGGTGTTAAGGTCTATTCATCTGTGCAAACAATACATGCTCTTGTCTTAGAGACATATATGGTCAAGTCACTGTTATTCTTATGGCCACCTTATCATGTAGTTTCTGTGTAAGTACATATTACTGGCAGAGCTATTTCATATTAACTAGCAAGCAACATCTGTGTTGCTAGTTAAAAAGTCAATATATATTCTAAATATGTAGCAGACATACAATTCTATTGAATAATGAAATATAACCTGATACAATGAACGTTCTTTTGATGGGAGAGCATTCAAAACACTCTTAGTTTCATTCTTTTCACTAGTTTCAGTAAAAAACATTATAAATGGTAACGTGTTCACTGTGATATTTGACTTTCTTGACCTTTAATGTGTTAACAACGTGGCCTTTGTTAAATCAATGCTCTAACAGCTCATTATCTGCCTACCTGTGTTTCAATTACAATAAGACTTTTGTTTTCAGGTTTCTACTGAATGGAAACAAAAAGTTAATTTTTAAAAATATTCGTCGATGTTAAATGCAGTGTGTATTTGTCTTTCTCCAACTTCTAAGTTGACAACATTCAGTTGCATATACTTTTGAATAACAATGGATTAAGATTACCCACAAACTATTTAAAATATGCCATCACAATATGAAATGTCAATAAGATAAGACGGTCACAAAGAACTTATTTTATCAGTTTAAAGTTTCACAACACTAGAATTCGTTATTCATTAACCAGTATTGACATGTATTGAATGACATATAACTGACATTAGGGTCAAAGGTCCTAAACACGCTTCCTTTTTCAATTTTTTTAGCTTTATTTCAAATTATTTCTTAATGTTTGAACAAGCAAGTACATGTACAAATCAAGCAGCAACGGAGGCATGCAAACATAAGGTGGTTATTTTAGCTCTTTTTGTTTTGAGCCATCCTACCATGGTGTTTGTATTCTTTGCTTTATTTCACATTGTTTATTTAATTGATGTGTAAAAGCCAAGCGACAACCACCAGTCTGAAAATATGAAGCCAATGCGGAAATGTTAAAAAACTGCAGTTCCTCGAGTGTTCACTTGAGGCTGGCTGGAGAAACACCAGAAACCACATACACACCAATTAAAAAACAATGATCTTTACAGCATTAATAAACATGTTTACAGCCTGATTAAAAAAACAAGTGTAGCTCATTTCTTTATCGGCACACACTTTAAGGGAGTGAATTTTTTCATAATGCGATGGTTCAGAAGATATTAAAATTACGAGTTTTGCCCATTTAAGGACATGAATAACTTGATTGACAGGTGGGGAACACTGTAGCTGGTGGTGAGGAGGCTCAAAGCCCACCTCTTTACCTCACACTAGCTCGACAGCAGTTATGTCCGGTTGTGTTCAGCACTTCCAATATGGCTCCCACCGACGATTGGCTTCAAAACAGCACTTCAGAAACATGGGTGACATCACGGATACTACATCCATTATTTATACAGTCTGTGGTAATTACATGACGAGCATCATTCATAATAACTAGCAAGTCTGTACGGAGTCAAAAGCATCAAATCCATAGTAGGTAAACCAACTATAGCCCTGATACCTTTAGCAGCATCAAAGGCCAAAGTGATCGTGAATATAGAACTCATGAATAAAGGCAGACAGGACACAAATACTGCTTTCTTTAGTTGCTTTTTAGAATCTAACCAATTCAATAGACAACCTTCAAAGGTAGGTCCAACTTTTGAATGACTGTTTTCTGACGGTGTCCATCAAACTAATGATACCCCTAGCTGGCAAACACCCCCTGTATGGCTGAGGAAACTTAGCACTTGTAAACTTGCGTGGGTGCTGAATCTTCAAAAACAGCTGCAGACATATCCCTAGGTAGGAAAGTGCATGAATGACTCATTAATGCTGAGATATTTCAGAGAGCGGAACCATAATACGGACGGAGACCCTGATAACTAATAAAAACTATTCAAAAATAGTTCTAATGATAATGAATGATTAATCTAAAAGTAATGATGCTTTGTTGTGATACCAGTTTTGCACAAAAAACAATCAATGAAATGAACAGATGGTGCTGAAGTACTCAGATGATGTCCCAATACCCCCTGGTGTCTGAAAGTAAACACACATAAAAGCCCCATCTGAGTCACTCCATGCAGCTATTGGCCAGGTTTTTGTTACGCTTCAGTGTGCAAACTGCAGATATTATTAATCTGACTAACTCCTCAGTTAGACTAACACCTCTAACACAAAGACGTGAGGGTGTGAAGGCTCAAAATGTTTATCGGATTTGGGAAAAAGCAGCTTTTTTGAGGGTAAGCTTCAACGTTATTTGATTTTCTGTGATTAAAATTGTAGTAATGAAAGTATTTGTTTCACAATAACCAATTTAAAGTGATAGGAAAATGTTATCTCAATCAATTATCAAAGATTCTTTTTGCAGATTTTACCATCATGCAGTGCTTTTGATTGTTTAGGAATTTAATTCTTCTTCTATCAATGTAAACCATACATTATCACACAGGTAAAACACAGGTTTAGCAAATTTGTAATGTGCAATTGCATGGATTTGTGCTCTCTTCTGTCTGCTGGACATGTTTGTTTTCTTGCACAGTTAGTGCATGGTTAGTTTACATTTTCACATTTGTCATCCAAATTCAGACACTATTATTTCCTTGGTACCTTTGTTCTATAACCCTATTATAGCCATAGACTGTATAAATAATGGACGTAGTATCCGTGACGTCACCCATCTGTTCCTGAGAGCTGTTTTTAAGCCAATCGACGGCGGCAGCCATATTGGAAATGCAGAACTCAACCAGGCAGAGCGTGACATAGGGTGAGCCGCCTAGCCCTCAGCTATGTGTTCCCGACCGGGAGTCAGGTCAGTCATGTCCCTATTTGGGCATAAACTCAGAATCTTAATATTTGCTGAACCGTCACGTTAGAAACAAATTCACCCCCCGTACAGTGTGTGCCGATAGAGAGGTTAGCTTTTGAACCAGGCTGTAAACATGTTTATTAATGCTGCAAAGATCGTCTTTTTCCATATTCATATCTATGAGGTTTCCGGTGTTTCTGCAGCCAGTCCTTAAGCGGATTCTCGATGTATTGCAGTTTATGACACTTCCACATGGGCTTCATCGTTTGAGACCTGAGGTTGCCTTTTGATTATAGCCTGTGTTTGTCATGGTGCTTAGTGTGACCTAATGGCCTCTGTATACAGCAAAAGTCATCACTAGTCCCCGTTTCTGCAAGGGTTTACTTTTGGAAAGTAAACACAGGGGATTGTGAATCTCTAATTGAAGGTTTGATGGTAAAAGAAGGCTTGGTTATTTAATTTTCACCTTTTATTTATCAGCAGTACTTAGTCCCAAGTGGCAACCTCCAGACGCGAGAATTGAAGCCGATGCGAAAGTGTTAAAAACTGCAGTTCATGGAGTGTTCACTTGAGGCTGGCTTCGGAACCACATACACACCAATTCAAAAATGATGATCTTAACAGCAGAAATAAACATGTTTACAGCCTGATTTAAGAAACAGCTTCAGTCTGAATAGCTCATTTCTCAATCGGCACACACTGTATGGGGGTGATTTTTTTTCATTACGCTGCAATTACGAAGGTATTAGAAATACGAGTTTTCCATAATGAGAGGCACAGCTGACTTGATTGACAGGCGGGAACACTGTTGGCGAGGAGGCTCAAAGCCCGCCTCTTTACCTCACACTAGCTCGACAGCAGTTTGGTTGAGTTCAGCATTTCTAATATGGCTCCCGCCGACGATTGGCTTCATAACAGTGCTTCAGAAACATGGGTGACATCACGGATACTACATCCATTATTTATACAGTCTGTGCTTAGTCCTCATGGTGCTTGGTAGACGAAGGTAGATAAGGTAGAGAAGGTAGAGAAGGGAGACCAAATTGATGCAGGTGATGCAAAAGAGCTCATTAGGTAGTTGTGTAATGTGTACTTTTATACCTCTGTGTTGGTTACAGTCAATGTCAGTGGCTATCATAAAGTTAACATGCTGGCAGATGCATGCAAACATACAGTGGTTATTTTAGCTCTTTTTGTTTTAAGCCATCCAACCAGTGTGTTTCTATTCTTTGCATTATTTCACTTTATTCATTTAATTGATGTGTAAGAGCCAAGAGGCGACCACCGGTCTTAAAATATGAAGCCCATGCGGATGTGTTATAAACAGTTCATTGAGCGTCCACTTGAGGCTGTCTGCAGAAACAGCGGAACCACATACACACTCATTCAATGAAGACAATCTTTGCAGCATTAATAAACATGTTTAAAGCCTGGTTAAAAAAACAGCTTCAGTCTGAATAGCTAATCTCTCTATCGGCACACACTGTACAGGGGGTGAATTTTTTTCTTTGGGATGGTTGTTTTTTGCCCTTTCTTGGCATCATAGACCTTATCTTCGCTTGATCCATACAGAGAAAATAACACTTTTAATGATCAGGAGGGTTATCACTGCAGTATTAAGCACTTTCTCCGGATGGAAAATGTAAGGCTGGAAATTTTTGGCTAGTCTTTTGTGTGGATCTGACTTTCTCTTATAAAACAGTCTGAACTGGCTGTTGTCCCTTGTTGCATCACAATCTGCTACAAGGTTGAGTTTTTGTTTCATCCTAAGTTAGGCGTTATCTTCTTATCAACAAATTCATACAAATGCAGACAGGCTGAGTGACGCTACTGAGGGGGAGAGTATAATAGAGCTGTCAACCTCTCTCTTCGCTGAAAAGATGATTGCAAAACTGCCATCTCCAGCAAAACCTCAGCTGTGACATTTGATAAAGAAAGCTTTAATATGCCTCACCAGATGTGTGAGACATTCTGACTTCTAGCTATGGAAAAAACTGCCGTCTATCGAAGACATTCAGAAGCGCACTCTAATTTAGTTAGAAAGAGGAAGAGCAGGGGAAAATGGACAGTCACTGATTAACTCACCCGCTGAAAAGGAAGACATGACTCACTGAAAATCTCTTCTCAAGAAGTTCAGCTGAAACAAAAAATGACGAGAATGATGACTGGTCTAAGACAGCATGCTTGGCAGACTGTCCTCTTTGCTTTTTCATTATTATGTTCGAAAATGACTCCTTCTTGAAAACATTGTTAAAAGGTGTAAACCACATGTTTACTTCCTTAGCTTTGAAGTGGATTTAAATGTTAAAGCACAGCCATAAAGGATGAGGGCCCAGGTGCTCTTATTGAATTAAATTTTCAGTGTACCTTGTTTTTATTTCAATCGTCAATATTTATTTATAGGACTGAAATAAATCTCTATAAGTTTATTTGGCATAACCATACCACCCATCTGTTTCTGAAGCGCTGTTTTGAAGCCAATCTTATGCGGGAGCCATATTGGAAATGATGAACGCAACCAAACTGCTGTTGAGCTAATGTGAGGTAGGGGCGGGATTTGTTCGTCCATCAAGTCAGCTGTGCCTCTCATAATGGAAAACTTGTAATCTTAATATCTTTGAAATTGCACCCCCCGTTTTTTTGTGCCAGGCTTTAAACATGTTTATTTCTGCTGTAAAGATCGGATTTTTTGAATGGGTGTTTATGTGGTTTCTGGAACTTCCGGAGCCAACCTCAAGCGGACACTCGAGGAACTGCAGTTTTTAACACTTCCGCATTGACTTCAATTCTTGCGGCCGGTAGGCATGAGAACATTTTGATACAGGATGTCCAGTTTTATTATTGACTTTTGAGTTATTATGGACATCCTTATTTGTTTAAAAACAGAAAGTCATTTGGAGCTGTGGCATAATTAAATAGATAAGTTCATCAAAGTAATTTCCTAGTACTTGAGGGACTCTCTGCCCACTCAAATTACAACTCATGAGACATTTAATGGGTCTTCAATTCATTTTTTGTTCTTTGAGAAAATTTAGTTTTAAAATGGAAAAATATTAAAAATATTTTTAATTAACAATTTTATTGAGATATGTTTAAAATGTACCTAAAATTGAAATTATAAAACAGTCTTTAATATCCTTCTATAATAATAGCAATATGGTTTATCTTTTCAGTAACATTTTGAAAACATCATCTCTCTCTGCTTTCGTGGGAAAAAACGGGAACTGAGCATAAGAAGATTGCATGCACAGTTGTATTTTTAAAACTATTCTAAATGAAGATATAAATAAATAATTCTCAAGAATCTACATTCTAAAACCAGAATACAACATGCTGATGTTGAATAATTTTCACCCCTGCATCCTTAAAAAAGACAGACATTTTTTGATGTTTCTACTCTTACTTTGTGTTCACAACAGACAGGATTTAATTTATTTTCTGGCTTTATTTGCACATATTTGAAAGCTGGAATATTCAGTCTTTATGTTTAATTTGTCATTTGTCATTTGATATGTCAAATTGTGTGTATGTGAGTACCCATAGACGTGAGGCTAGTTATGCTAATTGAGGCATTGCTTTTACAACCTATAGCTGGAATCAAGGTTTTCGCAACTAACCAGATAATCCAACATTTTTATCAACTTTCATGAGAACCTGAATAAGGTCATTTGTGTCATTTAAGTGTGTAACTTGCTCCATTCAAAGTCAAAGTCTGCTTAATTGTGAATGGTATGTACCGGACATACAGAAGATTGGAATTCTGTTCTCTCAGACCCTAGGTACAACAATCAACATTTAAATAAACATATAATGTAGTAGAAATAAGATGTAAAGGGCATGCAAAATAATAAGCCCATTCGATCCCTTCGTACTTCACACTGTGTTGCGTCACCTTACAAGAACTTGCATTTAATTATGTCTTTGTTTATACAAGCCCTTTCATTTGGAAAATTCAGGTTCGATTTTTACAATTTTGCAACAAAAATGAAATTGCCTGGTTGTATCATAAATAGGGTTGCAAAGGGGTGGAACATTTCCAGTAAATTTCTGGAAAGTTTCCGGTAAATGGGATCCATGGGATGTTAAGCTGGGGAATTTTGAAAATATTCCAAATTGGAAACTTTCCATGGGAATTATGGGAATTTATGGGAATTGACTGGTAATTTAATGGAAATGTATCATATCAAAGCACAAATGTTTGTTTTGTTATAAGCAGACAACCCTTCAAGATAATACAATTAAAACAGATTTATTTGTAAGTAGAACTTTATCAAGTGTTAAATATTTTATCGAACAATCAATTATTTCTTCGACAAACAAAAACATGAATGTTGTGTTAAATATCACTTATCCCCCTGACCATACCCATTCAAAAATTAACAATCAATCAACCTTTATTTATACTCGAGAGATCATTGAGGGGCAACACTCATTTACAATGATATCAAGTCATTTACAGTGACATTTAAAAAACAGACACAAACAAGTAACAATGCATTTTTGAATTGGATATAAAAACAATTAAAAGATCCAATAAAATAATAAAAGGAGATGTTGGGGATTGACTATAAAAGCTCTAAAATAAGAAAGGCCGATGATACAAATGATACAATAATATACACAGGTTAACCTAGCTAAAACAAAAATGCAATCCCAACAAAGGCCCATTCAAAATTTTAAATGAAAAGAGCCCCTCTCCCTCCAACAAAGTCCCATTCAACATAAAATAAAAAAGCATCTTCCCTCAAGCTTCTCAAGCCTAGCCTCTGCATTTTTGATAAACCCTCTCAGGCAATGGGAATGTTAAGAGCCAACCTTCAATTTAGTAAACTCCTGGTTTATTCCCATAAATTCCCTTCAATTCCCATGAAAAGTTTCCAACTTTGAAAATTCCCAGAATTTTGCAACCCTAATCTTGAAAGTAGAAACAGGGATGGGTACAAAATGCAGTTATCACCATATTATACAATATCTGGTTTTAACTGGGGATGTAGCAGCTCAATGTCAGTACCCTAGACTAAGCAAATGACATGCTGTAAACACCCCAAAGAGTGCAAAGCAGCAGTGTAGTTGCACAGATTCAGTATAAACGCTGATAAAGGACTCACAGCTGCTCCTGCTGACATTCTGCTTTTGCTTTAGTGATGTTTAAACCCCCAGTGGGCCGTATGAAGCAGTGCTCCTACTTCAGTGTTGATGTCATCAGCTATGTTGGGAGGCCTGACGTCCTTTTGTCACTGCTGTGGAGAGGCAGCCCTGTGTCTGTGGGCTCGTGTGTGTCAGGGCTCTCCACAGTACTAATATGAGTCATCAGGTGACTGAACATTGAGCTCAGGGTGACTGCTACTGTTTGCTGTGCTCATTCCACAAGCAACACATTTGCTTTACTGCACAACACACACACAAACACACACCTCGATCACACTGGACTGATGTTAACTACACCCTGGTCACCCATTTCCTCAGAAGTATCAGATTATACAATAATGGAAGGGTGGGACAGGCTGTGATGGGTACACTTATTCTGGTTTACTCTTATCTGAGAGCGTTTGCTTGATTTAAAAACACCCGTAATATGCAATGATTTCCAGAGTTCACATCTTGAATACTGTTAATCGAAGAACATCAACATTTTCACTAGCTACCGAAAATCAACTACCCGTTTGCCATGTGTTTGTTTTCTCCTTGTGTAAATGCAAAGCTTACATTTCCATTTCTCTCCTTTCGTTTTTCCATTCAAGTGTCTGAATGCCCTCCCTGTGGGTTATGGAGTTAGGCAGGCAACTCTGTGGGAAGATGAGGAGGTCCAGCAGGAGAGCACAATTCTCCTCTGCTCCTACTTCCACCTGGGGCCTGGAAATCCACTTTTACACGACGGAAGTGCACCAGCTGGAGTTCTTCAAAGGCTGCTATACTGCGGAGGATCTCTGTGTGGAGGCTGCCAAGAAATGCTGTGAGTAAAGGATCTGTTGTTGGCTTGTTGGTGAAATGTAGAGTTGCCTGCAAACATGAAAGTTGTATTTTAGATTTCATCCTGATTGTTTTGTTGCATCTGCCATGTTGGTTTGAGATAACAAAATCTACAGTTTACATTTGTAGATGAACTCTAAAAGGACGGTACATTGGACTCAAAATTCCAGATAATAATTGGAAATGCATATTTGTCCCTCTGTGCTCATAATCTCAAATCTAAATGAACATTTTCTCCTGCTCTCCTCACAACTAAGATATCATGCTCGTTAAAGAGCCTGAGAGTCCCTCCACAGCGATATAATCACACTGCTTGGCATTACTTTCAATCAGTTTTTCCAAACACCATGAATCATTATTGCAGAACTTGACCAAGTGCCACTCCTTAAAGTGAGCTCCTAAAAAATGCCTCTCTCTTTCCTTAACTTCGTAGTTTGAAGTTTGAAGTTTTTGTTCTATTATTGTGTCATGCATACAACCATATGCCCAGCCCGCATTGACTTACAAGAGACACCATAAATTCGTACAGTCCAGCGTCAGAAAGCACAGCACGATCATTCCTTGTAAGGACACTGAGGGAGAAAATTATAACAGAATAAATGAAAATAATACAAGTAAAAATGCACACTACTTAAAAATACTATCGTCTTCTTTTCCAGGCTTTTGATTCAAAATTAGCAAGTTTAAACACGTCAAAATTAAACAACCAATTTAGTTTTTGCACATCTGTCCACCACAATATTTCAGGCTTTTTACAGGCAATTTGTTGAAACAATAACTCTCTGAGGTCGTCATAATTTGTGCAGGACAAAAGAAAATGGGACTCCACTTCATTCAAATCACACATCTCACAGAGTCTGTTTTCTTCTGGGATATTTTTGAATCGACGGACGTCAATGGCCAGAGGAAGAATACCAGATCTTAACTATGCCAGATCTTTGGTGTCTAGATAAACGAGACTTTACATATAATTCAGGGATGAAATTATGCTTGATCTGCACATATGTCCTTTGTTTTGGTTTAGACTGAACCAAAAGTTTTTAATTCATTAATTATGGAGTGTGTCGAATTTCAGGTCATGCAATATAAATGCTGCAAATTAGCCTCTGACCCAGTACGAAAACGGGTGTGTATGTTGATAATTGAACCTCATCTCTTTTTTTTCCTCAGCAATCTCCCCATTGTGCCATAACCTGTTTGCCCTCTACAATGAGACGGATGACATGTGGTATCCCCCCAACTTTGAGTTCAAGATCACAGATGAAACCAGCCTCAAGTTGCACTACCGCATGAGGTAAGATCGGCACATTAGCAGAAGACAACATGTGTTTTTTATGGAATAATTTCTTACATGAAGACAAAAGAAGTCTTTTAAAATGCAGTGTAATGTTCGATATAGTGGAAATGTTTGGATAACACTGGGAGATGAAGTGTCAGAGTAAGAGAAAATTTAGATGCAGCTGCAAATTCTGACTCTCAAGAGAGAAGACACATAGATCACAAATAGGTAAGTGACATTAAACCTGACACCGCTAAGGACCGTCCCCTTTACCACAAATCAATTTGTGAAGCTTTCTGCCCTCCTGCCTCTGCCTCAACCATCTGTTAGTGCCGTGACTCACATGTAGTAAGTAACAATACCTCAGCAATTAACTGGTAGACCACTCAACATCAATGGATTTAACAAGTAATACAGAGACTAAATATTGGATATCATTTGTGGCATCATTCACTACATAGTTCCAAACCATCTCTGGTGAGATTGATAAGACGGATATTTTAGCTGAGAAGCTGCAAACAAAATCTACGCTCTGTGCCAAGCATTTGCTTTATCTTGTAAATTATTTCTGCTTTTGGACTTAACTTTTCTCAAGAACTGGACATCTTGTTTTTTGGCAGTTCCATGCAAGAATCAGGGTTTCATTGCTTGCAAAGGGAACACTGTCTCCTTCAGGATTTGAGCTCAGTCCCTTGGTGAGCGAGCTGGAGTGCTACAAGATCAAATACAGTTTAGCCAATTCTAAATTCCAGCTTGATGCTGGAAAGTCCAAAAGAAACACTCTGGACCAGGGCATTTTTTTACAGACATAACTGCACTTTACAACTTTGTGAAGAAAATGTTGTATACAATTGTAATTTATCATTATTACTATAAATAATGGTTATAGATTAAATATGTCAACAATTAATCGACTATCGATTCATTGATTGTTGAGAACTTACTCAGAACACATTTTTGGTTTTGATTTTATTTCACATGGAAAAAACATCAGGTGGTCTTATATTTCGTTCAGCTATCAGGGAGGTGTTTTAAGTTTAAAGCATGTTTCGATGTGAATCAGGTGACTGAAGGTGCTGAGCATAGCGAAGATGCTCAGCTGGGGGCTGCGGCTGAGTGAAAGGTCTCTTATGAGTGCTTCTTTTCTTCGCTGCCAGACTAATTATGACCCGGTTGCGCTCCTGGTTGACTCTGACCGCGTTCACATGCTTATTCTTCTCAGTAAGAACGAATAGACAGAAAACTGGACACTGTGAGTCTGAATATGTTTCGGTTCAGTTCCCTTGTTGCAGTAAATCCACATGTTGAAATCTGAGTCTTCACTTTTAGAACTGTGTGTCTGCGGAGATTATGAGCCTGCTCCACATGTTGATATTCAGCGTGTTTAACGTTTCGAACACCTCAATACAATCCATACCTATTTAATACTGTCAGTTATATACATTGTGTCGTGAAGGAAAATTTGATTCAAGGGGAAAAAATGCATCTGGAATTGTTTTTGACATGGAAAACGTTTCCGTTTTTTAAAAGGATTTATCGATAATTGGTCGTTAACATTTCCAAAGATCGAATTTACATCCCTATTATAGATAAGACATGAAGACATGACAGATCTCAGTGCTCAGAAAGGTTTAGGCAGGAAACTCAACTATCAATTCCCTGCACTTAATTACACAACACTATAACATCAAAGGCATTATGTCTGCTGAAATGTGTGCATACCCTGTAGCTTTCTTCTTGTAAGATCACAACATGGCATATCACTTTTGGAGGCTCGACAAGCTGAGACACATTCAAGTTCCCACGGGAACTTAAAGTGGAGAAGAAAACAGCCGAGTATATGTGAAACATTGTTTGGATTTTTTGGAAGAGATGGAGGCTTGAAGAATGTCACAGAGAGAGAGGGACGTTTTGAAGTTTTGGTTAGAAGCTAATAAAGGCATACACTAAGCAAAGAGTCACGTGACCTATAACCTTCATGAACAAAGAGTAGAGTGCAATTATAAGATTCAAATGTTTTGGCTCTAAAGTAAAAACAGGTTTTATTTGAGCTGTGACAAGTCTCGAAAGATAGTTTTCATGACAAGTTTCAGCCATGCCATATTTAAACCTTCTGCTTTTCACAGAATCTATTCTTCAAATGATGTAACATTTCATGCCAATAGGGGAAAAACATTACTGTGGGGTCAATTACACTACTTCTTTCTCTTTGCTCTTCTCCAAGAGAAGCAAGTGGAGAGAAAAGGGAGTGACTATAGAGCGTGACTGTGCTGTATGCTTTGTGCTTTTGTACTTTTGTACTTGTGTGTGCTAGTGTATGTCTGTTTGCTGCAGTCTGCTTAGTACTTTAGTACAGTCTGAAAACAAGCAGGATATTGTGGACAAGTCTGTAACATAAACATATGTTAAAAAGAGCACATGCTTCATGGATTGATTTGCGTAAAGTTACACTAAAAATGTTACAAAAGAGTCGACAGCCACCGCAGTGGGTCCATCAGCCCAGCACACAAACACAGGCTTTTGTTAGCATGCAAATAATTGCACTGAAATCAAACAGAGTGGAACGCCTCATACACTGTAAATCATACTCATGGGAGGGGAAAAAAATGCTGCTTCAAAATGCACTCAGTTAGCTGGAAGGCAAAATATCAGCATGTTACAAGATTGTTTAAGCCCTCTATGTCAACCAAAGAGGAAGAAATACTTTCACAAACTCAATATTCAACTCGTTTTTATTTATATAGCACCTTTCATACATTCAAGCGTGCAGACTAAAGGGCTTCACAGAAGAAAGACAGAGAACAACAGTAAAATGTAAAAGTGGAAAGGAGAGTGATATAAAATAATTAAATACTAAATCACGATGATCAGAAAAATAAAATAAAATCAGTAAAATAAAATCAGGGAAGTATCAGAGAAATAAAATAAAATCAATAAAATAAAATCAGAGAAGTATCAGAGAAATAAAAAAATCTATAAAATAAAATCAGAGAAGTATCAGAGAAATAAAAAAATCTATAAAATAAAATCAGGGAAGTATCAGAGAAATAAAATAAAATCAATAAAATAAAATCAGAGAAGTATCAGAGAAATAAAATAAAATCAATAAAATAAAATCTTATAAATATCAGAAAAATCAATTAATAAAAACAAATAAATAAATAAATAAAATCAGAGAAGTATCAGATAAATACAATAAAATCAATAAAATAAAATTTGATAAATATAAAAAAAATCAATTAATATAAAAATAAAATAAAATAAATAAAAATTATGTTAGAACAATGGTCATAATGGTAATCATACAGCCCAGGGCTAAATGGAAATATAAGTGGCCCATCATTTTCATGCCCATCCGCTGTTTCCCCTGCTGCTATTTCCTCTCCACTTTCTATTTTTTATTGTTTTGTAGGTCTTTCTTAATGTTCTTCTGAATTGGGTTACCAGTTTCAGCCCCTGCTGTGGAAGTCATAGACGGCTGTCTGTGACGCTGAGCAGAAGAGATGATGTATTTCCTCAGAAGTGTACGGGCTAACTGAACAATTGCTTCATTTCAGAGAAAACAGGAAAATAGGTCAAAGCTACAAGAAGTGTTGGTGAAAAAATTAACAGCACTGAGTTGGCTGTGTGATCTTGGCATGAGAGTGAAAGTGGATATGATAATATGAGGAAACAGTGGTATAAGCAAAGCTTATGTGTGGTGCAGATTAGTGTAAAAATGCTTGTAGTTTCATTGTATCATCTTTCCTGCCTTTTTTTAAAATTAGATACCCGCATACATTATCCAGATGTCAACTTATTTTTTCATTCAAAATCCAACAGCTAGTAGGCATCTACTTCAACAATGACTCAAATCCTGTAACAGACTTAATGCTTATCTTGTTACTTTGGAATTAATACACTACCTGCTTCAAGCAGTCATTTTAAAACATACAGATAAGTTCCCGGACATGTTATTCTAAAGAATAAGATGTGTTCCTAAAGTTCATTGGACTTCAAATAACCCATTTTATGTGTGATGCCACTGTTAATGCTGAATATTTACACATACACTGCCAGTCAAAAGTTTGGAAACACCTTCTCATTCAAGGGTTTGTATTTATTTTATTTATTTGAAACACTGTAGATTAATACTGCAGACATCAAAACTATGAAAGAACATATATTTAATTATGTAATGAACAAAAAAGTGTTAAACAAAGCAGAATATGTTTTATATTTTAGATTCTGTAAAGTAGCCCCCTTTTTCCTTCATGACAGCTTTGCACACTCTTGGTATTTTCTCAGTCTGCTTCATGAAGTGGTCTCCTGGAATGGTTTCTAATTAACATGAGCCTTGTGAAGAGTTCATTTGTAGAATGACTTGCCTTCTTAATGTGTTTGAGACCATCAGTTGTGTTGTTCAGAGGTAGGGTTAGTACAAAATGGATAGCTCCATTTGACTACTGTTGTAATCCATATTATGGCAAATTTCATAGTTTTGATGTCTTCAGTATTAATCTACAATGGCGAAAATAGTTAAAATAAATAAAAACCATTGAATGAGAAGGTGTGTCCAAACTTTTGACTGGTAGTGTAGCTGAGAATATTTTCTGACATGCACTCCCAGTGTCTGTTCTGTTAACCTGTCTTCCTGCTGTCTGTTGTCAGGTTTTATTTCAGAAACTGGCATGGCACCACTGAAGGAGAGTCCCCAGTTTGGAGACACTGCATCAGCAAACTCCGAGGAGGACAGAGCCCCCAGATGATACCAGAAGGAACGCCTCTACTGGACGCAGCCTCTCTCGACTACCTATTTGCCCAGGTAAAAAAAACAAAAAACTAATGAGTATTCCTTGCTGTGGGAGCATTTCCATCATTAATCTCCTGTTGTTACCGGTATATAGAACAAAATTAGGAAGAACAACAAAAACTTATTTTTTGTTTTTATTAATTGTTTGATTCTTTGAAATACTTTCTAAATTTCATTCTGGTTAAAAGCTCAAACATCAACACCGTTCAGTTTCAAAACATCAACAGCTGCTGGAAGGAAATGTGACAAGCAGGAAGTACAGCTTTAAGTTAAACAATAGACAGCATGCCTTTGGGTGTTACTTAGAACCACGTTTGTCAATTGATGTTTCTACACTTAAAGTACAGTGATGTGTCAGTTGTCGTGAAATGTACAATTCCACCTAATTTCCTATTAATAATGTAGCATCCTGCTTCATTTCCTTGGGTTAGAGTTAGCTTGGTAGGATTTGTGTACAACTTAAGAGGCAAATCATATAGTATATTCAAATTCTTCTTTGGTGTTTATTTTCATAACTTGCTAAGACTTCTAATAAATATGTATTTGTTGCATAGGGCCAGCATGACTTTCAGAAAGGTTTTGTTCCACTGAGGATCGCTAAGTCCGAAGCAGAGCAACATGAGATTGAAAACGAGTGTTTGGGGATGGCCGTGCTCGCCATCACACACTATGCCAAAAGCATGAATATGCCTCTGTCTACTGCTTCCAATGAAATCAGGTAACACACACACGCATACCTACGCACTTTGAGGCAAGTCTTGAAAATGTTACTGCAGGATCCTGAGAGTTGATTGCTAGAAAAGTTATTTCCTGTCTATTCAATATGTGTTGAAGAATTCAAATGTTGCAAACTTACACACACTTTAATCTACATTTTACACAGCATTTTAAAAGCAAGGTAAATCAGTGAAACATGTGAAACAAATCCATTGATCAGGGGAAACTTTAATTGGGCTGGTTTATAGTAGAAATTGTACGTGATGAATACTTCTCATGCATATTCACTCCACTAATTATCTTCAATTTTTTATCTAAACGTCATACTGAATGTGCTTCATTTCATGATCTTTCCTAATAGTCAGTGTTTTTTGTTACCTATAAAACACTTACACTAAGTAAAGGAAGAAAATACTGAATGAAATGGTTCATATGATCTCTCTATCTTCTGTGTCAATCCCACCAGCTACAAACGTTTCATCCCAGTGTCCCTGAATCGCAACATCAAGCAGCGCAATTTCCTGACTCAGATCCGCATCAACAACGTCTTCAAGAAATTTCTCAGTGAATTCAACTGCCGCACAATCAGGGACAGCGATATCACGCCTTACGATCTGAAGATCAAGTACCTGGCTACGCTTGAGGGTCTCACCAGCGGCCTTGGCAGCGAGCTGCTTGAGCCAAACATGCTTTGTGTAACTCAGGAAGGTGAACTCTGCAATGGAGGTTACTTTGGTAAGATTTTTGAGAGAAGATTCAAAGTTATTTTTCACACTCAGATATGAGGTATGAGGCGTGTGAAAGCTCTGTGTGGGGTGGAGTTTAAAATATAAATGTATGAATAACAGGAAATTATAGATGGCCAAAAAACAAACATACTTTTTGATTGAGATAATCCTTGTGGGAGTCAGATGTAATAACAATAGAGCATAAATACTTTGGTAATCTTTGTTCATCTGCACTATTGAAGTATATTGGTTATGTGACAGACGTTAGTTTGTTATGTTCACATGCAGAGAAGCTGTGGTGTCCTACCCACAGTTTGAGTCGTGCTTTTATCTAAGAATACCTGAATACCATTGTGCGCAGATGCTGTAAAGCAAAAGTGAAAAGAACATGATGTTTACGTAGTGCATTAACCCGCTGATACCAGAGTATTGCAGACTGCCCTTGACTCCTTTCTTTACAATATGTGTAACCTCTGTCATATTTGCTTTCCCAGGGTACTACAACCAGAGCCAAGGACAGAGCCAGATTCAGAGCCAGAGCCTTGAGCCATGCTCTGACACAGAGGTCCTGATTACTGGTACCAGTGGCATTTCCTGGAGGAAGAAGACCCAAACAGTGAGTAAAGCTGTTTAAACAAGGCTGTGTAATAAAGGGATGATGGCCTCTAGTTAACACAAGGCATGGAAAAAGTATCAGCAGCAAGGAAGATCGCTCGTTTCTGGATAACTTTTTGACAAACTGCTTAAAAGTTATCAGAAAAATGTTACTAGCTGCCTGTTCAGTAGCTTCAATAGAACATAACTAATCAAGCTTATTTACTTTATTTACTTTACTTATTTACTCATATTCACAACATAAGAGACAAGAGAAAACAGTGTATGCTCTTTAATGTAAATACGCCCATTGACAACAAGGAAAGCAAGTAAGTGTCTCTGTTGTTCATTTTTAAAATTCAGACTGGGGGACTGTAAAGAGCAGCAACAAGATACTGTTTATAATGTTGCCAACTGAACAGCTCAACATCTGGGAAACATGAGTATCAACATCATAACATCATTGATGTTAAAACTGCAGGCCAGCCCATCAAGTTTGTTCCAGAAAGTTCCGCTGGAATTCGGGTCTCTTTAAAATGTCTCTGGACCTGTTGGGTCAGCATGAGTCCAGTTTATCTGGTCTATTTCCCACAACTGAACAGCTCAACATCTGGGAAACATGACTATCAAAGTAATAACATCACTGATGTTAAACTTAAAGCTGTCTTCCCCGTCTGTAGACCAGCCCATCAAGTTTGATCCAGACTGTTCTGCTGTAATTCCGGTCTCTGTTAGGTCAGCATGAGTCCAGTTTTTTCTGGTCTATTTCCCACGACTGAACAGTAATCAGGAGTTGGCTGGCAAGCACAGCATCTTAGGTCCCAGCTTGGCGAGCTAGGCTCTTACCCAGGTTTTGTTCCCACTCTTCCTGGATGGGATGAATGGTCTGAGGTACAGCTTGGTCTTGAAGTCTGTGATAATTTCAATGCTCATGAGGGTATTTTTGTCAAAGGCTCCAAGAGAACTGATGACAGTTCAACTTGTTTCTTAAGTATTACAATTGAGGTGAGGCTGGAAAAGTGATCATGTTTCTGATACCAAATAAATTATTTCAGGACAGAAATATTTGTAAATCAGACTCTTTTATGAGTATGTATGAGGAATATTATACAGATGACAGACCCAATGAACATTTCCCTTTTTATATTTGAAATTTTCCTGTTTTGGTTTCTTATTTTTGTGTGCAAAGAACTGAAATTTGTAAAAACCATCAAAGAATATTATTCACTTACTTTTTGTGATGATGCACATTTTGGGAAATACTTGAGAAGAATATTGTCATTTTCAAATGCTGTGGTATATTTTGTAATGTAGGATCAGTCTTGAAAATAAATCTGAAACAGCATTACTTAAATAACAATCAATTTTTCTGTCTTTCTTTTTCTTTCCTGTTCTTCAGAGAAATGACAGGAATACAGAGACCAATGAAGGCTGGGTGTTGTTCTGTGACTTCCATGAGATCACCCACACAGTCATCAAAGACGTTACAGTCACCATCTTCAGACAGGACAACAAGAGGATGGTGAGACAGACCCACAAAGTGACAATAAAACCAACTTCCTCTTTGTCAATGAAACCCAAATCTGCATTTAATGACTCTACATCAGTGTAGGCTCACACCTACACAGACTCATGTTTACTTTAGTTCATCTAAAAACTCTCTGTTATGGTATTAAATCTGAAGCCTGCTTATAACTGATTAATAATACATTATAATAATACATTTTATTTATAAAGCGCTTTTCTGAAAACTCAAAGACGCTGCACAAAGGATAAAAACATCATATAAAACAACAGAATAATAAAAACATGAATAAAATACATTTAAAAGCAATCATACGTTAAAAGCAATTCTAAACAGGTGGGTTTTGGTGAGTGATTTGAAGGTGGACAGGTTGGGGCAGTTTCGAATGTTAAGTGGTAAGGTAGTCCAGGGGTGGGGGTGGCGACAGAGAAAGCTCTGTCCCCCAAGGTTCGGTGCTTGGTGTCAGGTGGTAGGGAGAGGAGGTGGGCGTTCGAGGATCGGAGGTTACGGGAGGGGGTGTGGTGATTGAGCAGGTCGGTGAGGTAAGCGGGGGCCTGGTTATGGAGGGCTTTGTGGGTGAGAAGGAGGATTTTCTGGATGTATTGTAGTTTGTTGAGTTGTTTTGAAGGAAGGCCATAAAAGATGCTGTTACAGTAGTCGAGTCTGGAAGTGATAAAGGCGTGGATCAGGGTTTCAGCGGTGGGAAAGGAGAGAGATGGACGGAGACGGGCGATATTTTTAAGGTGGAAGAAGGCGGTTTTGGTGATGTGCTTGATGTGCTGTTCCAGAGTGAGATGGGAGTCCAAAATGATACCGAGGTTGTGAACATGTGAGGACGGAGTGAGGGAAGCATTGTCGATGGGGAGGTTGAAGTTGTTGGTGGTTGTGGTGAGGGATTTGGGGCCGATGATTATGAGGTCAGATTTTTCACAGTTGAGTTGGAGGTAGTTTTTTTGCATCCAGGATTTAATTTCAGTCAGGCAGTTGGTCAGGGTGGAGAGGGTTGGAGCAGTTATGGAATTGGTGGAGATGTAAAGTTGGATGTCGTCAGCGTAGCAGTGGAAGCGGAGACCGTGACAACGGATGATTTGACCGATTGGGAGGATGTAGAGAGTAAAGAGGAGGGAACCAAACACCGAACCCTGGGGGATGCCTTGGGACAGGGGAGCTGTGGGTGAGGTGCAGTTGTTGATATTGATGAATTGGTGTCTGTCAGTGAGGTATGATCTGATCCAGGAGAGTGCAGTGCCGGTAATGTGCTGGATAATCCTTCAATTATCCAGAATTAACACTGAATTTGAAACATTTTTTTGTCAAATAGTTTTGGTTTTAAGGGGTTTAGTTAGAAAAGGAATTACTGATCAAAAGGCCTTTGTCTTTGTTCTAGCAAAGGTGTGAAACCTACATGTTCAAAGCAAACACGGTGATTATGCTCATTGTGCAAACGTGACCTGTTGCAGCAGTTGTTTGGTATTCACGTGATGTTGGAGCCTCTCACTACATGCCTTCAGCTATGAGTAATGATGATACCATGCTTTGTTATTAAACCCCCCCCTTTGGAATACATCACTGCTCTTTTACTTGAACCTATAAAGTTAATCCTTAAATCTCCTCTTCCTCCTGTCAATACTTCTTCATCTCTCACTGTCTCTTCTCTTTTCAGGAGCTGCGAATGGCTTCTCGGGCCGAAGCTCAGTCCTTGGCAGCCCTCGTTGATGGCTACTTCAGGCTGACAGTGGATGCACACCACTTTCTGTGCAAGGAAGTGGCCCCGGCTTCAGTGGTGGACAGTATCAAAGATGGCTGCCATGGACCCATCAGGTTTGTAAAGATGTGTTTGTTTTTTTAATGTGTAATTATACTGTCTCTTACTGACCTTAGTTTGCATCATAGACTGTATAAATAATGAGCGTAGTATCAGTGACGTCACCCATCTGTTCCTGAGCGCTGTTTTGAAGCCAATTGTCGGCGGGAGCCATATCAGCAATACCAGACTCAACCAGATGTTAGCTGTTTTCGAAACGGCCTGCAACATACTGTGTTTGAGTTTAGTATGCAGTATGACTGTTCTGTTCGATCTGTTCTGCAGTATGCTAGGCAATACGTCGCTGGATTTGGAAAGCGGAAGTAAACAACGGCCAAGCTCATAGCGGAACTGCTTTTTCAGCATTCACTTATAATTTTAAAAGTTAAGAAGTGGTTTATATGTAATTTAATGATTTTCACAGCACCAAAAAAAGGAGTTCCCCCCGTCAAAAAGGAGGGAAGAGAGAAAGTGGAAAAAGCACTGTGCATTGTGGGAAACAGTTCACGATGGAGACTGGTCCGATGCGTACTGAGAAATTTTCCCAAATCAGTTCAACATCCGGGTAGTTTTGCCATACTGTAGATTTTGCTTTTTCACATACTACATACTGAATTTTGGCCAAATCAGTACGTACTGCTAGTACAGTAGGCGGTTTCAAAAACAGCCGTAGTGTGAGGTAAAGTGGCGGGCTTTGAGCCTCCTAGCCAACAGCTACAGTGTTCCGGCCTGTCAATCAAGTCAGTCATGTCCTTAGATGGGCAAAACTTAATATCTTCTGAACCAATAAAAAAGTTCACCCCCCGTACAGTGTGTGCCGATCAAGAAATTAGCTACGTAGACCCAAACATGTGTATTAATGCTGCAAAGTTCATCTTATTTGAATTGGTGTGTATGTGGTTTCCGGTCTTTCTGCAGCCAGCCTCAAGCAGTTGCTCGATGAATTGCAGTTTATAACACTTCCACATGGCCTTCATATTTAGAGACCGGACGTTGCAGCTTGGTTTGCATGTGCTTTTAATCTAGTTAATACTATCTGTGCTGGGACCATGCACTGCTTTTAAATGCTTAATGATTGTTTAACTCACATGTTTTATTTTCTTATAGCATTACAAGGGGGCAGTGCTGTCGCTGTCATTCTAGAGTTTAGGTTTAAACGGCATGAAATAAATAAGGTTAACAGACTGAAGAGGTACATGCTTTAATGATGATTTAAAGGGGGAAAAGACAGAAAAGCAAGTAAGATGGGTCACAAAGAACCACATATCTTATGAAAAGATACAAATCATGCTTACAAAAATACTTTGTTGTTTTTTCTTCTTCACCAGTACTGAATACGCCATTCACAAGCTGCGTCAGGAGGGCAACAAGGAGGGCACCTATATCCTGCGCTGGAGTTGCACGGAGTACCAGTACATCATCATCACTGTTGTCTGCAATGAGGTAGAGAGCGCTTCTTCTTTTGGTTTATTTAATTTATGCCTGAGAGTTTGAATCATGCACGAGTCAGAAAATTATTCCACACCCATTTCTCCATCGTTGGACTTGGGAAAACTTTCAGTAAATGTTTGTTGTAGTTGTGTCCAGACAAATGACAGATTATGTATCCCTCAGTCTTGTTGCCCATTGATTCAGCTTTATGTCCCTGCATGTCACATCTCAGCTAAAAATGCATTGTCTTTGTCTTTTCAGTTGGACCTGAGAGAAACTCGTCCGCTGCGTCAGTATAAGAACTTCCAGATCGAAGTGGCCCCCGATGGGTTCCGCCTGTACGGCACCGACTCTTTTCGAACCACTCTCACAGAGCTGTTGGAGCACCTGGAGGGTCAAAGCCTTCGCACTGATAACCTCCAGTTCCAATTGCTGCGCTGTTGCCCTCCACAGCCAAGAGGTTAGCTTGATCCCACCACAATGCAACCTATACATCTAACATTTAAAGCTACTTTACAGTGACTGTGGTAAAAGAAACCCAGGAAGTGTAAAAGATATGCTACAAATGGTTTAAGACAGACATCATTGTGAGGGCTTTTAACTCGTTATATCCTTTTATGTAAGAATCATTTTAATACGTAATAAATCAGCCAAAATAAAAGCTCTCAGGCTGGTATGCAAACATGATTTTCACCGTATGACTGTGCAGCCACTGCACAGTCATATTTAAAATCCTGAACTTTCTGTATGACGATTACTCTGATTATGTAAAAGAGAGAAAAAGGGAAATACATATTGCACTACTTGGCTGAGGTTGATCACACTTATTTTTTTGAGTTTTAGTTAAAGAAGCAACAAATGCTTGAGGGAAACACTTCCATTAGTCAGTAGTCTTCACTTCTTCAAACAGACAACAGAGTGAAATCAGGATTCTGAAAATCAAGCTCTCACATAAAAATGTTACACTCATTTGTTCGTATTGATAATGAAGGAAAGCAATTGGAATTTATAGATTGCTGGATACAGAGGCATAGGAAAACACAGCGATCTCGCCACAATCTCAGAATACCTCATTTATCAATGGCTGATGATGAGTGTAATGACTTTTTTGCCAAACACAGCACAAAATAAGTATGTTTTTTTTTTACCCCAATCTTACCAACTACAGCTTTAAATGTAATAAAATATATAGAAAGGGAACCCCCTATTATGTTGAAATCTGATTAATCGTAAATCTGTGAATAAAGACACTTTAAATCTTCCAGGAAGAACCGGACATTTACTGATTAAATGAAATAAGTTTTCATGTTGAGTTAATTTCACGACAAATTGTTGCATGAAAATACAACAAATTAAATAAAGTGTTTGCTGCTCAACAATTCCCACCCCAACAAAATGATGCATTTAACTGTAAATTAACATATTAGTTTTATGTTGCAATGAATTACACTTTTACAATTTTATTTTAATATAAAAAAATTCCACAATGTGAAATTTTCTTTTCTTTGGTTATCAAATCGTTAAATTCCTAAATCAGGTTGCATTCGCTTGATCAAGATCGAGGGTACCACCTCAACCCGATTTAAAACCAGGAAAACCCTGATAAAGTATTGTTAAGCTGCCCTTTTCAACTGGTGTGTGTTTCTGTAGTCTTGTCTGCATCTGTGCGTGTCTGTGTGTCGGCACGAAATGGTGTCAGAGAGGAAGAGAATTGTAAATGTGGCTTTCCGGAGAGCAACTTGCACTTTTGTGTGTACTTCAGGCAGAGAAAGGTGGAGGTGTGTGTGTGTGTGTGTGTGTGTGTGTGTGTGTGTGTGTGTGTGTGTGCGTGTGCGTGTGCGTGCGTGCTGAGCTGCTTTTTTATTTTGTTGCTGTTAGTGGTTGATGTTGATTGTTATCACAAGGCACAACTGTTATGGCTTTGGCTTTGGTCTATGTCTGCTTTAAAGGAGGCTTAAAAACTGGAGTGCTGTGCTGTAGTGTCAGAATATTTGGGACTAATAAACATTCTTGCCTTAGCAAATACACACAGGGATGCACACATCCTGAGAATATTTGAACTTTACGCTGTGCTTTTTTAAAAAACTGGCATGAAATGTGCTTGTCAAATGATAAACAAACTGCAAATTTTTTGAGAGAGAGGTGTCACTTGAAGTAGAGTTTTTAAGACTGATTTAGTCTACGGCTAAAAATATATGAGATCAAGTGATGAAAGAGTGGGTGCAACATTTTAAGTGGTATTGGAGGTGTGGGCGTAGGAAAACACATATTGCAAGTTACGAAACAGTGCCCTAAACACTAGTCAATGATATAGGTTGATGCTGCTGATAGAGTGCAGATACCTTTTTCCTCTCTTAGACCACAGCGCGCTAGTTTTGTCACAACATCAGACACCCACGCACGTTTAATGCACACACGTTTTCACTTTATCCTCCCACACAGACAGCGCCGTATTTACAAAAAATAAACTGAATCAGTGTGTTGGATACTTGTTTTACCTTATGTAAACATGGTCTTGCTTTCAAGTTGAATACCCAGGATACATGTAGCATTCTTCCACACTGCAGAAGACAATTCAGCAAAGTTTGCTTTCACTGCAAAGACCATTTCTCCAGCTATTGTTTTCGGAGTTCATTGTTGTTGTGTTTTCAAATCCAGATAAAGTTCAGACACTGTTAAACATTACCTTGAAAACAAAATAATTAGACTCTCTTTATGAGGGATTACCTAACACATGAAAACGGCAGGTCGCAGCTGCTTGATTCTAACAAAGACAAATCTCAGACAAAGTTTTGAAAAAACCCACCACTCGAGCGTAATAGAGTTTTTCATGTAAAACCCTGGTGTGTTACTTTTTTAACAGTGTTTTATGTGTTTCTGTTTTTGCTGCAGAGGTTTCCAATCTGCTGGTGGTCACCAAAGAGAGAGCACCGGTGCCTCAGACACCAGTACAGGAGAGTCAGCTCAGCTTCCATCGCATTCTCAAGGAGGAGATTGAACAGGTAGACAGCTTCATCTTCATGTCTGCCTTCTTTACTTTGATGGTGACGCAGTTCTGGTAAGGTAGCTCAAGGTTGTCTGCATATTTAAGATGTAAGACTCTTAAAAATAACCTTTAAGTGTAAGTCAGTAGAATAGTAAGCATCTTGTGTGCTGCTTGACGAGTAACAGACGTCTGTTGGTTATGAAAGATCACACAAAGAACAGCCTCTAAACATGCTGCTGTTAAGTCAACATGCAAACTCGTAAAGATTTGCATATGGTCTTTGCATGTACATTAACCAGCTGGCTCTGTACCAAAAATAAAACAGTATGCAAAGTAGTTTTTTTTCACTCATATTGCTTCAAACCACATACTCCATCTTACGCCAAAAATAGATTTTCACTTCTCTTTTTTGTTATAACTTCTAATCCTGCTGAATTATAATGCATACTGGACTGTAAAAACATTGACATCGCAGTATCTTGGATTACATCACTCACAGAGCCTACGTATGGATTTAGGTCTCTGTGAGTGCTTCTCATACAAGATGTTTTTAATAATTCAGCAAACATGGAAAAAACAAACTATGCAATGCTGATTCTCCATTCCCTTACTCTCTCTTACTCCTGCACTTACGTGGGTTCAAAATTACAGTTATAATAAACTGCAGTGCACTTTTACCACCTGAATTATGCACTCATGAAATGGCACATTAAAAACGCAATAGGTAACACGGGACTTCCACCGGTCCATGTCTGGTCCTTCTGGTCCGTCTCCGTCCGGCTCCGTACCCTCTTGTTCGTCAACACCCACCAGTTGCAATCTCAGAACGCAGAACGGAGCAGGACCGCCGGAAAGCTGGAGTCATGTGACTGAGGTTGACTAAGGTGGTGACTAAGAACTTGAATATTTGGAGTCAGATTGCAGGAATCCTGGATGGAAAAAAATCTGAAAGCTTGTCTCAGAATCGTCAGGTTTTTCGGTTAATTGTATGCTCTTTTTTTGGCTTAATGTGGGACCTGAGAAACAGAATTTCGTTCCATATCATGAGACAGCTTGTATTGGTATGACAATAAAAAACCTTGAATCCTTGAATCCTTAAATTTAGAAATGTTTTCAATTGCAGTCCTTTTTTATGCACTGACAAAAGCATTGCTACTGAATACTCTGTTATTAAATCATGCATTTTTTCTTCTCTGTAATATCCAGGAGGACCACCTTGGCCTGGGCACGAAAACCAACATCTACTCCGGCAAGTTGAAGGTGAAGAGCGAGGAGGAGGAGGTCGATATTGGTTACTCGTCCTTCCAGGAAGTCCAGGTGGTCCTGAAGGTGCTGGGATCTGGACACAGGGACATCTCTTTGGTAAGATAAACTCACAATGTTCTTTCGTGGACCTTGTACTTTTGGTTCTGTTAACAGTTTTAGAGTCTAACCAGACTTGTTTTTTTCTTTGAAGTTCTGTGTAGTGATTCTTCTTTTCCCCTCCGTTGACAGGCCTTCTTTGAAACAGCCAGCATGATGAGACAAGTTTCCCACAAACACATCGTGCTGCTGTATGGAGTGTGTGTCCGCCACCAGGAGAGTAAGTGAACTTGGCGTGTGTATTTGTTTGAATGTTTGGTGCTGCTTCTTTCATCTCTGACACACGTCTCTTATTGTGGAGCAGATATCATGGTTGAGGAGTACGTCCAATATGGACCACTGGATGTATTCATGAGGAGACAGCAGAGCCCACTGAGTACACCTTGGAAGTTCCAGGTGGCCAAGCAGCTGGCGTCAGCTCTCAGCTACTTGGTAAGTAAACTAACACACACATAAACACACACACACACACAGACAAACACAAACTAGAGGATCAAAAGCATCTGGGTCCTGTGTGCATCTATGGGATGAGCACTTAATACCAAGTTTATTTGCATAATCTGAATATTCACCCTCTCAATTGCAAACTGATAGATGTGTTGTTCCTGTGTGTGCATGTAGGAGGACAAAAAGCTGGTCCATGGCTTTGTGTGCTCTAAAAACATCCTGCTGGCAAGGGACGGGCTGGACACAGATGAGGGAGGGCCCTTCATCAAACTCAGTGACCCAGGAATACCAATCACAGTGCTCACAAGAGAGGGTGAGTGCAAACACACCCACACCCACACACCCACACACACACACACACACACACACACACACACACACACACACACACACACACACACACACACACACACACACACACACACATCACTGTCTCAGAGTAAGTAGAAGTGAAACCTAAATGCTTACAGCACAACAAGCATGGAAAGTTTCCCGACAACTTCCACTTTCATCTTTAGTCAGCTGTAAATAAAAGTGAAACTAATATAAGAACATAGAAACCCAGCCTTTTTTAGATCATTGATGTTGGTCTGCCTGGTTGAAACTTGAGCTTGTGATGAATATGACGATTGACCACATTAAACAGTTTTCAAACCAGGCCTCTCTACCAACAGTTTTGACTGTGACGTATAAACAAAAAGGAGAGTTGAATCCTATTCTTTTTTTGTCCTTTCCAGTTTGTATTGCATTCTGCTTGTATGTTTCACTATGAAGCAATATTTAAATGATTTGTTTCTGACTTTTATAAGAATACACATCTGACATTTGAACTCTGAAGAAACAAAAGTTTAAAAAAGTGAAGAAACCTGCATACTTAGACTGCAAACTGCTGGAAATACTTTTTTTTTTTTTCCTGAGAAGAGTCACTGCCAAGCTTCAAGCCTGCCAAAATGCAGTAATCATAGTCAAAGTAAAGTCTACTTGAGCAGTAGAAAGCATTCAGTATGCCACAAAATAAATAACCTACCCTGCACAGAAACTTAAAGAGTGGGTGCAGTATTCTTGGAACTAGTTACAATGATATTTTTATTTATTTGTTTATTTTGTATTTGTTTTTCCTGAGGACAGACATTTTACCACATTTAAACTTCTTTATAAATGGTACATTATTAAAAGGCTCTATCCACCATGATTAATACATTTTGAGTGTTACATTTACTCAGAATGCACAATGCTTTATCTGAGCACTGTTGTTGGCCAATAATCATTCTAAGTTGATGTTAATTTGGCGTTCACCTATTGCTGCAACCAATATATATATCTGTTTATGTAATTACATTTTTAATGATAATTTATAAATTAGCATGCTCCATGTTTTAGACCAGGGGTTCCCAAACCTTTTATTCTGTGACCCCCAAAATCACAGTGCCAGAGACTGGAGACCCCCACTGTCCTGATGTGGTTCAATGTTGCTCACAGAACTAGTTGGCCAATCCAAAAACCTACAGATATCTTTGTCATTTAAAGAAGGCTATAGGAGGATCATTTCCTTAGGGGTCGTGTGGCAACAAAGTAAAGAAGACAAATTGATGACATTTTATATTTACATTGTGTCTAAAATTTAGCTACAAATTATTAATATTAATATATATATTTTTTTTTACAAAAAAAGGATAAAAGATGAAATTTTAGATCATTCTAAGTGTTTATTGATTTTTGGAAGGCATCTTGCGACCCCCCCAATCAGTGTCTCGCAACCCCCCCAAGGGGTCCCGACCCCCACTTTGGGAACCACTGTTAGACTACTGTAATATTTTTGCTATTGAAAACTTAACAACAAAAAGGCTTGGTATGAAAAAAAAAACAATAGCTGAATAAACACTTGTAGTTATTCATTATTTATATTTCAGATTTATTAAAGTACTGCTTTTCTAATGATTTATGCATTCAATTAACTGTAACAAAACAGGATTGATGTTTCTTTAAAAAAAAAAAAGGTTTCCTGTTGGACTGTGTGAGAACGAAAAGCTGCTTCTTACTCAGTTTGTGGTTAGAAAGCAAACTCAAGATGCTTTTGAAGCATTTATTATTCCAAAAGCAGAATCTCTTTAATATGTGAAGGAAGTTCAAATTAAAGTTTGTTGTGTAAATTTGTATGATTGAATTTGTGCCCATTCAAAGACAGCAGACAAGACCTGGATAACTTTGATCATGTTCATTCATCCTTTTTATAATGAGGTAACTTTGGATCCTCTGACCCTGATGGGAAAATGAATAACAACAAAAGTAAAAAAAAAACAATAACAATTAATTTAAGATAAATAATGGTATTGGAATCTAAAAAAATAATATTTGTTACATTAAAATTGGCACTTATATATTGATTTATGTATTTACTTACTTACTTATTCATTTATTTAGTGTATTTGATAGGGACAACGCAAGTTACCTAGTACAACTTTTGCCTGTTAAAAACAGCCGTAGTAACTGATGCTTTGCACATAGAGATTATAGCTATTGCTAGTTTCCAACTAGGCTTTTAGTATGTTCAAAGAAGAAAGAAATGTCATCCTGCTTTCTTTTACTGGCCCTTATTTCTCAATCAGTGGCTCTCTAATGTTTACCAAACAAGCTTTTTGTTGTTATCCGGTGGCTGTTGATGTTACTGCCGTACAAATGTGGGCTGGAGCATGAACAGATGATCTGATCATACCATCTTTTATTCTCCCAGTAAAAATTACAGCTGCTGAGAGAAACTTCAGGTTTGTGTTGATTTTGGGGATCGTTGTGGGCAAAGATGTTAATCTTCTCACTTTGTTGATCTTGACATGTACTTTCAATGGTAGTAGACAAATAATGTCCTCCTGCTTTCTTTTTGACATCGGTGTCACTCTTGTAAATATTTGCAGTTGAAAATGTAAAGGCTGTTTCTTCAGTGCGATGTTAATCCTCTCGTCTAACACCTGCCCCTTGCAGTGGTTTCAGACCTTAAAAATAACAATAGAGACATGGTCAACCTTATTGCTGATAGTCTTGTAGGTCATAAAGAGGCTTCAGTACCAGGGCTTTAAAACAGCAATACAAACTATCTCTGATCAAGCAGAGGTTGTCAGAAATAGAAATCCTCTACTTCTCTTAATCAATCCATGTTTTACTGGATACATTCCCCTGACTGTCATTTCTGTTGTAAAAGCTGGACCTGAGTTCAGAACAGATAACGGCAAAACAAGGACATTTCTCAGATTGCACAGTTCCCCTCAAACGGCTGCCTCATGTTTCTGTTTGTCCGTTAGAGCAACAAGTTGTGTGATATAACATAATGTGGCTTTACAAAAGGATTGGCAAACCACAGGACGGACTGGAAATGTTTCTGTGCAGAGATCCCAGCTACACACCCCTGAGGATGCTCCTCCCACGCTCTTTGTTCCCAGAACTCTTAACGTTCTCTGTGTCCGGCACTTTGCAGAATGATCAGTCTTCCCGTTACACATCGATGTCCTTGTGTATAGATTTGATTGAATGCATGGTGGATAAAGTGCTGAGAACCCCACTGGGAACGCTCTTCCCCCTTTTTCCCAGCAATCTTTGATGATCACTTTACCAAAACCTCAAATCCATTCACTGCGTCACCACTTTTTTTCTCATCTTGCTCTTGCCCTAAATTACATCTAATTACTAATTTCCTGCTTATATTTTTGTCTCCATTACTCCTCTTGTTGTCTTCTACTCCTCTTTACTCCTCCTCTTTCCCTCCAGTCAATCATTCTTTGTTCCAGTCTGAGCAGCATCCACTTACTAACATATGCTGCTGATCCGATGTTATGGATTTGTTGAGCCAAAAAGCTAAACGTAGGGGTTGGCCTGTCAGTTAGATCGGAATGGGCTCAGTCAGCTGATACCAAGACTTTAAGATTCAGAGTTTAACTGACTGTGTTTGTTCACTTCAAGAGTATTTTAGTTTGAATTAATGAGGTCATGCATTCACTTTATGTGGTCATAGTTTTTACTCCCTGAAAATGACACCATGTAGTTTCTACATCTTTAGATAAGAGCAGTTGTTCTATGACATATCAAGCAAAATAAGGATTGTAAAGCTGAGTTAATTCTTAGCATTTATGTAGCCCAAAGTTACATCAAATTAAGGTTTAATTTCCTGAAAAATGGGGGAGAACTTCAAGAGGGCAGCTTAGGACTGACTCCTTTCATAGGCACACAATTTATGCCAAATATTGAAAACAAATAATTTTAAAATATATGTAATATTTTTTAAAGTGACTTTTAATGGGAAAATTTAAAGCAAACAAGCGCAAGACATTTGTTTGGCACGGTTTACTTTAGACCTGGTTCATAGACTTACCTAGGCTACTCAACCCAACTCAACTCAACTTTATTTATATAGCACCTTTCATACATAAAAACATGCATGGTAAAATGATAAAAGGCAGGATTATAAATAAATTACTTTAAATTAAAATAAAATCAAAACAGTAAAATTATTAAAATAAGTAATAGTGGAAGGAAAAGTTAAAAATAAGGTAGTGTTACCAAGATCAGATGAATACAATAAATAAATAATTAAATAAGATAAATACATGTTAAAGCAATGATTAAAATAATAATGATTAAAATAATAATAACAATTAAAAAAGACTATGAGCATTGAAGCCTGATGAGAAGGTAGTTTTCAGTAAATATTTCATTTAGTCATTTTTGTTCTCACATTTCGGTCAGTATTTCACACATGATGAACAATAAGGAAACTCTCCTTTAAGTAAGACATTATTACCACTTTGAGTGGCAGCGGGTAACACCCCTTAAAGCTTCACTTATCTGCAGGTTAATCAAACAAAAAATGTAGTCTGTACTTTTTTACTTCAACAACCATGTTTTGTTTTCCCAGACGGAACAAGGAACTGAAATAAATCTGTGCCTAATTGATTTTCAGTTTCTTAAAATGTCCACGTTTGTGTCTGTAGAGTGTGTGCATCGTATCCCGTGGATCGCTCCAGAGTGTGTGAAGAGTGTGTCGTCCCTGAGCATCGCGGCCGATAAATGGGGCTTTGGTACCACTCTGTGGGAGATCTGCTACGATGGCGAAGTTCCACTGAAAGAGAAGAAACTCACAGAGGTAGGGGGGCAAACACAAGAACTTTTCCTTTCTGTCATTTGGAATTTGATGGCTTCTTCTCACGTCACTGATTACACCGACTGTCTCCTCATGCATGTCTGTCTTTGTCCTGAGCAGAAGGAAAGGTTCTACGAAACAGAATGCCAACTGGCCACCCCAGATTGTAGCGAGCTGGCTAAACTGATGACCAACTGCATGAACTACGACCCCAAGAAGAGACCTTTCTTCAGGGCTATTGTCCGAGACATAAACAAGCTGGAGGAAACAAGTATGTATGAGAGGAATGCATGTTCTGTACTTATCATATTTGGTGTTTGTATAATCGGACTAGATGCAAATCTGAAGTATTATCTGATATTGTTGCCTCAGTTTGAGAACACTTTACTGTCTGTGTGCTGAAGAACAGTCTATAAGGTGCAGGTTGAAAAAAATCAAGGTGGTTGTTGACAGTTGGGATAGGATCTGAATGTTTTGCATGTTGTGTTTCTCACCTAACAGCAGTCTGGTAAGCAGTGCAAAGAGTGAGAGTTGTTTACTCAACTGTGATGTTCATGAGGAAGTTCACTGGGTGCATTCTCACTGATCTCCCCTCTGACGGGCCCCATGGCAACAAAATGACACTCTGTTCTCCCACCTGCTGGTCAGAGGAGGACACTGCAGCCCTACATCACTGCTGAAGCTTCACTTACTTTTATTGAAGTGCAAAGATACTAAACCATCTGAAAATATAGATCTACAAAAATGCCCCCAAAGAAATGAAGAAATAACAAAAATTTCAGTCAAACTCTCTTAATCACAGATAGTGCTGATGCAGAAAAGTCCTCCTTAATTAAAGTATTGTCCTCCTTTGAGGAGCTTTTTGTGTGGAAACCAGAGCGGGCGACCAGTTATGCAACCAAAGCAAATTCTAGTGAAACAGTTGACACTGACAACCACAATAGACTTCCTATGATGCAAGTGTGATTATGCTATGCTACGCTTATGATTGCGTATGACACGTTGAAACGATCCTGTTTTTAATGTTTTCTGTTTATTTTGTCATCTAACAGATCCATTGATCAAACCCAAGCCTACTCTAGAGGTTGATCCCACCGTGTTTGAGAAGAGGTTCCTCAGAAGAATCAGAGATCTGGGAGAGGTAAACTGTCCGTGCAGTATTTGTGATGTTCTGTTGATCTTTGTTTAAAAAAATCTTGGGATTTGTTAGCATTGTGAGCTGAAATTGATCCTGCATGATAAATCAGCTGGGTCATTTAGCAGGCTCTTCGGCCAATATTCAGTTACAAATCTCACCTTGAAGTGGGCTTCTATATTAAGGATCAAATCAGCATCGTATCTAAAGAAATGCAACCATAGTATGATCATTCATGTGTAGCTTCATAGCCTTGAATGAGTTGTGAGAATTCAACAACGAACAGAACCTTATCTCATCTTTAGACCAGAATAGTTAGCAAAATCAGATGCAGAAAGTAGGTTACCTACACCACCAGTCAAAAGTTTGGACACACCTTCTCATTCAATGTTTTTTATTCATTTATTTATTTATTTCGACAATCTAAATTAATACAGAAGACATCAAAGCTATGAAATAATCTGGTTTTGCCATAATATGGATTACAACAGTAGTCAAATAGGGCTATCCATTGTGTACTAACCCTACCTCTGAACAACACAACTGATGGTCTAAAACACATTAAGAAGGCAAGTCATTCTACAAATGAACTCTTGACAAGGTTCATGTTAGTTAGAAACCATTCCAGGAGACCACTTCATGAAGCAGACTGAGAGAATACCAAGAGTGTGCAAAGCTGTCATGAAGGAAAAAGGGGGCTACTTTACAGACTCTAAAATGTGAAACATATTCTGCTTTTTTAACACTTTTTTGTTAATTAAATAATTAAATATATGTTCTTTCATCGTTTTGATGTCTTTGGTATTATTCTACAGTGTTTCAAATAATACAAATAAATATAATACAAATAAATACAAACCCTTGAATGAGAAGGTGTGTCCAAACTTTTGACTGGTAGTGTAGATGGTGATAAGAAATAACTGCCCATAAATGAATCCATTTCTTACATGTTCTTCATCCAGGGCCACTTTGGGAAGGTGGAGTTGTGCCGCTATGATCCTCGAGGAGATAAAACAGGCGAGCTGGTGGCCGTGAAGTCCCTGAAGCCTGAGAGCCGGGAGGAGCAGAGCACCAACCGCAAGGAGCAGAGCACCAACCTCTCGCGTGAGATCAACATCCTCAAGGGACTTTACCACGAAAACATCGTCAAGTACAAAGGCATTTGCCAAGAGGAAGGTAAGACCGAGAGAGTATTTACTTAAAAATAATAACTAACAAAATAAAGACTTTAAAAAAATGTGTTCTTGGATCCTGGTGAGAGCTAACAAACCCTTTAGAGTCACAGTCATGTTTTATTAAACTCTAAAAGGCTGGATTTGTTATTTAGTTATATTACAGTCATGCCAGCAGAAATACAACTTTAGTGGTTAAGCTTTTAAAGTCATAGCATGCTAAGTAATTGTTGGAGTAAAAAAGCAGGAAAGGAATCTTGGGTGCCAAAACATTCTTGTCACAGACTTCAGCTCTCCTCTTCTCATGGCAAAGCAGCCCAGCTAGATCTCCAAGTCTGGCATCGAGAGGCTTTTACGTACTAATGTGATGATTACAGTCTTTAAGCTTAATGCTCAGGATGCAGGCAAGTGTTTCACTGACTGGAGTTTATTCAAGCTGTCGTCTAACTTTGTAATGCCATGATATGAACACATGTACAAACCTTTACCCAGGTTTTTATCTTTGCATCATAAAGACACAAACAAATGTTAAATTTCTACTATTACATCAGTCTCAGATATTCTTGGGACATCAAGGTCAGCTAAAATAAATATTCTAAGATCTTTAAAAACCCAGATGGTCTTGTCACTACACTCCGCAGTGCTGAAGGAATTTCCTGAATCTTTAAAGTGTCTTTTAAACATCGGGGCTCAGGTATTCAAAAGTACTCTGATCAAAATACAGCTATCGGATAATATCAACTCTTGAAATCAGGGTGTTCAAAAATAGAAACAAGTCATATAATGGGACAAGTAATCCAAAGATGGTTAGTATTGATATTTCATTTGTATTGTTAAAAAGCTTTGAGAAGCAATCAAGTCCAATTGATTAATAAAATCCGGTTTATTCTGATCCCAGCAAAGGGTCGGATTTCGGCCGAACTTAAAGGTTCAAAATGTGATCAAACAAAACATTATTACACAATATTATTAAGAAGTTCGATTGCAAAAATATTTCCCATGTGGATTTCTGAATCAGTACAGTCACATAGATGAGGTGGACACCTCATGAAGGATTTCATACTTATAAAACATATCACTTCACAGCTGTTAATACCCAACATGGACTTGTAAGTTTAAAGCATCTTTAGGGTGTTCACTTGGACTGGATTTGGTGCTGCCTGTCGACATAGTAAGGAGTATATCATCTAATGTAGAGCACTGGAAATGTGGATTTAATGGTCCTTGTGAGATCATCTGGATGCAGTTGATCCATCTAGTTTTTCTTGAACAACAGGAAAAGAAGTGAGCTGCTTGTTCTGACAGCAAATTTTCAAATCTAGTCCGCTTTTATCCAGCCCTGGATGCTAAAATAATTCATCCCCACTAAATTTCTCCAACCTGCTTTTCAAATTGTGGTACTTTTCCCTATCCAGTGAAACAGAGAGATGTAATGCTCCTTTTTAAATTTAAAATATTAAGCAACTTTAAATATTTGTTTTACACATTTGACTCAAACCTCTGTAAATGTCACCTGGATCCTAGCAGATTTCTTTGAAATTATAATTTTTATTCTGATCAGTTTATTGTATGTGGATCTGTTATTTGTAATTTCACAAAAGTCTAAATTGTATATGTACAATTGTTGCTTCATGTAGCATCCTGTGAACTGTCTCATGACACCCTGTCATTTTAAAGTTTGTCTTTTGTTTCTTGTAAATACCTGCCTTAGGGCTACAGATGAAATTTAGCTATTGTGCTAATTCCAGTATATTTACATTGAGGCATACTGCTGAAATGTTGATTAATGTGCATTGTTCTAATTAAATAAATTCAATAAATAGTTAAATAAACCCAATAAATAAATACATAATTAAATAAATAACTAAATAATTAAATAAACTCAATAAATAGAGTAAAAAGAGTCTGGAGGACACTTCAATAACCATCAGAACAGCAGTATGCTTTAACCTGTCTGACTTTTCAAATTACAGTAGTTTTTTCAGAAAGCAGATACTTCAATCTTTAATTTAGATTAATGGTAAAACTGAAGTTAGTATTTAAACAGACATGTAATAAGAAACACAACCTATCTTCATATTAAAGCACCATCTCTGTTGTCCCCTGTTTCTGATTACAATTCTATCTTAATCTCTCTGAAGGTGGTCAGGCCATCAAGCTGATCATGGAATACGTTCCTTTGGGCAGTTTGAAGGAGTACCTCCCCCGAAACAAAAGCAAGACCAACCTCAGCACCCTGCTCAGCTACTCCATCCAGATATGCAAGGTAACTCCACTACTATTCAAACACACGTAGCTGCCAGTGCATCATGTGGTTTTAACTCTCTGGCGTTCTGCATCTGCATTCTTATCACTCTGAACCTGTCCAGCAGTGGTCATGTTTTGTTTTTTGTTTTACTATTTAGGGAATGGACTATCTGGGATCTCAAAAATTCATCCACCGGGACCTGGCTGCTCGTAATGTGCTGGTGGAGAATGAGAGGACGGTGAAGATTGGAGACTTCGGCCTCACCAAGAGCATCAAGGAGAACGAGGGATATTACACAGTCAAGGATGAGAACGATAGTCCTGTTTTCTGGTGAGTCAGAATGAAAGGGGAAAGACAAACACCTGATTGTGCTCTTTAAAACCCAGATGAGAGAACGGGAATCCCTCTAGACACACCCCTAACTCAGAGTAATCAGAGTCACTTCTATGTTAAAGTGATGTGTTCAAACAGTCAAGTCTTCACAGTCTCACTCTGCTGTTTATTTCCAGGTATGCTCCAGAGTGTCTGACTCACTGCAAGTTCTACTTGGCTTCAGACGTCTGGTCCTTCGGGGTGACGATGTACGAACTCATCACATACTGCGACTCTTCCAAGAGCCCGATGTCGGTCAGTGAGCTGTGTTTCAGACTTTGAAGATATCCCGTCTCATCCTTTGTGTTTTGTTTTGTAAGCTTGGAAAGTGATTTCACGTTAGATACGTTTCCAGGGTACCAGTCGTACAGAAATGAGAATCCACCATGGCGTTACACACACGCAGTCATTTGTAAGTGGCAGATGGTGTTGGTCTTCAGCCAGAGCGGCAGATGACAGACTCCACCAGGAGCTGGGTCCAAACTAAAGCCTGTGCCAACACGAAGAGCTTAGTCTGTCATTAGAGATCTATCATTTACAACCGCCACTAGTATCCTGACTGACCTTTAACTGCTACTGGAAGTCAATTAGTTATTTACACTTTCTCTATTTAAGTGAATATTAAAAAGGTTTCATGTTAAAAGCTGACACTACACTGGAGCTGTAGTATCATTTATCATGTCAGTGGTGTTGTAGCTTGCTTCTCTTGTGACCCGTTCTCGTTCTCTCCCATGCAGCTCTTCATCGGCATGATTGGTAAAACTCAAGGTCAAATGACGGTGATCCGGTTGGTGAAGCTGCTGTCAGATGGGAGGAGGCTGCCACGCCCTGAGGGCTGTCCAGAGCAGGTATGAAGCTCCCTTTTTGTTTTTACCAACATAAAGAAATGACAGAGACAAAGAGCTGCACTTCAGAACCAGAGAGCAGGGTTTTCTTTTACTCGAGGAGGCTCAACAAGTTTGAAGGCAGCGATGTTTTAGAGAGGGCTCTTCGCTCTGACTCTTTTACATTCTGATCTGTTTGCTACAGATTCAAAAAACAAAACAAAAAAAAACATTGCAGATTTTAAATTTGTAAGAATAATGCACTCAAACAACCAGTCTAAATTTTATTCACATCACATCACAGTATGGCATACCAAAGTTTTCATATAGCAGGAAGGACTGTATTCATTAAATTCATACTAATGTTATTTTAATGTTGTCATGCAGAAACAGCTTCAAACATAAACCGTATAAGACACACTTCAGAAATCATCTGTGTCAGATGTTCACAAAATTCACCTCATAAACATGATAGCTAATATTGCAACTTTATCATTCCCTCTGAATGTAAATGAAATCACAGTCTCAAGATCAGCCAGATACTTTCACTAGGGGTGTAACGATTCTTTTTAACAACAGTTCCATTCGTATCTCGCTCGTCGGCTTCTCCTCTGCTGTCCGGGGCGATAACGTCACAGACAGGCAGCCTGAATTGAGTGACGTTTAATGTCTTTATCATTAAAAATGCAAAAAAAAACACATCCATATAAAGTCTGCCATGCTTAAATCTAATGCGTAATTTCCTAGTATTGATTTATTATCCTTTAAAACGATGTTAGATCGATCCATGTTGTCTGGAAGACCACAGATTGATGTTATTGGATCATAGGAATATAAATCAATACATGGATGTAGTAGATGAATCGTTACACCCCTAACTTTCACAAAACCAGTTAGTGTTTATCTCTGCTTTGTAAAATTGAAGCATTATCAGAAGAAGAACGTCTATTTGCAGGATGATGTTCCACAGGAAAAGAAAGAAGAAGAAGAAGAAGAAGAAGAAGCTGTGTTTGATATCTTGCTCATGTTTTAAGTTTCCACCTGTAGTCTAACACGTTTCATGCTTCACAGGTGTACGAGCTGATGCGCAGGTGCTGGGAGCAAATGCCTGAACAGAGGATCACCTTCGAGCGCCTGATAAAGGATCTGAGCACCATGCAGCAGAAGCTGCAGCCGCAGAATGACTTTTAAATCTGTTTGTGGCTCTGGGAGTGAAGCTGATGGAAACATCTGTCCCCAGATCAGCGTCTGCCTGTGCAGCTTCATCATGCTGAGAGACAGTCCTGGAGGATCAGCTGCGCTCCTTCATACTCACATACAAACCTTACACATCTTTCTTTGAAAAGCATCACATTTCTAATTCATAATCATTAAGTCTGGCTTATTTGTAACATTTTTTTATTTGATGCGCTCATATTTTTATGTTACTTCAGTTTTTAATCATTTGAGCATTTTGAATGTTCAGGCTAATCTTGTAGCTTTAGCCCGCGCTAAATGTGATCTTGTATCTTCAAAAGGACCTGTATCTTAACAGAAGCTCACTTGGACTCATTGCTTGTGTATTGTGCTCTGAAGGCCTTATAACATGTGGACAGCTGGTTCAGAAGATGGAAACAGAGCAGAGACAGGAACTGTTTGACGCTCAGACCAAAAGTCATGTGACATTTTGTCTCGGGAACGACGGAGCAGATTGCAGATGAAGGAGATGAAGAAGATGCCTCAACACGGATACTAAAGATGTGATTCTTGGACTTTTCAGTTTGAATATCTTATCTTTTAAATTTTTTAAGTCATATTTTTGGGGATTTAACACCTTTGTTTTATAGAGGAGAGGACAGTGGATAGTTTAGGAAACTGGGAGAGAGTGGAGGAATGACATGTGGGAAAGAGGCTGCAGGTATGGGCGCACAACTTAACCATTAGGCTAAGTCTGCACCCAGTTTGAATTTCTTTTAGCATGAGTGAGCCATGGAAATATCTGAGCGACATGTTTGGATTGTCTGTTCAGGTTGTGCAGATGTCAGGCAGCAGTTTTTCCTTTCTTGGTTTCAAAGGATGAGGAAGTGTATTTGTTATACATAAAATGTTTTATTCAGTTCTTTATTTAGTTTTTAAAACCTCTTTGAACTTTCACAGCACATCTCATTTTGAGTCTTTTATAGACTACAGGATTGTTGATGATGCTTTTTTTTCAGCCTGGATTTGTGTTTCTGTCTGAAATCATCTGTGAAGGAGCTGTTGGAGCTGCATCTGCACAGGAGAAGAAAATCTGTTTCTTTTATAATTTGAGTCATTATTGTCTTATCTTTCAAATATTTTTATCCTCTTCAAATCACCAGGAACTGATCTTTTTTTCGCCACCAAACACAGCACTTGTTAAATGTACTCGTCCTGGCTGTAAGAGATATAGAGAAGTACCTGTCAAAGACACTTGAGGGCAGCACCACTTCACTTTTTCTCACTCTCTACTGTTTTGTACCTGAAATTCAAATCAGTAAGAGCCACGGATACTTTCACACGTTGATATACTAATCGTAACATTGCAACAAAAAAAAGAGCCGATTCAAGATTCAGGTTGTAAATTGAACCACTTGTTAAAGTCAGTGTCTTCACATGGCATTTTCATTACTATGTACAAACATTTTATTTGTATCTTTTTATTTGTAATCTGCCAGAAAATTTATAAAAGTGTATTTTATCTGTGTGTATGTTTCAGGCTGTGAGCAGAGGGCTTTTCTGTTTGAATCCATCAGTAGTGTTTGTGAAATCACGCTCAGTCATACGTCAGAAATGGTCAGTTCTTCATGCAACTGTATGGCTTGTACTGTGAAAAAAAAAAAGACTGTCAAGAAGAGAAAAATGCGCTTCAGTCCACATTTTATTTAGGAATGTAAAAGACATTTCCTTCTGCTCAGAATAAGAGAAAAGAAATATATATATTTTTCAAAAAATAAGACAAAAAGAAAGACTTATGGAAGGTAAAAGTATCCATAAATACACAATGAAAAAATAAATAAAATCAATGTTTGTTGTGTTCTGTCTGCGTCAGTCCAAATGCAATATATTATTAACTACTGAAAACAGTTTGTTCTATATATTACAGTTGTAAGTATGCATGCTCAAATTGCTCTAGAAATACCTTATTCACAGTAAAACAATAGCAATGTCAGTGTGATATAAAATTTAGCAAAATCTACAGTATATTTCAGGTCAGAAAAAAATCCACAAAAAAATGTTTACAAAGCAAGAAGCACAGCAAATCTAATTAAGCTACAGCCAGAAAACAGGTCAGAAAAATCTGAAATACTTCAGTATTGCAAAGCTTTTTGATCAACACACTCACTCTCACACACGCACACACACAGTCATTCACTATTGCAAAGTCCAGCCTCACCACCAACCTGGTACAATGGCAACGCACTGAAGCTTTAAAGGAGGCTCTGTTCACACGAACAGAAATAAATCTTGGTAATGACCTGGAGAAATTTGAAAAGAAGTTTTTCCGTTTTGATGTAACTGGACGCCTTTTATAAAAAAAAAAAAACAGCTGTGTTTTCACATCAGTGTTTTAATTTAGGAAACGGAGCAAAAGAAAAATCAGCTGCTGCTGCGTTTACACAGAAACAGAATTCATCCTGAACTTTCAGTAAATTGCAGCTGGCTCACTAAAAGGTTTAAAGTACTGATGTTCAACAAAACAGAAGCATCCTTCTTTGATTATACCTAAGCAGGCTTGTTTGTGCTATGTTAACTTTGTGTACAATCATGAAAGACGTCACATCTAATAAGTGGCACAGAGAGGCACAGAAGAAGAAGAAGAGCAAGATTTCACTCCAGAATACATTCCCTAATAAACATGTTTATCGTACTACAACTTTGAGGGGCGGGGTTTAACATGGCAACGTAACATGGCAACATCAGGAACTTCATTAATGATCGATCCATCACATTACATAAAAGGCAACTTTAAAACAGTTCAAATGAAGTTCTTCTGCCGTCTGCTTGTAGTATTAAAGGTAACAGAAGTAGTCCTTTGTTAGAATAAACAAAAATAATAAAGAGTGCTGAGAAAAAGAAGTAATATGGGAATAGCTTGTGACACTTAGCTAATCTGATTCCAGGAGAAATTATTCAAAAAGAAAGTTTGGAAAATGGAAGTTTTTAATGCAATAAAGGAGGAAAATTTACTGATTGTACCTTTAATCCATGGCTGAAATACCTCAGTACCAAAATAACGCACCATTTCCTTCTATTTGTGAGGCATTTGCTTGAAACTACAAATCCCTGCTGTTTATAAAATAATATATTGTGAACAGGTTTCAAGTATTTGCATTTTTAGTGGGAGTGAACAAGCTTGGGGCTGAAAATAAAGGAAAGGTCACGTTTGGAAGTTTGACGAAAAGGACTTGACACACTTGGCCAGGGGTCCATGTAGCTCTCGTACCTACGCAGAGGCGTACGCATGTAGCTGACATGCACCACCTACAAAATGTAACTACTCGTAGAATCGATGCAGACCACAAGCCCTGTGATTGGTCCGCTTGGCAGCATTGTTTTTCCATTGTATTTCTGGGATCCCCGCTCATCGTCCGTGTATTTTATCTCCTCCTCTCTATTCTTCATGTAATCATGACTGTATGATAAACAGCAACATGTATCAGCTGTAGATTAACATAACACGCTCTGAATCTCTGTGGAAAAGTAAAAAGAGATCGTAGCGGGGCCGAAAGCAGTAGACCGGCTATTAGAGAGACCGAGCCACCCTCAAGCGTTTTGGAGGGGGATTGCGAAACTCCGTGCTGCGTGACACGGACACATCGACGCACAAGTATGTGGCGCTCATGTCCGTGTCAGCCCCTGCTGCGTAGGGGCAACGCCGAAGTATAAATCAGCCTTAAAGGTTTACAGCTCCCACTTCTGACTGGCTGCTGTAAAAAAAAAATGGGATAAGGATGAAACGTTCAAATCAAAACACGTGCAAAAAACGTTTTCTCAAACTAATTCAGATTTTTCTAACCAATTATCTTTAAGTTATATATGTGGTTTAAGTCTCTGATTGACAGCGCTGTTGACAAATGCAGCATTATGTGATCCAGATTACCAGAACACTAATTCACAAAACAAACACAAGAGTCACTAAACTTTAACTAAAGACTAAAGACAGCAGGACTGTCATCGCTGTGGTTCCACGAGCTGATCCTTACTACACAGACTCTAAATAACAAGATCTCAGCGTCATGTTGCACGGTTATTTTGGCATCAGAGGTGGAGATACATCATCTATCTCTATAAACAGTAAATGTTGCAGGTCCAATCAGATTGTTCTTTACATTAACGCCAAATACATACACCTTATGTGTATCTAAGCTACTAAAGATATGAGTTATCTGTTTATCAGGAAGGAAGAATGTCAGCCTGTGGTAAAAATGAACATGAAGAGACAACATACAGATGAACATGAGAACAATAATGTATCATCAGTAAACATCTGAGTCATGTGAGTGGAGACAGGAGGAAATGGTCTACATGAGTCCAACTAATGCAAAAACCAGAGCAGATAGGAGACAGTGCAGCGCGTCTGAGTGTGTGCTTTGCAGCAGGTATGTGCAGCATGCAGGAGTCTGGCAGTCATAAGCAACGCTCCTCAGTGAGCGAGCCGACAGGAGGAGAAAGCCAAAAGACAAACAAACAAAAAAGAAATCCCTGCAGGCTGAACGGCTGACGGCAGCTGGAGTTATTTTTCCCATTCCTCTCGCTCTCTTTCTTTCAACCTGTTCCCTGTTACCTGCCAAGAGCACACTTCTTTTTTTTTTTTTATAGATGTACACACCTACAGTAGCCACAATTATTGGCTCCACACAGACACAACGGAAACACAAGTTCAACTCGTTATCTGCAATTTGGTGACATAATAGGAGTGAAAAACGAGGAAGCCAGTGCGTGGAGGAACGACAGATAGAAGCTTTCACCAATCTGCATGTCAAGATGTGAGTGAGGAGAGGGGCCCAATTTGAAAGGTCTAAGTGTTCAGTATTTTTCGTAAACCTAGTATTTTAAAGAAATTGCTGGGGACAGGCAATCACCTGTCCTTAAACCAGCCGTGATTTTTTTTTGTAACGTCAACTCACAGATTTGATTTTTCTTTCCCTCTGGTTTGCTCTGACTTGAAGATTGTCCAACATGGGTCAATCACAGAGCTCCTGCAAAAGCACCAGGTTGTCAGGGTGCATAAGCCGCACACAGCACTCTGACTGTGGCATCAAAAGAAGAAAAAGTTGCCCCTGACAGCAAAAAACAAAAAAAACAGCACACACTCTGTACCTCCGCCTTACATAAATTGTGAATTCTAACTTTGTTTTGGCAAAGTGAAACGGTTGCATGACATGTAAATTACTAGCTGCCACACCTGTCTCAAAGAAAGGCAGAAAAATACTTAAAATGTTTACACTAAAACATCAAATAACAGCTTAAAACAACCAAACAACAGCACAAAACGGCTGCTTTTGTAAGAGGCAATAAAATCAGGAATCCAAGAGAGCATTGTCAACAACCTAAAGGCCTCACACATTACCACAATACTTTCTGTAGGTTGTTATGGCAGCACATGAGACAGAAATCCCACTGTAGTCCAAGCGACCTGAGCTTTTTGACCAAACTGTCCTGTTCATATGAAATGTGAAGGACACTCAAACACACTTTAAATAAAACAGAGGTGCTTTTCTTTACAGCACCACCTTTTGGCTGTATGACACTCCACCACTCTCATGAAGCTACACCTGTCCTCTAAGTGTTCTTTAACAGGCTTATCTTGCACAACAAAAGAACTGACAGCAAGCTTTAGCAAAAACAATAATAACTCAATCCTGCAGAATATTTCTTTTTCCACCTTGTTCTAGAAATAGGGTTGCAAAGGGGTGGACATTTTCCAGTAAATTTCCAGAAATTTTCCAGTTAATTTCCATGAGAAGTTAAACCGGGGAATTTTGGAAATATTCCAAATTGGAACTGTCCATGGGAATTATGGGAATTATGGGAATTATGGGAATTTATGGGAATTAAGTGTAATTTAATGGAAAGGTATCATATCCAAGCATAAATATTTGTTTGTTATAAGCAGACATCCATCCAAAATAATACAATTTAAACATATGTATTTGTAAGTAGAACTTCATCAAGAATTAAATATTTTATTGAACAATCAATTCTTTCATTGAAGAACAAAACATGAATGTTGGGTTAAATATTACTCATACCCCTCGACCCAACCCATTCAAAAATTAACAAAAATGTGATCCCAACAAAGTCCCATTCAAAATGTTAAATGAAGAGAGCCCCTCTCCCTCCAACAAAGTCCCATTCAACATGCAAATAAAAAAGCATCTTCTCAAGCCTAGCCTGCATTTTTGCTAAACTCTTTCAGGCAATGGGCTCTTCCTAAGTTCCCTATTAAGAGCCAACCTTCAATTTAGTAAATTCCCGTTTATTCCAATGGAAAGTTTCCAACTTTGAAAAATCCTGGAATTTTGCAATCCTATCTAGCAATGATCTGATTCTCTGCCAATCCTGAAGATTATCTATCAAAATTCAAAGAGAGAAATGGACAAGATAAAAAACTTTGATAAAATGTTTGTTGCTAACATGAACAAAACACTGCTTCTAAATGCACAAGTTAAAAAAAAATGAATTCAACCACTTCCAAAATAACCTCACCATTTCATAGTGTTACACAGTGAATGCTAATGAAAAATATTATTCTTCCTGTTACAGTCACTTCCAAGCTACATTTTAGTTTTATATTGTTACATGATATGACAGCAAGATGTAAATGCTTTGCTATCAGCAAGGTTAGCTAGGAATTGTAGATTAGATAGGCTTGAATTATGCCTCATTTTACACAAGATTTTCACAATATCGAGTTTTACGATGCAGAATATATTAGGAAGAATTTAAACGATAAAAAAACATCCAGATTAAGCACGATTACCACGATGATATCGCGTTTTAGTTCCCCACCTTTAGAGCATGGTGGTAGGAAAATGCTGCGGTGAACAGTTTCACACTTTGCATGGATCAGACAGAGATTTTCCTTTTATGTTGGATAATATTGAGAAGAAAAATAAGGCAAATAAGCAATTAGACGAGGTCTAGAGTGAGACTTTGCTCATCAGTAAACAGAATAATTTCTACTCTAAGTGTTTTTGCAGGTGAAGAGTGAAAAACGAGTGGGAGACCTTGAAAACAGCAGACAACTTGAGTCCATTCAAACCTACAAAAAAGTGATTCTTCTTCAGGTTTCAAAGCTTTCTCTCTTTCTCTATGGATTTGCACTGTGCTCTCCTGAAACTGTACTTGAATTATTTTAGCTCAGATTATTTTTGTCCCCATAAGTTCTGACATCAACACACACTCACAGCCCAGTGGTGTAAAAGCCTGGCCTTACAGTAAGTGAGCACTGCAGAGAAAAAGCTGACTCTACAGATAGAATATCACTAAAATAAATTCAGGCCTGACACCTGAATACATTATGGCAGACAGTCGGAATGGAAAACAGACCGTCAGGAAGACAGGCAGGCGGACAGTGCTGTCTAAAGCCTGCTGCCTCAGCGGTTCACATCTACAAACACAGAGGCCTGTCTGTGGTCTGAACAGACACAGACATTTCACACACGAGGGTGGAGGTCAGAGCAAAGAGAGCACACGTGTCCAGCTGCTTTGTTTTGAACAGCAAATTAACCATCAGTCAGAGTAAAGTCACCAGGCCAGAGGAATGTGTCACCATATTATGCATCAAGTGGCCACAGTTGATTCAGAGGCACAGGTCAGATTTGGGAAATAAAATCATGGAACTGCTAATAAGGAAAAAACAGCCACAGACTTTAAAGATATGTGACGTTAAAGTGGGGCTCAAATATAACTCAAAGCAGGCTCTTTGGCAGGCTGACAAACTGTGGACCACAGAGCGATGGAAGAAGGTGGCCAGAAGCAACAAATCAGTGTTGACTAGGCCTCCAGATTCCCCAGACACCTATTCAATCGAACATCTGTGGGACGTGCTGGACTACAAAGTCTGATCCATGGAGTCTTCACTTCTTTACTTGCAGGACTTAAAGGTGACATATAATGCTCTTTTTCATCAAAATATATTGGTCTAAGAGGTCCCCAAAACATGTCTTTAAAGTTTTTTGCTCAAAAAAACGCTTTGAAATCAGATTTTGGCATGCCTGTAAACCCCTCTTTTTCAGCCCTGCTCAGAACAGGCTGTTTTCTGTGTCTGTGCCTTTAAATGAGAATGACCTCTCTGACCATGCCCCCTCAGGAAGTCCTCAGCTCTCCAGCACGTTGATCTAATGTTTACATGTTGGCTGAATATACACGGCTGCTCACAGACCCGCGTTACTTCAACCCTCTGAATTTGATCCACAATCTGATCCTGACGGAGAGGCGCCTGCAGCAGGACCTTTCTGAACGATTGGTCACAGATTTTGTGTTTCTTGTTGTTTTATTTATCAGTTTGTAGACGTTGGTCTTGGTACACAGCGACGAACATGTAGCTATGTGGCTATGCTAACTAGCGCTAGCACTTTTCCATGAAAAATAAAAATCATCCACTAGATCTTCAAATCTGCAGACGTGGGGAGTAAATCTGACCTTTGTGTTTATTAAGACAGCCTACAACTAGCATGCCTCCCTCCTAAGCTCCTTGTTAGCACACGTGTGCAGTTAATGGAAAAACGGAGGAGGGGTTGAGTTGTATTTTATACAGTCTGGGCTGAACAAGCTCCGAGCTCTGACTTCCGTTACAGACCGGATGGCGTTGTGACGTATGAAAAACACTGAAAACTGAAACGGCTCGTTTCAGCACACATTTACAGAAAGGTGGAGAAATCAGAACAGGGGCAGAATGGATTTTTATCATTTTCGGGGGGTTTGTAGACATGCCAGGGAAACATATTTCAGGTAGAGAACCATTAAAAAGTCGATTTTGCATGATATGTCACCTTTAATAGGATCTGCTGCCAAATACCACAACACACCTTTAGAGGTCTAGTAGAGTCCATGTCTCCTCAGGTCAGGGCTGTTTTGGTCCTGACTTGATGTGGGACAGGCTGACACATTAGTAGGACTATAACATAGACTGTATAAATAATGGACATAGTATCCATGACGTCACCTATCTGTTTCTTAAGCACTGTTTTGAGGCAAGTCGTGGGCGGCAGCCATATTGGAAACGTTGAACTCCACATAACTGCTGTTGAGCGAGTGTGACATGAAGAGGCAGGCTTTGAGCCTCCTAGCCAACAGCTACAGTGTTCCTGCCTGTCAATCAAGTCAGCTGTGCCTCTCATAATGGAAAACTCGTAATCTCAATATCTTCGAAAATGGTGGGTTATGAAATAAATCACCCCCACAATCAAATGTGTCGATCGAGAAATTAACTATCCAGACTACACTCGCTTTTTGTACCAGGCTGTAAACATGTTTATTTCTGCTGTAAAGATTGTTTTTTTTTTAAATTGGTGTGTATGTGGTTTCTGTTACTTCCGAAACCAGCCTCAAGCAGACACTTGAAAGTTTTTAATACTTCCGCATTGGCTTCAATTCTCACGGCCAGAGGTTGACGCTTGGACTATAATCATATAACAGGCATCACTCTGTGGAAGGGAGGAAATCTGTGTCCATATCATCCATTACTGCATAAAGAATATTGAAGAAAGCTTCCCAAACAGGTTAATGAGGGCAGAAATTAAGAGAAAGAAAGACATGAAGCGAGCTATAGAATGCAAATAATCATTATGTAAAACATTCACACATACGGACTCTTAATAGAGCACTGACTTCTTCTACTGCCTGGTTTTTGAACATATTAAACAGAACCCACCCCCTTTTTTCCTTCCATATCCTCCAAACTGGAACATTCAATGTATGTGCTTGAAAATGTGTGGCAGTGTGTGTTACATGAAGATGACATGACACACATCACTGAGAGCAGACAGTGACAGAATCAACAAAGATGTCAAAAACATAAAAGTGTGTACTTTAGTAGCAGTACAAAGAATACAGTGACTTATGTATTGCTTTAAGTTTTATGTTCAGCTGTTAATTAGTAATAATAGGCACACACACTCCACTCTTCAGTTAACATGTCTGCACTGTGCACTACTTGTTGAAGCCGTGCTCACATTAGAAACTCACTCCACATATCTTGACTTAACCGATGTGTATGTACACGTTATCTGATCTCTTCTTCTATTGCGTTTCACAGTGTGTGAGCATGGTTGCCATTGTGACATAAGTAATATTTCCACGCCGCGATATAAAGATACAAATACAGTTGTGAGGAGAACATAAATATAAATCATTCTAAAAAAAGCTTTCAGGGAGTGTGTGAGCTGCAAGGTTGGAGTCTGTGACGCTGTGACAAAGGCAAACATTTACACTAGAAAATAAACATTTTACATTCATCTCTCTACAGTAACAGGAGCCTTAGTTATTGCCATTTGCTTAGACAAAACTTACGTCCAAGCTGTAAAATCAAAATACCAAGCCCTCTACTTTGTAATAAACATCAATAAATCTTTATGAAGTGAAGGGATCCTTCCTCTAAGCTAGATTCTAACAATAACAAAAAAAGTATCTTCTTTTCTAAGGAATAAACAATCATTTCACTGTGCCTTTGTAAAAGCAGCTTTAAAAAAATCAGCTCTGCAAAATTTATATTTAAAAGATGCTTTTTTTCTCCTCAGCTTCCCCTTAAAGATGAACGTGGAGGTGTGGTTTAACTCTACCGACACCATGAAGAAAAGAAACATGCATGATAGCATGTTACAGTAGCATGATCTGAGCATAGAAGAACAAAGATACTAGATCACTCACCCTGCACAATGATAAAGACTGTGTCCACATTTCATACTACACATCACATTATGCAGGAGGTCTGCGCTGATTCTAAAGGCTGTCAAGCTTGATGAACTGTCAGCTGTTTTGATTACCCATTTTTGTAACAGTGGTTTTATAAGAGAGAGTCGTAGCTATCTGATTTCAGCTTTTTAAATGTAGATATTTTCTGTGTCCTTCATTCAAGTTAAGCATTTTTTTTATTTTATAAAATGTTCTGACTCAAAGCCTGGTTTATACGCCTACGCACGTAACCAACGTGCACCTCTTCAAAAATGTATCTATGCGGGCCGTAAGCCTGAGATTGGTTCCTGCATTAACAGCACTTCCGGAATCGCCTTCCAACGGCCGTGCATTTAATCTCCTCTGATGTATCCTCACTATTCTTCCCTGTAATCATTGCTGTATTATAAAAAGCAACATATCAGCTCTAAATTAACATAATACGCTCTGAATAGCTGTGAAAAAGAAAACCGAGCGGGGCCGGAAACAGGCGACACGACTATCTGAGAGACCACACGGTCCTCAAGCGTTTCCGCAGAGTAACGCACACGGACACATCAACACACAAGTATGTAGTGCTCATGTCTGTGACGGCTACTGCTGCGTAGGGTCAACGCTGAAGTATAAACCAGGCTTAACAGAACAAATGGATAAATTCAGAAAAATGACACACTATTCAAATTGATCCTTAATGGCAGCCCTGCTCATAACGAAGATAAAGTAACACGTGGTTATATGTGGGATGATGTTTTTTCAGTCAGAATCCAGAAAAAGGAAAAAGAAAACCCTAAAGTATTATCTTTTTTTGTGATTAAATGAGTGCATTGTATAAATGCAATTTAATATAACTTTAAAATATTACTAAACATCCCACATTTTGAAAATAACAGGTTTTTCTAGTCTATCTATTAAAGTTCACTGTCTTTGCCACTTTGGGTGTGCAGACACTACACTCTTAAAAACTGCTGATTTGTTGTACTTAGTATAACTTGAGGACACAGTTATACAGCCTTAACCAGTATGCTTTAATGGCAACTAGAAATGGAAGTAAAGCTGCAGTTACATTTCTGACAAATCTTCCCCAAAACCCCTGAAAGTGTTGAATCAGACAGAAGAGAAGAGAAAAGAAGAGAAAGCACTGTGCCCCAATATTTGGCTTAAATGTTCAAAACCAAACAAGAAAAATACATTAAAGTCAACACAATCTGCTTCAATATTAATAACTGTTCTGAATTGCCTTGGAATATTATTATTATTATATTATATTACAAATATATAACAGTATAGATTGACAAAAAAATCAGACACTTAGTAAATGTATTCCTTTCATTCATTTAGTACAATTGCTCACAAAAGAGCAGTGAACGTCCATTAGAGTATATGATATTGTCTGGTACGCATGGCTTTATATGTTCTGTATAATACACTGTATTTACACCAGCCTTTTATTTTCTCGCTGACAAAGGTCCATTCACTAAGGGAAGTTATTGTAAGTCACCACAATAAAGGGCTTTGATTGGTTCAGGCCCTTTTTTTTGTTTTCCTGATGTGCTCCCAAAAAACCTTGGGATTGAAATGGCTGACACTTCCTACAGAAAAAGCATAAAACATGCATTAAAACACACACACACACTCACACACACACGCGCAACAAACACCCACTCACACACCGTAATTCTCCGCAAGGGAGATACAAAATAGAAACCTGGGCAATAAAAGGAAAAGAGGAAAGACACTGAAGCGAGAACAAACAGATGTCAGTTCGACTGACTGAGAGAAGAAAACGACACACGTTTTGTTTTCAAAAAGGTGACAGAGAGGGAGACACCTGACCGTAAGACAGGTACTAAGACAGTTTCAGCAAGCAGGCAGGTGGACAGACAGGTCACCTGGCTGCAAATACAAAAGCAGCTTATACGTACAGATACAGTATAGTTCAGTTTACAGTATATTAGAAAAAATGTACAAGTGAATATAAGTTAAGTACAGTCGACACACTGAGAAACAACAGTTGAAGTTTAAGAGTTAAGGCTTGAACAGGACAAAAGCAACACCGTGTTTGAGTGTGTGTATTTGTGTGAGTGTGTGTGTGTGTGTGTGTGTGTGTGTGTGTGTGTGTGTGTGTGTGTGTGTGTGTGTGTTTGTGTAAATAAGTGCCAGGATCAAAGAGCACTATGGCTTACTTTCACTTGAGCCATTTGCAACCCCAAATTCTATTAAACTAATTACCTACTTCAGGGATGCAACATGGCCACCACAGAAAGGCCACTAGAGGGAGCTGTGACATCCAGCAGACGCTGTGTGTGTGCCTCCCTCCATAAGCGTTATGCTTTAAGGTGGTTTGGTTCTTACTAGAGCCTCTTCCTCTTAAAGTAGTCGGCGTACTGCCCTCCAAGACCCTGGGAGTGCTGCCCGATGTAGGCACCATCTGATGATGTCACTTCCTGTACTGCCAGCTGAGGGTACTCCCTCTTATGGCCTCTGGTCTGGTTCTGTGGAAACAAGAATGAGAGGAGAGGATGATTTAACGAAGTGTTTGTCGAAATAAAGTGATCACAGATAAAAAAAAGGGGAAAAATTGATATTAAGCTCAAAATACGCAGAAAGTAATATCATGTATCAAACTGATTCATAATAGGGGCGGTAGTGGTTGATACCATAAAATGAAGGGAAGACAAAGAAGCAGCAGAAGCAGCAGAAGCATCAGAAGAAGACTCAGTGATCTTTTACCACAGTGTGTGTCTTCTACTGCAGCACAAATCATGTTGGAGGAGATGACAGATGTGAGGTGAGAAGTGAGGTGCTCTACACACACCCAGAAAAAGACGGGGTGTTTGTTAACGATGTGTAATGCAGAAACACACGCAGATTCAGACAGGAAGAATCAATGCAAGTAAGTCCATTGCATTGATTAGTTTCTGCATGGTTTTCATTCTCTTGCCTTCTTTTTTCTGCTATTAACAACCAATCTCAAATTTTTGACATTCCAATAAATAGAGAGAAATAATTATTATGTCTTCCCTGTTGTTTACTATCAGAAACTTCCCATTTTTGCAACACAGGCGACAGGATGAGGTGAAGTTATGAACTTTATAAATGTGCTATTCATGGATTTATTTGAAATGACATGAGTGAACTGATTGTCCCTGGCGTTGCTCTCATATTCAGAATAATAACCGTCGTTATGGAGTTTTTACAAATCGGAAGCCAGTATTTTTTTAAAAGTTATATTTTTGGGCATTTATTTCCACCTTTAATGGACAGGACAGTTGAAGAGAGAAGGAATTGTGAGGAGTAGAGAGTGGGGGAGGACATGCAGTAAATAGTTGAGCCTGGAATGGTTGAGGGCTATAGCCTCTGTATGTGGGGTGCGCGCTTAGATCGCTAGGCCAATGGCGCCCCAAAAGCCAGTATTTAACACAGCCGAGTGATTAGTAGGCTGCATAATGTCTTAAACCCAAGACTTCACCCTACCTGGGTTCTTCTATCTTTGATAAACTAAATCCACAGCTCGTCCTCCCTGTTACTCACACTGACTTGCACAGTTTTCATTCCTCTAGATTAAACATCTTTGTCCGACCTGCTGTAATACTGAAGATAAACTACAGCTCTGACTGCGATTCTTGGACAGCTCCAACAAAGCTTTCAGGATGCTTTGCTATTTCACCCCACAGCGGCGTAATATCTGTGTTCCTGTGACGCTGTAGATTACCTCCACCTTTAAGCCTCTGTTACTCCCTCTGATGGAACATCGGTGCAGGAACAGTATCACCCACAATACTTCCTCTGTTGCACTTGAGGCATAACAGTGGTGTTAATATCTCACCTTAAACTGTTCGTCTATAAAAGGTTTATAAGAAACAGATTTTGAGAAGAAAGAGGAAAACAATAAACAGTTTTGAATAACAACAACAAAAGCATTCTTCATCCATGTGTGTTTACAGTCTACTAGTCTAAAGGTCTCCTTTAAGAGGGACCACAAAGGCTGTCTGCACAAACAAATGTAAATCTTTCCAAAGATGAGGCTGAGCTCTGGCGTCTGGATCCTGTCTGCTCTCGTCATCATGCTCTGTCTCTTCCTGAGAGAAATACAACACAGAGCAGTGAGACAGCAGCCTGCTCTCATATCTACTTTATTGTTTTGGCCTTTCACAGATAAATCCATCCATTTCTAGCTGTTTCAAATTAATTTCTTAAAGCCTAAGAGCTGAACACCTCAGCTATCCTCTGTAAACAACTCATACTGCCTGCTAACACCACCGCTCACATGAGGAACACTACAGTAGTTAGCTCCAAAATGAAATGTTTGTGTTTTGTCACCTGAGCTGAGCGTGCTCACTCTCACCCTCCTCTTCAAAATGGAAAAATTAAAAAGGAGCCAATAAAGTGTTTTCCCCAGTTTCACTCACAGAAAAGTGTCGCATGCTTCTTTCTAAAAGTCTCCATCTCTACTCACATAGTAGTAAGTGTTCCAGTCAGTGGCGGCAGTGTGTGCGTGTGTGACTGGGTTTGGCGTGGCAGCCGCAGGGTGTGGCGTCCCGAGGAAGCCGGGCATTAAAGGCAGGGTGCTGTAGGCTGGGAGCACGGCCGCAGCTGGAAGGACGGCCGGCGGAGGGGCAGCTCCGTTACTGACCGCGTGCAGAGACACTCCGAGAGGCTTACACACATCTACCTCCTAGATAAAACACAAACACACACATATACACATTTGATCACAGGTGGAAACACATTAAAGAGTTATTTTAGAAGCTCTCAAGTTTTAGCTGGAACATTGAAACACTCAATGATTCAAAGGAACAACAAACTCATCCTTATATTTATTCATCTTTCTTTTATGTCAACCTTTCTGCCCCCTAGTGGCAAAAGAAAATACATAGATGTCTACAGATGGCACTCTTTAAACCTCCTGCCTGCTGATGTGCAGGTTTGTTCTTCTCAAAGCTACAACATGTATTCAAACAAGCTATATTTCTGGAAACAAACATATAGTCCATCATATCGTGTTGTTGAGCGTATCCATTTCTCCTCCAACCCTACACCCAATAAATCTAAAATTATCTGTCTTACTCAACAAGACCACGCGCTTCATCTCCAAGCAAACAACTGATACACAGACACGAGGACACGTTGCACCAGGTTGAAGCCTTGACATGGTGTGTGGAGACATATCAGCTGTTAGGTGCAGAGTGAAGCGTTAAACTCCCGACAGGATATATCTGCACCTTAGAGAGGGGTCACTGTCCCCAAATAAACATGTACACAAACTGAGTGTTGATACCAGCATTATAATCTGACAGCAGCCGCCCGGATCATGTTCAAAAGATCTTTTTAAGACCAAGCTCATCCAGTGATACACTTTCTGAACCACAAATTAAAAACTTAGGCCATAAAATGTGTTGTACATTATCGTGGCCTGAGGTCGATTTGAGCCAGTGAAAGGTACGCCTGAAGTCTGAAGAATCTCAGCCTCAAAGTTTTGCTTCCTCTCTTTCTAACCTTTCCTTCTTGGCCTGAGAGCTCAAATGAGAAGAAAGTAACTTTAGGAAACATATGAAACCCTGGCACATGAAGGCTTTTTGAAAACAGTTTGTGTTTGACTTGTTTGTTCAGACTGAGATAATGAGAGTATTTCGTTATCAGTCTCTTAAAGTGATGTTATATAGCAAAGTTTCAGGAGCAGTACCACACCTTCAAACCGATCCCTCTTCTCCCCTTTTGTTCTCAGAATCCACACCCCGCACTTTTCTTTCTAAATCATTCTTTCCTTCTATACATAAGGCTCTTAAGGGGGGTTCACCCTGCCCAGCGGATCCCCTTATAAGCTTTTGCAAAAGCAGCAACAGCAAGAAGCTAAACGTCAATGTCAGAATCACCATTCCAATTAAATCAATAAATCATCGTCAAATGGGTAGTGACCGAAAGAACATGATCGTGAATACAAGCGGCCGAAATGAGCTTTCTCCCCAGGGTGTCTGGGCTCAGCACCAAATCCACTTCAAGATCCTGCTCATCCCCTACGAAGCCCTCAATAACCTCGCCCCCTCATACCTGACCCGACCTCCTCAACCGCCACTCCCCAAACCGCTGCCTCAGATCCTCAGCTCCTCAGATGTTGATCTCCTGTGCCCCATTACCAAGAGCACTACACCTTGGGGGACAGAGCCTTTGCCATCTCTGCCTCAACTCTCTGGAACTCCCTCCCTCCAAACTTCCACAACTCTGACTCACTTCACTCATTTACAAATCAACTGAAAACCTACCTGTTCAAAAGAGCCTACAACACGTGACCTCTACTCCCCTCCCCATCTCTGTTTTTTTGTATTTTATCTCTTTTAATTTTTTTTTCTATATAAGTTTTATAAACTATCATTATTCTTACCTTGGTGGCGTAGGCCTGGTTGGCTGTTGCAGGCTGGGAGTAGTACTGAGTGACTGCCTGCATGTAGGAGTTGTAATCCCCGTAGGTTGTCACCGGGGGAGGCTGGAACGCAAAAGGTCATTAAACACATCATGTTGTTAATCAAAGTATTTACTGTATTCTTCATGTAAATATGAAAATTTGATTTATATATTTATCATAAATTATTAAAACAGTTAAATTAAAAACTGAAAACCAAGGATGCAAACGTCAGAGGAAGTCAGGAAAGAGTGAATCAAACCTGCTGCAGGAGGGACAGCCTTCATGTGCTTTACTTCACCTCCATGTGTTATTGTTTCAGCACTCTGCCTTTACATGCATCATCTTTACTCTCTCAAATTTCACTTTATTTAGTTTAGGTGAAAACATAACATGACCTGACCTGACCTTACTACTGCTGGAAACTGTTATCAACGATGACTAACCTGCAACACTATGACATGAAGTCACACTCATAAACACAAACTACAGTTCATCATGAGTTACCTGTGTGTGCTCCTTGCTGTAGTCTGTGGCTGTGCTTTCCTGCGTGGCAGCAGTGCTGTATGTGTGAGCTTGGGCTGCCTGGTAGTGCTGGTACCACTGCTGCATGGCCTCCTAAGACAAAAACAGACACACACAGACAGACACACACAGACACACACAGACAGACACACACACATAGACACAGACACAGACACAGTCACACACACACACACACACACACACACACACACACACACACACACACACACACACACACACACACACACACACACACACACACACACACACACACACACACACACACACACACACACACACAGATCAAAAAACATCCTTTGCAGGGCAGCTGGAGCAGACAGATCAATGTTTGCTCAGTCATTTTCTTATCTCTGCAGATTTTTTGCCTCCTTTTTTATTTCTCTCTCTCCTTCTCCTTCTGTGTCGTTCATTCATCTTGTTTTTTTTCCTGCCAGCAGCTCTCTCTGGTTTCTCAACATTGTCTCGTCTTCCCAGACAAATTAAACCGCCCGTTTTATTACTAATCTAATCATGATTCATTAGTTTGGATGAGAAGATTGTAATTAACATTTAAAATTGGGTTTGTATCCCGCTGCAAATATCAGATATGTCACTGTGCTGGGGGAGGAATAGCTATGATGGAGAGAATTCAGAAAGTAAGAACTAAAGACAAACAGCGAGGTGGAAGGATGCCTGTTCAGAGTGTTGAGAGAGGAAGGAGAAGGGACAGATGGAAAGACACGGCACTGTCTGCCAAATCCTATCTCATTCTGTCTGTCCAAATATCCACACCCATCCTCGTCTCTTACACCTCCTGCCTCCAACATTTACAGCTCACTCTGTCACTGCTACACTCATCCATTGGCTTATTATGAATCCATCCATCAGTCAGCCAACATCCCACACTCTCTCTTTCTCTAACACTGGAAGGGGGACAACCCCAAACATGCAGAGTACTCACATGGCAGAAATTTTTCTCTCTGATATGATGAAAGCTTAAAGACTGTCGTGATGTTGTGCTGCAGACATTACATTGCCTGTTTACGTTGATTTTATCTGCCTTGATTTTGTAAATGTGTATACATATCTGCTTAAAGGTTTGCCTATTGATTATGTGACCACACTGATCATGTGACTGCTAGTTAACCATCATAGGAAGCAGCTGGGCAACTACTCAGTACCTGCCCTGATGAAGGGCTTGATGGCTGATATTCATAGGCACGTTTTAGTTCTGGCTGTTTTCAAAACCGCCTACTACATACTACCCACGAATGTAGTTTGCCGTATGTACCGCAGTATGACTGTTGAGTTGGATCTGTGTTGCAGTGTGCTGGGTCAGACGTCGTTGTTTTTTTGGTTTTGGAAAGTGGAAGTAAACAACGGCCAAGCTGAGAGCAAAACTGCTTCTTAATTAAGCATCCACATAAGATTTAAAAGTTAAGAGGTGGTTTATATTGAATTTTCACAGACATGAACAGCTACCTGTGAGGTGTATATCACCTCTGTAATTACTGGAAGTGACAAGATTCACTGATGTTTATTTTGCATTACTTCACTGTAAATGTAACGGACAGTTATACGTTTGGTAAAACTCCAACACAGTAGGTGGCAGTAAAGCACCTAAAAACCACCACGAGTGCCACTCATCATATACAGACAAAAGAGGAGCTGTTTTCAAAGCCGCCTACTATACTAGTTGTATGTACTGATTTGGCCAAAATTCAGTATGTAGTATGTGAACAAGAGCAAAATCTGCAGTATGCCAAAACTACTCGGATGTCGTACTGATTCAGGAACATTTTTCAGTATGCATCAGACCAGTCTCCCTCGCGTACTGTTTCTCACAATGCACAGCACTAATGCTGAATTTTTCTGATGTAACGGGGGGCAGAAGAGGAAGCAGTTTCTCTATCAGCTTGACCGTTGTTTACTTCCGCTTTACAGAACTAGAAATCCAGTGTCACCTGGCCCAGCATCCTGCAAAACAGATTGATTAGAACAGTCATACTGCATACTACTTTCAAACGCAGTATGCAATATGCAGTACGGACTGCATACTACATTCGTAGGTAGTATGTAGCAGGCGGTTTATAAAATGTTAGTGCTGTGCATTGTGGAAAACAGTACGCAAGGGAGACTGGTCCGCTGCATATTTAGAAAATATCCCGAATCAGTACGACATCAGGATAGTTTGGGGATTCTGCAGATTTTGCTCTCTTTCACATATTGCATACTGCATCTTGGCCAAATCAGTACGTACTACTAGCACTCCATGAATCTGTTTTTGGACTGAGTATTTACTTTGGTTAGGACTTTAAGTCACATAATCATTACCATTATATAAATTAGCTAGGAAATGCGTGTATGCTAATGTTAGCTTTTTTTTTTTTTTCATATCTGTTTAGTTATCTTTGTATTTGGAGCCTGTCATGTCTTTTAATGACTCATTTGTTAGCCATAGACACCAAACTGGCTACGTTTGCAGTGGTGTTTTTGCTATTTTTGTTTCTGTCTGTGTCCGGAGATCCTGCGTGTATCCATGGTAACATTGTTTACATACAAGATCAGCTGTTAGCTGCCCGTAGCATGTTGATGCTAAACGATATGAGGCCCGATGTTCCCTGCGAGCTGAGAAGGAGGCAAGGACGACGTGCTGGTATTGAGGTGCAAGCTAAGAAAAGACGACATCGACCTGTCCTTCCACCCACCATTATTGGGAATGTAAGATCTATCTACGATAAGGTGGACGAGCTAACCCAGCACCAGAGGGAATACTGGCAGAGTAGCATCATGCTAACAGAGCTAACACCGGACACGAACGCCACATTGGAAGGATTAAACCTGCTGTGTGCGGACAGGATACAGGAGAGCAAGACTGAACACACAGTCCTGGACCCTGTGGAGGTGGTGGCTGACAAGAGAATTATGGCCAATCTGTCATCTTTGATGAACATTTCTTTTTTAGATATATATTCTGATAGATTAGATATATAGTCTATGGTATATGGTATATGGTCTAGACCTCCTATGTTCGTAAAAGCATCTTGAGATAACATTTGTTGTGATTTGGCGCAATACAAATAAAGATTGATTGATTGATTGCTTGATGATTAGCTGTTGTCTGATAGTAGGGAAGTTGAACACCTGTTTGATTTCCCTCCATGCTTTTGCATTCGCTGATCAATGTGAAAGTGGAGACATGACACTGTCAGATACAAACTTACCAGCCTGTGCACCAGATTGAGGAAAATGGCTGCTCAATATGGTCAATTACATGAGTCATATTTCTTTATTAGTACCTCTTATGTAAGGCAGCAATACCTGTGTGTAGGCCTGGTTGTATTGGCTGTAGTCAGTGGAGGTATCGGTGGTGTATTGGGCTGTAGTTGTAGCTGTCCCGCTGTGGGGGTAGGTGCCAGAGCTTTGGGAGGCGACAGGCGTAACCGAGGTGCCGTATACCCCTGAGCCAGGCTGTCCTCCCTGTGCTTTACCTGCAACTGACCCTGGGGAGCGATGAAGCAAACAAGGAGGAGGCACAATGAGTTTATAACACTGTGGATTAATCACCATTATGCAGACATAAACATTTTAAATACCTCAGGAACCAATCTGAACTTTGCTCTGGAGAGTTTGTACCTTTCTTCTTAATGAGAGCTCTATTATATTTAACTAACAATCCTCTGTCTGCCAGTCATTGGAGGAGCTTTGTTTTGATAAAGAGGCTATATTGTTAGACAGACACAATGTATTTAAGAAACTGTGAGTGTTTAACTTTAAATCTTCCTGCCAGCATCAGCAGAGCTCACTCTTGTGTTATTTATATTTTAAGCACAACAATTAAACAAGTTGGCATTTTCTAGAAGTTTGAGGTGGGACTATTTCTTGGTAGCTTGCTGGACTATACTTACTGCTCATCACTGCAGGCTTGAATCAGCTGAAGACCTCAAATTTAAAGAAGTTTTCAGCATATTTGGAGAGGATTCAAGTTCATTAACTCACAAGAGGAGTTCAAAACACCTGTGCCTTTTACAAGTAATAAACCAAACAACTACAGTAGATGCTCTTTATCCTCAGGGTCAATCAATGCTTTCCAAATCTTAATTTGTAAAGAATATCATAGAATAAACTCCCTCACTCCTCAAAATGATGCTGTGTTGGTCCATCACAATTAACATAAATATCATCCAATTAATTTAAAGTTGTAGCCATTATCAGACAAAAATGCAGAAGTTTAAGGGTGAATATTTATGAAGGAGACTTTGTGTAAGCTTTGCAGAGGCACCTCCAAACCCAAACAGTGGGGCTTTTGGTACTTATAAGAAAGCAGTATTTCTTTAAAAGAGTCATGCAGTTATACTCAAGTCAATAATAAAAAGGATGAAAAATACAGGAGCCAATCTCTTTGTTTCATGCACAAAAACAGCATGAAAATCCAGCATTCTTATTCTGATACAATATTCATTTTTAACGTGCAAACAGAGACAAATTGACATGCTTTTTTGCTTACCTTGCAAAACAACCCCCGGCATCACACTGGCCAGGTTCAGATAAGGATTGGAGGGCAGCCGGACTTCTTTGGGAGGATCCCCCAGCAGAGAGCTCTGACCACCGCCCACCTGAAAAGAGACAGAAAACAAACTTCATTGTGTACATTTTCTTGTGTTTCGTTTGCAAATTTAATCAGCCTGCCTTTCAGCCTCACACCCACATCTTTTAATCCTCTCTACAGTAAAAATACAACTTTGGCTGTACTGTAAAATGCAATTTTACTTCAATTAAACCAGTAATCTACTTTCAATGTAAGGTTTTTAAAGTGAGATTCTGCTGGAGAGGCTGTGGAAACCTGGGAGGACTGTAGAGTCTGTTAATTACACTTTACTCCATTTAAAGAGAGCGTGGAGCAGACAGCACTGAGACTGGAAACAGTTCCCTAAAGAACTTCAATACTATGATTATCTCTGCACACTGACTTATTATGGATGACGATGTTTGCATAACAGCATGGACAGACACCTCTTTGGCATGTGTGGAGAGGTGCAGGTGAACGAGGAAATAAGAGTGAGGCAGTGCATTAGAGGGATTCCCCAAAGGAAGAGCCCATGAGGGATGAGGGATGAGGGATGAGGGATGTTTATAAATATGCTCACTCATTGTGTTTGTGTGTTTTGCAACAGGGTTGAGACTAAATGAGGTAGATTAGGAATAAATAGAGAAGGACAAAAGTGGAGGGGGGGGGGGGGGGGAAAGTGGACTGTAATAAACAAATCTTCATATGTTATCATGCAATAAAAGACCGTCAAGCTTGAGATTTTGTTTCAACATCTTGATCCAATGTGTGTAAGGCTGTAGATGAGACTTTAAAAGATGGTTTAATAGTTTTTGGCTTTTAAAACCAAAAATACAAAAATGCAGAGAGAAAGAAAAGAGGGAGTGGGCTCTTCTGCATGAACCTGAGTGCTAACTAGCTTATCATACAGCGTAGCTAATATTTACACCCAGGCCAAGAACAGCAGTGCAAAAATGCAAACATTACATGTGTTAAAATATGTTAAATACATCTGCCTTTAGAGATCAAGTGGCCACTGTGAAGAATTTTCCCTCCTTGTTGAAGTCAATGCTGGCTGCTATCAAGCTAACCTGAGTTCTGTCCCGCTCTTTGTTATTCATATCTTAGCCACACCTAGAAACCTCACCAGACAAATCATTAGAGTAAAGTCAACATATCTGTTGGCCTTAATTCGCAAAAACAGGAATACAATACTGCTATTTTATTTCTATATCTTCTAAATAACACAAATCATCAGCTAGCAAGACCGTTAGCTAAAGTAGCTTTAGCCTTTGTTAGCAACCTACTATGTACGCAAGCTAGCCATCATGTTCATTTTTTACAACCCTTTAAATGACTTATTGTCAAACAAGTTTGCAAAAAGGCTGTTAGTCAAAAGGCAGTGTTTTACAATTATTTTTACAACTGGAAATAATTTAATAAGCTAGTGAGCACCGATAAGATCTGACTGTGTCATCTAAGCCGGCAAAGCATTAGACTTATGAGAAGAACCTTATTTCTCCTTCTGTTTAAAATCAGGGGAAACATTTTTTTAAACAGACTCAAATTTTCAGAGGAACATTTCATCGCTAGTCAAAGTTAATGATGCAAATCCATAGACTGTATAAAATATGGACATAGTATCCGTGACGTAATCCATCTGTTTCTGAGGAACTGTTTTGAGGCCAATCGTTAGCAGCAGACATATTGCTGCTGTCGAGCGAATCTGAGGTAAAGAGGCGGGCTTTGAGCCTCCTAGCCAACAGCTACAGTGTTCCTGCCTGTCAATCAAGTCAGCTGTGCCTCTAATTGGAAGACTCGTAATCTAAATATCTTCAAAATTGCCACGTTATAAAAAAGTTTACCCCCCTACAGTGTGTGCCGATCGGGAAATGAGCTTTCCAAACTACACTGGTCTTTTGTACCAGGCTGTAAACATGTTTATTTCTGCTGTAAAGATCGGCTTTTTTGAATTGGTGTGTATGTGGTTTCCAGTACTTCAGGAGCCAGCCTCAAGCGGATCCTCGATGAACTGCAGTTTTTAGCACTTCTGCATTGGACTCATATTTTTAGACCGGAGGTTGCCGCTTGTGCAAAACAGGGGTACAATAACTTATTTTATGGTAGGTTTTGCTAGTCTTTCTTGTTTTGTCTGCCTAATAGTGCAAAACATATTAAGAAAATCGGTTTTAACTGAATTTTACCTGATTCTAAAAACAACTGATTAAGTTTTGTTCTATCAGAAAGAAACAGGCAAACTGGTATGTATTTTTTTTTTCTGTGCTCACCATGCCAGCCAGGGTGCAACCATCTGCGCCGTTGCGTTGGCCTGTTGTTGTATAAACTCCTCCAGCGGGGTTTGGTGGAGGGGGGCCCAACCCTGAGTTACTTATGCCCAAAGAGTAGCTCTGTCCCTGTGGATGAGCGCTCATCAAGGTCCCAGGAGGAGCTGGCTGTCTGTCACAGGTGGTGGAGGAGGAAGAAGAGATGGTGGCAGAAGGGGCTGTGGAGATTGAATGGACGCTGTTTTGTTCAGCGGCCCGACCCTGGAGGTATGGCATCACACCTGCTGCTGATACAACCACTGTGGCATTGTGGGCAGACGGTGGCACTGACTCTGGGCCCAGCTCTGTGTGTGGAAACAGGAAAGGTAAGATAAGCAAGGGCAAGGAAAGGAGGAAGGAAAATAAAGGAGGGAGGAAGTGCAAAGAAAGACAAAAGAAGAACAAGAATAAAAGAGGATATGAGGAAAGTGAAGGTAGGGAAAACATTGGAAACACATCAATATATTAAAGGGGGGAAGAAGAAGAGTAAGGAAGGACAGGGAAAGGAGAAGGACGGAAAGTAAATCAAAGAAAAGAGAAGAGAGAAAACAGGAGATGAGAAAGAAAAATAGGAATGAGAAAATGCTAAAAAAGGAAAATGTGAAACACAAAATACAACAAAGAGGGATAGGGACAGAAAGGAAAGGATGGGGAAACACTAAACCAAAGAAGGGAAAGGAAAGAACAGAAAGGCAATGTATGGAAAAGACATAAAAAAACAGCACAGGAACAATGTAAAGCAAAGGATATTAAGAGAAGGGAAATGAAAGTACAGAGAAGAGATAGCAGATAAACACATGAAATGGATTCTAGTGATGACCATCATTGCTTGTGTCTCCTCTGGACAGAGACGAATCACTCAGACGGCTGGAAGCTGAGCACTAAGCCCGACTGTCTCTGCAGAGCCAGCTGCAATATTTGGGAATAGGTTTCCCGCTCATACATCATCACTTATCGTGTTTATTTACAGCCCAGCACTTTGCTCCATACCCGCAATATTTCACTCACTCCAGGGTTTAATATACACACATACGTATACACAAATGCACATACACAAAGACGCATGAACGCACACACCATCCCACTTATTATGAATCCAATATTGCTGTGACAAATGGCCTCCATTGCACAATAAAGGAATCAGCTCTAACAAGCCTTAAGCTAACAATCCCAGCAGACGTAAGCACTGATAAAAGCCTCAAGCTCACACACACATGCACACATGCACACAAACACACACACACACACACACACACACACACACACACACACACACACACACACACACACACACACACACACACACAAACACAAACACAACCGCCTGTTTTTGTGCACACTCAGTTTATGATAAATCATTTCCATTTAAAACAACACTTTTTCTCAGCTGGGGATTTGAATTGTAAATGTGCTGCGGTTTCTTCTTGGATGTTTGGTACAGTATTTTACCACTGTGAGGCGTTTAGGAACCTGCTGAGGGGCAGCCCTGACACCTGACGGTAACTTATCATGATTGAGGGTTATTAACAAATCTGTTTACCCTCTTCCTGAATCCAGCTCAAGTGCTCAAAAATACACATCAAACAAGACATTCACACTTGAAGTGAGAACGATAGCTCAGTTTCTACAGAAGAATCCTGAGGATGTAAACGCTCCCTGCAGGATACAGAATCTACTCTCTCGAATGTTTCAAACAGGAGAGCGAAGTTTTGGATTATGTATGTTTTTGTTATCAAGCTATATCTAGTTTGGGTAAGGAGATAAGTAATACACATATTATACTTAATTTGATCTTTTATTTAATTTAACTAATTAATTAATTCGATTTTTTTAATTAGATTAAGTATTTTTTTGTTATTTTCTTTTTCATTTATAATTTTAATTTTCTTTTTTTTTCTTTTTTTTTCTTTCCTTTTTTTCATATTTTTGCCTTTATTGGATAGGACAGCTGAAGAGAGACAAGAAATGTGGGGAGTAGAGAGTGGGGGAAGAAATGCAGCAAATGGTCGACTAGCCGGGAGTTGAACCGGCAACCTCTGCGACGAGGACTATAGCCTCTATACGTGGGATACTAAAACCACTTTGTGTTCTGTTTTTGCATTGTTAGAATTTCTACACTTCTCCCTGCATGTTAAAGGTTTGTTCTTGTTAACCTCCTGAATTCTGCCATGCTTTTGTTGTCAAAGCACTTTGTAAAAATGTATATCTAAAGGTTCTATATAAAAAAAAGGGTATTATTATTATTATTATTATTATTATTATTATTATTATTATTATTATTATTATTATTTGAACAGCCTTAACAGCTTTCAATTGAGGCACATTCAACTGAGACAGACTGAGTCCTGTCTGTAAGATGGGACTGGATGTTATCCTGTCTTGATGTTGGGTCTTTGTTAATAATAGAACATAGAGTACGGTCTAGACCTGCTACGTTTGGAAAGAGTCTGAGGATAACATTTGTTGTGATTTGGCACTATACAAGTAAAGATTGATTGATTGATTTATTGAATGATGTATAACCAGTCGGACCATTTTGTGCATCACACAACAGGCACCTGTGTGAGTTCCCAGTTAACTCAAGTATTTTTGTCTTTATAAATTCAAACATTTCTTAGAAGTCATCATCGCAGTTATCACATAGAATTTTTCCAATGTAAACTTTGAATATGTACTTTAATGTTTGTAAGTGTTTGTCAGAATAAGACCCTCTTCTTCCCTTTGCCACAAAGCTATCATTTTCAAAATCTGCATTAGCATGGATACACATCCCTCCAGATGACGTAAAAGAGAATAAAAGCAAAAATCCATTCAGCAGTTGAACACCAGTAAGAGTCATCTCCCATGTTATAGCTCTCAATAAAAGCTTATTACTTTACAGTCGTTGCACAGACTCATTTTGCAACGAGGTACTGATACTCACCAGTAGGAGAGTCTCCCAGGAGGCCTTTCCCTAGCGGCACAAGGCCTGGGGGCCGCAGAGACAAAGCTTTCTGCATCAGCAGCCTGGACGGGTCCCCGAGCAGACTGGAGACCTATGGAGGAGAGAGAATGACGTTATGTGAGGAAAGATGACGACATGCAGGGGGGAAGAAAAATAAGAAAAGGGGATCAGATTGAGAGAAGATAAGAAAAATATGGGTAGGACTAACAGACAGAAACAAATACAAGAAAGGTAATAATGAACATATGATACGATACCGTGTACAGTTATTTGAACTAGATAATGAATACAAATCAATACAGTAGCTCCACTGTAGCAGGGACTTTAAAAACTAATACATGACGCTGCAGAAACACAGAACTGAACAGTAAGTTTAAAGTATTTTGTACCAGGCTGTGTTAAATACTTGATTCTGATTGGTCCAAACCCCAAAACAACAATGATTCCTTCTGAACAGCAAAAGTGAAGCAAGGGTCAACCTGATCACAAGAGTCATATCAAATCAATACGCGAAAGTTAGTCTGGCACATTTCATCACTGCCTGTTGACACTGTGGCAAAAACATCAGTATCTGATAGCACCAGTGAACTACATGGGAGGATACTATTAATATCACTTGGGATATATTTGGAGAACATGAAACTATAGATTTATGGTTAATGGCTGACCAGTCACCAGCAGAAAAAGAAAAGAGAGGAAGAAAACTACAGAAAGAGGGAGGGAGGTGAAACATTGTATGGGCTCCGGTAGAGAGGTAGAAAAAGAAAACAGACAGAGCCGAAGACCTTGATCTGCAGTCATTTTATGCAGAAGTCTACATTTTCTAGAGAGAATGCTAATGTTCAGACTTTACTGTGAATAAAAATGCTCAGTTTAATGTTAATTTGTCTGTATGTAGGCTGATAAGAATACAGAGTGCCACCAAATGTGGAATCTGAGGCTAGTTCTTTGGCTGGATATATATTAAATCATCCACACATCAGTATTTAATGCCAACAAATTATTGTCTCAGGTTGGTAGGCAGGTAATACGTGGGATAATGTATAGTGAGTAGGTGGTTATGCATATCAGAATCCCTACAGGGACCCTTCTCTTTGCAGTCTTGTTTACTCTGTCAGGATTACAATCTCTATACATAGCTTATATACTATTTTGAAAGCAAGAGAAACTAAAACGGTGGAAAATAATAAAAGCTAAGAGGCCGTATTGTATAGAAAGTGCGTGGGCTGGTGAAGGGTCAAAAAGAGAATTATTTTTGCAGTTTTCTACTTCTCAGGATTCATGATTGTTATCATCTAGGTTATAAAAGAGAAACTACTCGAAACATCAGTCATTGTGACTTTTAACTTTCAGTGCTGCAATTAAAGAAAACACCAGAGACATTTAGAAAAATATGCAAATTGAAAAGTAAAGAGTAACTTCAGCACCTGAAGGGCGGCCTTTAAAACGGAAGAGAAGCAATTAGGGTTGCATTAAGTGCTGAAGATGAAAATGAAAGGGCACATATGCACATAAATACCCATAGCTATGTTTAATGCCTTACTGCTAGCCTATGCAAATTATCAACAACTATCACATGCAGACAGACAGAGACAGAAAGAGACACAAACACACGCACACACACACACACACACACACATATGCACAAACAAGTGTCTTACGCTGCTGATGCGTTTGTCTTTGATGTGTAGGAGCTGCTGCTGTGCGAGCTGCATGTGCAGGAGGTTCTGCAGGACAAGCCCATTACCGAGCATAGCATTCTGTAGAGTAAAGGTAAAAAACAACAACATCACAAATACATCATCACACGTGCAAAAAGAGCCACACAGATATTGATGTTTTTATAACCTGGTGTGCTTTTCCCAGCGTGAGCAGGGCCGTGGTGAGAGGAGGTCTGAGGAATGGCAGGCTGCCGTGACGCCCGTACTTTCCTAAAAACACAGACAAATAACAAATCGAAAAACATCAATCAGAGCTTCAATTTGTCATTTTTTAAAAATGTATTCTGTTCACACTAATGCATTGATCAATCATCATCTAACAGGTATACACAGACAGAGTTATTATACAGACAACCAATCCATCAGTCATTTTCAGTCCATTTCAAACAGTCACAGCACCTTCTGTTTCATAATAAGAGAAAAGTACAGTGATAATGGGATGGCATGTTTGCACAAAGCTAATCTGCGACCTCATTACTTTTTTCAAAATGATATAAAAAAAAAACAAATGAAAAATGAAGAAAACTTTTTTCTTTTCGACCAAAGTCTGTCCCCTTCCAGTAAACAGCATAGGACCGTATCGTATAAAATACTCCAAAAAGACATCCCATCTTTTTTGTACTATAACTAGTTTTAAGAAGCTCTCCTATTTTGTGTTTTTCAAACTTTTGATCTGTTTGAATTGCGCTATAAAACCCACATATAGTTTGTCAAGCGGCGCCTTTGGCCTAGCGGTTTAAGCGTGCAAACCATATACGTCTGATTTTTAGTGGGTAGCCAATAAACCAAGGCTATAGTCCTCGTTGCAGTGATTCGAATCCCAACCTTGACTATTTGCTAAATGTCTTACCCCACTCCCTACTTCCCACATTTCCTGTTTCCCTTCAGCTGTTCTATCCATTAATTGCAGAAATGCCCAAAAATATGACAAAAATAAATCAAATTGTCAACTAATACCGACACAAACGTTCTCTTTGTTAATGAATTAAGTGTATAATGTATATCATATTTGATGGATCCTGCTGACTGTTGTATTTGTAGTAATGTGAGCCGTCATGCTAGCTTGGATAGCCCTCATACTTTTAACCTTATCCCGATTAGCCATAATAAAAGTTGAAACCTTTCGCACAAATGCTCTCCTTACGTTCAAATTATTTTGCCAGGACTTACAAAAATAAATAATTATGTGAATACGCTTAGGCTAAAATAATTGCAAATATGAAAATTGTCTACAGAGCTCAGGACCTCACAGCCTCCATCGAACGCCAGACCGTAAGTCCGGCTGCTGCATTTATCTATATAACTGTGATATTGCAGTTGGTAAAGTCGGGTCAGATTTAAATTCCATTGGCAATGTAGCTGATGATACTGTGCTTTATCAGCCAAACTATTAACTAACTATTTTATTCAGTTAAAATGTGTTTCCAGTACCCAGCTCTTCAGGCCCGGAGGCTACTTTTCAAAGTTCTTCCAGCCAGTTTGTCTGTGTCTCCTCAAAGGCGCAAAGAAACTTGTAAATTAACCAGCAAATATTCAGCTCCGCACACCCCACTCCAAAGTCATCGCTCTCTTATTATCCAGCAGGAACCTGTTTTAAAACAAAGTCCCTGTGTCTTTATTTGGAATCACAGACTGCATATAAAAATTTACGCCATAAGTGTTCTCGGACTGTGAAGCCAAAGCATTTAGAGCTCCCCCTGCTGACTGGCTGAGCTCATAAACCCCGCCTCCTCAAACTATGAACTTCAAATACACTTCAGATACATCCTTTTCAAACATGACATAATAGTTTGTTCCTAGCGAACTTCTTTATATTCAAGTGTACATATTTCTGAAAACATTTGTTTTAATTTAGTTATTTGATTTTGAAAAATGACTTATTGACTGATTGTCCACCTAAAACCAAAACAAGAATCCCGTCTGCTGTGGATTGTACAGACCTGAAGGATCTTTGACGTTTAAGTTAAATGTTTCTGCAGAGGGTGTGTGATATCAGTGCCGCAGCTCCAACAGCTGCACGTCTTGGCTCTATTTGCAGAATATGTCAGCACCCTGTCAGGCTGTATCACGGCTTCACATCTCATAATGTGGGGATCATGGAGGCGTGGCGTCCATACATATAATATACAGTCAACGTTTAGAAGTGGAAACACTCTGAGCGCAGATAGAAGGCTCGATGTCGTCAGAAACAGCTTCTTTTTACAGCTTTTGTCATTCCATTTTTCTGAATTTGTCTGTTTTTTATGTTTGCAATACATTTGGTCTTAAACTGATTTTCTGCACCTCCTCACTTTGCCTTGTTGCTTATCACTTCTATTGAATTTGTCGTCCAATAACATTTTGGGAGTATGTTTGGGGTGTTTTAAAGCTGTGAACAATGCAACCTGGTTAGTGAGAAATGTAGTGTAATGGTTACAGCTGGGTGTGTTTCTGGACTTAATATTCGTTGTTCTCTCTGCCATTAAGAATCAAGTATGAACAAACAACAGTTTTCTTTTGTTGTTCATGCCGATCAAGTCTGTGGAAGAAGAAATACAGCCAAATATTTTGTTTGTTAAAACTATTTCAACACTTTTTTCCACAGTGAGCACAGAATAATCAGTCCTCTTGCTTATTAATTCACCATGGCAAAGCTTAGGAGTGAGGGTTTGTATTTACTTGTATTTACTGATGCCAACTGGTTAATTGTTTTAGAGCTACAATAACAAAAAACGTGAACAAAGTTCACATTCTGGAGGGATAATCCAAATTCACATTCTATTATTTTCTTTCTTTGATTGATATAAAAACATTGGTCACACCTTCTCACCTCCAGGCACATTACTCTCTCTCTCACACACACACACACACACACACACACACACACACACACACACACACACACACACACACACACTGGCTTTATACGCATGTGTGTTACTCTGTGTGTGCATCACGAGGTCCACGAATAGGTGGAGAAGCTTTAACATTTAATCAAGGATCTAATTTTAGACTTTAATTGTGCGTGATCTTCTTTAAGAGAGCTCCCCCACCTCTCCCATCCTCCCTCTCTCCCTCTCTCTTCTTCCTGTTCTCATTTGTTCCGCTAATGTCACACGCTTTCATTTTAATACCTGATTAGCCATTCATCAAGTAACGACCCGTCGACCGGTGGTATATGGGAGGGGCAGATTCATACAGTGGGTCTTTGATTATTATTCAAGTATCCGGAGTGGAGAGAGTACTCACAGGAACAAGTTCAGGACACAGATTTCACTTGAATGCGCAGTGTACCTGCAAATTCTACATCATGTACTCATATTACATTGTACATTTTTTAGCTAATTGTTACAGCCACTACATTAAATGCAAACGGATAAAAAAGGATCTCCACTATTTCAAAAAGACAACTGGACCACAGAGCGATGGAGGAATGTGGCCTGGTGAAACTTAATCACAATGCTCTCTGGATCTCAATTCAATCAAGCATCTATGAGATGTGCTGAAGTCCCATCCAAGAATGGCCCACCATGCAACGCCCAGGACTTAAAGGATCTGCTGCTAATGTCTTGGTGCCAGAGGTCTAGTGGAGTCTGAAGTCTTGTTAGGTCAGGGCTGTTTTTATTTTCACTCTTACACCTACACTTCTGACACTTTACTGTAGACAAGCTATGAAATAACCACTGTGCCAGTGCAAGGTTATGTCACTTGATCTACACTAATAACCTTTAAACACAGTGAATTAAGTCTTTATGTATAATTCAGTGGGATAAAAAAAAGCCTGCTGGAGATTTGTGTTATAAGCTCTGGGTTTTATCGCACGTGAAAGCTGATGCATGCTGGTCCTGGTCATACCTCCTCTTTTCCCGGTGTGGTATGGTCTCATGAGGATCTGCAGGGCTGCGGGGTTAGTCATACTGGTCAGCAGCTGGGCGAGGTTGGGCTCTGGTAGTAAGCCTTTTCTATTGCTCAGAATCTGCTGAAGACAAAAATGCAAACAAGTCAGTGAAGTGTGTGTGTGTGTGTGTGTGTGTGTGTGTGTGTGTGTGTGTGCCCCTGCGAGCGCCTGCGTGCGCCTGCGTGCGCCTGCGTGCACCTGCGTGCTGTGCAGTATGTTTTGATCCTGTCATTAGGAGTCCCTGATGGCGGCTGTAATCATTACATAGGTTTACATCATCAGGATTTGTCTGCAATGTCAGCTGAGCAGGGTTGATCAGAGAGACTACAGAAAAACAAGAAAGGAGAAAAGAGAGAGAAAGAAAGAAAGAAAGAAGACAGATAGAGAAGGAGGGACACAGCTGTTTGAAAAATGGCACAGAATCAGGATGAAGGAGAGAGATGGGAAACATGAAAAACAAGGCAGAAGAAGAGTCTGGAGAAAAAAGGGAACCACACAGCAAGCAAAACTATCACTTTATGATGTTTGAGTGCCTCACCACTATCATCTTTCTAACTATCTTTTAATCTCCTCTATCCCTCTTTCTAACCCCAACTCCATCTCAGCAGATGTGAGTCTAACATGAGTCTGGTCCTGCTCGAGGTTTCTGCCTGTGGAAGTTTGTCCTTGCCACTGTAACCTTGTAAATGCTGCAAAGTGCTCTGCCCATGGTGGATTAAGATGATAACAGACTAAGTCCTGTCTGTAAGATGGGACTGGATCTTATCCTCTTGATGTTGGGTCTTATAACAGAGTACTGTCTAGATCTGCTCTGTTTGGAAAGAGTTTTCATTTAATGTGTTATTTTTAAGAAGTTAAAGACCAAATCAGTCTTCTTATCCACTTCCTAAAGACAGCGTGGGTGTTGATTAAATGACAGCTGCTTCTAAATATAAGCAAATAAATCAACAGCTGTCATTAGATTGTGATGTAGGTATTTTTAACACCTGATTGGTTCATTTAAAACACCTTTTCCAACCCACACACTAAAGTGAGAAGAGCTCAATCAGACAAAATGACTGAAAAGACCCTGTCTTAAAATAAAATAAAATGAAATAAAATAAAATAAAAGTACACATTTTTCACAACAATGTGTCTATGAAGATTCATCTCTGACAGACCTTGTGCCTTTAAAGATTTTTCAAATGGATGATGAAAGTCTTTAAAGACAGATAAAGTCTTACATGCAACAGAGTTATTGTTTGAAACTTGGTCTAGATGTGTGTCTAACATGAGTCTGGTTCTGCTCCAGGTTTCTGCCTGTTAAAAGTTTTTCCTTGCCGCTTTAACTTGCTAAATACTGCGAGGTGCTCTGCTCTTGGTGGATAAAGGTGGGGTAATACCATAGACTGTAAAAAATATGGACGTAGTATCCGTGACGTCACCCATCTGTTCCTGAGAGCTGTTTTGAAGCAAATCGACGGCGGCAGCCATATTGGTAATGCGGAACTCAACTAGGCAGAGTGTGACGTAGTGTGAGTATCTTAGCCAATGGCTGTGTGTTCCCGACCGGGAGTCACGTCAGTCATGTCCTTATTTGGGCAAAACTCATAATCTTAATATCTTCTTAACCATCACGTTAGAAAAAAATTCACCCCCCGTACAGTGTATGCCATTAGAGAGATTAGCGTTGTAGGGCTAAGCCGTTTTTTGAACCAGGCTGTAAACATGTTTATTAATGCTGCAAAGATCGTCTTTTTCCCATTCATATCTATGTGGTTTCCGGTGTTTCTGCAGCCAGCCTCAAGCGGATTTTCGATGTATTGCAGTTTATATCACTTCCGCATTGGCTTCATCGTTTGAGACCGGAGTTTGCCGCTTGGGTAATACTGAGTCTTACCAAAGCTCTTAAATAATATAACTTCGGTCAAACCAGTTTTGGGTCTGCTATGTCACACAGTATCTAATGTTCACTATTTGTAAATAAAGTTTGATCTTGAGTAAAACATCCTTTAGAGTTGTGTTCAAAAGACACTGTTCCTTCCCTTGTGACTACTGACTGATGAAATGGGCATGCATGTCGCTGTCCATGGTGCTGGAGAGGAGCACAGTGACAGCTGTCCCTCAGAGTGAGAGACACACATCATAAACAGCTAATCAGTCTCTTAAAGACACCACAGCAGCAACAAACTCTCCGGCTGCTCATCAACCCGACTTTCGCTACGCCCTGAAAAACACAGCACCCCAGCGTGCAAGAAGTTGTGAGGGCCTGTTCAATGCTGATTGCAGCTTTAACTAACATTACAATGCTACTATGTATCCTTATTTCTGCCAAAGTATCCCAGGTGTCTTAAACCAGGATAAGGGCTTATGTAGATCTCTGAAACCAGGGTATGATGAACAAGATACTTCTAAAACCCATTCACAACCAAGATACTAGAACGCACTCAAACACACTCTTTCTCAACGGAGATACACATTCAAATGTCAGTTTGACTTTTTGAGCGCGTCAACAGTGCAGCTCACATTTCATTCAACATGAGCTGCATTTCCTGGAACCAAACATCTCTCCAGACTTGCTTTTGAATCCAAAGACATACTGTAAGGCACATTCCCAAATAAGAATTCAATCACCAATTACACTGCAAAATTGAATTCAACAGACTCAAATTAATTAAATTAGACTGCGTCAAATCAAATGGAGCAGCCGGTGTAGATCCTCCTCAGTCAGACAGTTAGACAGTCAGACAGCAGTTCCTCACTGTCTGGCCCCTAAGACACACACTGCTATTTAAAACAACATTAACAGGGCGATGATATTTTCCTCCCAATCTGCCCCGGAGCTACAGAGCAACTTCAGCGCTAGTCAGCCTTGTTTCCTCCCTGTCACTTCCTGAAGAGAGAGCAGTACTGATGGGGATGGAGCGGGTCTGACTCAAGCCTGTCAGCGAGATACAGGCAAAGAGGAGAGTCTGTTGCACAAATACAGTGTGTGCATTTGTGTGTTACAGCAAAGAAAACTGATGAGTGTGTGTACTGGTGTTGAACAAGGCCAGTCATCGCTGACAGCATATTTCAAGGAAAGAGTAAAGAGGAGGAGAATGAGGAGGAGGAGGAGGAGGAGGAGGAGAAGTGCTTTCTTATTTCTTTCTCTCTTTCTGCCTGGAGAAAGTGTCATCATGCATCAGTCTGCTTAGCTACTGGCACAAAATACAGTCACACACCCACGCACTAACACACACACACACATACACACACACACACACACACACACACACACACACACACACACACACACACACACACACACACACACACACACACACACACACACACACACACACACACACGACAGAGAGGTAAGGAAGTTGAGAAGAAGCGAAGGCGAGAAGAGTCGCGTAAGAAGCAGGATGGAGGGAGAAGAAAGGAGGAGGGAGGAAGAGGCCATCTGGTCCTCGGCGTTCATGCTCACATTCACTAACTGGAGAAAAACGAGAGAATCGCCTCGGAGGAGATCTGTAGCCAGGAGCAGCTCCTGATCTCTTTCTGAAGGTCTGATGTTTCTTTTACCAGCTGCTCACATCCTCTGCAATAATCTTCCCTCAGCCTTAGGGCTCTAATCTAACCTTAGAGTCTATCCACTCGTTCTTATTCTAGTCTCTTTCTCTCAGCCGACCCCCCCCTCTTTCACATCTACCACTGTTTATATCCTCCATCCTCCTCATGCCTGTCATATCTTCCTCTGCTAATTTATTCAAAAACACATTATCTCTAAATGTCTTTGCATCATTTTCGCTGCAATTCAGGCTCCATGACCGCTGATGCTCTGCTTTTCAGCAAATCTATCTCAAGGCTATGAGCTCTTTATGTGCACATGAAAAAGTCTTGATCTGCAAAAAGCTGGGAATAAAATCACAGAGAAAACCACACTCAGATATATTCTTAAAGAATTAACAAATGCCAGTGTAGAGGTTTGAAATTTAAAAATAACTATAATAAAGCATCTCTTCTGTTACAGTACAAGTGATGGTTAATGAAAAAGGAGTAACAGTGCTGCAGTCAGAGCTTCAGAAACAGATGCAATGACTCTCAATTTGCAATTAAACGGGAAGCCTGAACTCTTTCTTTTAGCCTACATTTAACTCATTATGAAGCATTAACCTGCAACCTGCTTCATGCAAATATAGCGTGCATGTGACAGGAGCAGCACAACTGTTCTTACTTAGTTTCGTTTATTTTATTATTCATCGTGTCATGCCTGGAAAAGTTGCCCAGCCCGTATGGACTTACAAGACACTATAAAAACAAACCAAAATAGGAGCAACAACATAAGTAGAAAAGAAAAAGAAGAGAGCAGTTACAATACTGCACATGTCCACCACTGACCCAGAGTTATTAAAAAGCTCAGTGGTACACTTCAGACATCTGACAGTGACAAAAACCAAATCAGATATAAAGTGTGCTCCTACGCTGCTGAACACCATTTAACACAAACTGGGCAAACTGGAACTCTTTGTGAGTAAACAAAAGTCTACAAAAGTAAACTCAAGTCTATCTTCATCAGGCATGGAAAACAAATCAGAACAACTTATGACATTTTGTTGAAAAGAAGGCACCTGAGATCATGATATGATGGATAGTAGAACAAAAAGTGCATTTCATTTCAACTTCCTCCAGATCACACAAGGAACACTTTCTCTCCTCCTCGGGAACAAAGTGGAAGCCGCCTGTTTCCAGTGCCAGAGGAAGAATACCACATCTCAGGTGAGCACACACAGACCTCTGAGCTCTGGTTAGGTGAAGAGTGACATAAAGCTCTGGCTGATACATTTCTTTGAACAGACAGTATGTTCTTGGTTTGGGCTTACAAAGGACTTCTTCTAACCATTTGTGTTTGTAGCTGTCAAATAATTTTGTTTTAATCTGACTCACACTACACGTTAACTTGTTTCTATAGATGTATTGGCGACCTACCTTATCAAATATTTTTGCAAGCTCTGAGGTCCAGGTGTAGCTGTTAGACCCTGGACTGCATAAATTCATGGTGTCTTGTAATACCATGCAGGCTTGGCATATGATTACATGTATGACACAATGATAAAATAAAAAAACTTCAAACTGTCAGTAGTGCTTAAAGATTATTCAAGTCAAACAAGCATCACTTCTCCTCTGATGTTTTAAATTAAACTCTGAATGATCAGAGAGATTCAGCTGTTTGTTCTTATCAGTACAAATACTGCCTCACATGGATTCCTATACACTTGATTATCACCAAACTTTCTTACTGATCTTCCATCTGTGTAAGATGCTTTATTCTGATTGGTCAAAACCCCTTGACAACAGTGATTAACTTTCACTAATATGAGCAACGCCAGAGGCAAACTGATCACATGTCATGTCAAATCAGTCCGTGGAAATTTTTCTTATTCATCCTCTGTGCATGCAGGTCAGTTCAGGACCATAACCAGCCAACATAAGACTCTGATGTAGAAATGAGAAAAACAGCTCAAAGAAACAGATCCAAACAGAGCCCAGGACATGAATTGTGCAACAACACTGTTTTAAAATCCATACAACTCACAAAAATCCTCATTATCGATCATTTCAGCTAACATGCAATTATTTAAAAACCTGAAAGCCTGTAAACCATTTCTTTAACTATCCACTTCTCTTGTTCCCACACATATTACCCATTAATCATCCTTTTCCTTTTTTTTTTTTTTTTAAGTTATATTTTTGACCTTTTTGCCTTTATTTTATAAGACAGCTGAAGAGGGACAGGAAATGATGGAGTAGAGAGTGGGTGAAGATATGCAGGAAATGGTCGACCGGCCGGGAATCGAACAGGCGACTCCTGCAACAAGGACTGTAGCCTCTGTATGTGGGGCGCTTAGACCGCTAGGCCACCAGTGCCCCGATCATCCTTTTGATTGATTTTGACTGCAAAGCAATTAGACTCAGCTTGAAAGTGCCCTCATCCACTTACCACCAGTTATAAACACATACATGTCCTTTTCTCAGAAAACTGATTTGAGCTCTCAGTTGTTGTTTTTTCTTTTTTTTTTTAAACATGGATGTAAGTCTGCAGGTGTGTATTTACTTGAATGTCTGTGTATGCATGAGCATCATATTGTGTCCCCGGCTGCTGGCTCAGTTTATTTCAGGCAGCAGGAGACAGTGGAGGAGCACAGTCGCTCTATAGAACCATAATTATCATGTCAGAGCCTCTCTGCTGGAACAGAGCTGTGTGGGAGGGATATCACAGCTACATAGATTATTTCAGCCAGAGGTCTCAGGCATGTGCAGGATGTCAAACTTCAACATATATATAAGACTAGATGTGCAGTCGGCAGTTGGCAGTGGATGTAGGATCACAGGTAGCTCGCATGTAGCTGTGAGCATGTCAAACTTTATTTGTTTGGTGAAGCCTGGGAAGTCTACTGTTTTTGTGCATCAGTGCCAAGACTAGGGATGTGCACTTTTAGTCGAATAATTGATTAACTGTTGTCACTCTCGCTAGTTGGCACCAGAATAACTAGTCAGTAAAACAATTACTCATTTTATTTGATCTTATTATTAAACAAGCTTTATCTATCCAGGTTAGTCCTTTGTAATAAAACATATAATAAAAAGTTAATTTTCTTTATTATTGAAGGCCCTTAAATGCCAGTCATATGTTGTGTCTAGGCTGTAGCGCACTAGCCAGGGTTGTATTAGCTGAGATACTACCCTCAGGTTCCTGTGAGTTGCTACAGAAGAGGACACACTGCTGTGGACGTACCAGACTCCAGCTACTATGGACGTGCAGAACTCCAGCGGCAACAGTTACTACTATCCATCTCACCACTCTCATCTCTCTCTCTCCCTCTATCCCTCTTTCCAACCCCAACTCAGTCTCAGCAGATGTGTGTCTAACATGAGTCTGGTCCTGCTGGAGGTTTCTGCCTGTTAAAGGAAGTTTGTCCTTGCCACTGTAACTTGCTAAATGCTGCAAAGTGATCTGCTCATGGTGGATTAAGATGAGATCAGACTGAGTCCTGTCTGTAAGATGGGACTGGATCTTATCCTGTCTTGATGTTGGGTCTTTGTTAATAATAGAACATAGAGTACGGTCTAGACCTGCTCTGTTGTGATTTGGTGCTATTTAAATAAAGACTGATTGATTGATTGATTGATTATCTGTTTATGCCAAACTGCCTTTTTAAACATTATCCAAAATTCAGTTTCAGTTGCACTTAGGCAGGAAGAGAGGATATCTGAAAACTCTACCCACACATGCAAATGACTGGATCGGGATAAATAAACAGATTCTGCTTTGTAAAAGTCAAAAGCAAGAGCTGACACAACCACAACGCTCCTCACAATAGCTTACAGGTTTACATGTTTGATTACTTTTCATTTTAACTTCACTTTGCATTCAAGAAGTAATATTTAAAAAACTTGAGTTATTATTTCCCATCTCCCAAACAATCATTGATTTCAACCCAAGTTGATTGGATATAAACAAATAGATGATTTCTTGGCATATCCATCATTTCCTATCATAATCAATACGTTTGAGTTAATATGATGCAAATAAATATTCAAGGCAGATAAGGGAGGAAAATCCAACCATAAAGGAGAGACATTAAGTGGCCGACCAAGACCAACATCGAAAGCTTTTGGAAAGTGGATGAAAGTGAACCACTGAACATTTCTGACAATCTGCAGCAGACTTAGAGCAGCAAGACACTCCACATCTGAGTGATTTCAACATAAGAGCGAGGTTGTGTTCATTATCTTCAATGTGTTTGATTTTATTATGAAGTTATAACAATTGAAGTTTAATAATCTCCTAAGTATGATTTGAGGTTCAGTTAGTTTTGCACACCAACATTTCAAAGAAAAGTCCTAAAAGGACTTTCGCTGTATGCGAGTATGAAGGTTCGAGCCGCTCTTTTGGCATCATACTCACCATGCCCTGGGCGGCGATGAGTGCAGCCAGGGTGCTTCTTCCTGAGGTCCCAGGGGTGCAGAGTGACAGACGGACTTCCTGTCCTCCCACAAGCGTTCTGTCCATCTCTATGAGCACAGCCTCCGCCTGCTCCGAGCTCTCATACTCCACAACGCCGAAGCCTCGAACCGGGCTGCCTTCATCCTGAGCGAGCTGGAAGACAGACAAAGAGCACACATATTCAATCAGTTTTTCAAATCAATTTATTTCAAAGAGTTATCAGTAAAGTGCAAAAAGTCTGTTAAATAATTATTCAGTGTTGATGATCACAGAACAGCATCGACACTTCCAAAATAAAGAGTCAACAGGACACTATTTCTGATCAAATTCACTGTTTGGACATTCCTGAAGTGTGAAGACAAGTTTTCACACACAGGAACCTCAGCTTGCAGTGAAGTAATTAGTATTGGCTAAATGTCACACATCCACACAAAATGCACAACGCTCCTTTGGCTCCACGGGGCACCAAAAACTTCACTTATTTATTCAAGCAAGAGGATCATTTTTTATTTTTCTATGTCTGCAGCAGCTTTTCTCCAAGAGAACTTGATTTAAACCCCTTGCTTTATTGTCTTGTCCCCTGCATTATCTTCGGATTAATGTGACTTAGTGGTTCACTAAATCATCTCATTACTTCTGCTTAAATTGCATTAATCATTAAGGATCAGTACACAAAGATATAAATTCTTATTAAATTACATTAAACATAAAGTCTATCACAGACTTCCTTCTTTTAGACCAGTCATCTGCAGAAAAGAACACTAACACCCCGCCAGAGGCTTTATGTTCCCACAGGCTGTTTTAATGTGTTTTAGAGTGGCTTTTTTCCCCATTACGCAAGAGTAAATATACTTAATTATAACTGCAGTCATCTAATACAAAATCCCTTTCTGCCTCACTCAGGGGGGCAGAGTCCACTAAATCACAACTTTCATTTATTCCATCTTTTAATCACTCCTCTGTGAAAGAAGAGGTCCCTGCAAGACAGCCGTCACTATTCATGGCTCTAAATCTGGGAAGAGCGAAAGCATTTAGCAGCAATGCTAAGTAGAAGTGCATTATATAGCGTTGAATTCTACAGCCAGTACAAAATCTCCTCCATAACATTCAGCACATTTATCCACTCAAAAGTGAGTTAGTAGCACCAAACTGCAATGTTTGCTATATTTATCAAACTCAAAACAAAAAGACCGACAAGAGCTAGAAGAGGGGTGGACAGCTGATCAGATACTGATTTTAGTGTGACAGGCAGTATCTGGCAGATACAACTACAGACTTTACAGAACATGGACGTAGTTTGGTGATGTTGCCCACTTGTGACAGGAGACATTATTCAGTGTGACTTTCCATAAACCTTAACGCTGGGATGGATGGAGGGAGGGATGGATGGATGGATGGATGGATGGATGGATGGATGGATGGATGGATGGATGGATGGATGGATGGATGGATGGATGGATGGATGGATGGATGGATGGATGGATGGATGAATGGATGGATGGATGGATGGATGGATGGATGGATGGATGGATGGATGGATGGATGGGCTGCTGCCAAACTGAGTTTGTTTCCATGTCAGGGAGCTGTATCTACTGCCGGATCGGAGCAGTGTGAAGAATGAGTAGAGGGGTCAAGTGTTATTGTGCGTGCTCCGCGTTTTGTTTTTGCACGACAACAAAGGCTTCATTATTTAACATCAGACGTTGGTTCTTGGACACTACACAAAAAAATGTGTGCTGTGTGGAGGCTAAAGGACGCTGCCTCAGCTCCTTTTGTCTGAAAAAAGACATTACGTAGGAGAAGCATCCTGTTCCTGCTCTGCTCAAAGGTGAGATCATCACACAAACATTTAGGATTCTTCATCAGAGTAAAGCTGCAACAATAAAAAGGGACCTGATGACCAGACGATTATCTCTTAGTACCTATTTTATCATCCTGTCTGGTGGAAAACGGAGATTTAAAGGAAGAGCGTTTCCACATTTTATTGATGGTTGCAGGTCAATAAACAGACCTCTCCAGGCCAGACGGCGCTGCTGATCAGTAACATTACTGGTGCATGATAGACTTTTCTGTCAGGAGGTTTCACTCATCTTCAGTGTGTGAGAAGGAGCTAAATAATGCAGGCAGGCTAATAGCTTGAAGCTAATGGGTGATATTGGATCATGGAAGTGGCTAAAAGCTAATGGTATAATGTTAAAATACATCACTTGACCTGGTGTTGGCGGTCTCTCAATCCAATTAAAAAATACACGATGAGGGTTTGAATTATCTACAGCTGAGGTCTATTTGAGACGGCCATTATTTGGGGCATTTTTCACCTTTATTGATAGGACAGCTGAAGAGAGACAGCACTTAGAGTTTTCTGTCCAGTGCATTTGAGAAATATAAGGATCTTTACCAAATATAATTTCATGTTACTTCTGGGATCAACATGAAGAGGTGTGTCCATGTGAAAGTCAAGTTGTCATAGCGAGCTGAGACACTATCACTATATTAAAACTGTGAAAACAGAAGTAATGCTTTGAAGGGTTTAGAGTGCAGAGGTTACAGGGAAATAATCAGAAAAACATATTGTTTGTAAGTTTAGATATAAAGATAAGTCTTACATTTGACTTGATATAGATTTGTCTCATTGAGTAGAATATGCCTTTGCAGCATGTCTCTCGTAGCCATGGGTTTCATTAACATGAGAGTTTGAGCCAGCCGTATATGAATGCTGTAACAGGTGAACCTCTCCAATCTGCAACCAGACACAACTCTGCTAAACCACAGACTGAGATACATTAAATTAATATGAATACAAGTTAATTTAATTAAAGCTTTACGATCATGTTTAAAAAGATTGCTGCTTGTTTATCATAAAACACGGGTAACAGTTGACTGCAGGAAGACTCTGATCTAAGGGGTCCTTAAGTTGAATAATAAATCAAAGCCAAGATCTCAAAGGTGACATATTATGCTCTTTTTCATCAATATATATTGGTCTAAGAGGTCCCCAAAACATGTCTTTAAAGTTTATGCTCAAAAAAACCCTTTGAAATCAGATTTTGGCATGCCTGTAAACCCCTCTTTTTCAGCCCTGCTCAGAACAGGCTGTTTTCTGTGTCTGTGCCTTTAAATGAGAATGAGCTCTCTGACCACGCCCCCTCAGGAAGTGGATGTGGCCTCGGCTCTCCAGCACGTTGATCTAATGTTTACATGTTGGCTGAATATACACGGCTGCTCACAGACCCGCGTTACTTCAACCTGAATTTGATCCAGAATCTGATCCTGACGGAGAGGCGCCTGCAGCAGGACCTTTCTGAACGATTGGTCACAGATTCTGTGTTTCTTGTTGTTTTATTATTTATCAGTATGAAGACGTGTGTCTTGGTACACAGCGACGAACATGTAGCTATGTGGCTATCATAACTAGCGCTAGCACTTTTCCATGAAAAATAAAAATCATTCACTAGATCTTCAAATCTGCAGACGTGGGGAGTAAAACCGACCTTTGTGTTTATTAAGACAGCCTACAACTAGCATGCCTCCCTCCCAAGCTCCTCGTTAGCACACGTGTGCAGTTAATGGAAAAACGGAGGAGGGGTTGAGTTGTATTTTTTACAGTCTATGGGCTGAACAAGCTCCGAGCTCTGACTTCCGTCACAGACCGGATGGCGTTGTGACGTATGAAAAACACTGACAACTGAAACGGCTTGTTTCAGCACACATTTACAGAAAGGTGGAGAAATCAGAACAGGGGCAGAATGGATTTTTATCATTTTCGGGGGGTCTGTAGACATGCCAGGGAAACATATTTCAGGTAGAGAACCATTAAAAAGTCGATTTTGCATGATAAATCACCTTTAAAGCACATTTCATTGCATTGATTTGACTCCAAAATTAAAACACTAGTAAGAAATGCTTTGCATTCTTAATATGGACTTAAAAACTGTTTTGAAATGCAAAATAAAAAGTCATTTTAAACATGCAAACAAAAATGCAATTATCCCAATTAATTGGTGAAATTCAGAAATGATCGCCATCAAATGTGCATGTGTCTGTAAACATTCTAACTGTGGTTTTAAGAATCTTTCGTAACTTTTAATTTAATTTATTTTCCATGTCTTCTTTCTGATCGCCCCGCTCTCCCTCACAAATAACTCTTGGGATACTCTTACTCTCACCAACATTTTTAATAATAATAAAACACAAAATGATATCACTTCCCATTTTTCATCAATCCAAATATCGTCCCCTACACAAATCATACATGACCCACACATTACTGTAACTGTTAATGTTTGTATGTCTGTATACTGTCTGTTTACTGTCTGTTTTTGTTATTTGTTATATCACTCGTCATGTTTTTCTCAGAAATTCAGCAAAAAAAAAAGAATTAAAAAGAGATAATAAAAATAATTTTAAAAATAATAAAAATGTAAATTTAAATTAAAAAAATAAGAAGAATAATGCAACTTTGAGTCTTCCAATCCAGTTCTGTCGATGAGTTTTGCTTTTAAGATCTTGAACTTTAAAGAACAAAAATCTCCCTCTGCCCACCATACCAACTTCAACTCCAGCTCTTCACTTAATTGAGCAACCAACTAAATAAATATTAACTGAATTTATAAAAAATAAAATAAACTATATTTTGATGATTACAACTTGACATAAAAACACACCATAAAATCACATTTTTATGTAACTCAGTCATGTCTTTTTTGTGTGTGAAAATGTTCAGATTAGGATTCAGTGGGAGAATTATGTATTTGTACTTTCCCCGCCCTTAGCCGTAATGCCTGTTATCATCAGTGCTCAATCACGCTGCCCTCCACCCCCTCTACTCTCCTCTCCATCCATTCGATTCCCTCATTCGCCTGCTGCTCTGCTTCCTCCAGTTTAAACAGAGGATGGATGGAGGAGTAGGAGGAGGAGGAGGAGGTCGATAGACTATTATCATCAGCATACATTAAGCAAAATGTATGGAAATGACCTGAACCACTCTACCTCTTGAGATATGGTTAGATGGATGGATGGATGGATGGAGAGGGGGAGAAAAACATCAGTGATTGATCGAGTGAGGGAAGAAAGACAGTAGAGAAAACTTGCCAGTCGTTGTTTTTGTGTGGAACAAAGATGTGGGAGTGGGTAAACTGAGAACAAACATCATACGTTAAATTAGATTCAAATTAGATTGTGTGCAAATGGTATTCAAACTATCATCAACTATGTGTTTATGTGTGCATGCCTGAGTAATGATGTGAGGACTGAGCAAGCCTCTCTTCTCCACACTCACACAACACAAAATACTCCATCATTTATCAGCACTAACAAATATGTAAATGTAGAGAAGACATGTGAGTACTCTGCAGCACAGCTTTGTCTCTTTATTGTCATGTGTATACTGTACCGACTTAAATACCAAAAAATGCCTTTTGCAGGAAAAGCCAAGGAGCTGCAGACAGAGTGAACACACCACATTCATTTTCAATACAAGGGAAGTGAGGTTTTATCAGAAGGGTCTGAGGATGGAATTGCAGAACTGCACCAAGGACAACATCACAATCTCAAATTGACTGAGAATGAAAAGCATTTTTTCAGACCTGCTGCATTTGTCTACAGGGATGCTCTATTGTGCGTCCACTTCAAAATTAAATTGACTCTTTCTTGTCCAATGTTAACACCCCCTGACAAAATTTTAAAGAAACTGGGCCAGTAGTGTTTTTTTTTATATATTTAAAGTTTTGATAGCTAAATAATAAAAAAAAATAATGAGACGTATTCAAACTATGTTAATATGTTATTGCATTTTTTTTTATTCAACACAGTAGTATCAGATAATCTTTTTACTTCTCATTGTGAGGTATGGCTGCTGCTCTACCTTTGCCTCGAGGTCTATCGCAAAAAAAATATTGTAAAATTTCCTTCACGTATTTGGTACTAATTCTTTCCTCCCATACAAATAAATCAAAAACAAAATAACGTTTTAATAATGAACTTTAATTATATAACACTTTTTTTAAAGGGCTTTCTGAAAAGTGCTTCACAAACTGGCCAACAAACAAAAAACACAGTGACCATAGACTTCTTACGGAGTTATTGAACACTGCTGAATGTCGTTTCAGGATGAGGAATATACACTATATCCAGCAATTATTTACAACAAGTCCTCACTTAGTTTATTGAAATATCGTGATATAATTTTGAGGCCATATCGCCCACCTCTAGTGGTCAAGTCAAAGTACAGTATATATCTGTTTGTGCGTGTATGTGTGTCTGTGTGAAAGAGTGCATAAAACAAAGATGCTAAGCACGCTATCGGAGTGCCTGACAGCTCTTGACCCAGAGCCGTGGTCCCCGGCCGGCACATGCTGACTGGGTCACCAGTGAGGCGAGCACTGTGTGGACCACAGCCTGTCAGTCTGTGTGTTTGTGTGTGTGTGTGTGTGTGTGTGTGAGTTTAAACGGCCACATCAGCTGTCTGAACTGAGTGATGAGGTCACGACAGGTCTGCCACAGCCGTCTGTGAAGGGCAGTACGTGACCCATCATGGAGACGAGATTCACTGTAAAGATCTTTATGAAGAGGGCTGGACGAGATTTGTGATTGCACGTTTTCCTCTAAAGCTGGGCTTCCTATTTGTGTTAAGGTGGATCTGTAATTTCTCTGCCCAATATGTTTTGGGCGACAGACCTCTCTGTAATATATCTAAGTTATCCTTATCCATCTCAGTCTTTACTTTCTTTATGTATCATCCATGCATCCTTCATAACTCCACTAAGCGATCTACATCCAAAACATTTTATGCATTCAAGCACAATTCAGACAAAATATGTTAGAGTAAGAGTCTGAATCGCTTTTAGTCTTCATTATTACATTTACCTTTGCAAATATACCAATAACCCCTCTCCAAGATTTTACATCAGCCCTCCTTGTCTTCATTCGACCCTCGATTAGTCCTGACATTGCCCTTCCTCTACGCCCTCGCTCCGTCCTCTCTCTAATAAGCCTGGCATTCTCAGCACCGTCCTCCCTCCTCACTGTCTCCGTCCTGCCGTCCTTCTCCTCTAATATGGTTGACATTCTTCACCCTCTCCTCTTTCCATCTCTCCTGTCTGACTCAGGTTAAAGTGCCGCCTGGAGGGCCCTCTTCGTGGGCAGAAGAATGATGGTGCTCAGGGCCAAGGCCGCAGGTTAAGTGCACGCTGAGCAGAGGAAAAGTGACGAGGTGGCTGAGCTCTATGTCGGTGCACGGAGCAGGAAGAGGGTTTATATAAAACAGACTGGAGATGACGGCAGCAAGACATCAGGTTATGATCTACTACAGGTGAATATACAGCAAACAGACACGTCCCTCCAGGTGTTGTGCTGTTTAAATCTCTTTGAGCAGTATACATCGTCTGATGTTGTTCTGCACAGCGACTAAAACCAACCTCTGAAAAAGGCAGCACAACAAAATATAATCTCATCATCACTGCAATATGAACACATGATGAACACACTGCCAGCGTACAGGGAATACACATTATTTATTTACCAGCACCATCCATTCAAACTCAGCATGCAAGTATTTCTCCTATTAGCTGCAGCATTGGATATGTGAGACATACCTTTACAAAATTTGGCCAATCAGATGAAGGCCAGTTAGCGTCAAACTGATGGTGATAGTGAGTTTCGCTAGCAGAAATTGCTCAGAACTGTAAGTAGGCTGAGAGAATCTGACTGAGAGCACCTCTGATATCTACATGTCTTTTGGTTTCAGGAGAGATGATGTGTCTTAAAGCTGATTTATACTTCTGCGTCGCCACAACGCAGCAGGGGCAGACACGGACATGAGCATCACATACTTCTGCGTCAATGTGTCCATGCAGCGCAGCGATTCTCCGCCAAAACGCTTGGGGGCATTTGTGGTCTCTCTGAGAGCCAGTCGCCTGCTTCCGGCCCCACTACGATCTCGGTTTACTTCTCCACAGCGATTCAGAGCGTGTTATGTTAATCTACAGCTGATACATGTGGCTGTTTATCATGCAGACATGACTACAAGGAAGAATAGAGAGGAGGAGATGAAATATACAGCCAACGAGTGGGGATCCCGGAAGTGCTGTAAATGCAGGAAATACAATTCCACCGAGCAGACCAATCACAGGGCTTGCAGTCCAGGTAGTTACATTTTGAAGGAGGTGCACGCCAGCCGCAGAAGTGTAAATCAGCCTTTAGGCACTGAAAAGTCAGAACTTACTCCAATTGAATACTCTCATAGTTCCCCCTGGTGGCTGCGGTATCTGTCTGAAAGCCCGCCTCCTCCATGATATCAGATGGGACATAAGTCAAACTACAAAATATAACTGCAGGCCAAATCCACTTTTCTCAAACTGTCATAGCAGTACATTTTTATCATTCTGATTTATGTGCAAATGTTTATTTTGTTTAAAGAAGTTAATTTTAATTTGTTTTATTGATTCTGAAAGGAGGGGGCTGGGACATCATGATTGACAGATCTGTTGACAAATGCACGCTCTTGCAGTGCTCCTTAGATTAACAGAGCAGAGGAGCAAAATCAAAATAAAACGTAACTAACATCAGAGCCAATCAGCTTTGATAGCCATGAGAGTTGGCTTCCAATCAACACAAGAGTCTGATCTGCTGTGGATTGTATCAACTTGAGAGATCTTTGATGTTTTATTCTGAGTGTTTTGGTTAAGAGAAATTGCAGTCCGGCTTCTGCACATGCCTCAGCCCCACGAGCCCAATATGTCAGCACCTATCAAGGGGGTATTTTGTCTTGGAGGAGATTGAGGAGGGCTGTCCATATTATTAAACAGTTAAGGGTCTAGCATCACACTATAGTACTTTATTAGCCATGCTTGTTGCATATAGCATATATAAAGCAGATGCAGAAGCAAGGCACCTCCTAAAACCCTGTTAGAATCACCTGTGTGAGCATGTTTGTGGATTAAGTGATGTTAGAGGTGAGCTTTTATTCTGATGCAGCTGACTTAATTCATCTGAAGCAGCTGACAGAATTAAAACAGATGATGATTTCACTGCTGCCTTGTTACATGTTACGATATCCCTGTGTGTGCTGTTTCTGCATCATTTCATTGGTGCACCGGCTTTCATAAGCTTGGGCCTCAAGTATTCTATTGCTTACACACACACACACACACACACACTCACACACACTCATTCACACTCACACTAACACACACAGGCACATTCTGTACAGTACATAAAAAATGCTGAACCTCGGGTCAAAGCCTGCTGGCTCTGCAACAACGAAGCAACATGAGCTAAACACCCACAAAGCATCATGGGACTAGAATGATGTGGGTGTATTGATTTCCATGTGGGAGTGGGGCAGAAGGGTGGAGCTAAAACGGGAGATGCAGAGGATGACAGATACCCGTTGAGTGTTGAGTGATGTGTAAGTGGGCATGTGGGGGTGGAGTGGAGCAGGGTGGTGCACATCACAGCTGAACTGGAGAGTTCATAAAAAAAATAAAAGAGAGCAAAGAGTGAGAGGAGGAGTTACAGGGTAGGGCTGGTGTCAGAGCAGCCACACCTCACTGTGGAAACTGCTGCTTGGTGATACTGATTCTACATCAGCACCTCTCACCTGGTGGGGTTTGAATGATGAGATGGAGGATGCGTCACTGAAACAGAAAATCTCTGATTGGATGAAATACATTGTCTGGGAACATTTATCTTAAACACTGGTTCTACGGCAGATCTCATCTTTCTCGTACAAGATGTAAAAACCAAAGACTCTGTCACATTTTGATCAGCTGGTATCAGATTTGCCTTATTACCTGTAATATAGTCCTCTCTCCAGTCAAACTACCCTGAAACAGTTAGAGATATAACTTTCTTGCCATGCTCTTGTAATGCAGAGAGCTTTAGAGTCTCAATGTCAGAGTCTCACCTGATAGTACTAATCTGTTTGGGTCCAGAGTAAGGATGTCTTAATCCCGATCTCAACTATCGCATCAGAGCCCAACAGAGCTGATCATCCCATCTGGATCATTTACGTCAGCAGTCACTGAGCATTATTTAAAGCAGAACGCAAACATCCAGGTGAAACCAAGTGTTCTGAGTTCACCTAACTGTGTATATTTCTAAGAAAATAATAAACGGGACATCGATCCAGAGGCTCCAGAGGGTCATCACTACCGCCTCAAAAGCCATCGGTTGCCCTCTCCCCTCCCTGGATGAACTTTACAGGTCACAGTGCCACAAGAAAGCAAAAACATCCTCAGGTATCAAACACATCCAGGACATCACCTGTTTGAACTGATGCCCTCGGGCAGGAGATACAGGACATTAAAAGGACAAACAGGCTGAAAAACAGTTTTTATCCCAAAGAAATAAGTGCACTAAATGCAAAATAATGCAATATAAAATGGGACTATGCAATTGTTTGATCACTGAATGCCTGACTGTTGAATGCTGTGTTTGTCTCTTGTTTTTATTTCTCATTATTTATGTTTGTCTACTGTTTTTATGATTTTTTTATTTCTTCTTTTACTACTATTCTTTTTAATTAATATTTTTGCACTGAAATGGGTTGAACTTCAATTTGGTTGTACAATGTACAATGACAATAAAGATATATTCTATTCTATATTCTATTTGATGTGGAACTCCAACCACGGCTTGGACTATGCTAGCTCTATGGCCGGAGGGTGAGATGGGGAGGGAGAGGAGCTTCGAACATGAGAACGGAAAGTCTCAATCTTTTTTGAAAAACACAAGTATTTAGAGTTGTAATGGAAATTTGACAATGAAAGATTCAAAGAACAACAGTTTATCTTTGTGAGCTTTATTTAGGCCTTCACTGATTTCTGCATAACTGGCCCAGAGTGAAGATTCAGCGTAGTATTTATTGTCTTCACAGAGTATAAGATGACCACATCTTTAAACAATCCCAAAGAGCTGTGAGTCAAACCAGAGAGCTTTTTACTACTGTTCACTTCCTGGTCACCTTCTTGACCTCTCACTCCCCAGTTTCCTTCTCAGCCATGTGAACAGATAACAATATACAAATCACAGAAGGTCTGTGTGTGTGGAACTTACTAAACACTAGTCAGCACTGGACTAACATCATATAATGTCTTCACATTTCTCCCTTTACAGCGTATTCATGTTTTGGCTTTCAGATTTTTTTTAATCTTATTTTGCCTGGCACTGATTGTTGTTTCTTACTTTGCTGTATTTCACTCTATAAAGCTTGGCAAAAATAACATGTGGTTATGCTGCTGTTTCAACTCCTTGTAAATCAGTTCAAGGAGAGGCAATGTTAGAGTGAGTATGAAAACAGAGTGCCTGTGTTTAAAAAAAAGGCTGTTTGTGTTCACGAATTGCACTTTATTTGCAAATTAGTTGCACTTTTAAATTATTGATTGTTTTTACACACTGTCTGTATATATGCTCCATTCTATTGAACTGTACTATTTGTTTTTACGTGTGCTGCTGACCTCTTGGCCAGGTCGCCCTTGTAAAAGTGGTCTTGATCGCAATGGGTCTCATCTGGTTAAATAAAGGTTAAATAAAAGAGTTATACAAGTTGACACATCTGATATCAAGGAAATGTCTCTCAAGGTTAAACCAGTCATCACATCAGACCCTGTGTTTTAAGGTGGGGTTGCACAGATCCTACTTTTTAGGTCCAGATATCGATACCTGGGCTTTGGTATCTGCCGATACCGATACTAGCCTATCAGATCCCGGTATTGATTTAACAATCTCTATTCCTTAATGTGAGGATTTTGAACAATTAAATCCAAAAACTTGTCAGTTTTTTTCACACTTTGAATCCATTGATAGAAAGTTTCTTGCGTCTTTGCTGTAGGCTACAGCTCAACTTCCTCCTTTGGGCTTCCATTATATTTTTCAGCACGACTGCCATCCCAAAACATTACCGCTGCATATGTTACAAGTTTCCGGCAGAGTTGTTAGCAAAAGAAGCATGCACCTAAACTGCAGAGCCTCTGTAGTTATCCTCCATCATGCTCCGCCGGGCAAAATGCACAGACTGGCCTGCGCTGATGACGTAGGAGACGCACATGGCTGTTGTAAACACAGAAAGCATAGAATTGAGATGAATAGATCTGCCATATGGATCGGCACTGTATATCGGCCCCTTGTCACTGATATCCGATCTAGCTTTTTGAGTCTGATCTAGCCGATATTCGATACCAGGATCGGCTCGGTGCATCACTATTTTAAGGGACTTTAAACCTAGAGAAGCTGTGTGATTGCGACCTGATTGTGCGAATGATTCAGAAAGAGCTAACCTGGGAGCACATTGATCTGGGATCTTAAGTTTGTCAACATGGACCAGAATCTGAGGAATGTCAGTCTTTGCCTGATCAATCCCATGAGAATTACATTAAAGTAGTTTGGAAGGCAAACAGGGTAAAGACTCACCTGGCAGAAGACCGGTTTGTAGGTTTCAGAGAAGAGCTGAGCGAGTTCCTCTGAGTCACAGAGGTCCAGCGGCAGCCGGTTCACACACAGACATTTGGAGTGCAGGTTCTCCTCTTGGCTCAGCTGGTTGACGTCCATCCACTGCACCATCAATGAGCGATCCCCCTGCACGACCAAACAGCGTTATTCAGAGTCAGGTTTCTGAATTACCCCTACACAAGTAATCTCTGAAGACTGCATCTCTGATAAATAAACATTAACAAATTTGGATTCATGAGTGTTTTGTATTCATCCTCTTTGCTAAAAAAGTTCTGATTTGAAGACTTCTCACTTCAGTTTGCACTTTTGTTTCGCAAATGCAAGGTCGAACAGACTGTTGTGCAATCTCAAGTGAGTTTTAGAGCCGAACAGTGAGATGCTTTGTGTTAAGTCGTCATTTTTTATTTAACCTTTTTAAACCAAATTAAACTGGCAGAGCTCATATTGCTAACTCATCAGTCACTTGAGAATACATTGTTTTCTCTTTCTGACCATTTTGTTTAAACCTCAAAAAACCAAACAGATGCATGCAGTTATATTTGGCGCTTAAGTGTTTTTAACTCTGAAATACTTGTATGCATTTTTTTGTATTTTTACTTTTACATGTTCGAAATAAAGACATCAAATCAAATCAAAATCAAATATCTATAAAAATGTATTATATGTATTTCAAAATGAGTTAAAGGCAGATGACATAGAATTACTTGTAAGAAAATAATGTAAAGCCATCAATTAACATCATCTTTATTTGTCTGCAGTCAAACCAGGTATGGTATCTTCTTGTATTGGTGCGTATATCTTTTGGCCAACAGATAGGGCCAGGTAATAAAGCAAAAATGGATCCAAACAGACTTTCAGAACCTTTAACTAAAGTGATCTTGCCTATTTTGGTTATTCCATTTTATATATATTTTAATTTACTCAATACTGCATTGATCCAAAATTAAAAAAAAAAAATCAAAAGAAGGATCATCTTATTTTCGGGGTTCGGTAATTAAATACCAAGACAGTGGAAAGCACCATTTATCAGTAAAGCGCCATTTATCTGTAAAGCGAGTGTTCCCCTCATGACTGAGACCAGACGTTACTCACCATTACCAGGATGAAAGATGGAGAGACACGGTGACTGGAGCAAAGTGGCACAAAAGTAGAAGTTAACTGACAACTGAGGCTGAGTTAGGATGTCGTGCAGTAGAGACTTTACAAAACTGCCTAACAGCCAAGAAATACCCTGCCACAATGTGTAATGTCCGAGGATGGCAAACGCATAAAGACTGTTTCAAAATGTGCATGTTTGTAACTGAGTAACAGATCGAAAGGATGTCTTTTACCAGAGACGTCATCCAGCTGATAACTGCAGCTTATTTTGTATTACTAAACCAATATTTTGGTGCTTCATTGACACACATTATCATTTTCTATATTTAAAATATGTTTTACATCAACTTACCTTGTTTTATTCAATGTGTCTGTTTTTTTTAGGATTTTAAATTGAAACATTTTATTCTAAAAATGTGGGCATCAAAAAGTCTTCAAAAATTAGTCTTGTAAAGGGAGAATTATTTTATAACCAGGGTCATCTTGTATTCAGCTCACTACAGTGCTTCGTCCACTGTAGACGTTCATGTACTGTCCTATTGAAAACACGTTTTCGAAAGTGTAACCATTTGACTGACAAGTGCACAGCAGCTAGTGTCTCCACAAAGAAGCTGTCAATAACACACAAATTTAGGAATGCTACACAAAAAATTAAAAGAATTCAGAAAGATAGAAAGAATTTACTTGATGCTATTTCTTACAACATCGTAAAGGATCTTGCTCCCATAGCTACAGTGGAGCACAGTCGTTTTAAACAACTCTTATTAGGGCAAAAATAAAAACAATTGAACTAAAGTGAAATACTTGTTCATTCTCTAGTTTAGATAAAAAGTTAAATTATTCGTGATATTGATTTGAGGCCATATCGCTGAGCACTACTGACAGACTTTGGAATATAATAACATAAGGAAATTGAGAAGCAAGTGGGATCTGTGACATTGTTTGGCTTTACGCTAGACTGTATAATAAATTGACAGAGTATCCGGGACGTCACCCATCTGTTTCTGAAGCCCTGCTTTGAAGCTGGTGTCGGAGGGTGCCATATTGAAATGCTGAACTCAACTTAACTTTGTCGGAGCTAGTGTGAGGTAAAGACCCTTTTTTCGCTGCCCGCCTGTCAGTCAAGTCATTCATGCCTTATTTAGGAAAAAGAGGTTCTGTTACTCACCAGAGGTCGGCCCAGCAGCTCAGAACGGGCCCGAGAAGCAGAGTCCTTCTTCATGTACTCCACAAACCCATATCCCTTGGAGTGTCCCGTCAGCTCGCTGTACACCAGGAAGGAGCGCTCGATGTTTCCATAGGCACGCACCAGCTCCTCAAACTGCTGGGCGGTGAAGGTGTGGGGCAGGTTGGTGAGGCAGAGCAGGGAGTCGGTGGGCTGCAGGGTGACGTTGATCAGGCGTCCGCGTACAGTGCTGTGATGGAGGGAGCGGATGGCATCCTGAGCCTGGTCCCCGTTCAGCAAAGTCACAAAGGCTGGAGGAGGGGACATTATGGAGACAGCGACGAGAGGAAAAGACGGACAAAGACACGAGGACAGACACAAAGAAAGAGATGCACACACATAAGTGGACGAGGACGCGTGAGAGACATGGAGAAACACGAACATACACGTAAAGCAGACATTCAAAAAACAGGCAGGAAGCAGTTTGTGGAGGGTGCAAGGAAGGAGACATGAAAAAAACATGCAGAAAAACAACTCACATGGAAAGCAAAGAAAATAAATGACAGGCCGAATGTGGCAAAGTGACCAAAAAATAAGAGAAAAAAGAAATATTTGGGCCCAAAACCAAAGACAGACAGTCATAAAGACAGACAGACAGACAGATACACAGAGAGAAAGACAACACATTAGCTAGAGAGCCAATAGGGAGGAACTGTGTAGGGGAATCCACTGTGACACACACACACACACACACACACACACACACACACACACACACACACACACACACACACACACACACACACACACACACACACACACACACACACACACCTTACCCTATCATAAACAACACACTGAATGGTCTGTGTCTGTAGTCCTTTGAAATAAGGCCTGACTGTCATGTTTTTTTCTTTGATTTCTTTCTTCTTGAAAATGATTCATTTCCTTTTCCTGAAACTGAAAACGTCAGCTGTGTGCTGAAGAACAATTCCATTTCATTTCTGTTCAATAAAGCAGCGCAGCAGGTATCACCTGTACAGAGGTGGTCAGGCTCTTCACGGGGAACTCAGTCAGGACTGTTTTTCTTTGCCAACAGAAAGAGAGCAGCCTACTTTATGTCCTGTTACTTCATAAAGTAGGCCTTTAATATTTTTGTGAACCATGCAGTGAGGATTGAATAAGCCTTTCTTTTCTTTAACATTAGCTAGCTCAATGATGAATACATATGTGCAAAGGAACTTGAATAAAAGCCAGACTCGCATTCATAAGGAAGTGTTTTCAGGTTTCATGTGTAGTCTGAAACAGTCTCGCACTTAAAAAAGCCAGGTCTCATTGGCTGTGAAATAAGGTGGCTATAGATGTAGTGTAGCTAAAAACTTAGTGTGTGTTTGTGTGTGTGTGTGTGAGAGAGAGAAATACTGCCAATATTGAAAAATAAACAAGGAATGCATGTCTCTATCAGTTGAATATTCATATCTGCCAATATTTGCCCTGTTGACAGACATCAGCTCATCACCAAAGGATTTGCCATGCACCGCTAATGACCTATATCTTATCCTTTATCTTATTATTTCAATCTTTCTAGCATTTATTTTGTATTTATTCACACATTTTGATCCCCATTAGCTACTAGGGATGGGACCTGATTTTCAAATGTTCAAATTTTCGCTCACTTATTAAAAATCAAAGAGTTAATGTGAATATTTTCTCATTTTGAAGTACTATTTTAATTGTTTTCACTGGTGCCTGGTTGTAATACAGTATTCCTGCCAGACGGTGGCTATAGAGCATCTGAAAGCTGTTTGCTAACCACTTAAACAGAAGACGAAGAATGATAACTTCATTAAATAGCAAAAGCAGTCGAGAACATTAGCGACAGTTACTGAAAATACGTCTGTAGTGGTGTGAGATACAGAAACCAACGGAGGTTGAGACAGACGCATGCAAATGTGTACAATCCACACACAATTAACATAATACAAGATCCAAGACAAAATTCAAAAACAATTTAGTGCTGGCAAGCTAGTGTACTAAACTGCTGAGTCAAAGAAGGGTTTATGTTGTTGGGTTATCTTTTGGTCAAACTCTGATTTGTTGATATGGTTAGCAAAAGTTTTGCAAGTAAAATTGCGTACTGCAGCTTTAAGAGAGGCAAATAACACAAGTGTGAATTACAAACATGACTCCCAGAACTTAGAAACAAAAACTAGGAAGGCGACTTTAAGAGGCTAGAACGCCACAAACTCTAATAATGATAGTAACACTAAGGGGAGAAAGAACACCCAGCGGCTCGATAACACTGATCTTAAGCAAACTGTACACACTGGTGAGGATGAGAAAACACTAGACCCATGGACCCAATAGTCACTCACTTGTTACAGGCAGGTAGAGAAATATGTGCAAGAAGGTAAATATGACTTTCCACAACCTCCCCAAACCACTCATGTTGGATCTACAGAGCCAGGTCGAGTGCTCTGCTGCTCCTCTGGACCTGCTCAGAGGCCAACAGAATCAGACTGACGAGGCTCTGAGTGGCTCTCAGGTTCGGCTGTTTAAATCAGCTGGCTATGCTTAGAGAGAGAGAGGGCATGTATTTCAGATGCAGAAAGGGAAAAACAAATACAGCACCTCTTGGCAACCTGAGTGTGAAAAGACTAACAGAATACATTTAACTGTAAACATCTAACCAACACTGCTGTGGGCAAAGCCATAATAAGCAAACAAGTGAAAATCTGAAGTCTCTGAGGTCTAATGTAACCATAGTGATATTAAAATTTGAACTGACCTGCAAAACTTTTCAAAGAGAGGACTCTATAAAGTTAAAACATTAGCACAGCACAACAGCACGCAGTCTCACTTCCACATGCTTAAACTGTGCAGATTTATCCAAAGCTCAGTGCAGCAGGTCTGTTCAAACCCATCTCATCAAAGGGAAAAAGAAGGGTTGTTTTTGAGAAGACCGGTCTGGACACATGACCTGCAGGAAAATATCATGGTGCCTCAGGATTCAGCTGACTCTGTGGGCATGCATCTGTGTGAGAGACGACCTGATGTTCTTTTTTTCTTCAGGTTACAATCTCACCTGCTTCTGTCCTGACCCTGAAGTCATGCACACGTTGTTCTGGAAGCTGTTTCTCGAGTGCTTCACGACTGATAACAACAAAACTCAAGTAAGGCAAGTAATTCTACAAATTAACTCAAAAAAGGCTCATGTTAATTAGAAACGATTCCAGGAGACCACTTCATGAAGCAGACTGAGAGAATACCAAGAGTGTGCAAAGCTGTCATGAAGGAAAAAGGGGGCTACTTTACAGAATCTAAAATATAAAGCATATTCTGCTTTGTTTAACACTTTTTGTTCATTAAATAATTCCATATATGTTCTTTCATAGTTTTGATGTCTTTGGTATTAATCTACAGAGTCTACAATAATTAAAATAAATACAAACCCTTGAAATATTTAAGATCTGGGCTGAAACTTCAAAAGTTGTCATCACTTGCTTGTTTTTCTTAGGATTGACCTTCTAGAAGTGGCTCTGTGGACCCCTATTGGGCCTCTGGCACCATTAGCATTAATTAGCGCAGAAAAACAAGTTTGCTGATTTGCTTTTACAACAAAAGTGGGAATAATGAGGTAATTTTTAGCTCAATCGGACAAAGCTTCAAAACAACAGGTGAGGTCACTTCCTCCATACTCGTCAGTCTGACTAAATGTATACAAAGTGTTCAAGTCTGCTGTATGTCCCGGGGTTCATGCTTACTTGTATTAAACAATGACAATAAAGACAGAAGAGAAAACTAGAATAAGAAAAGTAAAAGATGATTCATGTTCTTTGGCTTCTGTTCCTGCTCTTCAATCATCTCACACACCTTCAGAACGATTCAGAGGAAAAAAGCAACACATCACATAACGCCAAGTGTCTGAGTCTGATCCTGCCTGCACAACACACAGTCCTCCGGCCCCCACAGGAAATGCAAAGCTAAACACTGGAGTTTAGCATCCAGGCCCACAAATCACTCAGCGACTGTGTGTTAAATTATTCAAATGAAAGCACTGGCAGCTGGTGTCTTTGCCACTCATCAGAAGGAGCAGCGCAGCCAGAAAACATGAGAGCTGTGAGTGAGTTTTGGTGCTAAAAAATACTGCTTCAATCACAAGAAGTTCTGATGATGATTGCCCAGTTCATGGCTTGTTACATGTACGTGACGTCCATTTTAAGTGTGATAGTTTTAGCACTTTGACAACCTGAAGCACGGAAACAAAGAAAAAATATTCACACTTGAGTTTGAACTTCTAAAAACAACCCCAGAGTCATTCTCCAGATTTTGACCATTTCTTACATTCAACAGTCAGGAAGCAGACTCTGCTTCAGAGACACCTGTAGAAGGTCCAAGGAAACATTCAATGCTCTTTTTTTCAGAGTCAGTCTTGAAATGATTTGTACCTCACATATCAATTTAACAACTGCAGGATCAAACCAGAAACTTTACAACCACTTTCTGTACTGACATAGGGTACATGTTATACCATCAAAACTTTTCTTTTATTTGACTTATTGGTTAAAGTGCATGCTATAGCAAAGTTGCAGCTATTACGGCATTATTAAAACATTACATGCTAACAACTATATATATCTATATATATATAGATATATATATATTTTTTTTTTAGTTATGTTTTTTGGGCATTTTTTCCTTTACGATCCATCAATCCAAGATGGCGCCACAGATTGGGACCTCAGAGTAGAGCTCCTCGGTTTGTACTTTTATACTTCTTTGTACAGAAAGTATTTTAACTTAGAGTTTGTATATTTAGGTTTCTATTAGGGATGTCAACAATTAATCGAGTATCGAACACATTTTTTTGTTTCAATTTTCTATGACGTGGAACAAACATCATGTGGTCTCATATTTCGTTCAGCTACCAGGGAGGTGTTTTAAGTTTAAAGCATGTTTCAACATGAATCAGCTGACTGAAGGTGTTGCGCACAGCGGAGAAGCTCAGCTGGGGGCTGTGGCTGAGTGACAGGTCTCCACGAGCGCTTTTTTTCTCCGCCACCGTACTGATTATGACCCGATTGCGCTCTGGCTGACACCTGACCGCGTTCATATGCTTATTTTTCTCAGCAAATGGTAGAGGCCGGGAGTCAAACCTGTGACTACTGCGACAAGGACTGTACTGTAGCCTCTGTGTGTGGGGCTTGCACTTAGACCGCTAGTCCAACTGCGCCCTAATTATGTATTTTTAAAATTGGCCAGCCCTTTTTTGCACATCAAATAAACACAGTTTGTGGTACTGGTTTAGCATCCCGTGTTCAGAGACTAAAGTCATTTTTCCACTGGTTGCATGTGCAAGCACTACGTCATCCCTCACATTATTCTTTCTATCGCTCTTCAGCTGTCCTTTCAAATAAAGGTGAAAAGCCTTTTTGATGATCACTAAGACGTTTAAGTATTCTAAGTGCAAATATGCCCTCAATGTCAGCTGTTTTCTGAACCTGAACTCACAAGGCTACCAGCCTCTGTCAGTGGAGAAAGGCCCTGAAGCATTAATGCAAAAAAGAAGTTATGGACAATCCAGATATTTTCTATGGTGTACACATTTCCTTTCATCTTGAAGGATTGGAATTCAAACAAAGAACATGTGGGGAGCAGAAGTAGATCTGTAAAGCATGACCCCACCTACTGACCTGCACATGAACACCACCTCTTTAGTCTCTTACAACAAAGCAGTAACAGTACGTTTCTCACAGACCAACCATTCTTTCATTTAAAAATACAACATTAAGAACAGAAAACTGACGTTACTTTTCTCTCTATAAGTGCAGGACTCTTTGACTGAATGTCTGTGCCCGTCTTGGCTGGAAAATATCATCCCAAAAATGTTGGAATGAGCAACAATTTGGACATCTGCTCCACAGGCATCTCAGTGTTCAGAGTAGAACATCAATGTAGGCAGATCTAATGCAAGGTCAGGACTGAGCAACACATAGAAAATCCATCCCCACCTCTCTGTATCAGCCTGCGTGTATTTGTGTTTCTCCTTCTCCTGCATCTGCACCTCTATTGATCTCTCTGTTTTGTTTTTTGGTGCCTTTGCTTCCCACCATACTGCTCTCTGACTGTTGTATTTCTCCATATCTGTTGGCTGTATGCCAGTCTGTCCTTTGCTCTCTCTCTCTCTCACTCTGTTGCTCTATCTCCATTTCTGTGCCTCTGTCTGTCTTCAGATATCGCCTCCACCCAAATCAATTACCTCAAAGCCCATCTAATACTCTTACACATACACACACTCACTCTGTAATGGATCCCTCAGACTAATCTGGTTTTAACCCGCTAAGTATGCTACCTAACATTAGGCATTACGAGGAGATGGAGAGAATATGGTTTGGAGTTCTCTGCTAAAGCTCTCTCTGCCTCTTTCTATTGCCCTCTAATGACACTGTGCAGCCCGACAAGCGGGGGCTGACGTCAAATCCTGCTCCATACTTTCTCCGGCAGTCAAAGGGAGAACTCTCAGGCTCTTAAATAGCTTACAAAATAATCTCATAATTCACAGGCTGGCAATCATTGAGTGGGCTACCAAGTGAACTTTCTCAAGAGGAAACATGAAAAAAAGATTTCACAAAAGCGCCAACGTCTTAATTATGGGTCTCAGCTTGTGAACGTGTCGATTATTCCCCCATGTTCCGATGAGGAGTGCGTAGGGGTGCAGGAAAAGAAAAGAAATCTTCTGGTGAAATCACCTCTAAGGCTGCAATTCTGCTGCCACGGTCCTCGTTGAAGGAGCTAATTAAAAAAAAGAGTGGAGATACGAACTGCAAAGCAAACCCCTCAAACTTGAGGGGCAGGTCCTCAGGCTGCGTGGAAGGTGGTCCTGCTGTTTCATCTCGGCCGCGAGGCCTACATGGAAGTCTCATGCGGAGAGAAAAGTCTCGTGGAAATAAACAACTCAGCGGGCTCCAGGAGCTGAGCTCGACTAACGTGTCTTAGTCCTATTATTGCTGTTTCCTCCATACACTTAGATAATCAACAAACAAACATGCTATTTTTACATGTGAAGAAGGACTAACTAGCAGTGATACTGGAGTTCCTTTAGGAATGAGAATGTCACGCAAACGACTGAATCATCACATTTTATCACGTCTCATTTTTCAAGGCAGTTTATCAATAAACAAACCTCCAAAAAAACATCACTGGTTTTAAAAATGGAGCAACATCTCCAAGCAAGTTCAAGCATGCAAATTGACCAAGCTTCAAGATGCTTACCGTGAGCCGTGCTCGTTTACATCCGGGTGGTAGAGCATTGTAGTACTACGGCAAACTACTAATGGGACCATCATCCTTTGCACTCTGCTTGCTGCCTCAGTTTAGCACAGTGAATATGGCAGTCTAGTGGCAAGGGTTTTGAATATGTGGATGCTCCAGCGGCTTTTAAATCTGACTCGTGGAAGCATATTGGTTTCCTTGCGTCAAAAAACAAGAACGAAGAACTATTGACGGCCAAAACAAAAAACAATATGCAGACTCTTCCAGACCGCGGTGACCTACACGTCAGGGAATACAAGTAATAAAAGAAGCCATTTGACAAATCGTCATCCCCAAAAAATTTGAGAATATGCAAGGAAAAAAAATCCACGCTCAAAGACTCGTATGGAAATGTTTACAGCATCATCTTTCCACAACAGCGTGAGAGCTCAGCTTACACAGTGCCTCAAGCAAACAGAGTGCATCTTACTCACCATAGAGAGCAGGACATCACAAGCTACCCAGAGCTATATTAATATCACAGCACATGTTAAGATGAGTGAATGGGAAATGAAAGGTTTTGTCCTACAGACAAGGGCTCTCCTTCAATCAGTCCCTGGATCCAACATAGGCGGGGCTTAAAAATCTGCTGGTTAAAAGAGTAGCTAGTTTTGTTTACAAAGTCGAGCTGATGCAATTGTTACATTTTATAGAAGGGACTTTAATGAAATTGTATCCATCACCTCAATATTCAATCATTTAACAAATGGCTATTTTTTTATTGTATCGTGGACTCGTTCCCCAACTCGGTCTCAGCAGATGTCTGTCTAACATGAGTCTGGTCCTGCTGGAGGTTTCTGCCTGTTAAAGGAAGTTTGTCCTTGCCACTGTAACTAGCTAAATGCTGCCAAGTGCTCTGCTCATGGTGGATTAAGATGAGATCAGACTGAGTCCTGTCTGTAAGGTGGAACTGGATCTTATCCTGTCTTGATGTTGGGTCTTTGCTAATAATAGAACATAGAGTACGGTCTAGACCTGCTCTGTTTGGAAAGAGTCTTGAGGCGTTTGTGATTTGGCGCTATATAAATAAAAATGATATTATTGTATCGTGACATTTTGACATCATTATATCCCTAATTTTAGCAGTAGCCTGGTTATAGCCCCGGCTAGTAGAAGATTGAAGCACTGAAGCTTAGACATAGCATTTGACTGACATTTTGATTGGTTGCAGGTAGGGATGTAAATTTCAGGCATTTTCCGTGATCGATCTTTGGAAATGTTATCGATCAATTATCGATTAATCATTAAAAAAAACAGAAACCTTTTCCGTCAAAAACAAAGCCAAATGCATTTTTTTCCCTGAATCAAATTTCCCTTCATGACACAATGTTTATAACTGACAGGATTGAATAGGTACGGATTGTATTGAGGTGTTCAAAGCGTTAAACACGCTGAATATCACTGTGTGGAGCAGGCTCATAATCTCTGCGGACATACAGTCATAACAGTGAAGACTAAAACTTCAATAAGAGAACTGAACAGAAATACATTTTAGACTCACAGTGTCCAGTTTTCTGTCTACTCGTTCTTATTGAGAAAAATAAGCACATGAACGCGGTCAGGTGTCAGCCGGGAGTGCAACCAGGTCATAATCAGTCTAGCGGCAGAGGGAAAAAAAGTCAAGTGGAGACCTGTCACTCAGCCGTAGCCCCTAGCTGAACGAAATATGAGACCATATGATGTTTGTTCCACGTGATATAAAATCGAAAAAAAAAATGTGTTCAAATAAGTTCTTAACAATCAATTAATTGATACTTGAATAATTGTTAACATCCCTAGTTTCAGGCATTTCTACAAATCAATGGCTAACATAACTACAAGCATAAACTCAAATATGAATAATTAGTCTAATTAACTAGAAATTCTGTCCCTGCCTAGTGAGAGGGTGAAAATGTTTAATCATTTGGTCAACTAATCGTGCACATCTCGATACTAAATCTATATGTTTAATATTAAATGCATTCAATTCAATGACACTCAACTGTAAACAAATAAATCAAAACCTTTATCTTTGGAAAATATTTAATTTCACTTTCTTTTTGTTTAGATTTCGATTGGTACGGTTTATTTAATCCAAAAATCTGAAATAGAAAATTTGCCCAACAACCAGCCTGAAAGTAATCCATTATTTCTACGATACCATCACCCCTGCAGACCATCATGTGATAAATTACAGTAGTATCCGTTTCACAGATCCTTCTTCTCTGCAACAGGTGGAAAGTAGCTTGAGTAATGATGATGAAAATTTCAATTTTCTTTAGAGATTAAAGATTAAAGATTAGAAGAAACCTGGAGCAAAGTACGCTGTTTTTAGAAATTACATCATCATTGCAGCTTCACCCTGAGCCAGGGTTCGTTATCTGTGTGTGTACCAGGGAGGACACACTCTTTCAGGGTCCTTTGCTCTTGTGTACATCTCTTTCCAATGCACACACAAGGAGGTCTCACTGAATCACTGAAACAAACAGAGCCCCAGAGGATGCTCTTGATGGGTTCAAGTGTATAAATCCTCAGATCACATTAGCTCAGAGGATCACAGGTTTACATATATATATATATATATATGACACAGAAATGACTGCATTTTTCATTTCTCTTAGACAAATAAAGTCTCATCCTCCTTTTTGTTGAATCTCTCTGGCTATGTATTCCTCCAATCACTCGCTGCTACAGTATCTACATGAGTAAACACTTCATCCTCCTCTCTCATCCTCTCATTTCCCACCCCGGAGCCCTCCTCTCATCCTCAGAGCCCTTTGTCTTCTCGCACGTCGGCCCTCCCACACTGTCCTCTCCATCATCACTACCTCCTCCTCCTCCTCTTGAATCCTGTTCGCTCTCTCTGGTCTCTCTCTGTTTCCAGTCATCAGACCCCCTTCCAACAATTCTGCAGCCACTTCCATGACGGTCCTCTAGGGAACATTAGGGCTTAAATATGCTCGTTCAATTGATTTGAGTTATAGTTGCAAAATAGAAAAAAATCCAGTCTGTTATCTAAAACCTAAACCTCTGAAACCAAAACTTGTCACCGTTATGCATATTTTGTTTCTGATATCACCTCTTTCACCAACTTCCTGTTTTGCTTTACTTATCAGGACCGGTGGCTACTTCTGCAACAGACAAGAGCTGTTTTGTGAAAAGAGAAGTATTAATTTCTCTAATATCTCACTTACTGTTCTGCACCATCTTCCAGAGGGAAAGGTGAAGCTTGTTTCCATGAGTGTAAAGAATGTTCTGAGGGATTTCTCTCACTTTAACCTATCTACATTTTATTTTATACCGCTGGTTTGAAGATTTTTTTTGACAGTGAGTAATCTTGGTGTAAATCCATCTCAAAATGGAGATCTAAATTCTGCCTGAGATGGGATCTTTCTTTTACTCCATAAACTTGATCTTGGTATTGAAGAGGGTTTATAAATCCAATTCCTTCTTCAGCTCATTCTAGACTGTGAAAGTGAAATTCCAGCAGATCCATGTCCGGTCCGTCTCTGATCTGTCCCGGCACTGAACTTCCACTGGATCCGCTCCATTGCGTTCCTGCTCCGTCTCTGATCCGGCAGGTCGGAGCCCTCTGGATCATAGACGCAAGACTTCGATTTTTGCCGGATGCCGGAGCATGACGCATCAATCTCAACAGAACAGATGGAGCGGGACAGGAAGTCAGGCGCCAAAAAAAATGAAAACATCCGGTTCATTTTCAGAATAAAAGACTCTGTGTTATCACCAGATCGCATTTCACTTAGGAGGAGGAGAATCCTTGATTCATTAATTACCGCGGGAAAACCTCGGTCACATGACTCCAGCTGTCCAGCGGTCCTGCTCTGTGCTATGTTCTGAAAACACAGCTGGTGTGTGTTGACAGAGCTGACACGGATCTGGGGGAAGTTTAGCATAACTAGTTCAAAACAGGTTCTCCAAACATGTCTCCTTATCCTCTCAAACAGGGAAACACTGACCCTTTTTTCAACTGAGATTCTGCCACAGCCCCATGAAGAAGCTCCACCCTCACTACGCCTTCTTAAACTGAAGCCAACAACAGCAAAATATTGGCGTGTGACTTTACACAAATAAATCAGCGCAAACTTCTTGCACACACACTCTGATGCGCACATGCACACACCGCTGTTCCATCCTGCTGACTCACACCTTTGCAGTGTCGCTGCTTTGCCTCTGTTAACAACTCTGATGCAGGCTCAGCGGAAAAATGACTTCACCCCACTCTGCTAAGTGTCTATGACATTTACAACGACATTGAGGTGCAACAGAGGCATAACAGAATATTTTAAAAGCTGTATTACTCGTTTTGTTTTACAGTTTGCTTTGTTTTGTACCAACTACTGTTGCTTTTTATTTATTTATTTTAAAGCTATGTTTTGGGGCTTTTTTGCTTTTATTGAGAACAGCTCAAGAGAGACAGGAAATGTGGGGAGTAGAGAGTGGGGGAAGACATGCAGTGAATGGTCAAGGACTATAGCCTCTATACACGCTGCGCTTAGACCGCTAGGCCACCAGCGCCCCCTTTTTATGCATTTTAAAAGCCTATCTCAGGACAGACACCTCCAAATTAGCTTCGGTTATCAGAGCTGTAAAAGCACAAGTGCATCCGTTTACTTGCTTCATACTTGTCCATTAAAAAAACAAACATTAAATAAACAAAAAAACAGCCAAAGTAAAAGGGGCTAGAGACTTGATATCCGGCCTGGAGTGGGTGATTGGGAGAACCAGGACTATTCCCGGCTGGGCTGGAAAAAGGGCTGTGAGGTCCAACCTAAAACCATATAATGTGTAATAAATAGACATAGTATACATGACATCATCCATCTGTTTCTGAAGCCCTGTTTTGAATTTGGGTGCCATATTGGAAATGCTGAACCCAACCTAACATCTAGTGTTACGTAAAGAGGCGGGCCTCTAGCCTGTTCGCTAGCAGCTACATAGTGCCCGCCTGTGAATCAAGTCAGGCATGCCCTTATTTAGGCAAAACTCTTAAGTTTAATCTCTTCATGAACAACAAGTTATAAGAAAATTCTGTACAGTGTGTGCCGAGAGAGAAATTAGCTATTCAGAGATAAACTGTGAATGAACTGCAGTTTTAGCACTTCTGCACAGGTTTCACATTTTAAGACTGGAGGTTGCCGCTTGCCTAAAACAGGGGTTCCCAAACTTTTCAGCCCGCGACCACTAAAATAAAGGTGTCAAAGACTTGCAACCCCCACTGTCCCTTAAAGTGATTTAATGTGGCTTCATTTAGCTGGTCTGAAAAAATAATTAGCCTACCTATATGAACATGTGGCTGTGTTTCCTGTGCCGTTATGAAATAACCTACAGCTACTGATGCTTTTGATAATTAACTGTTCACTAACCCTAAACTTAGGAGTCATCTGGCTACAAAGAAAGACAGAAAACTGATTACATTTTCAAGGTTTTATTTCAAGTTAAGCTACTAATTTTGTCGATATTTTTTACTATAATGGGTAAAATGTACTATTTCTAGATAACTTAAAAAAAACAAACCATTCTGGAAGACATCTCACAAACCCCCATTTGTGTTTCAAGAGCCCCCTGGGGGTCCCGACCCACACTTTGGGAACCCTTGGCCTAAAACACAGTCTTTAGGGAACAGCATTGATGTTGTTAAATTTCATGCTTTGGCTTCAACCAAATAACACTTTCCTGATGTTAAACAGCCGACTACATTATTCGCAACTTCTCTGTTCCAACAGGAAATGTGTGTTCTTGAACCTCACAAGAACATGTTATGGAGATGATAAATCTGTAGCATGGTTTCATATCATAATCCGGTTTTATGATGGGCCCTCTTGTCTAATTTCTGCAGCAGCAAAAACTCAGCACACGTCAGAGTGGGACTTCAGATGCAACAAGTGCAAAGCAAGACTCAGGCAAGCAGAGGAGCAAGAACAACCCAACTGTGAATGTTCCCTTGACATACAGCATCAACCAAAGGTAACATGACACTAAATTACATGCAATAAAGAGTCACTTTATTAAAGGACGTTATTAATATTCCAACGAGGTGGTTACAAAATCCTGAAAAATGTTTTTAGAAAGAGCTCTCGTCGCTGTGTTTGTTCTGGTTCTGTTAGTATTTAGACTTTAAAGAGAGGTACGTGAGATTGGCGGGTGGGTGTTTGATGCATTGATGGACAGAGAGATGGAGAAATGAAGGGATGGAGGGATGAGAGATGCATAAGAGGCAGCGCTGAGTGGATCTAACACTCGGCATCTCTTCAACTAGCCACCCACTCATACGCCCACAGCTACATTGTTCCCTCTGCTGCTCTGTCCCTCTGAAACATTTCACTCTAAAAATGGATGCAACACATCCACAGACGCAGTTTTGTGTTCTTTAGATTCTGGTTTGTAGTATACTCGTGAAATTTGCATTTCTCGTTGACAAAAGAGCCATTAAAAGGGTAAAGAACAGAGCCACACACCGGCTCTGATTACACTTTAATTTAAAGACAATTAAATTCAGAACCTTCAGCAGCCTGCGGATTAAATGAAAGGTTTGTCACCGGGTGAAAATAGTCTTGGACCGTGAAGAATCATGCCGATATAATTAAATCATTATTCTGTGCATGTTAACTCTACCCTCTGGCAATTTCATTATCAATTCATCATCAATTGATTTTTTCAGTAAATCCCCTCATCTGTCTCATTTTATTCGTCACGCCCTCCCTTAGTCTGTCTACGTTTCTTCATCAATGTGAACCTTCACTCTTCCTTCATTTATTCACTTTTCAAGCTTCAATCTCCACACCTTCTGCAGATTGTCTTCACTCCTCTCACTTTTCAGAAAACCATTTCTGCCCCTCCATCCATCCTGCCTCATTCTTCCCATTTGAAAAATTGAAAATACCACACCTCAACCTCAAATCCCAAATCTTGTAAGCAGAGGACTTGTTTACACCTGGTCTTAACACGTCTTGGATAAAACAATCATAATTGGAGTCAAGTAGAAGTAAAAGTTATGTATTTTGAATATAATTAAAGTGCGAAGCCCCACCAGTATTTTTAAACCAGGTGATGAGGGTACTGAGTGGGCAATAGTGGGTGAGGTTGAACAACGAGATATGTTAGCAATAGGAGTTGTATGTTAAATTAGGTTAAACTAGTTTTTTATATTTTATCATTATCAGCCTTTAATGCCAGTCACGTTGTTTCTGAAGTATCAGTGCAACCACCTGTCTCTGCAGCTGTGGCTCAGTGGGTAGAGTCAGTCATCTATCGGAAGGTTGGCGGTTCGATCCCAGCTCTGGCAGTCACATGCGGAAGTGTCCTTGAGCAAGAAAGTGAACCCCAAATTGCTCCCGCTGTTGTTCAGCGATGTGTGAATGGGTGTGAATGCGTGAATGTGACAAGTAGTGTAAAACGCTTTGAGTGGTCAGAAAGACTGGAAAAGCACTTTATAAGTATATAGCGTAAATAGTATATAAGTCCATTTACCATTTACCCGTCACTAGTTTAGGTTTCACCTTCAGATAATCGCTACTACCATAATGCTATAATGCTCTACTACCTGGATATAAACAAGCACAGAAGAGATGACAGATTTCCAGAAGTTGAATTTCCATCTAAACCATTTAGAAATAAGTTGCTTTGGAACATCCCAAATTTTAAACCTGTTCTCTAATTTTTAAAAAGGTCAGTGTGTTTAGTCTGTATTCTCATCAAAAGAGCCTATGGCCTGATTTTTCAGCTTCTGATTTTTCCAGTGTACTTTAACTAAATTTAAATGAGCAAATACAGTGTATTCAATTTGAATTTAATACAGCAGGTTTTAGTATTTCATCAAAAAAGTTGCCATCTTATCTGATACGAGTGATCAGATGATGATGTGTCCTAATGTTGAGTTTATTCAACTGTCCTTTGAAAAGTCCTTCTGGATTGTATCGTCCAGGATGCATTGAGGTGCCAGGTTTAAACATGGCCTCAGTGATGATGACTGATTCATTCATTTGTTTACTTTTCACTTAAACGGAAAAGCATAACTTGATGTTGTTGAAACTCTTAAATGTAAAGACTTACTGCTTTTTCTCCGACAGTATAACCCCAGAGGATTAATCATATGGCAAAGATGTTTCAATATGTCACAGTCGTCATTGATAAACAATAAGAGCCTTTTATAAAGTGATTATTATATTAGTGATTTTGAATGTAGTGAGTATAAAAATACAAATCTATCAAATCAAGGCTAAGAAATGCTTAGTCACTGACTAGTTAATGAAATTATAATGATTTAGTTACATTACAGATAATTTTACAGTTTGCCTTCTTGTATTTTACTCTTGTGTGCAGAAACATAAATATTCAAAACTGTAACCTGACAGCTCCTCAGAGACACACAACTTCCTCTTTTGATTATTTCTGAAGTCTGCAGGCCAGCTGTGTGTGTGTTTTTCTGTGTTTGTGGTCAGCTGTGTTTTTCTGTATGTCTCCTTAAACATAGGAAGCAAGGTTGAGAGTCCTGATAAGATCGGTACCAGAGACACCATACATTAACACTGTGTGTGGTCATGATGTTTTTGTCTTCTCCTCACATACAAATTACATGTTCTGTGTGTGTGCTTGTACGTGTGTTAGCCCTTGATTTATAGAGATGCCTGCTACCAATAGATAGACGTGTGTGTATGCGTGTGCGTGTGCGCGCATGCGTGTGTGTTTGTGTGTGTGTGTTTGTGTGTGAGTGCGTGTGTGTTTGATTCAAGTCTTTGTTATGTGCATTGGTGTGAACCACAGATAAAGCAAACACTCCCTCGCACAAACTCTGGTTACTGAAGAGTGAATTCTTGGAGTTCGCCCACAGTCAGAGACATTATGTTAATAAGACATCTGCACTTCTCTTTTGCCCACAGTTGGTTGAATCTATCGATATGATATCCAAAGCACTAACTCGAAGTGTTCTCTTTATGTTTCTGCGTTTTCTGCACTTTGTGTTCTTCAAAGTCATGATCAACTCTAGTGAGGATTGTGTAAGATAAGAACAATGTACTTCTCAAATTTCAGTTCAGTTTTCAAGTCAATTTTACGCATTTCACTTTTAAGAGGAAGCACGTTATCCTGAAAATACATCTACCAGTAAAGTCAGCTATGCCGGTATTAGCAATAACCATCTTTAAATATAAAAAGACAGAAATATTGATGATAAAAATAAGTGTCCGGTACTACTGTGTAAGTAATTGGTTTGTAGTCGGGGGAGGTAATGGTTCAGTTAACATCCTTTCTATCTCTGCAGAGTGTAGCCAATATACATGACTGTAAGATCTGTTAGCATGCATTTCATGTGAGTATCACTGTACACTTTCAGTCCGTCACCCTAAAATCTCTAACTTATAACACATAACACTTATCTTTTCTCTCCTTCTCATCTCTTTTTCTTCCTCCTCTAGTACCAGCAAACTTTTACTGTGCTCCACACGTAACTAAATTAAGTGTCTTACAGAAATTAAGAATCTTAATGACATTTTTGGAGTTTAAAAAGCAGACCGCAGAATAAGAAAGATTAAGGTATTGTACAATTTAATGTCCAATTCATCGAATAAGCCATTTGATATTTGATGACTTCACGACTATCAAAATGAAAATAGTCATTAGCTGCAGCCCTACCTTGAATATCTGAGGGTTTCAATCAAGGCGCGAGAATTGAAGCCAATGCGGAAGTGTTAAAAACTCCAGTTAATGGAGTGTCCACTTGAGGCTGGCTCCGGAAATACCAGAAATCACATACACACCGATTCAAAAAGACGATCTTTACAGCAGAATAAACATGTTTACAGCCTGATACAAAAGACGAGTGTAGTTTGAATAGCTAATTTCTAGGGGGGTGAATTCTTTCATAACGCGGCATATTTGAAGATATTAAGATTGTGACTTTTCCATCACGAGAGGCACAGCTGACTTGATTGACAGGCAGGAACACTGTAGCTGTTGGAGAGGAGGCTCAAAGCCCGCCTCTTTACGTCACACTGGCTCGACAGAAGTTAAGTTGAGTTCAACATTTTCCAATATGGCTCCAGCTGACGATAGATGTCATAACAGCACTTCAGAAACTGATGAGTGACGTCACGGATACAGTACTACGTCCATTATTTATAAAGTCTATGGTTTCAATGCTCATTTCAGCATGCTAGCTGCAACAGTAACGTAAACACAGACACTACACATTAAGTTGCCACATTGGTGATGACTATCTTGACTTCCTCTGACTTATTTAGTTCAATGTGTCTCTCTGCTCTTGTGGGAAGCATTGGGAGTCAAAATGACGGTTACAGCACAGACAGCAAGTAGAAGTTATGAAAACACACTTTATCAACTATCACCCATGGTCTGGCACCAATTAGCAAGAGGGCCCCGCAGGTTCATTGAAATGAACTTCGTGTGAACTTTGTGCATGAGTTGTTACTCCTACAGCTTCCACTACTGAACCAAAATACCACTGCATGCACTTAGTTATCAACATGTAGCAGGACTTTAAAACTATTTGGTTCTACAATATAGTGGAATATGGAAAACACAGTTACTCAGGCACTTTGAGGCAATGAGGCAGTCTGTATCTGTAGTGTGGTTTTTACATGTCCCATTAAGAATCTGATGGTTTCCATTACTGACAGACGCCTTGTAATGAGCGAATGCAGTGAAAAACAATAACACCGATGAGAAGCAGAAGAAGGAGAGTCATCACAATCCTCATCATCATCATGATCATCATCAGCATTTTCTCCTCTCCTCTCGTGGTGTCAAACATGAAGAGGTTTTTCAAACAATAGCGTGATGGTCGTTACTGCTTCATTAGAAACACGCAGCGCACTTCACCCTGATGAAAGTTTGAGGGATTTGAAATTATGAACACACACACACACACACACACACACACACACACACACACACACACACACACACAAACATACACACATACACACACACAAGGAAGAGACACAAACAATGCCATATTCAAAAAGCTGTGTTTGTGTCTGTGTGTGCGTCTGTGTTTGAGTGTGTAAGCTGGTTGCGATCAAAGATAACAGCTGCATCATATTTTCCGACTCTGTGCTGATTTACATTTAGTGATTCACAAGCAGACAGATGGATAGATGATGACAGTGTGAGAGAAGAAGAGAAGAAAAAGAGGGGAATATTGAAAGAGAGAGAGAAAGAGAGAGACAAGGAGAGAGGGTGATGCACGGAAAGAGGGAGAGAGAGAGAGAGCAGTGACAGGCTGCTGTCCAGGGACACAATTAGACGGACTCTGCTGCTGTCACTTAAGACGAGAGGATAGAGAACAAAAAGAGAAAAAAATAGAAGAGCAGTGTTGAGTCTCGTAATGGCTCTGTTAAGCAAGTGTCGTGCAGTCCTGTGAGAACAACCAAACACACACACACACATACACACACACACACACACATACACACACACACACACACACACACACAGGAACGCAACAACACGTCTTATTCAACTGAGGCAAATCCTTAACTCCAATTACTAATGCAATTATTTGAACAATTGCTTTTAATGTGCTGAACTGCTCTAACGTCTTAGACTCAGAGGGTTTATTTGAACCTTTTTCCAGCCTCTTTTTATTCCATCTAAGTTGTTTATATTCTTCATGAATTTAAATATTTTTCATATACTTTCCTTTGGCTATGAAAGGGTTAAAAAAAAGTGTAATCATCTTGTATTCGGGGTGTAGACTTCTGAATGCCAATGTTCATTCACAACAGAGGACAGCGCCACTCATCTGTACAGCAATAGTACTTCTCATGACTGAGTCTAGCTGTCACTTACAACCACAGTGAAAGAGGAATGAAAGACACAGAGACACGGTGATCGACCTGACGAAGTGGCTCAAAGGTAGCCCCTGTTATTGAACAAAGGAGGCAGGGTTATGATTCTGTTTTTAGGACAATGGTTATGAATGCAGTTGAGGCATCGGACAAATGTTTATCAGCCAAGAAATATGGTGTCACAGTGTGTACTGTCTGAAATTGAAGAGCACTAAAAGATCATCTGGAAAATACTATGAGTCAGAGAGGGTGACGTGAGCCACAAGTGACCGCTTCCAAGTGATTGGCAGGAGAGTGCGTGAGTTACTGGAAAATGGATCTACAGGATGTCCATCACCGAAGCTGTCATGCAGCTAAAAGCCCTGGAGATCTCCAATTGGTCTGGAAAAGTATTTTTCAAAAATGAATCTTGAAAAAAGAGGGTTGCGGGCGCGGACTCAGCCTAATGGTTAAGTTGCATGCCCATGTAGGGGGGTGGCCTGGGATCGAATCCAGCCTGCAGCCTCTTTTCGCATGTCATTCCCCCACTCTCTCCCCGTTTCCGACACTATACAATGTCCTCTCCTCTATAAAATAAAGGTGTGATCAGTCACGATCATATGGTCATGAATCAGCTACGCTTGTGCATGTGAGCGGGGGCGTCATTTTGGAGGAGCTCCGAGGGGAAGGGGGGAGGGGTTAGACGGAGTCATGAGGAAATGATACATTCAAATTCATGCTAGTAACGAAGCATCAAAAATATTTGAAATGTGCCTTACACAAGACACCTTCAGAACAGAACATGCAAAGTTTAAATGTCAAAGATAACAAGGATGAACCGCATACTGTGACCAGTATACATTCAAAGCTTTTGCTTAAAGCTCCTGTTAGGAATTTTCACTTTGTGTAGATTTTGTCGCCCCCTGTGGACAAAGCTGTACATCTTATCTCTGTGCTGATCTTGTCCTGTATGTGCAAAAGAGGTGTTTTGTGATGGGAAAATCTCCACCTGCAGTTAAATCTACCACTCACTGTGAATAGTCACTGAGGAAAAGTATTTTTGTCTGCAGCACTCTCATGGACACCTACCCCACAGCAGCTATCATTAAAAGGCATTAAAAACTACGATTTATCAAAAGTCCATCTTGTTGCTGATGTTCTGGGGTGTGTTTATAGATCATAAAGAGGCATCATTATTGATTACAGTGTGTTTCATAACCAGCTGAAAGCTACTTACTGTATCTTCAATGAGTGTAATGCCAGAGCTAAGTCATTAACCAATCAGAGGAGAATTTTCTAACTGAGAAATGCTTTGATGATTACAGCTTTGTGGGCTGACATAACTTTGGAACCGTGCTGCAAAAAGAATGGACATGTCTGCAGTAATTTGCTGCTCCAACAAATTATGACTCTGTACATGTATATATGAGGCACGTATAACCTCAAATGTAAATGGGAATGTGGATTCACACTTTTTATCATATATACGATGCACGGTATAAATACATACGGCTGGTGAGAAGCTATTGATGTCATTTTTGAAGCAGTAACTCATTTTTTTGCTATTCCCTCTGTGAGTTCAAACACAGCATTGTTCTTTTAGGTCATGTTCAACACTTGTATTAAAATTGTAGAGAAAATTTTCCTGTAAGTGTTTAAAGACAGTATCACAGAACCTGCAATCAATACCACACCCTAGTGATGCTGCATGCTATGAACTTTATGGTGCAACGTTTCATTTGCAGGAAGCCCTGGCTGTGAAACATAGACATTTCTCTGACTTAGCTTCCACTGTCTGCCACTACACTAATGCATCCTTTAAACGATCACAAACAGCTTACAGCCATGCTAATCGAGTCTCCATTCAACTGCTTCATCACCATAGAATAAAAGACACACAAAGACAAAGACTTTTCTTTGTGGAGAAAATAATATGAGAGAAAAGAGAGAGTATAGAGAGAGTGCATTTCAACATAACAGAAAACAGAAAAAAGTCATTAAAAAGAGAACAACGAAGAGCTGAATGAGTTCTAAGTCAATATAAAAGCAGCATCATAACTCCTCCATCGCTCACATATTTGTCCCTCTGCATTTGTTTTTGTATTTCATCTCCACACACACACACACACACACACACACACACACACACACACACACACACACACACACACACACACACACACACACACACACACACACACACACACACACACACACACACACACACACACACACACACACACACACACACAAACTTTGCACACACAGCGACAGGCCAATGAGCATTTTGCCAGCCTGTGTTGTCTTCATTACTGGACAGCGCAACCTCAAACACAAAGGCCCCCATTGAAAGGCTGGGATTCCCTGGATAAACACAGTCATTGTGGTCCCTGATCCCTGGTTCCGCACTGCTGCCGATCTAGCACACATACCTCTGGACTTCATGTGTGGTCATGTGGAAGCTGACAGCTCACTGTGGCTGACTGTGTGGCTCGGTTGGATGGTTGGATAGGTGGATGGATTGAATCCTGCAGATTCCTAACAGGCTGGCAGAAAGCTTCATGTGCCTGTCTGTGGCTACAAGTGTAAATGTGTGCATCTGTGCGCCTGTCGAGGTGCCCGTTGCTCTGTCTGGCCGAGGTTTGAATTCAGAAATGAGTTCAAGTTTAGCAGCAGAGACCTGAAAACTTAACACTCCACAACTCTTTTTCAAGAAGTGGATACATGGTAACATGTTTGCCTTTCAGAAACCAACTGTAAGTGCAAGAGGAAACAATCTACACTTTGCCTGGTTTAACTTCATGTTGAATTTCAATTTTATGAACTGAAGAAATTAATCATCCAACTTTCTGGCTGTGTTAAACACTTAATTCTGATTGGTCCAAAACCCTTAACAATAGTGATTAATTCCTGGTAGCAAAAGCAACACCATGTACAACCTGATCACACATCACATCAAATCAATCTGTGGAAACAAGCCTAGCACATTTCACCTTTGCCTGTTGACACTGTGGCAAAAATGTTAGTTCCCGTCTAAGCCTGGTCTTAAGAGTTGGGTTATAGTAGCAGCTACAGGACACAGATGTGAGAGCATCCTCAAGAGCTATTCGACCCCAACCGTGTGGAGGAATATCCTGACCTGCTAAGCTCCTCTGCTGCTATAAAGTAAAGGCTGATTTATACTTCTGCCCCTAGGCAGCAGGGGCTGACGCCCGGTACAGGGACATGAGCATTACACCTCTGCATCGATCTGTCCGTGTCGGCAGCAATTCTCTGCCGAAACGCTTGAGGGCAGTGTGGTCTCTCTGATAGCCGGTGGCCTGTATCCGGGCCTGCTCACTCTCTGCTTATTTTTCCACAGCGATACAGAGCATGTTATGTTAATCCACAGCTGACATGTGTTGCTGTTCATCATACAGACATGATCACAGGGAAGAAGAATAGATAGGAGGAGATGAATACACGTCAGATGTGCAGCCGATGAGTGGGGAGCCCGGAAGTGCTGGAAATGCGGGAAACACAAGCTGCCAAGCGGACCAATCACTGGGCTTGCGGTCTGCGTCAATTCTACGGGTAGTTACAATTTGGAGGAAGTTCACATCAGCTACGTGGGCGGGCCTCTGCGTAGGTACAGGAGCTACACGGACCCTCAGGCGTAGGCTACGCCGTCGATTCGATACAGAAGTATAAATCAGCCTTAACTTAAACCATTAGCTGTGATAGAAGCAACTGTGGTAAAGCTGGGACTTTTGCCTCATGTATCTGTAAAGGTGTGTTAATGGAAAACAATGTTGTAGTCAAGTCACCAAACATTGAATCCGAGTTGAGTCTTGACTTGAGAGAGAAGAGAGGAAGCAAGGCAACTTTTCATTGTTAATATTATCTCCTTACAAACAGGGCGGCTATTTCACTCCAAACTACTGACTGACTGTGTGTGACCTTTTGGATGTGTAGAATTATATTCTGACTGAATCTGTCACAGTGTCAGGAGATTTACTTTATCATTAATATTACAGCAGAGTGCGTGGTGTGTAAATGCCCACTGCACCTATCTTAATTGGAGAGACACACTTGATTCAGCTGGGTTGGGATCATTAGGTGCTAATGATGACACGATCGGTAACAAAGTAGTTATTGCATCCTACTTTTCTGGGTGGATCATGGACAGAAGGCTGTTAAAAGTTTGAGCTTGTCCCAGTCTTCTATCGAGGTGGTCTTCTCCTCGATGGATCTCTCACATATCCAACATGCTGCACTGCTCTTGCTTGCATCTAATCTTTACAGGCAAAATAACCAATTTGTGGCACATCTTTTGGCATCCTGGCAAGAACTGTTACTGAAGGAGATGGAACGTGGACGCATATTCAGGTGAACACACAACTGAATAAATCATGAGGTATGAAGTTATATTTTTGGGACAAGTTTGTCTTGATTAGACAGGACAGCTGAAGAGAGACAGGAAATGTAGGTAGTAGAGAGTGGGAGAAGACACAGCAAATGGTCATGGTCGGGAGTTGAACCCCAAACTGCTGCAATGAGGACTACAAACTCTGTATATGGGGCACGTGCTTAAACTGCTAGGCTAAGGGCGTCCCTAAATCAGCACATATTAGTTAAATAATTAAACAAGTGTACTTGACATTACCAGATGCCATATTTCGGAAAGTTTCACAAATTTGTCTGAGAACAACTATTCCCAATATGCAAGTTTTGTATTTGGATCTACAACATTTGCTCCTGAGAGACAGATTATTGCGAGGCCTAACCTCTCCTCTGCTGGTCTGTGATCTCAAATGAGTCGCTGATATAAATAATAATTAGTTGATTAAAACTGGAGACACGGATCGCTGCCTGAGGCCGCTGAAATGATTGGCAGTGGAAAAGGGCCGTGCAAGATAGAAGCTGATAATTAGAACTAAATAATTTAGACTCATCAGTCTCTGAATTTGCATGAATTTTGTTTGGAACTCTTCAGATAAGAGATAAATTCAGTGCATTCAAATTAGAGATGGGCAGCAGACAGGACGATTCAATGACAAAAAAAAGCATAGTCATTTCTCAGAGGCTTCTGGCAGCAGGTGAGCTGAAACAATTGGGACCAGAAGCTCAAAATTTAAATCAAACATGAGCCGAGCTGGAATCTGAATATGCCAAATGTGCAGCCGGTTCATAATCTGCTCTGATAATGAGATCCTATCCACTGCCGGCAATCCCAGCGGACAGTAATGTGAGCATGAAGACGGATAATGATGGATGCTTGACTTTTTGAACGCGGGCCATGGGGCAACTAACAAGCTGCTGGTAGAGTGCCTGCAATTTGCTAATGGCGAGACAAGGACGTAAGGAAGGAAAGAGGAGGCTTGAGGCGGTGAGATGTGGGACAAAGGTGTGGATCAAAGGACACAGAGAGGATTTTTGAGGGGATATCTCAGCTATAAAAAGTGCTTTGGTTTAAAAAAAACACACGCACGTGGGGATAAATTAGGACAGATAGGAAGCTACAGAGGTAATGGTGCTCTTTTTAAGTGTGTCTGTGTGTTTGGTAGGTGGGTTAAAGACAAAATCATCATTAGCAGAGGTGCTGAAGCAACAGCCCGAAGCAAAGCCGCAGATGGAGACATAGAGGAACGTGCACACACAGCGGGACAAGCTCAAACACACGCATTAACACAGATATGTGTTCCACAGGACACACAGACACATAAACACTCTGGTGAGTATGTCCTAATAAGTCCAGCAGCTCAGGCCGGCTCAGTGAACTGATATGGTCATGAGGTGCAGATGCATGCCAAAGCTGTTCTGAGCAGTACGCTTCGATCGGAGAGGAGCCAGGAAGACGTTCTACTGACTGGAAACCACACAAACAGTGGAAGGAAATCCACAGAGAATAATGAACTAGACAGAAGGCAATCATTCATAACTTTCCTTAACCTCAGGAAATTCAATTAGAGCACACCCAGTTCTGCAAGCAAGTTACTATGTGATGAACTAATGCCTCTGATATCTGTGGTGTAATTATCACCTTCATCCCAGGAGAAAGTGCTCAAGGGAAAGGACTCGATCACACTTAATCACATTTACAAACACACTTACAAAATTCAGGCATATTATGATGACTTAAGCATCAAGGGCGTCACTGAACCATAGAGCAGGTCTGCAACGTGAGAGCTCTTCAATACACACACTAATAAAAGCTCACACTCGTCATCGCTGCTGGTTTAGAGAGGGAATCCAGGAATCCATCGTCATGAAACGTAATCTGTGAAAGCAACCGTAAACATATCTCTGTAATCTCTGTGGATCCTCTGTAATCTAAAAAAACAGAGGAAACCTGATTCGCTCACAACTGTGTGCAAGTCCGAGGAAAAACCTGCAACCACACGGCATCTTTCAACTACTGACTAAACCAGGACCATGAAATTCATCCATTGCTCCCAGAGGCTCCCCATTGCTCCCAGAGGCTGTAACACTGACGGATGATCGCCAGTGAGTTCCAGCCTCTGGTAAGAGTTTGTAAAATCTGAGACAATAACTGTTGGCATCATAGTGAAGTCATCAGGGCTACCTCAGGTTAGGCTCAGAGACATCAAATCTATTACAGAAGCCTATAAACTATAGATCATTACAAGGGTGTTTTAAGTACTCATTTTAGTGCAGTTACAGCAGAAAGAATCCCGAGGCTGAAATAAGGGCTCATAACCGTCAATAGCAAATGCTGTCTAAGTGATGATGTTCATTTTGGCCATACAGCATCAGGAGGCTGCAACACAGATACATAAAAACATAATAATGGTAGTTAGGAAACATTATGACTTAAATAGAGTTTTGCATCATTTAACTACCAACATGTCCTGCTTTGTTCACAACTTGACCTGAACTCCTACAAACTGAAGTCAAGGAAACCTGGTCAGGATATCTGTCACATAACTATCCAACGAGTAGATAGAAGATGGTATGACAAAGAATCATCTAGCATATTCATATGAAACGAATCTGAAAACACTCTAGACAATGGTCCAGAGGGAACAAATGTTGGTGATCAAGATAAGAGAGCACAGGAGCGGTAGGGTTCCTTGTCAGAGCACCGTTATCTGAGATAATTGGACTGGGAAATATCTTCTTGAATTTCTTATAAATAACCCTTTGACTCGCATTAAATCCACTCAGCTGATGGCTTTGAATCCTAGATTTGCAATATATCTTTTAAAAATGGGGGGAAATCTTGGAAGACCTTGAAAAGTCACAATCTCAGAACTCATTGGCTGGTGTTTGATAACAAGATGTGTCTCTGGGAGCAATGGGCAGCTTCACAGGGCATCTAGTGTAGCTAGTGGTTAGCGATAAAGGACTTCCAGCCAAGAATTGAACTTGGTTGTGTTGCTTTTGTTTTAACTTCAGAAATGAGAGTGGAGTTGTTAGGCTATCGTAGGTTTAGCTGCAACTGCATGCAATAGAAGATAATTGGAGCTATCATCAGAGAATGCTTACGGGAGCCAATATTGCACTACGGTCAATTCATTCCTCCTTTTTAATCAATGCCTGTTTCAATGCTTGTGGAGAACTATACTTGGACAACAAACAGGAACACAAACACTTCTGATGGACCAAATTGTCTGTTTTTGTGCATTCATGTGTTTGTGAAGAGATCACGATGAAGTGGGACTGCTACAGAAAACAGGCTAAAACATGTCCTATATTCTTAAAGGGACATTTCTGTTTTTTTAAGTGGGGTTGTGTGAGTGGAATGTCACTAGTAATTGATTCAAAAATTATCAGAGGAGCCGAGCTGACCAGCATCCATTGTTGATAGTACAATTACAGGCAATCAATCAATCAATCAATCAATCAATCAATCAATCAATCAATCAATCAATCAATCAATCTTTATTTAGAAAGAACCAAATCACAACAAATGTTATCTGAGGACTCTTTACAAACAGAGCAGGTCTAGACCATACTCTATGTTCTATTATTAACAAAGACCCAACACCAAGGCAGGATAAGATCCAGTCCCAACTTACAGACAGGACTCAGTCTGACCTCATCTTAATCCACCATGAGCAGAGCACTTTGCAGCACGTAGCAAGTTACAGTGGCAAGGACAAACTTCCTTTAACAGGCAGAAACCTCCAGCAAGACCAGACTCATGTTAGACAGCCATCTGCCTTCACTAGTGACATGTAACTCATGTAACCCTATTTGAAAAAAACTGAATATATCCCTTTAAAAATAGAAATCATCTGTGCATGTGATGGAGGAATGCACAGTGCTTGTAGGGGGCGTGGTCTCATTAGCCCTGCAGTTAGCAGTGTGCTATGTGCATGTGATTGAGGAATAGCCATAGACTGTATAAAATATGGACGTAGGATCCGTGACGTCACCCATCTGTTTCTGAACGCTGTTTTGAAGCAAATTGGCTGCGGCAGCCATATTGCTTCTGTTGAGCCAGTGTGACGTAATGAGGAAGGCTTTGAGCCTCCTAGCCAACAGCTACAGTGTTCCCACAGGCAGCTGTGCCTCTCATTGGAAGAGTAGTAATCTCAATATCTTCGAAATTGCCACGTTAGAAAAAAATTCAACCCCCTCTCAGTGAGTGACATCGAGAAATGAGCTATCCAGACTACACTCGTCTTTTGTACCAGGCTGTAAACATGTTTATTTCTGCTGTAAAGATCGTCTTTTTCCCATTCATGTGTATGTGACTTCCGGTACTTCCGGAGCCAGCCTCAACCAGATCCTTGATGAACTGCAGCTTTTAGCACTTCCGCATTGACTCATATTTTTAGACCGGAGGTTGCCGCTTGGGAATAGCATAGATATTCAACTGTACTTGCATGAAATCTGGTTGTTTTAGTCAGCATTATGCTAAAATATATTTTTCCCAACTATATTTAAGTTCCCTGTTAAGAGCCAACCTTCAATTTAGTAAATTCCTGGTTTATTCCCATAAATTCTCGTTAATTCCCTTGGAAAGTTTCCAACTTTGAAAATTCCCGGAATTTTGCAACCCTACTGATACTCACAAACACTGAATTTTCTTTCTTATGCGACTTGTTCTATTTTAACTTTGTATTGTCCTACTCTCCTGACTCTTGCTGCTGTAACAAAAAAATGTCCCCCAGTGAGGGATCAATAAAGTATATCTTATCTTATCTTGTCTCCAGAGATAAAGGGAAATAAAAAGGTATAAAACAGGGAGTTTAAACACCCGGGTCATCTGACCGATGTGTCGCTGGAGGCTCCACAGTACCCACAAACGTTATCAGCAAAACACAAACTCTCACACTCCCAGGTGAAAGTCTGTACACTCACAAGATGTACGAGTCCTGTGAATGCTCGACTGTGTTTTTCTCTCTGCATATGTGATACACTCAGCTCAGGGAGTACGTGCTCATTTCACACCAATTATCAAAATCTCTTTTTGTTGCCCGGGGGAATTGTGTAATTTCTGATCCATCGACACACGTGGGATTATTAGACGCCACCTCATTGTTTTAACTCATTTTTAAAGCTTATTTTTTGCAGAAGTGCTGTGAAAAAAGATTTCTCTGGTATCTAGACGATGATCACAAAACTCAATTATCCATAAAGTAGAGAACAAACAACATTTTCATGCTGGACCACATATTTATAATAAAACATTAAACCCAGCAGCTCTGAGACATTACACAAGATTAATTCATCTGATGACACTCAAGCCCTTTGTGTGAAAATCAGGAAAACAAAAGGGAGCTCTCATTTTCTTTATAAGATTAATATTTCAGTGTGAGTTTATTCCAAAGCCCGGGGGCTAATAATAACAACAACAACTGAAGAATCCATAAAACCAATATAAAACCAATTTCATATTTCCAGCTAATTTGTCTGATTAGTGTTGTGTTCTGCAGTCTCACAGGGACCAAAATAACAGCTTCTGTGAGTGTGATATCTAAAGTGCTCAATGTTTTCTATATGAACAAAAAATTCTGTTAAAGAAATGTGTGGGGGAGTAAGTCCTTTAAGTGTGAATCCAGTCTGAAGTTAATAAAAGATGATCAAGTGCAAATTACGAATAACTGCACACCACTTAAAATTGAAAATATGTAAAGTGCTTATATTCTGACTTTGAAGTGGAATGTCAGTGACTTGTTTGTTTCACCTTCTATGTGTGTGTCTACCTTGTCTCCCCCTCCCATCCCCTGCTTATTGAGTGAACCAAGTTACCTCGACACTATTAGGTTAGTTTATGTTCTCATACGAATGATCTGAAATGACTAACAAACTAACAGACTCTGTATGTGGGGCGCTTAGACCGCGAGGTCACCAGTATCCCCGGAGCGACTAATTTAAACCAAGATAAAAATTCTGACTAGCAGAACCAGCCTTAATGTCCACATGCCTTCGTTTTCTACGCATCGCTCCAGTAGACTAAACCTCACACAGCCTCGTCCAACTTCATTTCTTATCTATATCTAAACACGCCAAACCACGCTGCACTATGTGATACATTCTGTCAAGTGTGATTGTTCATAACCGGTAGTAGACGTCGTCAACCGTAGCTACAGCTCCAGCTAGTGGCGGTACTACACTACGGCCCAGACACATCACATGACCCAATTTCAGGCTCACATAACTAAAATTAAGTTCTAATACAAGGTAAATCTGATGTCGACTAGTGAGGGTTAAAACGTTTAATCGTCGACTAAACTAGACATTCTTGGATTACACTTTACCCAAAACCAATATCTGATGTGAAAAGTCTTCTTTACCAGCTGCTCACATTTAGAGCCAAAGTGAAGTCATACTTCCTGGTTGCCTTGTTCACACTGCTTGTTACTTTATTGCATTTCTAGACTCTCGTCATACATTTTTGTTTGTATTGGATTCATCCCGACTGAAAAGATGTGTCAAACTAAGACCATAAATAAGACAGCAGTTGTATTTCTTAGATATTGAGACTAACCCTTCTTATGACCTTCAGGGTTTTAGCCAATCAGATGTGAGTATTTAACACAGCTGTGAAATAAGTTACTTTATTTAGTTCATGTCTGTAGCATAACTTTTATGCATAAAGTAGGTCTAATTATACAACAAACATAGTTCTTCTGACCTAAAGCAAGATCTAAGTCCTTAACTCATCTGATAGGATAAATATGAAACTACATTTTACAAAGAAATGTACAATAGATGCTACACCTGAAGGTAAAACAACAGCGAAACATGAAAATAAGGAGCAGAAAATAGCAACACAATGTCTATTTTGTTAGTATTCAAGTATAACAGATATCTCAATGAAATAATCTTTGACATTTCTTTTTTTCTTCAGTCTTTTTTGTTTTTCTTATACAGAACACCTTCAGGTATAGTGTATATATGTATTTACCTTTGTATATTGAGGAGATCTGTCATGAAAAATACTTTGGACCTCAGCTCGTCTTATGTTTCATTTTTGTGGCTCAAAGGTCTTACTATTCAGTGCATCAATGTGTATATGTTATCTGTGTGTAAGAATTTAAGAAGTTATTAAGCTACTTTTTGTCAACAACTGATAAGAAGCAGACATCCAGACACCAGTGGCTTACAAATGTGTTTCATAGGGTATGTTTTTTGGTTCAAAAATGCAGAATTAAACATCAACCCTCTGAAGTAAATAGATAAAATACTGTGTGTGAAGCATTAGCAACACCTGAAGACATTCCCAAAGAGTCTAAGAAGAAAAAAGCATTAATGGAAATTTATACCCAGACTATTAAACGTAATGAAAAAGATGTAGCATCACTCAAAATATCTCATCAGTGAGCAGCAGAAATAATAAAGACGAAAAGTTTTTGCTGAAGGGTCATCAATAATCTCAAGGATCCTGCTCTCACTGTAGGAAGGAGATACACAAGGTGAGACAGGAAATGAAGCACAGGAATTCTCTCATTTTTTATAATCCTAGAAATTAACAGAGAAGGACGAAGAACATTCCACTTTAGATTTTGCCTTTGCCCCCAAAGAGACACCTGAAGAAGGATTTATCAAAAATAAAATTGAAGTAAAAACTAAGGGACACCAAGAATGGGTTCCAAACTCTTAAATCCGTAGTATGTCTTTTAACTGTTACACATTTCAGAGAAACATGACTGTAAACTCATGCAACACTCTGCAGGAAACATAAACAAGAAGGCTTTGAAGCACTGTGAAAGTAATGATCCAAATCATGGCTGTTTTTCACCAAGAAACTCCCAAACAGTCCTCGCTGTAATGTCTTTAAAATGATCTTTTTCAGTAAATTTGGAAACACCAGCAAAATTTGGAAATTCGTCTACGAGCCTACTTTGAAGGTATGCCAGATATTTGGCACTCAACGACTCCAAACTACACATCAACCACAAGGAGTAAAAAAAGATACAGCATAATTACAATAAGCAGGAATACCTCTCTGCAGATAGTCAGCTGCTTCTTCTGCACTGCTTAGACTCAGACGATTAAACAGTGTTGACACAGAAACCTGTGTTCACAGAAGATTGATCGTAGATCAATAAGAGAATCAATATAGAGTGTTAATCAGAATTGATGACATTGGTGTTGTCACAATCAATCCTTCATCCTTACATACACACACACACACACACACACACACACACACACACACACACACACACACACACACACACACACACACACACACACACACACACACACACACACACACACGACACTCAAGTACACCCTTATCTTACCAACAGGGGACCATTGTATCATTCTGTTTCTAGTCATTGAGTGCATCTGTTCCCAAGATTGATAGAAACAGTATCTAGTTTCTGTGTTTGTTCTTTAAACATTATATCACGATTTAAGTTCAATACAATTCAATATGCTTGGTCATGGTTTACTGTCAGTCATGTCCTTAAATGGGCAAAACTCGTAATTTTTATATCTTCTGAACAGTGGCATTATAAAAAAATTCAACCCCGTACAGTGTGTGCTGATAGAGAAATGAGCTATTCAGAACAAAGCCGTTTTTTGAACCAGGCTGTAAACATGTTTATTAATGCTGCAAAGATCGTCTTTTTGGAATGAACAGTTTATAACACTTCCGCATGGCCTCCTTATTTTGTGACCGGAGGTTGCCGCTTGTGGCCACCTCAGCGGGCGGTGGTGTTGACGTAGTAAGCGTTCTGTAGTGCAACAAATGCTGGGTCTTTACTGAGAGATACGCGGAATCTCGTAACTTAACTAAATCCTGAGTATGTTGTTCGTAAGCGAACTCAACAGATACAAACATTAACCGAATTATGATATATACTTATCTACAGATGTCCTGTCGCTCTCTTCTCCTGTCGCTGGAAATAAGGTGGATACATTTGTATCTGCAACACAATAAGCCGTCAAGAAGCCACACTGGTCTAACTTTTCTCAGATCTCTGAATTGCTGTGGTTTGTGTTGTAAAAAATAAAGGTGCCAGGGCAAAGACGTAAGATGTAGTAATCAGAAAATGAGTTACAAGTAACAGTTATGTTTTTGGGCGTTTTTTCCTTTAATGGAAACGTGGGGAGTAGAGAGCGGGGGAAGACATGCAGCAAATAGTAGAGGTCAAGAGCGACGCCCGCGGACAAGGACTATAGCCACTGTATATGGGGTGCACACTTGGACTACTAGGCCAACAGCGCCCGAAGAGATACACGTTTTCATCATGTATAAAGACGGATGGATCATCAGGTTTTTCTACAACCAGTATAAGGCTCATAACCAGTAGGGATGGGAATTTACCGTAATCCTCGTAATCGATTACTCGAACTTTCTAATGAACGATTACTCGAGTACTCGCAATTATTTTATTTTTTTTAACCGTAAACAAAAATAGATAAATAAAAGTCCGTCGGACACGGACCTACCAGACCAAAATTGTAGTAAGTCCTGCTGCCTTTTCTTCAGACATCTTTTCCACTCTCATAGTTGTTGTTCTCTGTGATGGTAGCTTGTACTCTGGCTCGACTGACGCGTTCAGCTCTTTGAAGCGTTCTCCTTCCACAAAACTTAATGTAAGCATATCTCCAGTTACCATTGTGGTTATTATCAGGCTAATCTTCTCCGCTCTGGTTTCATCACAACGACGTGTGCTAACAGGGCGAGCAAAAGACATGATGTGAGACTGCCTGTTATCTGTCTCCGCTGTTTTCTCCTTGTGCTTTAAGCGCATGTGGTGAAGCATCACCTAGTATTTCTATGGTATGTAAGTTTAACGCCACATATCTTGCACTGCACATTCATTGTTTTCATTTTTTTTAACTGACATGTTGCAGGTGTCGCAGACAGTTCTGTGTTTGTTGTGCTTTCGCTTTCGGTTGAATAACGTGTTCCTACAGTGTTGCCGTAGCTGCCGTAAAACAGTTGTTTTGCTGAAATCTGGCTCGGTGTGTTCTAAAGTTGAAGCCGTGGCCGGAGAAGTCAAACGTTTATATCCCGTTAATTATTTTCCTACCTAGTATATTCAGTTAGGCGAAAACAAAAAGCACATGGTCACACATGTAACGCTGTATGAGTTCAAGTTATGTTGCCAGGTGCGCGAATAACAAAATGCTATTTGAATAATGGGGTCAACGGCGAGTACTCGAGTATTCGTACCCATCCCTAATAACCAGTATACTCCAATCCATGTAAACACAGTCGATCTAAAACACAAAAATACAAGGAAATTTACTTTTAAGGTATTTTATCATTAAATTACTTCATTGCAAAGACCTCAACATATTTCATGTTATTCGCTTAAATCATCATTCTTCTTGAAATCAACTGCTGCGTGTTGGTAAAGACAGAAAATCTTGTCACTATTTCGACTGGAAGAGAGGAGAGAAAGAAAAAGGGAAAGAGAAGAAGAGACAGAGAGGGGGAGAGGAAGGAGAGAGTGAGTCAGACTGTAAACACTCGGTCGGGTTGATGTTACCCAGCTGCTTGAAAACTGATCCATCAGCTGGCAAGTTCAAGCTGACCGCCGTGTCACACACACACACATGCGCTCCAACACAAACAAAAGTACAAAGAAGTCCGGGTTGGTGATAGGGTCGATGTTTGGGGTAAGTGAAGAGGTGACAAGTCAGGGTGTTACTGGATCAAGGCTAAATATTCAATCCTTCATCATTCACACACTGTCACACACACATAGACACACACACACAGTGAAAAGCTGCACAGGCTTGATATCAATCTTTCACACCTCTAACAGAAGCAGTTGGGGATCTCCCACCCCACATAAGCACAAACACACACACACTCTAGTACCAGCTCTGGGAGTGGTGTCCTGCACTTTAAACAACTTGTACTCATGTTAATACGGTGACAGTGCTAATGAGCAGAATCACTGAGTTCAGCTCTTGGTCCAAAAAGTGTCCTGAAGAACATAAAAAACATCCAACAAGCCAGCTTTAGCAGAGTGGACGTACTGTGAAGAGCAGTCATAAAACGTGTTGCTATTCGAGCTGGAAGTAAGACGAGTTGGGACACACTCAAAGTATTTATTGATTGCTGTTTGTTTTGGAAAACGCACTCCCACATGGTTACATTTGATACCTCGTCTCTGACCACTGTCATGTCGGCCAGTCTAATAACGCCAGGGGACAGGTAACATTACAGTAGCTAAGGGAATTAAGGATAACCTTCATAACGGGTTACCTTTGAACAAATAACCATGTTAAATTTGAAAGGAAAAAGATACTGCACATCATACTGTTTGCATTGGGGCACTTCGAAGAACTTCTGGCCACAACCCTTAGCTGCATGACTTTCCTGCACTCTCCCATCTCTCTTCAGCCGTCCTTTCTAATAACGGCAAAATGCCACAAATCAGCTATCTACTCAACCCCTACCAATCTGCAGACACTGCAGAATCACCGCTCAGAGGAACTTCAGGAACCCTGAGCTCATAATCCAAGATGGCCGCTCCTATCATCAGCAGTGAAACAGCTGTACTTTTTAAAAGTGTTAATAAGCAACTGAGTGTTGTGCAATGTAATCAATCACACTCATAGTACTGTGCATAGTTGAGGAGATGTTGCCTTGTTGTATTCGTACACAAACTATCACGTAGTGTGTTATCACCTGTTATTAGCTAACACTGCTTTCTGACTGGAACACATTCAACTCAAATGTGACCACGTTACCAGGTAAATGGACCACACCATCAGTCAAAAACTACATTTCGAAGGTCATGGACTTCGATTCACTTTTACTTGGAGTTTATTCCTTGGCTAGCTAGGACCACAACTACATAGAAAACCTGCATCTCAAGCTAGCTGCATTTGACTAACATAAAGCAAATGTGATGTTATTTTAAGACAGCTTGATATGTTCTCTGGAGTTTTTGACAGGAGGACTATATATGATTCCCAATTGTCACATTTTAAGTTTAGGACTTGGCATCAGTCTATCAAAGTCCTGGTCTCATCTTGGCCTGAACACACTAGGACTTGGTCTGGAGTTTGGTGGTCCTGTCTACAACCACAGCTTACAGGCTCCATACCTTTTCTTGTAGCAGACAAAGCTCCCCTACAGCCACACTTATGCAGCAATCTTCCATCATAACAGAGTTCTTCATAAAATCCAAGACAGGAAAAAGGACAAAGAAAAGTCTCCCTATCAATCTTACCCTCGCCCGAGGCCTTGGACTCAACTCTTTTAAGACGTTTAAATTCCACTTTAAATGTTCGCCGTCTTAATTCAAAGAAATAACACTGAGACTCCTTGTCCTTACTTTATTATGTTGTAAAATTGCTGGAAAACTCCTTTTATAAGAGGAGGTACTGCAGGTGACAAGTGAGGAAGAGAAGAATAAAAGAGACTGAGAGAGAGTTTTAAATGATGGAGAAATAAACAGAGGAATATGGTACCTATGATCACTGTGGGTTTGACAGGAACATTTTTACTTTTCCTCTGATGTTCTTGATGCTGAATTATCATCCCACTCCACCTACCTTGGTGCATCAGAGCCCAACACACAACGCCACCGCAGCGGCCTAATTAGCCAAGTACCAGGGCTGCAGGCCCGATTAGGACCCGTGTTTCATCAGGCTCTCTTTTGCTCTGAAACTCCATTAACCTTTTGGTGAGACCTGTGCTTTGATATCTCAGCTGTTTACAACCCCCCTCCACTTTGTGAAAGCATTATGTTTCAGGTGCTTGGCTGACTGCTCGGACTAAATATAGACACTATGTTAGATTTGCCTGGAAAGGGACACACTCTAGGGGCAGGGGGGTTTGCTCTCTGTGTGTGTATGTATGTGTGTGTTTCCTTGTACTTTCAGACTTAAGAGGACGAAATGTTCTCAGATGGTGAGACAGAAGTCATTGAAATGAGACTTACTTTCACACACAGTTCATTTAAGGACTGCATTTTGGTTAAGGATCAAAACTGTAATGAAAACTTCAGATCAAAGAATTCAACAAAGATTGATCAGATCAAATTTATGTGCAAGTCTTAGACTGAGTGGCCCTCATTTATCAAATATGTGTACGACCGAAAACAGGGTGTACGACCATTTCCAAGCATAGGTCAGCATTTATTAATCTGAACCTGGGCGGAGGATACGCTCAAATCCTACGCCAGGTCTCAGTCCGTGTATGCAAGTTTTCATTCTGTGGGCGATCCCGGCTGAACTGTGAATAATTAAGGGCGTGATATTTAAATAACGATTGTTTTCAGCCACCACATTTATCAAGACCCAATCATTAGTACTCTGGGATTGGTCAGATACAAATGTTTCTTAAATCACACGTGTATCCTGTCGTAAGACCAATTCTGCGCTCAGATCTGCAACCGTTTTCACGCAAGATTGATAAATGACGCCCAGTGTGTGCAAACATACTGAAATGAGTTTATCTGAGCAATAAAGTTTTATACATATAAGTTGTGTAAAACCAAATTATACCATTCAACTTCACTGAATGTGACTGATTATACGTAATCAATTTAAACATGGTATCAAGCTAACAATGTAATTTTAAAACATAGAAAAAGTTCAAGTTGTGGTATAAGTTACTTTAGTTTTCAAAAGGTACTCCTTTAGCATTCAGAGTGGTAGCTATATAATGGTTGCGGTCCCCTTAGCAGTCTGTACGTGTGAAAACATTAACAAGTGCTTGGACTTACTGTCGTACTGAAACTAATCACACTTTTTAATTGCAGATTAATGTTAGAGGTTGAATTTGTGTGTTACGTTTTTGCACCAAAAAATTGACGTGTTTAAGGTCATACGACTAACATTGCACATCCTATGACGCGACTAGGGGAGAACGGGGTTGGTTGTCATACGGGTTGGTTGTCATACTCGTTATATCTCGCCACCAGAGGGCACTGTCTCTCAAATTGGGGTATTGACATTTCCAGAATTAGGATCAGAGCTCACCTAAAAAGTCTTCTCTGGAGTAAGACAGCTGAAATTGTAAAAATTCAGCTCCTCAGTTTTTTTCTTCTAGGCTTTTAAACGATGGGTTTATAACAAAACAAGTGTTACCCTTAAGTGTGAGGGGAAAGCTATAGTTTAGGTTTTTATTAGCTAGCTAACTAGTTGTTAGATGGTTGTTAGCCTTGATGCTAGCAAAAAATTCCAGTTGGGGTTGGTTGTCACATTCTCTTTGGGGTTGGTTGTCACATGTAACAACCAACCCCTATGTTGGCAAAATCATGCATGGTGAAATTAGTTGGAGTGTTCAGACCCTACATTTGCCATCACTGTAACTCAGACAGTGACTGCATGTAGCCTAGGTGAGTAGGCCATTATTGTTCGGCCTATTTGTTTTGTTCTTCATGTTGTTATATAGGCTGGCCTAAAGATGTGTTTCCTGTTCATGTTCCTTGCTCATTTTATGTTAAAATGCATTAAGTTATGTAGGCCTATCACTTGTCAGTGCAATTAAACTTTCAAATTTGGTTCTGCCTTCTTGCCTTTTTTAAAAGACTTTTCCCATTAAAATAACATTGTGACAACCAACCCCATAGTGTGTGACAACCATCCCCATAGTGCGTGACAACCAACCCTATAGTGTGTGACAACCATCCCCGTGATGGGGTTGGTTGTCACAATGTGTCAGAGTGTCTTTGATAGTTAATTGCCTCTTTGTTACAAGGAGTTGGAAAATGAGAGGGATACACATTTCAAGCCAACACCGTAAGCCTCAATTTAATGTAGGAATGACTATTGAAAGATGTTTTGATGATGAGCAATCATCAAAACAGTAAAAAGTGTGACAACCAACCCCGTTCTCCCCTACTACACCTGCACATATCATAATTGTGATAGTCGAACAAGTGCAATACAAAAATTTTGCTTCAAGGTGCCTTTTAATCTGCAAAGCTTTCCTTAGCCTAAATCCTTAGACCCCCTACACTCCCCTTTAAAAAGAGGGAGTAGATATGTTGGTTATAATGTACTGTGAAACACTCCACTCCCTTTTGCCAATATTACAAACTTGGTTGGCAATTTTGCAGCTAAGTGAATCTGTTGCATTGTTGAATTGAATTATACGGCTGCCGTTCTTTTTTCCTGCTTCCATAAATTGCTGTTGCTGCAACAAAGCTTAGTTCATCCTCAAAATCCTCGCAAGTCATCTCTGAGACAATTTTGGCAGTACCCTAACTCACTGTGTAGTCCTAAAGCTTCATATAGATGGTCATATGAACACCACCACAAAGCAAAACATAAAAAATAGACCCTGGTCTCTAGAGTTACAGGTGAAAGTATCAGTCCATCTGCAAGCCTGACCCCTGAACCATTTTTTACACAATATAATGTGTCAGTCATTCCTCCCCGATCACTTCATCCACACCGTCAGTGTCACCACACGACTTTCCACATGACTAATAATACAAATTAGTGATGAAAGATATGACATGGCTGTATGTTTAGGGTTTGGTTTACAGGTTCATACAAGCAAAGCTGCATGTGTGTGTGTGTGTGTGTGTGTGTGTGTGTGTGTGTGTGTGTGTGTGTGTGTGTGTGTGTGTGTACTTGTTTATCTATCTTTGTGAGGACCAATGGCAGTTTTAATCTGGGGACATTTTGGATTGTCCCAAGGTGATAAGACTTGGGTTGGGGTTGTGGTTTGGCATTTAGTTGAGATATTTTACTTTAGTGTTTGGGAGTGCATTATGTTGATGAGGGTCCCCACAAGTATAGAAGAACAAGCCTGTGCGTGTCAGTGAATCTTTGAGAGTAGTGAAGTATGAGGTTTACCTGTGCCTTTGTTGCGGTCCACAAAGCAGTACTTCAGTTCATATTCTTTGAGAATTTCATGGACCTCCTGTGAGAAGAGAAAAAAGGAGAAGAATATAAGACTTGACCTGAGAAATCATCAAAAATCCAGCATCAATACTAGTCTTTGAAAGAAAACATTTAGATACACTTTCGTTTTTCTATGGAGTAATTTACAGAGCAGACCGAAATGGCCTCGGAGAGTACAATTTAAAATGTTGTTTTGAGGCTCTATGATTGTACAGTCATGGACGAAAGTATTGGCACCCCGTGAATTTTTCCAGAAAATACACCATTTCTCCCAGAAATTGTTTCAATTACAAATGGTTTTGGTATACACATGTTTATTGCTATTATGTGCATTGGAACAACATAAAAAACAGAAGAAAATAGACAAAATTGACATCATTTTACTCAAAACTCAAAAAATAGGCCGGACAAAATTATTGGCACCCTCAACTTAATATTTGGTTACACACCCTTGGGGCTGCAGGACAGCCTGGATTTGTGTGGAAGTTGACTGAGGATGTTTATCCACCATTCAAACTATCCTGTGTTGGATTCTTTTGTCAATTTTTCTCTTCCGTCCACGTCCAGGGAGATTCGCCACAGTTCCATGGGTTACAAACTTCTTGATTATATAACGCACAGTTGACTAAGGAATTTTAAGATCTCTGGAGGTGGTCTTTTAACCTTGAGATTGTTCATATTTTTCCACAATTTTGCTTCTTAAGTCCTCAGACAATTCTCGGCTCTTCTTTCTCTTCTCCATGCTCGGTGTGACACACACAGGCACACAACACAAAGGTTGAGTGGACTTTTATACATTCTAATTGGCTTCAGGTGTGATTTCTATATTGCCAGCACCTGTTACCTGCCACAGGTGAGTTTAAATGAGCATCACATGCTGGAAATAAAATGATTTACCCACAGTTTTAAAAGGGTGCCAATAATTTTGCCCGGCCTATTTTTTGAGTTTTGTGTAAAATTATGTCAATTTTGTCTTTTTTCTTTGATTTTTTATGTTGTTCCAATGCACATAATAGCAATACATGTGTGTATACCAAAAACATTTGTAATTGCAACAATTTCTGGGAGAAATGGTGTATTTTCTGGAAAAATTCAAGGGGTGCCAATACTTTCGTCCATGACTCTAGTTGTGACAAGCCGAGTCTCGAGTCCTCTGGTTCAATCTCAAGTTGAGTCTAAGTTATTGAGACGAACCCGAGTCGACTTATCATTTTATTACAAATATTATTTGTATCATTACACCCATAATTACAACTGTTTTCCTCCAAACCATTTCTGACTGTATGGACCCTGACTGACTGTGTGGGACCTTTAGTACGGGTAGAAAACACATTTCATTGATTAACATTAAATTCTGAGCAACCCTGTCTATGTGTCTGGAGACTTCATTTATCAACAGTTGCAGTGCTGTGTGTGGTGCATAGATGTGCACTTATTTATTCTGCTGCAGGGGATCACTGCAGGTGTGTAATAAACTCTAAAACACCTACAAGCCTCCTGCTAGTCTTCAGAATTCTAGCTTGTGAAATATCTTGGACTCAATGGGTGAGTCTACATTACTGTTAGGTGTTCACTGTAACATGATCAAAAGTCAAAGTAGTTATAGCTTCTCTTCTTTCTAGTTGCATCCTGCACAGAGGCCTGTTAAAGTTTAGGCTTGTCCCTGTCTTCTCATAAATAGCTCTTTAACATATCCAACATGGCTGCATACATAAAAAAAACAACAAAACATCATTCGAATATCAGTGCAATCAATGCTCTGATCCACGTCTGAGTCATCAGTGCTTGAGTCCAAGTCGAGAAACAAATCCTTAAAGTCAAGACTCGAGTCCTTCCTGCTGTGTTTGTGTGTTTTTAATCCTCACATATGAAAGCCAAATGAAAATCTTCAATGCATTTTTATATAGAAAAAATGTCATTACTGTTTTTATTGTTATCCATTTAAATTTAATTTTTATGTTTTTTTATGTTCTAACTTCTCAGTACTGTCCCTCACAAACCGTAGGACAGACATTTACTGTACAAATGCTCTCAATAACACAATGAGTTTTTTGGCTGTCACTGCACCAACTTGAATTTCAATAAAACAACTGATAAAAGCGTCCTTATTCTCTTCATGAAGTCGTGTTTTTAAGCCGACTCTTTTCCTTCATGATGAAACTCTTTGATGGGAGACTTCCTCTGATTGCAGTAATTTGCCTCTAAAGGGTAATTATGTTTTGAAAAAAGCATACTTTCTTAGGATGACAAGCTTTCTTTCTCCTGTCAGGTTTATAATAACAGCAGCCCACCACACTGCAGTGGAGTCCACAGGAGGGGCAAAAACACTCACACATACACATCAGTTATAAATCAGGGATACATTATTCTAAGTGAGGGTAGTTCGGTCTAATGATGACGTGGTTTGTATTATCCCTGTAAGGAAAGTTTAGGAGGAAATGAGAAAGCAAAGGTGAGTAATGATCCTAACATCCTGCAAGAGTGTATTCTAACCTCCACTGTCACTTACTCTCTTGGTACCTTCCTGAGCAGTTCGACTGTGAACGTCACCAAGTGACAGCACAAAATGTTGAAAAAATTAGAGAACACTTCTTTTCCCCCTGTGATATAAACAACCTTGTGGATCCAGTCACAGTCAAACCTGTCAGAGAGCACAACAGTTTCAGGTCAAACAGGAACAGAGTGTAGGCGGACAGCTGAAAAGTGAACAACAAAACAAAACAACCACAGCGCTAAAACAACCTGCGAGACGCTAAACCCTGTGGCAATGCTAAGGTCACTGCACCGTAAAGCAATTATTGTTGAGTGCCACCAGAGACAAGATGTAATGGCAATATGATGCACAACAGGCAGGACTTTCAGACTGTTTTATCCTGCGGCACAAACACACTACATTTACCTTCATTAATGCATCACGCAGAGAACCATCTTCCTCTCTATTTTCCACTTCTTCTCAACTTTCGTTATGTTCCTGTCAACATGTATTAACTATTTTTCTATTTTTCCTGAACTAAAATTGAATAGCCTACATTTTCAAAAGCGTAAAAAGTATGAAAAGGCTTTAAAATGTGAACAAAAGAGAAGAAACAGGCTTTCCCAGTCGCTCTTTCAAAATCTGATTGGCATTTGGGAGGATGCCTCTGTTCTCTTTTGTCATCTAATGTAGCCTGAATCCTGCGCTTTTATCACTTCATCCTATGTTTGTATCCTTTATTATCTAATGATGAATACAAAGGGAAGGACTTTGATGTTTTTAATGGACCAATTTATGATGTGGTGTAAAAAAATGATCAACTTTTTTCAAGGGAATGAAAGCAGGTTCGACATTTGAAGGGGTTGTGTTGACTCACAGGAAACAAAACACAATCCCATTTATGAAAACTGAAATATTTCCTCACAGTATATGGTGGTTTAACAAAAAGTTGGACCTTGATTAGCACCTGGGATCAAAACATATAAATGGCAAGAGAAATATGAGTGTGTGTAGTTTCTGAGTGTTGTCTTATTATTTCCATGCCGGCCTGGCATAGTATGTTTTCAACACTTTAAGTTAACAAAGGAAATCCTAGGACACCAAACACTGTCCTGTCTTTCAATATAGGCCAAAAACTCCCAAAATTATTCTTAATATATAAATTAAATTATGTGATTTCCAACTCTTTGTTGTTTTAGATTAATCCTTCAGTATGACTTCAGTAACTGTCGGTGTACTTGTGTTATTTTCTCAGCCACAACGTATTTTGTAGTTACATATACATGCCACAAGGAGGCAGTCGTAGCATCAAAAGTGCAAAATATCATGGGTGACGTCACTAATATTTTCTTGAATTATTTGTGAAATTATTCTCCAGTGAAAGTCTTGTTACAAAGTGATGTGATTATACCAAGCGGCAACCTCCGGTCTCAAAATATGAAGCCCATACGTAAGTGTTATAAACTGCAATTCATCGAGCATCCGCTTGAGGCTGGCTGCAGAAACACCAGAAACCACATAGACACCAATTCAAAAAAGACGATCTTTGCAGCATTAATAAACATTTTTACAGCCTGGTTCAAAAAACGGCTTGGGTCTACGTAGCTAATTTCTCTATCGGCACACACTGTACAGGGGGTGAATTTTTTTCTGACGTGACGGTTCAGAAGATATTAAGATTACGAGTTTTGCCCAAATAAGGACATGACTGACTTGACTGACAGGCGGGAGCACATAGCTGTTGGCTAAGAGGCTCAAACTCCGCCTCTTTACCTCACACTAAGTTTGGATGAGTTCCACATTACCAATATGGCTCCTGCCGATGACTGGCTTCAAAACAGCGCTCAGGAACAGATGGGTGACATCACAGATACTACATCCATTATTTATACAGTCTATGGATTATGCCCATAGATATACCAGAGGGCTTTGACTTACACAGATACAAGAGGTACTGAGTGTGTGTTCACAACATAAAGCAGTAACTTGAGAAAGATAAAATGGACAGGATCAAAACTAGGCTTTGTACATTATCGTGAATGACCAATTATACTGCTGATCACACAGCAAGTGAGAGAGTTGATCAGGTTCTCTGTTCTCTAAAATTACCTTTTTTCTACCTCTCCACTCGACATCCATTCTGCCCACTCATGTAAACCATGAGCAGGCATGATGAGTTATCAATAAAGGACATGCAAGGCAGCCCACAGACCGTCAGCCAACACACCATTAAAATGAACCAATTTAAATCCAAGAGATAAGGACAGAAAGAGAGCATAGAAAGCTGTAGTCTTTGTGATTTTTGCTTCAAATTTACCCATTATCTGATACAAGAGAGATTTGTCAGGATGGAGACTGAAAAGGAGCCAAAAAAATGCCAAAAAATATTTTCTTATTCGTTTTCCAACATCATTTTGCAGTGGAGTTAAAATCTGCCTTGGTACTGAGTCTTTGACACAACAAGGTTAACCTCTGACCGAGAATATATATCAAATCGATTCTGAATTAAGTAAACACAAACAAGTTTACCTTGGAATAGGTTGAAACCATAGTCTTTATTAAGTCATGGACAGCACAACAGCTAACCTGAAGGAAGCCAAAACCTTAAGAGCCCCCCTTGGTGGCTGGTTGCAGTATTGGTCATAAAGCCTGCCTACTCCATTAAAATATGTGGAGCATGAGTCAACTAGAAAATCATAAATGGTTTTAGAACATGCTTCCTTTTATAGCAGTTGGTTCACTTCATGCTGACCTGGGTGCAATTTTTCTGAGAGGTTTAGATCTAAAAAGAATAGATGTGACTTGATTGACGGATCTGTTTAACTGCAATCGCAACTGGATTTACAGAGTAGAAAGCAGCCCGAGAAAAAAGTATGCATTACCATAGTACATTAGTGTCCACTTAAAATCAACACAATGATCTGTTCTACTGAGGACAACGCTGACCTCATGACCTTGATGTTTTAAGAGTAAATTTACTGTATTTTGGTTGACAGAAGGGGGGTACACAAGTCCTGCGGCTCCACCAGCCAGGCTGCAATAGCACAACATGTCAGCACCCATTGAGGCCGTATTTTGGCTTCACCCTCTCACGATGGGAGGAGATGGAGGCACACCATCCATATACAGTCAATGGTTGAAACACTGACTGACTTTTCTGAGACCTTCAGAAAAAAACTTTTAGGTCTAAACATTTCACTTTGCTGCCACTATAATGCCTTCACACATTTTTCATTCAGGGCTGTAAGCAACTTAACAGCTCAACAAATACAGGAACAATATAATAGGATTGAACACTTTAGTACAAAGTACGGGTGTCCCGATCCCATATTGATATCGGATATCGGTCAGATATCAGCAAAAGAAAGAACAGGGTTCCCACTCTTTTCCAGAGATCATTTTCCAGGACATTTCCAGGACATTTTCATTGATGATCAAGCTGGTATGACAGTCTAAATTTTGTTCCTAATTTAGTTCCTAAATAGTCTAACATGTTCCTCTCAGTGGAAGTCTACATTGAAAGACATGTAGTCTAGGAGTCTCTGTGCAGTTGTGTCGCTCTTTTTGTTCCGTTTGTTTTCACTATCGGGAGTTTGCACTCCTACTAGCTAGAGCAGGGGTTCTCAAACTTTTTGGATCCAGGGACCCCTTACAGGTGAGAAAATTGTCCAAGGCCCCCTCATAATTGTAACACAGATTAAGCACATTAGTGATGTGTCATGATCAAAAGCTGCGGCTCTGAGAGCCGATGCTTCATAGTAAATCGCATCGCATCGCATCGAGAGAGAGCCGGCTCCCAGTTTTTTCCCTTTCGTTTTTTTCTCACAGTGCTCAACCCCAGCTCTGCTCACAGCAAAACTTTGTGTTGATTGGTCAGCTTGGCAGCCATGCAGCCAATCATGTGAGGATATAAGATACAGGTGATGGAGGGGAGGCTCTGTAACGTGGCTTCATCTGTTCCTTCAGAGAGTCTTCTTGAAGACAGGGCAAATACTCACTGAGAGGAGAAATCAGATCAGCCCATCCAAGCTGAGGCATCGGATTTTTCTCAATGCCAACCTGAGGACATTAATAATGTTTGCTTGAGTTTGGTTCTTGTTCTGTTTGCTTGAGTTTGGTTCTGGTTCTGTTTGCTTGAGTTTGGTTCTGGTTCTGGTTCTGGTTCGGTTCTGGTTCAGTTCTGGTTCGGTTCTGGTTCGGTTCTGGTTCGGTTCTGGTTCGGTCTTGTACAGTTCTGGCACAGTTCTGGCACAGTTCTGATTCGGTTCGGTTCTGGTTCGGTTCTGGTTAAGTTCTGGGTCAGTTCTGGTTCGGTTCTGGTTCGGTTCTGGTTCGGTTCGGTTCTGGTTCGGTTTGGTTCTGGTTCTGGTTCAGTTCTGGTTAAGTTCTGGTTAAGTTCTGGTTCGGTGCGGTTCTGGTTCGGTTCGGTTCTGGTTCGGGTTCAGTTCTGGTTCAGTTCTGGTTCGATTCTGGTTCGGTTCTGGTTCGGTTCTTGTACGGTTCTGGCACGGTTCTGGTTCGGTTCGGTTCTGGTTCGTTTCTGGTTTACTTCTGGAACGTTCTGGTTCGGTTCTGGTTGAGTTTGGTTCGGTTCTGGTACGGTTCTGGTATAGTTCTGGAACGTTCTGGTTCGGTTCTGGTTCGGTTCCGGTTGAATTTGGTTCGGTTCTGGTTCGGTTCTGGTTTAGTTCTGGAACGTTCTGGTTCGGTTCTGGATGAGTTTGGTTCGGTTCTGGTTCGGTTCTGGTTTAGTTCTGGAACGTTCTGGTTCGGTTCTGGTTGAGTTTGGTTCGGTTCTGGTTCGGTTCTGGTTGAGTTTGGTTCGGTTCTGGTTCAGTTCTGGTACGTTCGGTTTCAGGTCTGGTTCGGTTCTGGTTGTGTTTGCTTGAGTTTGGTTCTGGTTGTGTTTGCTTGAGTTTGGTTCTGGTTGTGTTTGTATGAGTTTGGTTCTGGTTCTGTTTAATTAAATTTCGTACTGGTTCTAACCCTAACCCTAATCCGAACCCTAACCCGCACCCTAACCCTAATCCGAACCCTAACCCTAACCCTAACCCTAATCCGAACCCTAACCCTAACCCTAATCCGAACCCTAACCCTAACCCAAACCATAACCATAACCCTAATCCAAACCCTAACCCTAACCCTAAACCTGACCCTAATCGAACCCTAACCCTAACCCTAATCCGAACCCTAACCCTAAACCTAACCCTAATCCGAACCCTAACCCTAAACCTAACCCTAAACCTAACCCTAAACCTAACCCTAATCCGAACCCTAACCCTACTCCGAACCTTAACCCTAACCCTAATCTGAACCCTAACCCTAATCTGAACCCTAATCCTAAACCTAACCCTAACCCTAACCCTAACCCTAACCCTAATCCGAACCCTAACCCTAATCCTTACCCTAACCCTAACCCTAATCTTAACCCTAACCCTAATCCGAACCCTAACCCTAACCCTAATCCGAACCCTAACCCTAGCCTTAATCCGAACCCTAACCCTAAACCTAACCCTAATCCGAACCCTAACCCTAACCCTAATCCGAACCCTAACCCTAGCCTTAATCCGAACCCTTACCCTAACCCTAACCCTAACCCTAACCCTAACCCTAATCCGAACCCTAACCCTAACCCTAACCCTAATCTGAACCCTAACCCTAACCCTAACCCTAATCCGAACCCTAACCCTAACCCTAATCCGAACCCTAACCCTAACCCTAATCCTAACCCTAACCCTAAACTTAACCCTAACCCTAATCACAACCCTAACCCTATCCCTACTAACAACCCTAACCCTAACCCTATCCCTAATCACAACCCTAACCCTATTCCTAACCCTAATCCGAAGCCTAACCCTAACCCTAATCCGAACCCTAACCCTAACCTGAACCATAACCATAACCCTAATCCAAACCCTAACCCTAACCCTAATCCGAACCCTAACCCTAACCCTAATCCCAACCCTAACCCTAAACCTAACCCTAATCCGAACCCTAACCCTAAACCTAACCCTAAACCCAACCCTAATCCGAACCCTAACCCTAACCCTAATCCGAACCCTAACCCTAACCCTACTCCGAACCTTAACCCTAACCCTAATCCGAACCCTAACCCTAATCTGAACCCTAATCCTAATCCTAACCCTAATCACAACCCTAACCATAACCATAACCCTAATCCTTACCCTAACCCTAACCCTAATCACAACCCTAACCCTAGGATCAGGGTGAGAATGGTTTTGTAACAGAAATGCACAAAATTGTGCAATTATAAGGCTGCTCATAAAAACACTGTACGTAAAGTGTTTCCAACATAAACCATTAGTTTTTGCAAAGTTAAGGTAAAATATACAGCAACAAAAGATCCTAAATTAAGAGCCGTTCGGGAGTCGAAAGAGCCGGCTCTTCTTAGGGAGCCGAGTTAGAAGAGACGGCTCTCTGAAAAGAGCCCAACTTCCCATCACTAAAGCACATGCTTACTACCATTTGCATTCTTAGTTGCCCTTGGAACTATTTGTATTGTAAAACGTATCAATGTAAATACTTCAGACCTGTACCATAGTGATAAACAGATAACACTTTAATTTGAATCAAGTAAATACCACTTGTATACTTTAAAACAGAGGGTCATTTCATTCCTTGTGGACTCAACATGACAGCATTTATACTTTTCAAGTAATTGATCTTAAACGCTTTCAGAAAATTAACAGTAGCAAGACTCACATATCCCTTCGAGCCACCAAATGGTATAATAACAATGGTGTATGCTGTTTTGTAATGACACAGCACAATTTTATAATTTATTAGAAATGTATTCAAATTATTTCACGGACCCCCACGCTATGGTTCACGGACCCCCAGGGGTCCCAGGACCCCACTTTGAGAACAACTGAGCTAGAGTACGGTAATTGAGCTCTCAGCCTGCAGAGAAAGTTGTTAGGCACAGACCCCCAAGCTCTCTGCCCGACTCCACTGGTCACACTATAACTTAAATATAAGACTCTTTGAATCAAAAGAGCACTCTACAAGGTTCATGTACCATAAAACATAAACAATATACCCCCGTTTCCTGTGAATGCATGATTATGAAGTGAAGGAGAAAAGATGTGAAAAAAGTTGCACAGTGTCGCTGTCTTTTCCAGCACAGCGTGCACTCAACTTTCAATGAATGGGGATGTGTTTTGTTAATCGGGTCAGGTCGCACGCAGCCATGTTGGAATAATTTTCCAGGACTATATGTGATTTTCCAGGACATTTGACTTTTTCTCCCATTTTCCAGGTGTTTTCCAGTACTGGAAAACTGGTCAACTGTTTTCCAGGTTTTCCAGATTTTCCAGGACACGTGGGAACCCTGAAGAAGTATCGGATTATATCGGCCTGCATCTAAAATCTCCGATATAAGCACTCCGATAAAAGCAGTACATTCCAAACTGCAAACATATCCACAGAACAGAACCAGAACCAAACTCAAGCAAACAGAACCAGAACCAAACGCAAGCAAACGGAACCAGAACCACACTCAAGCAAACAGAACCAGAACCAGAACCAAACTCAAGCAAACAGCAACAGAACCAAACTCAAGCAAGCAGAACCAGAACCAAACTCAAGCAAACTCAAGCAAACAGAACCAGAACCAAACTCAAGCAAACAGAACCTAAACCAAACTCTAGCAAACAGAACCTAAACCAAACTCAAGCAAACAGGTAGAGAAGCAACTTTAGAAACAGAACCAGAACCAAACTCAAGCAACAGAACCAGAACCAAACTCAAGCAACAGAACCAGAACCAAACTCAAGCAAGTAGAACCAGAACCAACTCAAGCAAACAGAACCAGAACCAGAACCAAACTCAAGAAAACAGAACCAGAACCAACTTAAGCAAACGGAAGCAGAACCAAATTCAAGCAAACAGAACCAGGACCAAACTCAAGAAACAGAACTAGAACCAAACTCAAGCAAACAGAACCAGAACCAAACTGGAGCAAACATCATTAATGCCCTCAGTGCAGGTTGGCATTGAGAAAAATCAGATGCCTCAGCTTGGATGGGCTGATCCGATTTCTCCTCTCAGTGAGTATTTGCCCGGTCTTCGAGAAGGAACAGATGTATCCACGATACACAGCCTCCCCTCCATCACCTGTATCTTATACCCTCACATGTGATTGGCAGCAGGGCCACCATGCTGACCAATCAAAATAAAGTTCTGCTGTGAGCAGAACTGGGGCTGAGCACTGTGAGAGCTAAGCAGCGGGAGCGGGCTCTCTCTCGATGCGAGCTGGCTCTTCTGTGAAGTGCCTCTGTCACTGCGAGGTACATTCAGGGACCGTCGTTAAAGTGCAATACAGCACTGATATTGTGTCCCAGAAATTTTTATTTGAATCAAGAGAATTAAAATATCTTCATAGTGGTCACATCAAGACTGTTTTCTTTTTACTTTTTAGCAGGGACAGGCTAAATCATTTAACTTCAGATATTACACAAAAGTGTTTTATGTATTGTTTTCTGTTTGAGTAATATCACTTGATCAAACCTTTTCTAACATTCCATACTACAAAATAAGTAATAAAAGTATGTATGATTTGTGCTGATATCGGATCGGATCGATATCGGTATCGGCCAAAACACAAGGCTGCAATATCAGTATCGTATCGGAAGTGAAAAAGTTGTATCGGGACACCCATAGCACAAAGCATGCCTGTACACATGCAAAATCTTTAAACTATTGTTGCTCTCCTTGAGAGAAATCATCTTTGTGCTGTGCTGGACATAAGACAGACACTGACATTGCAGCATACTTTGTGAATTTCAAACAAGACTGAATCATTCCCGTCAGTGTGATTCCCTCTCTGGTGGCATTTTATCACTTGTCCCTCAACTCAAATCTAGCTTAAAGTTTCTTAGGGCACTGGTTATTTAAAGACTATTCCAAGGACTCCAGACTATTCCTCGCCAAACTATTTACAATTTGAGCAGCCCAAGCTGCACTTTTCTATGATATTCCAGTTGGTTTCACCTTATTTCCTCTTCTATACCTTCCATGTGTTAATGATCATTCACTCTCAGTACATCCCATCACGCTGCTCAATGATGCTCCACTCTGTTTCATTGAGTTTCCCCCGACGCTGTTTGAACAGCTTTCTAATTAATGCTGCCATAATAGCTTGGCGCGATCACAAGTGTTTCAAAACAGGAGAAAAGAGAGCTGCCTTCAGCCCTGAATTCACAGATACAGCAAACACTCATTATCTACAACAAAATACACAAAATGCAAATTACAAGACCCTCATCTTTAATTAAAAAGCTACAATTTATTGCCTCTTATTACAACTGTGATTAGACAGATCATGGATAGTGTTTGGGCATAAACTGGGAAAAAAGTTACTTCTGTGTTTCCTGTTCAAGGCCAATCGAGAATATGTTTCTCTATTTAAAGCTTCTACACGACCAAGCATGTTAGTCACGTCCATGCTATGCTGTTCCCTCCGTGTGTTTGAATGCTGTGAGACGCTGACATTTCCAGCAAGTCCCGTCAGTGCTCAGACACCAACCTTAAGCCCAGGGCAAATTTCTGTGATGCACACATACTATACCATACACACATACTACACTTTGTGGAGTATTAAATTGTAGTCTCCTAAGGGAATGGATTTGATAAGGAATGTGATAGCAGCTTTATCTAACACCTGGTGCGAACACGGATCCTATAGGCACAGGGTAGCTTCATGAAGGTACATGAAATAACTAGAAGCTTACTCAGCTGATCAGCAGCCTGAAGTGTGTCTACATATGGAAACATCTGCACTGAGCCTTGCAAAATGCTGCTGCTGCAGACTCGTAGTCACTGACCTGAGGCCTTGAAGTCTGTGAGGGGCTTTAGGGGGAGTGATAAAACAGACTGACATAAACAGTGATGCTTCTTTATGACCGAAAAAATCAAACATGAACATCCTCATAATGGCTGTCAATTCTTAAAATATAATTTGTAATGCCTGTACGGAAGGTGTCAGACCCACTGACTGTATATAGAATGGACAACGCCACTTCATTTCCACCCATTGTGAGCTTTGAAGCCAGAATACCGCCTCGACCGCCGCTTTCCTATTGCCCTGTTGCAACCAAGACATGCACAGAAGTGGTCTTGCTGGTAGTGTCATGGCCAAATTCCACCAGATCCATGTCCGGTCCGTCTTGGGACTGGATCTGGTAGGTTTCTATTCTAGTCAATGTGTTAACCTCCACTGGATCCGCTCCATTGCGTTCCGGCTCCGTCTCTGATCCAGCAGGTCGATACACAAGACACAAGGTACAGGAAGTCAGGCATCAAAACAACATTACAACATTCAGTTAATTTTCACAATAAAATACTGTTATCAGCAGATCGTATTTCACTTAACTACAACAACAAACCATCATGATGAGTGGAGCCAGGCCTGGAGTCAACAGGTCAGAGGTTTTAGGAGGACCAGAAAGACAACATTGATGAGGAGAGGAGGAGGAGGATCGTTTATTCAGTAATTACCGTGGGAAAACCTCGGTCACATGACTCTACCTGTCTGGTGGTCCTGCTCTGTGCTACGTTCTGAAAATGCAACCGTTGAGTGTTGACGGACGAGAGAGAGCACGGAAACGGAGACAGACCGGGCACGGATCTGGTGAAAGTCCGATGTAAAGCAAGCAGTCCATAGCAGTTTAGATTCATGTAATGATTTGAAGCAAACTCTCATGGCTATGGAAACTTCTCTGACTCTTTGCTAAAATAAAGTTAGCTGCATCCACTTCTTCGGGCAGGATACATCCCCCAAACATCCTGAGCCTTTCCCAACCTTCATTTCAAGTTTTGACTTCTGCTAACTGCCGTCTACAAGCTGACAGCATACACATTTTATTAAAGCTTTATAAGCTTTTATTCCTTTGTCCATGATATGAAAGGCATATTTCTACCCTGGAGAAGATTAATCATGAATGCTGAACATCATTCAAGTAAACGTCTTTGTTATAGGGGAAGTAAATGTACAAGTTTGGAGAGAACTCACGCCCACAGAGTCTGCCTTGTTAAGGTTGGTAAGCCTGCTCATCCACCAAGAACTGAACAGAGAACAAAGACTCATAACACCGCTGCTGTGAGGCAGGAAATATCAATCCAAAGTCTTTACTTTGCTGCTCCCTCATTAGAGGGTAAATTTATCCAACTCAATCAAATTTGTCAAACTCTATCCGGCAAGCAGAATATTTCCATGTCTTGAAAATCACCCGAGGAAGTACCTAATCACCTAGTATGCTTTTCTTCTTTGAACATACATGAATCTGTATCTGAGCTTCCTTTTCTTGCACAAAGACGATAAAGATCCTGTGTTTATCACTCATGAGCGCCTACAGACCTTAATGCCTTTGTGTCAGGGGATAACCTTGACTTAAAGGCTGCTCATTGATCAACTATGGCTTGGATTGTACAGCATTTATATGTCACTTTGGATGAAAGTGTTAGCCTAATGATTAAAAGATGTCAGTGCAGTTTGAGTGTTGAATGGAAGAATTGTATGTTTCAAAGATATACAGAATGTATAAAGTTATACCGCTGTTTTAAAAGTGACCCTGTAAACTGGAGACCTTCAGCTGAACGTGTCAGTGTTTGTGGAGTTTACACAGCTGTTGAAACACAGAGGGAGTTCCTGGGAATGCAAACTAGTTTAGTTTTTTACTACGATTTCAAAATATCCTCATCAGATATTGAATGATTATCCAAAGACGTTTATGAGGGATGCATCCATCTGAAAGTCAGCAGTTAACAGGGTCGCTGTTTAAACCAAAACACCTGCCGATCTCTGCCACAGCTTTTTGAGTTATGAATGATTTTAAAGCCGTGTTGAAACGTCTTTGCTACTCGCGCTTATCTCCTCTCACGTGTTGATTCAGTGAATCCATCTGTGATGGAATATAACACGATCTAAAACAGCACGAGCTGAGTCTCTTCATGCTAACAGGCTAACTGTTGTGTTGCTCATAATGAGACCTGCCTGTCCGTCTGCTTCTATGGTGTCATCTGTGATGAATGGCATTCGTCTTTGTTTTACTGCCCTCTACTGGTCTGGTGGTGCATTTAAAAAAAAAATTCTCCATACGTCACTGGCCTGATTTGCACAATCTACCCGGGACTTCAGCTCGAGGTCGAAACGCAGACAACAATGGGGGCACAGGAACCTTTTAATTCAGGGGAAAGTAGTTCTGGGGGCTAAAGACCCCGGAACTCTTGGTCGAAATGCACCTGTCTATGCACTTGCAGCCTAGAGAATGAATTCTATCATGAGTACTACACAGCCTATTTTTTTGCCTAATGCAAATTGGCAACAAAAAAGAGCAAAATTAAGTTTAACCTGCTCATGAACTTTGACACTACTGCTCTTTTTTTAAGTGCCAGAACAAGTAAATAGTCCTGAAAAGCAGCAACTAATGTCTGCTCTTTGCCATGGGCAGGAAATAACAAAAGAACCCTGATCTGAAGATAGCAGTGTGGGCTGGAGAAGCCTTTTTCTGACACAAATGACATCCATTTAGCATCCACTCTGCTGCACCCTCTTTGAAAAGGAGATACTGAATCCACTGCAGGAATTTTGTGTATGCGAAACATTTCAGTAGGTGAAATCAGAGATAAACTGTGAGAAGGAAGCGAGTTTGATTTCTGTCATTTCTATATGTTTGCGAGAAATGTTATTTAACTCACACCTTCTCCTGTCAATCTATCCTGCAAATAAAGAGCAAGCGGACTGCAAATTGCCTTTCAGATGGTTAATGTGTTTTTTTGAACCCTCCATCTGGCAGCTCGTGCTGTTTGACAGTTTAGGTATTTCTGTTCTCCTGATACACTCTGTAAAGTCTCTCTGGAGCCAATCCTGTTTGATACAGTGGTAAGTGTACAAGGTAATACATGCAGGTGAGAAAAACAACCTGGACTCATATTTCCCTCCATCTCTTTTTCTGAGGTGTTTACTTAGACCAGTTTATTCATTTCTCTCTCTCACACTCACACTCACACACACACACACACACACACACACACACACACACACACACACACACACACACACACACACACTGACAAGACCAATGAGGAAAGAAAATGTGCCATTTTTTCAACTCTATGTGTGTGTGTCCGTGAGCATAGAGGTTTGGATGGAGGTTGTGGGGATTAGGGGACAAACACACTCTACATGGCCTCCTTACCGGCAGTGACTGTGTCCTTGACCCACTGATAGAGTGAGAGAGCTACAGAGAGAACACAGGATAAAGGCAAGGTCTGCCAGCGCACAGGAGGCTACTTCCACACTCAACACAACTGAAAGGTGTTAAATGATTAAATCCACAATAACTGAAGAGGCCCTGCTCTTTGTTAAGGAGTGTGACCTGATTGGCTGTGTCATGAGTTACAACAAATATTCAGTTAATATTTCTAAACGTTGATTGCTAAACATGTGACAGTACAGAACTACATTCCCAATCCAAATATAGAAAAAATGGACGATGTGTAAAATATGAATAAAAACAACTTTTGATGGTTTGATGCTTTGAACTTTTGCACATTTTAAATTTGATGCCAGCATCACATTTTTAAAAAGTTTGGCCAGGGGCTTGTTCACCGTTGTGTCGTCCAATTCTTGCCTGATAGAGGATTTCAGCTGCCCAACAGTTCAGGGTCACATGTCAGATTTTTTGTTACAAGATGTGCCAAATGATTTTAAGAAGTGTCTGACTGCAGGCAGGCCAGTTTAGCACCAAGACTCTTCTACGACAGAGCCATGCCGTTGTTATATGTGCAGAATGTAGTTTGGCATTGCCTTGCAAGGTCTCCCATAAATAAGGCATTGTTTGAATGGCAGCATATGTTGCTCCAAAACCTGTATATGTTGTTCAGCATTATTGTGCCTTCCCAGATCTGTAATCTACCCATGTGATGGTCACTTGTGCACCCCTGTAGCATTGCGGATACTGACTTTTGAGCTGTGTGCTGATAACAAGCTAGTTGGTCCCTCTCCCCTTTAGAGCAGAGGATGCAGCGTCTATGATTTCCACAACAAATGTCACATTTTGATTCATCAGACGATAGGCAGGTTTACACTTCACCTCTGTCTGTCTTAAACAGGCTCTGGCTTAGAGAAGTTGCCAGAGTTTCTGATCAAATTGAAATACATTCTCCTCTTTGCATGGTTTGTTTTAACCTGCATTTGTGGATGCAGCAACGAACTGTGTTCAGAGATAGTGGTTTTTCATTTTGAGCCCATGCAGTGATTTCCACTACAGAGTCATGTTTGTTATAAATGCAGTGCCGCCTTTGGGCCCAAACATCACAGCCATACAGTGTTGTTTTTCAGCCATGTCTTTTTTTGTCCAAAGATTTCTCCAGATTCTCTGAATGTTTTTAACAATATAATGTACCATGGATGAAAAAAATCCCCAAATTCTTAAAGATTTTAGGCGAAGGAAAACATTATATGTTTTAATGTTCAATTTAAAAATGTCTCCTACTCACTTCAAATTTTTGCATGTTCGCAAGGGCTGATGAGGTCAGCCCTCAGATGCCCATATCATATAATGTTCTGTGGTCTGCAATCAACATTTCAAACCATTAAAACATGAGCCATCTGACTGAAGGAATGTAATGCAGATAAGTTATAATGAGACTGTGCTGACCTTTGGTTTCCAATGTTGACACTTACATTGGGCTGATCTTTCTTGTGTTCGACTCTTAAAGCTGGGGTTGGTAGTCAGATTTAGATACACTTTTTGTTATACTGGTTAAAATGATCTTTATGTCCTGATGGCAATCAATACATAATGTGTTCTTAAAAAAAAGCGAAGAAAAGCTGCTATCTACAGCCGGAGTAAACCTGGGAAAACACCAACCAATCAGCCTTTTTTGGGTGCCAAAATTTTAAACCATTCAAATCCCGTCCTGCCGTTCTGCCTGCCTCCTGCGCGTTCATTTCCCCAACGTGTACTCCGAGTCCCCGTCTCCTGCCTCTGCTTCCCCTGACTCTACTCACTGCCCCTCTCGCTCGACCTCGGGCCTGTCCCCTCTGACCCAATGAGGTGCTTTGCTCAGGACTGTAGTCCGGATCAGAGTCTAAAAAGCTCTCACCACGGGGGCTCTGACAAGCAAAAGAATTAATGACATTTAGTAAGTCCTACAGAAATGTATATGTACTGTAGCATCCGTCCGGACGCTGTAGTGATGACGAGCCGATTCGTGAACATGTTGAGCTTTACTAACTGGTCACTGTCGGCAGTGACCACGTCAACCAACAAAGCAACAATCCATGTTTGAATGAATGAAGAACAAGTCAGCGGCGCTCGTGCATGTGAGCGGGGGGGTGCGTCGTTTTGAAGGAGCTCCGAGGGAGGAGGGGAGGGGTTAGACAGAGTCATGAGGAAATGCTACATTCAAATTCATGCTAGTTTTCCGAGACTACCAACCCCAGCTTTAAACCCATGGATGTTTAAAGAAAAACTGAAACTGTTCAACTCAGAGTACCACTCCCTTGCTTGTTAGCTTCTTGCTTACACATTAAACCAAACTGTAAATCAAGATGGCTTTCAGATAAGTTAAGGAGGCAAACCAAAAACAAGTGTTTTTCTTAAACCTCGCCTTCCACCCACAGTGATGAAGCATTACGCAAAACACTCTGGATTCTTCTGTCACAAATTGTACTTTTTAATGATTTGCTCAGAGCTCTGAAAATGTTTTCCACTGAGAAGTTGATGCATCCCCAGACAGAAACCATTGATTTAAAGATGTCTCTGCAACGTGCAAAGATTTTGGACCTTTGTGCATCCCTTCATGGCCCTGTACATCGTGTCACAATGTATTTCCACTGACTCAAATTGCTTCAAAGCTCAGCACACAACTGAAGGCTTGATCTTTCCACCTCCTCCCTACATGCTATGGTTCATTCTTCATGCTTAATGTGCTGACTCAATTGTGAGTGTTACCAGAGGTCAACACCTGGTAATAAAGACAGGTATGGATTGTAATAACCTGTTTGCAAAGATGAGTCAAAAGGCTGTATTTTTTGTAGGGTTGTCTGCAAAAAACAGCCTAAGTTGTTGGTTTCAAATGCCTGAATGGTATCAATCATGCAGCTTGATCTGTTACGGGTTAAAGCAGCTTTCAAATGAACATAAAACATCTACAATGTAACAGCTGCTGTCACTTATAACACATAGTTTAACAATTAGTTCAGTGTTCTTCAGAAATTACAACAATGCATATTTAATAGATAGAAAAACAATGTTTCCCATATTTGGCCAGAGCCAAGGTTTTTCAGTGTGTGTGTGTGTGTGTGTGTGTGTGTGTGTGTGTGTGTGTGTGTGTGTGTGACAGGTGGCTCAATCCATGCGCACCACAGATCACTGGCCTATCAAATGCCTGCCAGGAGAGCTTCTTAGAAAACATGCAAACTCACATATTGAGAGCAGACGAGAATGAATATCCACCCGAGTCCAGACATCTCTCTTTCTTTTGTCCTTCACTCTTTTCTTCACCTCTCTCTCTCTCTCTCTCTCTCTCTCTCTCTCTCTCTCTCTCTCTCTCTCTCTCTCTCTCTCTCTCTCTCACTCTCTCTCTCACTCTCTCTCTCTCTCTCTCACTCTCTCTCTCTCTCTCTCTCTCTCTCTCTCTCTCAAACACATCCTCAAGAGTTGTCACACCTCATATGCCAGCTTAACACCCTCTCTCCACACTGGAACTGGTTAAATTCCTCGATTTAACAAGTTTGTTTTGAACCCTCTCCTCTTCTGTTCTCTTCTTTTTTCTTCAGCCTGGCACTCTTCTCAGCTTTTTTTCTTTTCCTGTCCTTGAGAATCAGACCAAACTCCTTTCTCCTAACCCTCAATTTTATCCTACTGTCTTTTGTCTCTCTTCTGTTTGTACAAAACAAACAGTTGTCTGGTTAAATTGTCATGCTGAGTTACTTACACCATCGAGGAAGGGATGATAAATATATATAAGATAGAATCCGCTCCATGGTGCTCTCAGTCTACATTTCAAGTCTTTACATTTCTTTTATCCTTTGCTCATCTGTTGTATATGATTTGCTTAATTCTGCTGAAGTAAGGCAGAGCAGCACTATCTTTTAAGGTGACAAGAGCAAGTTAAAAAGTCTGCTAGTACTCAACTCCTAACTCTGCATCCTCGTGCTCATAGTTGACATGCTTTGCACACACCAGAGAATTCACAGGACAGCTTAGGTCACATTTTTTCCCCATTTAACCTTCTATTGATATTTTTCGTCACCAAATAAGGAACAACTTTTGCATTTAACCTGGTTCTTTTATTATAAATGGTTGATTGTTAATGTTGTTGACTTTTAAGTTACAGTAACAGGGCTAAATTATGCTTGTTTTGGACCTATTTAGAAGCTTCAATGTAACTCAACACCCTCTGACTCATTCAGAGGGTGAAAGCAGAAACCAAGCGGCAACGTTCAGTGTAGAAAAATGAAGCCAATGCAGAAATCTAAAAAAACTGCACTTCCCTGGGTGTCTACTTGAGGCTGGCTACAAAAGCCATGGAATCCCCATTAGGTCCCATGTTAAAATGCCAATTTTAGATGTCTGACAATGCCTCTGCTTTATGTTGGTTTAACTGTGGCCATCGTGGCTTATTACTACATTTGTTATGGGAGTGTCTTGCTGTTAAGTCTTTGTGGTCAGAAGTGCATGCCGTCATGACAGGAATTTTGCATACTGTTCTTCCCTTCTCCCCCTCTGTTTGCATTTTGGGCTATAAGCCCCAGACTAAAACTAGCCCTGCTGTCACACCCCTGTGGGCCCTTGGGTGCCTTTCGATGAAACATTGTTTCTGCCTGTTGAAAGGAAGTTTTTCCTTGCCACTGTAACTAGCTAAATATTGTGATGTGCAATGCTCATGATGGATTAAGGTGGGGTCAGACTGAGTCTTACCTTGTCTTGAAGTTGGGTCTCTGTTCATAATTTGACAGAGTGGTCTAGACCTCATATGTTTGTAAAAGCATCTTGAGATGACTTTTGTTGTGATTTGGCGCTATACAAATAAAGATTGATTGATTGATTGATTGATTGATTGATTGATTGATTGATTGATTGATTGATTGATTGATTGATTGATTCCGCATGCACAGGGATCCGCAACAACTGAAAATGATGGAGTGTTCATGCTACGCCAGTAGTTGGCGGCATAACTTTGTAATGAAACACCACTTCAGAACACCATGTGCATAGATGCATTCTACAATAGAGCAGTAAGTAAAAGCAAATAAGAAGACAATGGCAAACACAGCCTGATAAACCAATAACTAAGCTCAGTAGTGATAGCAGTACTTGATACCAAACAGAGCATGGTAGTCTGCCTTTGTTGTTACTGAGCATCAGTGGCTCAGTGGTAGAGCTGGTCAACTTTCAGGTGGGATGTTGGGGGTTCAATCCCAGGTCCGGCTGATCACATTAGTCTTAAGCCCTGACACTCTAAACTACCCCTAGTTTCCCCGGGATTACATATAACTGGGCCCTTTATACCCGCCTCTGTGACATGTCACGTAAAATGCTTTGAGTGGTTCCAAGACTAGAGAAGGCGCTTTATCAATACAGTCCTTTAAGCATTTACAATGTATTCACGTATGACTTTTTTTCAACTGGGAACTTAACATGCATGCTGTGTGAATGGGGTTATGAAGTCGTCACTTTCACAGGATCTATGTACACTACAACAAAGGGGGTGGAGTTTTCAAAAGGTTTCACTTTGGAAGTAGAGTTTCAGGTCAAAAGTTTGAATTTCAGGCACCTAAAATTCAACAATAGCTTACCGTTTTCCTATTGAATACTTTTCTGTGTAAAGAAGCTCTGAGACTTCCTCCATGTTTTAAACAGTCAATGCAGAAACCTGCAATTCATGAGGAGCCTGATCTATTGACCTCATATCAAGTAAAGGAATGCCTCAATACATTTTTATCCTGTGATAGGAGTCACATTATTTTCAGTGTGCTTTTCCAAAAGCCTTATCTCAGGGAAATGTTGTTATCGCTCCTCCAAAGTACAGCAAAGTAAACACCATTAAAAGCATACAATATAGAGAGCATAAACAGAATCAGAGAATCAAAATTAGAGGAACATGTTGGAGTGTGGGTTAAACCTTGATAACAAAAGAACAACACCATTATGTGTTATTGACTGAATCAAAGATATCAAAATAGACTTCCATCTGGCACCCAAATAACTCCTCAATTGTACAATTTAGCTCACAATCACCACCAAGACACACATTAGAGGGAGGGAAATTACCTATTAAGCTTTTGTGGGGAGGAAAAGGAGCTTTCTTTAGATCCTATGTGGGATGTTGGGAGCTTTTCCTGTTGCTTCATATTGTGACAGAAACCAGCATTAGAAAAACTAAATTATTCCATGACAAATTCTGCCAGTAGCTTCTGTTTGTCAGTGTTTCCTCATCACTAATAAAGAGGACAGATAATCTGAGCTCTAAAAGGACAAAAGCAGAGGGTTGAGGGTGGCAGGTGGCTCGCCCTGAGACAGGACTGGCTCTGCTGTGAGCTGGTCTGATCCCACCTCGCTCCCCCATCAACACCCACCCAGCTCTGCTTGGCTCTGGCCCTGAAGCCACAGGGCTCAGATTGGAGGTTATTTTCCCCACTGAGCAGGCAGTCACTCCTAACATAACAAGAGACTGGGGCGGACTCAGGGTCAAAACAAGCTGAACGATATGTGGTACAATGGTGGGTGATAAAGTGTAGCTTTTAGGTACACTAACGCAGTACACCCGCCTGAAATCTAAATATGAGTGTTAAATACAGCTGAAATCTTTCTTTCTGTGATCACAAACTTTCCAATATATGGCAGCACTTTTCTTGGAGTGCAGCTTTGCATTAATGCCTGAAAACTACAATACACCGTAGAGATATGTGGAAACAGGCAGAGTAGCTCTCAGGCATAAAAGCTAAATGGCCTCTTGTAGTCATTTGTACTCCTACACCAAGGCGCCAGTGAAAGCATAATGCACATCACCACGCTGGATGTGGAAAGATTAATGTCTTCTGCTCTCTTGCATTACGCACATTTTTGCTCCATTACTTACTTGAAGCCATCAAAAGGAGCTTCACGTTATGGGACTCATGAAGTGAACATTCAGGTCAGCTTCAAAAATGGTTTTACATAATCATAGATTTGAAATGGAATATGAACAATGAAATAAAGAATGACTACTTTTACTACCTGGGCTATAGCTGGTAATCAATGATATGTTAATATTCATGGTTAAGGCAAGGGGATATTAAAGCTTGCAGAACCAGATCCCTCTGGGAGATTATCTGAAGAATCGTTGAATAGATGCCAATGATTATCGAATAGTGTTTTGGCTTGCAATGCCCATCCCTAGTGTTTTTCTTTTGTCAGTGTCTAATTTCTCAAAGCAGTTGCAAAGAAATTAAACACACTGTATATTAGAATATATGAGGGGAAGCAGGGTGTTACAGATATCTGATTACACGTGCAGCTGACAATCCGTTCTAAATGAAACATTTCTACTTGAGTGACTAATCTGCTTTACGATGTGTCACGAAAGTATTTCAGCACTTAGATTTCCTGACTCCTTGGAAGGCATCACAAATGATCCAATTTAACTTCTACTCAACAAAGAAGCATTTAAAAAGAGGTTTACTTCTTCTCTTGAGGATGGACATGACAAAGCTTGCATTTCTTACTTTACAAATCTGCATTATGATGCTGTAATTTGATGACATTGTCCAAAGCTTGTGCAGGTTATCAGTCAAACATCTTCTTCTGCTTTCTCTAACAGTCACATGTAATGCTTACATTGAATATTTGCTGTGAAAAATGAAAAAAGGCTGTTTCTTCAGCATGCTGTCAATTATCTGGTCTGACACGTACCCCCTCACAAACATTTAAAATGAAAATACAGAAACTGTAAGTCTTGTTGCCAATCATCTCTTTTTTGCTTTGGTAGGTCATAAAGAGTCATCACGGTTCATTTCTTTGTTTCATAAGCAGATCAAATTCCTCACTAGGGTTTTTTTAATTGCAATCAAACCAGAATAAAAAGGTATCTTATTGGGTTCATACTGCTGAAGTAAGTCAAGTAAGGAGTGGGGTTTCTTTGTAACTTAGCATTTACAGTGAAACTGAGACTTAGACTTAGGGAGACAGAATATCCCAAGAGATTATGGTGTTTATTTGGCATACATAACTGGAGGGCTGTATCTTGCTTTGCTATTGGTCTGACCATATTATCTTGTTGCAAGCTAGAAGTCATTTCCCGAACCACTTGCCACACCACACCCATCTTACTTTAAAGTTAGCCAGCCTCTGATGGAGTAGATACCGTAAGAGGGAAATAAAAGTATGGTAGTAGTGCCTTGGGTTTTTACTGCGGGGCTTAATATCTACAGATCTCTTTAGCAACTTTGAATATACAACAACCATCTACCAGGCATGGCATTATTTGTATTTAGTCATTTCATATATTCATAAAGCCAGTTGAAGTTGTGCTAGAGTGTGTGTGTGTGTGTGTGTGTGTGTGTGTGTGTGTGTGTGTGTGTGTGTGCGTGTGCGTGTGTGTGTGTGTGTGTGTGCATGCGTACGTGCGTGCGTGGATTTGCCAGGACCAGTTTTATTTCTACACCTTGTTTGGTAGAGCGTGCACCCCATGTATGGAGGCTATAGTCCTAGTTGCATTGGTCGTAGTATCAATTCCTGATCCCAACATGATTTGGTGCAGATCCCCCAACTGTCATTTCCTGTCTGTCTTTCAATCTGTCCTATCCATCAATCACTACAAACCCCCTTCAAAAAGACAAAAGCAAAATATAGAAGATCTCATACTCCAACGTCATTTGTATTTCACATACTGTTTGATAATATATTGCAAACAATATTCACCAGAAGCTGTAGAGGCGTTTTTGACAAGTGCTTTGACTAATGAAAGGCATTTTGGGTAAAATAGTTTCCTGTTTATTCCATAAAGAAGTACAGTAGTGACATTTCCCCCTTTTTACTTGTTTCCTACCCTGACAGAATGACAGATCCCATTGTTCCTCGTGGGTGGAATAAAACTCCTGAAAGTGATTTATGAAAATAAACCACTGACACCAGGGGCGATGGATGGGTTTGTGCTGTTAACTCTGCCTCCAGCCTCTCAGCATTGAAATTGAAAGCCGGCAGGTTGAGCTGTGAACAGTTTTCACTGTCTGGTCATCACCTGCTGGATTTGTTGTTTGCCTTTTTGTTCAAAGTGAAACTCAGCATGGTTTACTCTTGTCTTTTTGTTTGACATCTCATTACTGAGTGGTTTGCCCCCAGAGAGCTGCCACTGTCTAGACTTCAGATAGTTGATGGATGAGGCCAGGCATTGCTAATTTGAACCTGTAGCTTTGACAGTATTGTCTCATCGTCCAAAGTCAACAACATGTTGAGTCTTGGCTCCCAACCAGAGAAAGGTGAAAGCCTCCAGGTCAGACAAAAAAGACAGAGGGATCTCTACAAGCTCATTGTACATCTACTACACAAAATTGACCTATAATTCAGACTCCAGTCATTTTTCGTGTGGCTTCTGTATGAGCATTACGGATCCAGAACAGCAGAGGCCTATCCACAAGGGATTTTTGATATGACATGGATTCAGATTTCATCTTTTTTTAAATGAAAAGAGACCTTCTCTTCATTGGCCATGCACTGATATTGCACTGAAATGATCATGTTAAGTTCCACAAAAGGCTGCTCTCCTATACCTTTACTTTAATACCCTTCCTAAGAAAACATCCCTTAGAGATGTTCCAAAGCAGCTACTTTTCAAGTCCATGAAACAGAAATTGAAATCTTGACCAGTGGACTAGTCCAAAGGTAAGAAAACACTCAGAAAACAGTCGAAATTGGGATACATTTATCTAACATCTGGTTAATGTCAGTGTGGCTGACATTAGCAGAGCTAGCACCACCAGCTGTAGATCCTCCTTGCAGGTTAACACATGCCTGTGATGGTCACTGCACCGCACAATGAGATGCTACCTGCCATCTGCGCTTGTTTACATCCAGGTGGTAGAGCTGTTAACCAGTGCTAGAGCAACAGCTAATGGCGGGTGACTGGGTGACTGGGCGACAGCTTGGACACAACATATAACCAACATTTCAGGTTTAGGATTAATAAATATAAATAGTTTATTTTACCATTAAATAATTCTGTTGACGACAAGCTAAGGTGACCTCGTTAAATTGTTTGGTCGACCAAACACATCTCTACTGACTAGTCCTAAAGAAGCAAACTGAGCGCGATTACAAACAAAGCCTAACACAGATGCTCGGGAATATCTCTTTTGTTAGTTATTTGTTAGACATAGCTGATGAGTACATTTTGACATCTTAATTTAGCTGCAAGTCGCAAGTCAGCCTTATTACTCATTAAATCAGAACATACAGTTTTGCTGTTGGCACTGTGTGCCTACATTTACAAAAATATGAAGATATTTGTCTAGCTGAATATTACGCTTATTGCACACTAACGGGCATGAGGACATTTAATTGATAATTGTTCTGTGTTCTACATTACACAACTTGTTTTTCTTTTATCAGATAAAATACACAATACTGCTACTGTATAACCATCCTAGGCTTTCATCAGCTGATGGAATCTCTTGTCTCATAATCAGCAGAATCCTGAAGCCTTACACCTGCTTGGTCACACATTAACACAACCACACCAGTTGTCATTAGCATAGCATTCTAAGCTTTCTTCTTTCTGATTGTAATTCATTCAAAAAAAGATTTCTCTGCTTAACTGTTTACAAAGGACATCCTCTAACGTGGTCTATGGTTTACATGTGCCAAAGCATATAATTGGAACAGCGGTGTGACATGCGCAAAGTAATGACTCCATCATGTTTGTCTTCTTCAAGGACTTCCTTTCAGCACCAAGCCATTCATCCATTCAATCGTAGGTCTTTTGGCTCGTGTTGATCAGCTCCCTGACGATTGATCTATCCTCTGTTGAGTGCGAGCCTGTCAGGTGTTGTGTTGCTCTTCACCAAGCAACAGCTTACAACACTGTATGCTCCCAACAACATAGATCCCCATATATCTGCCTCAAGATTGAGCGCATACTCAAAGAAATGCAGTAAGAAGGTGATCAGTATAAATTGCTCACATGGTACAATGGTTTTGATTGGTTTATGAAAAGGTTTAATCTATCCTGTTTATTCTGCTTGAGGCGATAACAAGGGGAATGTTTGTTCTGTTTGTGATCAGAGTTCGGAGCTGTGTTTCTAATACAGGAACTTTTGATTGGGACCAGGGATTTAAGAAGGTTTACTTAATGGGTTTCCACTTCAGGGACTATAGTCTTTTAAAGCTAGATTTTGGGGCTTTTCACCTTTATTTGATAGGACAGCTGAAGATAGAAAGGAACAGGGGGGGTACAGAGTGGGGGGAGACATGCAGCAAATGGTCACGGCCGGGAGTCAAACCAGCAACCTCTGGGATGAGGATTATAGCCTCTGTATATGGGGCGCGCTTAGACTGCTAGGCCACGGGCGCCCCAGGCACCGTGGGGGACCATAGTCTAAATAGAGCCCCAAGAACTTATCTTAATTTCAAAAAGGTTGCTCAGAAAGGGGAGATGTATGTCTGAAAGTACAGGGACTTTAAGATGGGACTTGTATCACTACATATCACCGTTTTGAACCACTATTCCCAGCCAAATCTTTCTCAGCTAGCTGAAGTATAAGCCTGAACCCAATGAGACGTCACCTTGGTGGGAGCAGTGACAACATTGGGCTGAGGGAACCTTGAAAAGTAGTTCTTGGCCCTGGATACTTTGTGTGGTAATGCAGCTTTAGACCACTAAGAGAAAGTCAGGAGAATCAGGAATACCAGGACAGAGTGGAGATATTTTTTTAATTGAAGATGAAACATCTCTTTTGAATGAAAATATATAGAGGTAGTTCAGCAGAGAAGGCCATTTGCCTAAGCACTCCACACACACACACACACACTCATTATTTCTCCTTAACCTTTGATCCAATTAGCCTACAGACTTCCCTCCTTCCTTGTCTAGTCAATGCTTTTCACTTTCTTTCTAGGTCATTTAAAAACCTTTTATCCAGTCATCGCAGCTCCAGTTTACTCTGAGGCCATTTAACCAATCATAACTTGTCCATCAATCAGTGCAGTTCATAGAATGCTTTTAACCACTCTAAAGCGAGTCTATTGTGAATCGGAATTCAGTGCAACGTAGTGAACAGCTTTAAAAAGGGAAGTCAGTCAAGCTGCTTTATATGTGATTTGGCATACATTCGCTGTACCACAATATATATCACTTAATACTGAAAATATGCCCTTTTCATATTCTATTGAACCACATTTCACATATTTTAAAGACATCAACTCCTCCCTTCTTCCTTCAACTGCCTGTTAATGTTAAAAGCCATGTTCCTCATTTCACCTCTAAGATTAAGTGATGCAAACGCTTCACCAATTGCTATATCAAAGGACATAATGGACTATAAGGATATTGGTTTGTCCTGGTTGCAGGTGGATCTTTAACGCCTGCAGGAGAACTGTGGCACAAACATCTGCACTACCTCCAGTCGACCAGTGCAACAGTAAACTGCTAAATCACAACAACGTGTCTGCACGCAGGCTCATAAGTGATGAAGGTGATGAAGCCTTCCCACCAACAGGAGGGGCAGATTTGATGAACATCTGCTCCTGACATAAACACACACACGGCGACACAAACACAACCATTCACACACAAACACGCACAGAAAAACACACACTGGTATCTCAGCATGTAAGGCGAGGGGAGGAAGTGGGTGGAAGGAGAACGGCTCAGGCACACGCTGTTTTGTGACATTTACATGTATTAGAGTCTACCTGTACGGATTCACACACAAACATAGAGAGAGAGAGAGAGAGAGAGAGAAAGAGAGAGAGAGAGATTGCCTGATGGCAGAAAGAAGCTTCTTGCTTCAGTGTTGTGTATTCCTGAAAAAACTGAATAATTCAAGAACCTAGAAGAAGTCCCTTGAAAGAATCCTCCTCCTCATGCACACACACTTTTACACACACATACAAACACAATGCATCTATTTTTCTCTCTTGTGCATTTGAAAATATGTCTGCTAAGAACGTGCTTGGATTGAATTTGACATCACTTAATCTGGTGAAATCCCATGTGAAGTCTGGAGAGCGTAGTGGACGTAAAGTCAAAACTAGGGCTCGAGCCATTAAGGAATTGGTAATAATAGCCAGTTTCCATTTTTTTTAAAGCAATTTTACCTGAAACAACAGCCAACAAAAGAGGATTGTAGATCTCAAATCTGTGAGTTTTCATGTACTTCAGGTACATACAACAGGGTTTGGGTTGGGTCTGGTCGTACTGGGTTGGATAAGCAGATTAAAAAATGGATTATTATTCAGTAAAATAAAGCGTTTCAGACTATTGAAGCATAAACTGGATTGGAAAAATAACTTCTTTCCTCTTTTCACCCCTTCTTCTACTCTTCCTCTCTCACCCAACTCTTCCATCTTTCCATCTTTCCATCTCTCCTTCCTGTTGTTCCCATCCCCCCGCTCCTCTCCTCTCTGAGATGAGGGCTGTCAGCAGGGCCATATATCTGATACAGTGCACCATGGACTCTCTCACACTTACACACAGACGTGTATCCGCTCTGCGTTGCAGTGTTCACTAATGGGGAAGCGGGTATGAGGGGAATGGAAGACTGAGTCTGCTGGGCTTGGTCAGATCCATCAGACAGGTTATATAAGACAGTGACAAGGATTTTCCTTTCGTCATAAATGTATAAGCTTATGATATTAAGATAGTGTTATGTCAACACCAGCTTTATGAATATGGCTAGATTCCTTTCCAGGATCAGCCAGCCGGAGCTTTGGAATTCAAAACCCTCATGCACAACTGAAAGAGAAACTGAGATAGTACAAGTGATGTGGAATAGAGAGTGAAATTACTTTTCATATGTTATTTATCTTGATAACTTTTTAACATTTACTGATTTTTTAGTTTATTGTATGGTACTGTAATTTCTGTGTAGCCAGCAGTAAGTGTTTAAACGACTTCCAGCCAAGACTTACTTTCCCATAAGCTGCATTGTTCGCTGTCAGTAAGCAACTTGAGGAGCAACTGCAACCCCCCCAACCCAACCCACACACACATGTCTGCATGTCTGCATAAGGTAAACACTGAGCTTCCTTGGTTCTTAACATATCCTTGAGTAGTGCCTGTTCATCTGTTTCTGGTAGGTCTCAGTAAAACAGGAGATAGTAAATTATACAGAGGCTTCACTCTGGCTTTTTTCAGCAGTATGAACTTTAAAAAAAACAGTTTTTCTTGTAATTGACTTTCAATTAACTGCTCTTAAGCTTTGTCATGTCTATCACCATGTAAAGGAGAACACTTTTAAAATACTTGTTTTTTAATTGGAGGTAGGATCGGTAGTTTCTGATGCACTCCAGGTAGTCGGGGAATCTAAGGACTGATTTGCCTTATCGATATAGCACCAGGGAGGTCATTTGCTCAAGATACATTTTTGATCTAGGTTGGATTGTTAGCAGATTTTGGATGCAGATTTTGGATGCAGATATATTTTTATAGAGATAAATAGAAGAATGAATAAATAAACTGTTGTGAGATGACCTCCAATGGGAGCCGAGATGTCATGATAACTGATTGCGTTACGCCTGCTTTGCTCCTTATATGGACTGCTTTTCTCGCCCAAGCCTGCTGATCCGTGATTGGTCGATGCTGCTCAGACTGCAAAAACTCAAGAGATTTAACATATCTGAGAGCCCGTAATGACTTTATGTTCAGCAATGAGGAGTTTAAAACTTTTTTTTTTAATGTATGAAAACTCAGACTACAGACTTCTTGATCCTTTTAAAAAGAACAATGCATCAATTTAAGCATTAAAAAAGCATATTTAGAAGAGAAGGTGTTAGCTAAGCACAGCAATGTGTATATTCCTTAGTGGTTAGAATGTTTTCCAGTGCTGTAATGAATTTAAGGTTTTAGGGTTTCCTCCTGACATTCTCCCAGATCGCCAAGACGCATCTACACAATACAAATGCAGTCAGAGCTTATGTCAGTTTAAAAGTGTAACTGTCTGAACTGTTCCTTGAAATGGATGAATTCATGTGGCTCTGCTGTGTTCAGGCTCAGTAAACACACTGTACTCCTAACTGAGACAGAGACATTCACAGAGAGAGACATGCCATCTCGGCTGCTTCACCTGTGACTCTTCCTCACTCTGTCTCCTCGGTTTCTCATTTCTCACACACACCATGCAGTCACACTCTATTTTCCTCTCCCTTTCTCCTCTCACAAACACACACAAACTCCAGGCAGAGCGCTGGTTCTTCCTGGCAGTGTGCCTCTTTCTAGGAGTGTTTGGTGCCACATCCCTGAAGGGACACACCATCAGCTTCACTGACACAAGCTGCCTCATGAAGGCTTGCATACTGACTGGAGGGATGAATGACGCTCAGTGGGGGAGACCAAAGAGTTCTTAAAGATATAAACAGTGACGACACTCTGCGGTCTTTGACGAGAAACATACGGACAAAGTTCTCATCTTCAATAAATACCAAAGATAAACCAACTGGTCTGCTCTACACGAGTTGAAAATATAACCATCTGTGATAGATGAGTAGCTTTAACTCAGGTTTGAACTATTTAAACAATGTTTTGAAAAAACTTTGTGTACAATTTGATTTAGGTTTTAAAATGAGCTCATTCCAATGCTGGTGGTTACTGTTCATGATGTACTTTAAAATTCAGGCAGCAAAAATTACATTAAGGATAAAAAAAGCCTGAATCACAATAGAAGCTATCTGGCTGTTGCAAAAACTAAATGTGCATGTGAATGCACCGCTATATGATATCCAGTAAAGCAGCGGTTAGGTAAGAACATTATCCCATATAAGTTTGAGTGTTACTTTGTCACTGATATACTGATACTGTTGACCTCAGATATGATCGATGGTTCCAATTGAAGAAGTAAATGAACTTAATCTGCAGAATCTGTTGCAAGGGAAGACTTTAAACCTGTGACAGCTTGAGAGGACCCATTTATAAATCTAATTATTCACTAAAATGTCACACTGTTTTGAAGTACATGGTGGCATTTAAAAAGGATTTAGAGTAATGATTGTGCTGATATTTTCTTATTAAGTTTTGTTTACATCTATCATTTAGAAAATCAAAGAGTAAAACCAGATAGTCTAGAAGAGAGACAACTTTAATCTGTAAGACTGGGTACTTGTTTACTTTAAGCTTATTTACATTCTTCACTGATTTAACGGTTTGCCTGAATGGGTACGTGGGTTTGTACATGTGCAGGTATATGTTTTGAAATGTTTTCATGTAGGTGAGGGTATATACATGTATATAGATGTATACGACACCGACCCTATTTGTTTATCCCGGCACACTACTTTCATTCATAATGAGATTACCAAAGTTTGAATTTTCTTTTACTATATATTTATTTCTCCCACCACTATTATCACCTAATTTTATAAGAATGTTTAGACAACTGTCTTATACCTTTTTTATGTATCTCTTTACGTTCAGTGAAATGCTTTGTTACTTTGACTAGCCGCAAAACATGTTACAATTTTGTTCTGCATAAAAAATTAAATAACAAAATAGACAACTTTAATTCAACTAGGTAAAGTTGGTTAGCTGCTCTAATTATTTCATTTAGCCTTTAAAGGAGTCAATACAGCTGGGAAAGTATGTGTTATGTTATTTATTTAAATATACTCCTTTATGGGAGGTAAATACTGTCTATGGAGAATTAGCAGTGTAATTTTGACATATACAAGAAAAACATATTGAAAAGCGCAACTGATAAGTTTGAGATAACATGGAAACCTGTTATAGAGTACATTAGAGACAAGCTTGATACCCCACTAAGCTGAAAGTAAATCTAGAGAAGTCATACCCATCATAAAACTCTTAATCTGCTGCCACTGTTAGAGCCTATCACCTAAAGTGAAGTTTTGATTGAATAACTTAATTATTGTTGGGTTGTCTTTCTGTTTATTTTTTCAGAAATAGTGTTGTAATTTGTTTATTTTTATCTGTAAATTAGTAATGTTTGACTGTCCTGTATGTTTTCTAATAAGGAAATGATCAATAAAAAATATATTTATAAAAATAAGAAAAGCGCAAGCTCAACTCCTGAGCACCACCAACAAACAAGAAACCTGCAAACTAAGTGACCCAGGCAACTCTCCCTTCAGTGCGTCCTCTGTGGACTCCCAGCTGTACCTGGTTAGTGGTGTCCGGCGGCAGGTTCTTGATGAGGATTTTCCTCCTGTTGCTCAGCTCCTGCCGAGTTTTTGCCAGCCTCTTCTCGATCTCCTCCGGCTCCAGGTCCGGCAGGTCCCGGAGACTAATCCCCGAGTCGGAGGACTGCGCTCCCGCTGCCGCAGCTGCTGCCGCCGCCGCTTCCTCATCCTCCGGCTGCTGCCGACTCTCGGGACTGTCCATCCCCGGAGAAAGTGCGCTTTCCCCGGCTAGAGAAGAGTGAACGCTCGGCGGCTGGATGGATGGGGCTGCCGCCATCTTGGGTAGCTGAGTGATAAGTGTGAGGGAAGTGAGTGAGAGAGACAGAACACAGAGAGAGAGAGAGGAGAGAGAGAGAGGGAGTTAGAGAGAGAGAGAGAGAGAGAGAGAGAGAGAGAGAGAGAGAGAGAGAGAGAGAGAGAGAGAGAGAGGGAGTTAGAGAGAGAGAGAGAGAGAGAGAGAGAGAGAGAGAGAGAGAGAGAGAGAGGGAGTGTGAGAGAGAGAGAGGAGAGAGAGAGAGACAGAGAGCAGGTGGGAGGTGTGTCAGCTGGAGAACGAAAGAGCGTGAGGTACAAAAACAAAAAAATAAAACAGATAAACAGACGTCATTTGAGCCAAGTCAATTAAAAAAAATGTGAAATGTATTTTTAACTTTTGGATATATTTACGCACATGCGTTTGCAAATGTATCACATGTATCATCATGTTCTGTTTCTAGGTTCCTCTGTATGTCCTCTCTGTTTTTTTGTTTTGTTGTTATTTATTGTCATGCCACCTGTGTTGCCTTTTCGGCCCTGTCGTTATTGTAAATGAAAATTGGTTCTCAATTGACTTACTTGGTAAAATAAAGGTTGAAAAAATAAATAATCCTCACGAGCCAGCATCTTTGAATGTGTTCGGATCAATAAGTCGTCCTTATAAGCGCACAAACCCTGTGCGCTTATAAGTTACTGATACTAAGGTTGTAGAAACAGAGTTTTGTAGTTGCCTAAATAAATGAAACTACTTGTTGAAATGTTTGCCTCTCTCATGGTTTCAAGCACGCCAAGTTGAACCTTGGCAATATGGCGACCCCACCTGTCTGCTCAATGTATGGAAGTCGGTTGAGGTCCGTTCGGATCCCCATCAGACCATCAGGTGTTGTTTTTTACGGAAGATGATTCGGGCCACCAGAGAAATACTTTTTTTTTAGGTCAATTAGGTTTAATTATTATTATTCTGAGAAAAAAGTCTGAATTCTGATATTAAAGTCAGAATTCTGACTCAGTCTTAGTGGAGGTTGTATTTTTTGTTGTTGCACCACATCCTACTTAAATCTCCAGATTGGAGGCAAAAACAAGAGGGAGTGAATCAGCCACATGTTGAGTCTGGCAAGTGTTGAATGATCTGAAGTACGTTCTTCATAACACTGAACTGGTAGGCCTAAATATATTCACAGTGTTAAGCATTTGTTCACAACGAGAAATTCAGTTCTTGTTTTGTTCTGAAGCCCAATTAACACATCCTTTCTTTTGTTTCTACAGACAGAGAGAGAGGGAGGCATTCATTGGAGAATATCACCAAACCCGCACAGCTTTCCTGTTCCCAATGTGCATAATGTGACCATGAATGGCTGTGTGCCGTCCCTGCTTTCTACCCAAGTCATCCAGTGAATGCCAAACTAGCAGCCAACCAACCGAGTCTGCCTGCCTGCCTGCCAACCGAGTCTGCCTGCCTGCCTGCCTGCCTGCCTGCCTGCCTGCCTGCCTGCCTGCCCACCGTGGGTGGAAAGCTGCTCCTGGCACACACAAAGGGAACAGAGCTCCCCGCAGAGTCCTCACAATGCTTATGTAGCTTCCGCAGGCTGCATGAGTCGCTGTCAGACACACACACTTGTATACTCACACCCTCAAGATGCACTCACACTAATGTAGGCCCACAAACATGTCGGCAAGAACACATCAACCCACTAAAGAAATATTTAGAGCGTGATTATGCCGAGGCCTGTAAGAGGAGAGGGTGAAATGAAGCTCCATCATCCATCCTCCGTGTTCTCTCTTTCGCCATCTGTGTGAAGCGTTTCTTGGCAGATCGGATTCCAGACAATCACAGTTGTCAGTGGGTGAAATGATCCCACATTGCCAAGTGGTTTCACCCGTGTAACTGAAACTTGCCGACTGTGTATGGCCTGTTTGTATGAATCCTTTAGTCTAGCTTACGCTCAAGTCCACTTTACGGTGAAAAGGCCAAAGAAAAATACGCTTCACATCGTTGCAAACAGATGGAATAGAGTGCAGTGATTGTTTCCTGCATTAGTTGTTTTCCACTCAGTTAAATGCTGAAAATCCATGTCACATGCATGTCCTCATGCGAATCAAAACAGTGCTCCTTTATTATGGTAATAACCTGTATGAAGGGCAAAGTTTACCCCAGAGAGGCAAAAAATCAAGCTTATATTTTCATCTTTGAAGGAAAATAAGATTCAAGGGTGCAGCAAGGCTAATAGCTGCAACTACTTGTTTACTTACTTTATTAAAGACAATAGCGCTTGATTGATTAACTAATTAATCAGTTGATCATTTCACAAGTTTTTCAAGCAAAAGTGCAGAATATTTCTGATCAAGACCACACTAATGTGAGATTGTTCAAATGGAAAAGCAAGTATGAATCTTTTGGTTTTCAAAACTATAGGTCATGCATAATAAGTTGTTTCAGGATGTCCCCTTAGGCACAGAATAATTACAATGAGCACTGTATTTTTACATTTATTTATGCCTTTATTCTGAGGAAAGGACAGTGGATGGAGTAGGAAACAGGGAGAGAAGTAAAGGCCCACAGGTTTGAATGGAACCCTAGCCTTGAGGACTACAGCCTCTGCACAATTTACAATGGGCACTTTAACATCTTAATAGAGGAAGATATTTTTATCTAGAAGAAAAAGTATATGTATGTCATGGCCCTATTGAAGATTTCAGCGGTTAATTCAATCTAGGAGACCCTTGGTTATCGTCAAATGATGATGCAGCCACTAGAAGTGACGTTATACAGTATGTCTCAGGCCTCCTGTGCAGCCAGCAGTCACAAAGCCAGAGTACAAAGCTTTGTTTTCCATGTAGTCATTATTTACTGTCAGACTGGCAACTACACATGCAAGGTTGAGGTTAAATGGAATATTTAAAGGGGCACGGTTGGCCTAGCAGTTTAAGCACACGCCATATATACAAAGGCTCTAGTCCTAAGCACAAACACAAGTGTTTGAAATTCATGTCTAAGATATGCTGAACTCGTTTCGTAGTATACCCCTCTGATTCTGCTCTTTTGTTATTGACACTGACTTTTTTTTTTACACAATCAAAACCTGATGAAACACCAGTGGACTCTACAACTTAGACTACAAATGAAGTCTGCATCACAGACTCCAGATTCTATGTGATAAACACTTCTGTGCACACAGCAATTCACATGCTACTAATCCAAACAATGTCCTCCTGAAAATTATAAGGTGAGGTATGTTAATGACTACCATTTATCCCACATGGAGGACCTGTTTTCCGTCCAGCTGCATTCAGCCGAAGCAAATACAGTTTTTACACTTGATAAACATTAAAGACAAGTCAGGTCTGAATGTAACTGTAGCTCAAACAATGGTCTGACAGATTGGGGGACATGAATCATTGAGCAGCGGTTCTCTGAAAAGACAGCAAGGACTTGCCTGTCACTCTCACAGGCTGATATTGTCGACGCATGAATCACTCCACTAAGTGCTAAACAACGTTTCCATGAGAGAACAATTAATTTGTTCTCCGAGTTCCCCTGGCACAAATGCATGCCAGCACACACTCACACACAAATACACACAAATACACACAAATACACACATGCATTAACTCATGTCAGCCTTCCAGCAGTCACACAACTCTGTATCTTTCTCAGCCATGTTGCCAATGTGCAAGTCAACCCTCATCATACCGGGCTGTGCTTGACAAACCAAGGCAAAAGAGAGATGTTGGTCCCTCTGCATGTGGAAAACAAGAGCCCTGCTGGTGCTTCAGCATGTAAGCCAGTGATTCACAGCCGTTTTGGAGTGGGTAGGAGTAGAGAGAGAGAGAAGAGAGGAAGAAAAACACTCACCGCTGTTTGCTGGGACTGAGAGTGTGAGGGCGTGGGTGGGCAGAGTGGCTGAACAGGCAAAGAAGGCACCTGGGATGAGCTCAGTAGGCGTGAGGACGGGAGAGGAGAGGGAAAAGAGAAGGAGGAGGGGGGATGAGCCCTAAATGGCAAACTGGTTCACCGCTCGTGGGAGTTGATGGTGAGTGAATACACATGTATGTGTGTGTGTACCTCGTGTGATTGTGCAATTTGATGAAGGATTTTTTTTTTATTTTGAAATCCTGTGTGTTGTGCTGGAAGAGATGTGAAAATGAACTCAAGGTTCTCTACACATTAAATTGATGCACTTTTTTGAATGGCTTGATTTGAATAAAGCAAAGTGGCCATACATTTAATTATAAATTCACTTATGTCGGGTTGATGTTTCAGTACATGAGTTGAAGTCTATCTTTGGCACATTTTGGCTTTATCCAACAGGACAGGGGAAGACGGGCATGTAATGTGGGGATTAAAGAGTGGGGGATAATAATAATAATAATAATAATAATAATAATAATAATAATAATAATAATAATAATAATAATAATAATAATAATAATAATACAAATTACAATAACAATAATAATAATAATAATATGTATTTATATAGAACTTTTCAAACAGGGCTGGTAGTCAAAACAAAGTGCTTTACAAATAAAAAAGAATGTAAAAGACAATAAAAGAGAAATGTGAGGAAGGCAAATAAAAGGGAATAAAAACAACAAATGAAAAAAGATTAAAATAAATAAAAATGTAGAAATATAAAAAAATATACAAGTATAAGTACACAAATATAACATCTAATTATAAAATGATAAAAGATGCAGCAAAGTGTTGTGGCTGGGAGTCTAATTAGTAACCACTGCAATGTGGGCTTTTGACTCTGTAAATGGGTCGTGGGCTTTAACTTATGATGAACCAGCACACCTTATGTTGCATTTCATAACATCTTTATCTTTATTCAGCTTGTATGTTGTTCCTGTAAATATCCAGCATATGCAACTGAGGTCACTTAGCTAAGTGTTCTCTCCCCACTCATATTTCAAAATATTAATCAATACATTTTCTTTTAGGCTTCATATATTCTGTGGTCAAAAGTATTTTATTTATTTAGTGTTTATTGTTTTAAAAATACAAAGCCTAGTTTTTATTTTTGCTGTGATTTTATGATTTTTTAAAAATTATTTATTTTATTTATCAGGTTAAAATGTTTCAATAAAGTAGTACTTTGGTGCTGAACCACACGCTGAGGAAAAGAGCATTTCAATCTAGCTTTTGATCGCTAGATATCGCTAAATATTTTAATTTCTACACGCTGTACCTTTAAGAAAGCTTATTTTTTACAGTATGGTTTTTAAGAAAATGTTTTTTAATGATAAATATGGCTTCAGCAAATTGCCCAATTCATTAATAATGCAGTCTCTTCCGTTGCAGTCTTAAAAGCTCTTGTAGTAGGTTTCAAAAAGGTTTTAAAGCCCTCGTCAAGGACGTTATTAAAAAGCTGCCAATTTGATAAGTCTACCCTACAAACTGTGTTCATGAGTCTGTACTGACAAATGCCCACAGATGCATCCAGTGGCGTGGCTTCTTTTGTCTTGAAGCACAAGAGAGATTAAGGGGCATGTGACCTACTAAATAAAGCTGACCTAAACCCACGGGTATAATGTTCACCAGAGTTTCCTGTCCACTCATGTCCTAATTACAGTGATCACAAGGATACTTTTTCAGCAAAGGAAGCTTCCTTATGTGACAATCCAGTGGGTCAGTGATAAGATGGATGTTTGTTTTAACTTGTGTGCTCCCTGTTTATACCTCAGTTTGACTCAAGCTGTAATGTTTATTGTCTTCATCTCTCTAAAAGCCAAGAGAAGATTATTTTATGTGGTTGTTCAGTCAGATTTTATCTTATTGAGCTGAACATTTTGAACAAGTACCTCTTTTTAGGTGTTGTCTGATGTTTTCTTGTAGTAAAAACTAAAACGATGGCATATCATTCACTTTCAAAATGATTCAAACCGTATTAAATTGCTTACATGCGGACTTAAGATGATTGCATGGCTGAGATGCATTTGGGAAACTGGGACTCTGGACTGCACAAAATCTGCTGCTAGTGCATGTCTGCTGTACCAGTTGGCAGAGCGAGGACTGGCTGAAATGACCCGAGGGTGCTTGGACACTGAGCTGAGTGCTCTAATTCACAGCGACTCCTTGGCAGGGAGAAGCAGACAGCTCGGGAGAAAGAGGGAAAAGTGTAGGAGAAGCAGTGACAGAGAAAGAGAGACAAAGATAGGACCATGTTGTCAATGAATACTGACAGACCGATCAGGTTTATTGGACATGGTGACAGGTAGACAGGTAGACAGGTTTCCCCCTTTATCTCTCTACAGTTATGAACCTATTCCATATCCAACTGGAGGAGAGACAGTTCACCATGCTGCACTTTAGAGCTTCTCTTTAAATAGACAGAGATAGATTACCTTGTCAAAACCACCCGTGTTCCCCTATTCAAGAGGTTTCCATATCAACCATGTTGTGTCTAATGTTAACAAGAGTCAACATTATACCAAATGTCAGTGCACAAACCTGCAGCACAGTGTGTTCTGGTATCAGTGCTGAACTGGACAATACACAAACCATTCATCAGGATTAGATGAAAGCTTATTTTTTATGAGGATGATACTTCTATGATATTCTGTATCTGTTGCACATTGCTTCAAATACAAACATAACAAAGCTGAAGTCCACAGAGATCTAAATCCCATGGAAAGAGTTTCCATTGGACCCCACCACCATCGCAGAGGCAGGCTCTGAACCTTTCTGGCATTGGAACAGGTTTTAGTCAGTTAACAGGCTCTGTAGTTCTTGTATTATAAAATAATTTATGGTTTGTGAATGGATAAAAAAGACTCCATGGTGGTCAATGGTAAGCCCTTCCAGGAAGAAAGTTTCAGGTTCAATTCCCTGTGACACTGCACCAAGAATGACTTGGAGGCTTTAAATGTAACTCATGCTGTTTTTCTGGAGGTATTTGTTGTGTAGCTGTTGTATGCGTCTGCTATTTGTGTTTATGTCTATTGTAACTTTGTAACTATGCTGCTGCCTATCTTGGCCAGGACTCTCTTGGAAAAGAGATTTTTAATCTCAATGAGCATTTCCTGGTTAAATAAAGGTTATAAATAAATAAATAAATAAATAAATAAATAAATAAATAAATAAATAAATAAATATGAATAAAAAAAGAACATTGGGCCCAAATGCAAAACTCAACAGTTCCAAAGTTCAAATCCGTTTATTCAGGCCACAAGAGGTCAAAAGCAGCACAGGCAAAGGTATCCAAATCACAAAACAAAAGTGAAGTCAAACTTACAAAACTGGTCAAAAGTGTTGGGCAAACGCAGTGAAAACCAAGGCTGGACCACTGACACAAGGTATGACAAGGTACGAGACAAACTGGCACAGAAGACTGAACTTAAATAGACACAAGGAACAGGGATATTAACAAGACACAGGTGTAACACATTAAGGTAATCAAACGAGCAGGAAGTGAAAAGTCCTGGAATGAGACACAAGGGTGAGTACCAAAATAAAAACAGGAAACACAAGACAAGAAACAGGAGGGAATGAAATAACACAACTTAACTAATCTGGAGCAGTGACATCCCCCAGCCAGTTAGGAGCATTTCTGTGTGGCGTTAACATGTTTTCTCTCCCTCCCTCCTCTCTCTCTCTCTCTCTCTCCCTCCTTCACTCTCTCTCTCTCCCTCTCTCTCTCCCTCCCTCCCTCCTTCTCTCTCTCTCTCTCTCTCTCTCTCTCTCTCTCTCTCTCTCTCTCTCTTTCTCTCTCCCTCCCTCCCTCTCTCTCTTGCTCCCTGCCTCGGCCCTTTTCACCAGCGAAGATCCAAACCCTTCTCACATTGAAGCAGCCATCCTAACCACTACACCACAGTGCAGCTGGTCATTGCTACATTTCAGGTATATGTCCTTCCCTTCCCATTATGGTGATTCAAAAACATTGTTTAGACTGCAGTGATAGGAAGCCAAATGTCCTGGCTCTACATGAGTGCACCCCCCACCAGGGTTTGATCCCAGAATCTGCTCATTAGGAGGCATCAGTGCTCACCACCACCAAGGCTGCCTGTCGGCAGGGTTCCCTTTTTCAGGTTTGTCTACCATCCGGTATGTTATGGTAATTCAAAGCCATTGTCCAGACTGAAGTGGGAAGAAGCCAGGACACTCCGGCTACCGATGAGTGGGCCCAGGCAGGATTTGAACCAGGACCCTGCTTTCTGAGAGGAGTCAGTGCTAGCCACCACACTGAGGTTCTGTTTGTCTGGGTGTATTCACTTCAACATTTTGGTTATTTAAAAGTTTGGCTACACTCCAGTGTGAAGAAGCTGGAGCACTGGCTTCATACAAGATATCCCCAGCTGGGGTCCTAATCCAGATCCAGCTGTCTGTGAGGCAGCAGTGCTAACAAACGCACAGAGATTAGCCTTTCTGGAGCTTGTTTGGCTTCATCCAGTTAACCAAGTAATTTTAAAGCCTGGTCAATAATCCAGTCCGAGCATTCCAGAGCATTTTGCCTCAACACAGTAATGGTTAGATGGGAAGCTCACCTGAACCCAGCTCCCTGTGATGGTCGTAGTTAAGTACACTCTTGTGTTTGAAAGGCTTGCTTGTATGGGTTTTTGTTATTTTTAACCCTGAACAATCTTGGTCTGTCCTCCAGAGGGAAAAGACCCTGCTGAGTCTCCTCTGAACTATCTTGCTGTGAGGAGGCAGTCCTAACCACCACATTATTTTCCTGTCTTGTAGTTCTTGCACTTTTTGGTTTCTGCATCTCCCCATAGATAACTGCATCTTCAATAGTGTGGTCCAGAAAAATGGGGGGAACTAACCATTCGAGCTATAAATAGAAAGACCCTGCATGTTTGGGCGCTGTTTGCCTAGCGGTCTGGGCGTGCGCCCCATGTGCGGACCTTGAGAGACTCACCTTTTTTTTTTTTTAAAAAGATATATTTTTGGTCTTTTTCACCTTTATTGGACAGGACATCTGAAGAGAGACAGGAAATGTGGGGAGTAGAGAGAGGGAGAAGACATGCAGTATAACCTCTATATGTAGGACACTTAGGCCGCCAGGCCAACACCGCCCCATGGTCTTCATCTTAGCGGTCCAAGGATCGACTCTCAGCACTGACCGTTTGCTGCAGGTCCTCCCCCACTCTCCACTCCCCACATTTTCTGTCTCTCTTCAGCTTTCCTGTTCAGTAAAGGCAAACATTGCCCCAAAATAAAAAAAGACTGCATGGAACCTTCCCCGTGAGGCAGCAGATCTAACCACCCAACCACTGGTCTTTTTTAAAAGGCTTTCTTTCCTCTTCAGGATTTTAATCTTTCCTGAAATTAGGGCAATTCAAAAAGCATGGTGGACCACTGATGTGATTCATTTATCTGCTTCAGTTGGTTCCAGACAAAAATAGACACAAAGTGTGTTTGTTAATTGGATCAGACACAGTTGATTTTGGTCTTTTCGTAGGTCTATTTGTTCTTGATGGGTAAATACCAAAAATCAAAACATTTGAACAAGTGGTAAAGTGGTTTAGGTGAGAGTAACAATGCAACATTTTTTTCCTTCTTTGTAAAGTGAACACACACAACACCCCCAAAAGGCAAACTCACAGCAGCCTCCTGTTACTGTATTGTATCCCCACCATGTTGTCTCTCCATCTGTGGTTGTTTCCCTGTGTCCTCTGGCAGGAAACATTGTATGTGCAGAAAGGCCTCATGAATAACTGATACTGCTATTCTTCTACCACCCACAAATGGCATGACCTACGGCCAAAGGCTGGATAAACACTGAAAGAAATGCACTCTAATTGTCTAGCTAAGTGCAGATTGTGTTTGAATTTATTCTGAAATGCTCTGGTTCTCAAGCAGGGGTCAAGATCTCATTTTAATAGGACTTTATAGATTTTAAGTGTTCACCACATTTCACTCAAATACGCATATTTTGTGGCTGCATTGATCCCTGCAAGATTCTGTCTTTGGAGTGTTATTGGCAGAGCATCTGAATTCATTTTTAATAATCAAGCACACTTTTAACTGGGTGAAGTATGCTGGCATTTGTGGATCTTAGCGTTTGAAAAAAATTGTCCCCCAAGCTACTGGGTCAGACTTCATCCCACTTTGAGATTTCAGCCGTGTCATTAAAAGTACTGCTCTCCAAACAAGGCCAAAAAGCCTCTGAAGAGCAGTGTTTTGGAGTGTAAGTGTCCTAAATGTCCCTGCCTGAACCAGAAACAATAATACAGGCTAGAGAGGCATCAGACAGTATTACTGTGCTGTCAGTACACGTGAATACTGGGCTGGGCTATTGACACAATACATGCACAAAATCCCTGCTGGATAATCTCTCTGGCTTACTGTGTGAGGCTGAATTTGGGTGACCTGTTCATGACCTCCAACGGTAACATTAAACTGCAGTAATGACATGTTGTGAAAATCACAACATGTTATGTTTTTTCTTTATTTCTTATTGAACTTATAGAGCAGTCTGTGATCTCCTTACCTGATTTAAGGTTTTCATTTTTACTTTATAAATTATTGTAATCTGCTACATCTACAGAGATGCTCTTATGTTTTAAGACCATTTTGTTTCAGGTTATTCAGTTCAGTTTTTGCTCCCAGAGCATACTTCCACCGAGAGCTAGCAACAGCTTTTATCAAAAAACTAGAACAAGACACACTAGATGTAAACTAACCACTGTACTTGTAATTTGTAATATGTATATCATATCATATTATTATACTTTATTATATGATATATTATTATTTATTGTAACTATTAATACATGTTACTGTTATATAGTACTTTTTACTATTCTCTATCTCTGGATACAGACACATCTACATACCTATATATTCTATGTACTGTTTATTTATTTTGAACATACAGTATACGTCATAACCACATCATGTGAACCTATTGAATAAAATTTGCTTACTGCCTGTAATTACAACTAATTATAACTATTTACACCATGTGTCACATTTGTATATACCATTACATTTTTATGCTTATTTTATTGATCTATTTTTATTTTTACTTTATTTAAATGTTCCTCTATTTGTGGTCTATTATTCTTGTACTACTCTTGCTATGATGTCTGTGTTGCTGAAGCACCGAATTTCCCCCTGGATCAATAGAGTCTTATCTTATCTTAGTAACAAGCAGCAGACAGCAAGTCAGGACAACTAGCAAATATTAGCTAGTGAACAAATGCAACCCCAACGTCTAGATTAGGCTATAAAAACCAAAAAAGATTAAACTTAAATATTACTTTCACAGGTGAAAGAAAAGGGAAATATAGAAATATTACATTCATTGAGAGGCCAGAAGGCGCTCTATGGTTTAGGAGCTCTTGTGCCTCGAGTTTTGACACAGCAATGCAAGTAAACTGCTCCATAGTCTTTAGAGCAGATTTACATGAATGAAGAATTTCACAGCTGTTTGTTCAGGTGTATCATAACAGAGAAACACAGAGGTTTAACTGAGTGTTTTAAACCTTTTGAAAGCTATCGCTAATGGTAAACACCTGCAGATATTACAGAGGTGACAGCTTACTTTTACATTTAATCCCCATTGAACAGTGAAACTACACATTACTGAGTTTAACGCCTGTGTGACCATCTACCTGCAAAAACATAAGCAGACAGTATAAGTGTAAAATGTACTTTATCACATTCACATTGCAATAAATCTCATTTGATAACTTTATATGATACAGGAGGAGGGGGTCGATGTACACACGTTCCTTCAGTACATTAATTAATGCAATTCAGAGTGTTCTGTATACACACATATATACTTGTTTAGAACAGCTGGTAAATACTGTTTAAAAGTTCTCCAGAAAAATAAGATTTCAATGTAAAACTCAACTTGGAGAATAAAGTTTCCCCCAACATACATACATACACGCACGCACGCACGCACACACACACTCATCCACTCACCCACTCACTCACCCACTCACTCACTCACTCACTCACTCACTCAAGTGGAAATACACTCGCAGGACTGCATTTAAGCTACAGATTGCCCTGAAATTGTACAAGACTGCTTTAATGTGACTGAACTGAGGATATGTGAAGCGGAAATTGAAATAACTGGATACTTTGAGTTTTGGTAGGTAGCTACATACGGAAGCCCAAATCAGACACGCAGATACCTTTCATATTTACTCTCTCTTTCCGTATTAAAGAGTTTAGTTCAGTTTCTTTCTCGAGATCTCCATGATAAGGATTCATTTCTCGTTATCTTCAAGATAAGAAAGCTTGTTTTGTCAAGATAACGAGATCAGTTTCTGGTGATCTAGAAGATAATAGACTGGTCACTAGAAAAGGTCAGGCCATGACGAGCTTTGCTGAAGCCTGTTTCTGTTTGTTTTGCTTTGAAACTCTGGAATACGAGATATGATCAAAATAACTGAAAATGACTCATTATCACGGTAAACAGAGTGACTGCTCTCCTAGAGCTTCCGTATTTATGAATTAATGCAGCTGTCGATTATCTATGGTCAGATATAAAACAGGAAATGATCTGTGGGTGTAACTATCACTGTTATAAGTGGAATATTTTAACAATTTCACATCTGTAGAGAAGTCGTCCTCAAAGTTTGACACGCTTCTGGTGTGTAAATGTAAATCCTCCACTTACGTCACATATATAATGAAACTGTGTTAATGAGTGTTGTTAGCAGTCTAAAGAAGCAACAGGACCAAAGACAGATCTTGAATCTTCCACACTGCTGTTGTTTTGGTCGTTACTCAGTGAAAAGATGTTGTACCGTTTCTCTCCTTAGTTCATGGATAAGACAAACTTTGTTTAACATTCGGAGGACACATGATAAAACTTTTAAAAGCTCGAAGTCTCTCAAACATACAAGTGTGTAATCATTATTCAAAGTACTGACTTCCATCCAATATGGACCTAAAAAAAAATAACTCTAAAAGAACATCCAAGGCATCAAAAATACAGTCAGACACCATGAACAGACATTTCAAAAAATCAAACTCAGGGTATCTGAGCATCATCTGAGGCTTACATCGTGTCCTTAAACTTAAAAAAATATGGAGTGTACAGGACATTAATAGCTATTTGTGATTCTGTATTTACACTTCATAATGAGTCTCTGAGAAACTACAGACATTTAAGGCATCTGGAAACAGACGGATGCCACGCCGATGGGATTTGTAAAGCAAAGATGGGGTCTCTTCATCAGAAAACATAAGTGGATTTCTCAATCAAAGTCATTTCAGCTAGAATTCTCTAATGCTAAAAAAACCATACAATTATGCATTCAATGAAAATGTTCCAGGTGGACAATCACTCTCTCTGTCACACAAACACAAACACACTCACACACACACACACACACACACATTACAGTTAAACCAGAGCTCTGTAGAAAAGATATTTTGAGTGGTTAAGCACAGAGGAGCCAACGGATGGGTGTAACCTCTGTGTGACAACAGCAGCATCTCTCCCTCGTTGAGTTTCTTCTTTTTCATAAATCCAGCACGCAGCCTCGATTTACAGTATTAGCCCTGTATCAGCTTTTTTTTTTTTTTTACATGTTTTCTCCCCAGAAAAGACAAAAGGAGCAGCTCTGTAGCCTCCATGATGTGACATTCACCGGAAAGTTCCTGCTTTTTAATTTTTGAATGTAGTAGATGTGATTTTGACTCAGATATTAGATTGCTTTCTGCTTGGTAAAGCGCTGTCCACTAGAATACATGTTTCTCATAGTGGAGAGGAAATCCTTGGAGTATATTTCTTGTAATTGAAAATAAAGATAAAAATGGAAAGATCAAACAAGCTGCTGATTAAACACCAGAATCCCTCGATGTGATGAAAAAACTAAACATTTCTATCTGATCCTGTTCTACAACCTCTATTCTTCAAAGTTTAAAATAAACACAACCAGTCACAGATTTCCAGGGAAACACAAACTGGATACATGAGTCCTATATCTGAAAGGAAGTGGTTAGTTCTGCATCATTTATTATGACTACTCTCTCGTTGTGTCAGCTGCGTCCTATCTGTCCTGTAAATGTACCTCTTTAATAAATAGTAGAAAAATAATCTTTTCCTCTTTAGACTGTTTCTTCTTATAATCATGTGACTTATTGAAGATTTGTTTTGTACTTTGACGCACACGGATACTCATGAAAGTGTCAAAATGTATTCCTAAACTAAACAGCTCAAGGCCAGCAGCAACTGTAAGAGAAAGGATGGACAGTGAAGTGTCCATCTGCAGACCGAGGACAGTAAAGCTGCAAGAGAATCCCATATCAGATCCCAGTCCGTTAGAAAACACAAGTTTCTTGCTCTCCATCCCAGATGTTTTTACAAACATACTTGTTCCCCTTCTGTTGCCACAAGGTTGGAAGCATCCAAGTGTTCATGTCATTGTGATGATCCCATCCTCCATGTGAAAATGAAGACGTGTCTCACCCCACATGGCGTCCAAATGTGTCTGTTCTCGATGATTGGGATCAAATGTTGTCTCAGATTGCTCCCATTTGGAAACCCGTTTGGTTTTGTCTACTGGCCTTTGTCTGGTAAATTTCAGCGTGTATAAAAAAAAATGAGTACACATGCCAGATTTTGAGCCAGGTGGAAAAAAAGGCTTAAAGATGGAGATGTTGGCACGATGAGACCATGAGGCTACTACCCATATCGAGTTAACTATCCATGCATGACAGAGGTCCCAGCAGCCCTGTGGCGCTGTGGGTTCGAGTCCCGCTGTAGCTCCTCTCTCTCCCTCCGTCTGTCCCGTCCTGACAGTATCGTCTGTTCCCAAACGTCTTTTTTAAAATAGTCTTCAGTCAATAAGTTCCATCAGCACTCTGCGTCCACACTGTGCACGGTGACCGCAGCCTGCAGGTGGTGCGTGTGCGTGTGCAGAGGGTGATGATGTGTATGCGTGTGTCTGTAAGGGTGAAACTTGTGGCTGAGCAATGCTGCCGTCTGAGGAGGCGTGTCGAGGTCCAGGTCGTCATCGTGGTTGCCGACGTCGACCCCGGCGGAGAGTGGGTCATTGTTCCCGGGGGGATTCTCGCTGTCCTCCTGTGGACTCATGGTGCTGTAGCCTGAGGACAAAAAAACATACAGAGGTGGTGTTACTGGGATATTTCCACTTTGACTGTCACTTTTTTCATTTTTGCGATTGACAAACTGTCAATCATGCCATGCCCATATTTAGGCAAGTTTGTAAGTTTCATATCTTCTAAAGTAAAGTGTGATGAAAATAATAATAATAATTACATCATCTCTATTAAATAAAATCAATTTAAATTCAAACACTTGAATGAAAGAGCAGACCTGCTAAACATGAAAAGGTACATGAGACATTCTACACGATTTGTTGCTTTTGAACCATTCTGATTGGTTGATTGATTGATGACTGGGATTCTGAGCCACGTGTAAAATGTTATAAAGGACATAACAGTTTGTGTACATGTGCGACTGTCAAGCATAGCTGCGTCAAAGCGCATTAAGAGAAAGGGGACGACACCAGGAGAGAAAGCAGTCATCAGATGACGCCCTGAAGTCAAAGACACTGAACACAGAACCCTTCCTGTAAATACATGTTGACACACAATGTCTCTACAAGCACAACAAGCTCTCTGATGGCACTTTGACAATGAGATATCCCCACTGGGCGTTTTTGCTCCCTGTTTTCAGCTTCCTCACACAATTTGGACAAAAAACCCACATACATATTTATGACCTCTTTCCTCCTCATCTTGCACATACGTTAAGCCCGAGGACACAGGGACAGAAGCCAACATGGTGGTTAGGAGAGATTGGTAAGTGGATCAGTGGGAGGGCAGTACTACTGCCTTTGAGAAAATAAGGAATTACTGGGTCTTAGAGTGAATGACAGACTGAACATGAAGACACTATTATAAAATATTGTAAAATTAACCCACTGATAAAAAAACCAATTTGAAACTCATACTGGGACAAATTTACCTCCAAGTTTTTCATGATTGCGTTTATTAATCAAATCTGCAAATCTTCATTAGATCCTTGTAGACTCAGGGTTTATTGAGTTTGCTTATATTTCTCGCTTGAATTAAAATCCTCCACATAATAAGAGTTTCATCATCTTCAGGGCCATGAAATCCATCTGAAACACATGGTCTGTCTTCAAAAAGAAAGCTCTGGAGTTGACCTGAAAATAAACCCATCTTCTTTATTCTTTTTGTTATTAAGGTTATGAAGTGACAGCATTAACATACTGCATGATGGAAACTCAATCTGCTATTAAAGTTGAGCAAAGAACCCCTGCAAACCTGAATGCACTTGGAAATTACATTATAAAAGAAAATCAGCCATTTTGCATGAAAAACATCCATGAATGCTTCACCAAGTGACTCATGAACACATGTGGGTGTCAGCTGGAGTCTTATGCCATATAAACAGAAAGAAATGTGTTTGTTTGTGTGGTAAATTTATTGATCAAAAACCCTGAACAGTGAAACATCGAAACCCTCAGTAAAAATATCCTTTGGAGTTCAGATGACCAAGAAAACCCTGTGTTGTCTGTTTGCCTTCCCAAAACAATAATTCTCCCCCAGGTTATTAATTTATTATTTCTGATTCTGATCCTGAAACGAATGCTCACTAAATCCAGAACCAAGCATAACTATGGGCAGAGGGGAAGGGAGGGATTACAGAAAAGGAAGGGATGGAGACTTTAAAAGAAGTTCCAGACACGAATGGTGCAGCATTTAGCCGAGTTTATCTCTTTTCCCCAAAGCTGAAGCCAAAGTTTACGGCGGGTCCAGCTGACTAGGATTTACTGACCATTTAAAGCTGCACAAAGTGAGTGACGCAAAAGTCCTCTTAATGTGAAGAGAAAGAGGTTAAACTACCATGGCACTGAACTTGGAAGCCACGTTCCTCAAATCATGTTAGATAATGAAACCGTTGAGATTCACTTTGAGAACATCCTGAGACAAGACAAATAATATTCTTTTGACTGATATGAAGGTTAAAAGTCTGCAAAATGTAATCTGCGATACACTAATTAGCATGTTACTATTCTATTTAAGGCTAAAGTTCAAACTCTTGACAAGGCTCATGATAATTAGAAACCATTCCAGGAGACCACTTCATGAAGCAGACTGTGAGAATACCAAGAGTGTGCAAAGCTGTCATGAAGGAAAAAGGGGGTTACTTTACAGAATCTAAAATCTAAAACATATTCTGCTTTGTTTAACACTTTTTTGTTAATTAAATAATTCCATATATGTTCTTTCATAATTTTGATGTCTTTGGTATTAATCTACAGTGTTTCAAATAATTAAAATAAATACAAATCCTTGAATGAGAAGGTGTTTCCAAACCTTTGACTGGTAGTATAGATTCCAAACAGGCTTCATTTAGACGGTACAGATCATTAATTGATAAAGTTTACCTTATTTGTTAAATTATTTCAGGATTCAGTGTGAATAAATGTCCAAAATAATCAAAATATTGGAAACTATGGTCATTTCATGGCAAGAGAGCAGTAACAAAGTAAGCTAACCTAGCTAAATTTGCTTCTAAATTAGCATGCAGTCATGTTGTATGAAACTTCACATAACGCTTAGCAAGAAATTGATCATTCCCCTAGTGATTCTAACTGAAATTATCAGAAATAATACATTATTTTACTTATTTAACTAGCAGAAATATTTTTTTCTTCACAAGCTGATGTTAGCTTAACTTTGCTAGCACCAACAATAAGAGTATTTGACTAGTTAGCTTAATTTCCTGCTGACTAACTGAACGGAAACATTATGATATCTGGCCTTTTTTATATTCATTTTACTGTACATTGCAGTTGTACATATAAAAGTAAACTCTATGATGTGTATACTAAAGCTGTTGCATGTATGTATGCATTATGAACAGTCTTCATTATGAACTGGGTAGCTCATGCCTACGTCAAAGTAAAAGCTCGTAAGCTACAGTTCAACCTGCGTCACTCACTCAACACGTGACGCTCTGATTCTTCACTGTTTTGAATGTTGTTTTTTTTTGTGTGTGTGTGTGTGTGTGTGTGTGTGTGTGTGTGTGTGTCTGTCTGTCTGTGTGTGTCTGTGTGTGTGTGTTTTCTCACTCTTCAGCAGTATGAGTGAGTGGACTGTGGGAGGAGGACACCTTTGACCGAGCAGAAATGAGCAGCAACTTTGAAGCATCAACTCGGTAACGAATGAGTTTTATTCCCTGATGGACGCACACCCCCTCTCTCCATTATTTCTAACTCCTCTTCTCCTTTGTCCCTGTTCTCCTGCCCTTTTATTTCACTCTTATTTCCCCGCTTACATCATTTTTTTAAAGTCTCTAGGTCCCTCCACTTGTCCTCCATTTTCAGTTGTATTCTTTCCCATCCCGTTATGCCTTTTCTGTTCATTTACAGGGATTGCTCTTTTAAGTAGCCCCTTTGAATCGCTGCGTTATTCTCGCTCTTTGACTAATTACAAACCTTTGAAAGAGGATGCAGTCTTCTTTTGTATACTCTGTTTCATTTGTTCCCATTTCCCAGTAGCTTTATCTTTCATCTCTTTATCCTCCCTAGTTCATCAGTGATACTGTACAAATCATGCATCTGACAAGCTCTCACTCCTGTCTTTGTTTCACTATAGCCCACTCTCTCCTCTTCATCCGCGTTCTCTCTGTCATCATCAGTTATGCAACAAGTATTGGAGACTCTCATTGCCAGGAAGTGGAGTGATGCCATATGTAGGTGGTAAGAGGCTGCGTGGGTGAAAACTGTCCGTCCACGCTTATCGAGTGTCAGACTTACAAGTTGTACAATCAGTTACAGTGAACATGAGCAACTCTCCCAGAGCTGGAGCTGAGAGAAAACAAGGTTCTGAGCTGTGATATAATGAATAGAATGAGCCAGGAGCTGAAGCACGGCCAAAGAACACAGAGATAACTGAGCATTTCTCATTGAGCAAGCCCTAAATTTAAATTGTGACGACGTCCTTACTTTAAACACTGATAAGGTTTTTGTTTCAAAATATGTGTTATAAAAAGATCCTGATTCAGGAGAAAGGAAACCTTCATTTGATGTTCTGTCTCTTCTGTCTGCAGTTAAAGGTTAGGCAAGTTAACAAACACTTCTCAGGGTTCCCACTCTTTCCCAGAGATCATTTTCCAGGACATTTTCAGTGAGGTTTAAGCTGGTATGACAGTCCAAATTAAGTTCTTAATTTAGTTCCTAAATATTCTAATATGTTCCTCTCCCCCACATTGAAAGACGTGTAGTCTATGGCTATCAATGAAATCATCTCTTACATGCCTAAAAATTATGGCAAATTTATTGTAGAATAATGCAACCACAGATGTACAGCACTTCACTTTATTAGTGCACCAAGTAACAATGATGGGCAACATCTTAGCTTTCTCTTTTCTCAAAAAATATAAAATGAGCTAAGGAAAAAAACAAAGAGCCAGCAAAGGAATCAGGAAGCTGCCTTACTGAAATAAATAAATAATAATAATAATGATCAGAGGATCAGTGCATAAATTACCTTAATAGAACTGAATGACAAAAATGGCCACAAATGTTTCTGAACTCAACTCAAACTCAAAATATACCTGCTTAATCATAATGTTCATCCTGCTAAGTGGTCGATATAAAACAAAGCAAATGTCACATTTGGTTTTTTATGTTACCGTAAACTCTAAAAAAAATTGCACCGGTGTAAAGACTCACTCTGTATTTGAAGATCTCTCAGAGATTTAAAAACGTTTAAACTGTCTTCCTGCATGGCGATGTCTATTATGATCAGCGATGTCTACAACGTGGAGTTTCTGTGTAGCTGTGTTATTCTTTTTGTTCCGTTTGTTTTCACTATCGGGATTTTGCGCTCCTACTAGCTACAGTATGGTAATTGAGCTCTCAGCCTGCTTTGCAGGTTTTCCAGGATGCATGGGAACCCTGACTTCTTTTAAGAACTTTGAACTTCTCTCAGAGGTCCAAAGGGTTTACTACAAAGCGAGATCTGAGAATAAGCCGAGTCTGTTGAGTCTAACGTCACAGTTTTCAGTTTCACAAAGCTGCCTCTCTTCCAAAAGAGGCGCTGCTTATCAAAAAACAGGCTGATAGGTAACATGGATTGGTTGTTTTTGAGTGAAAGAAGCACCCACAGAGTCCGAAGCAGCAAGCCTGAGTTAAAACCTGTTGCATCTCACTTGATCTGCAGGCTTTGTGGAGCCAGTCTGGTTGTGTCGCGTGCTTCACAGTGTACCTCTCTGGGTGTGTTTGGATACAGTAAAACCTCCTCAACACGTTCCAGGGTCTCCTCCTCAGCTGGTCAAATCCACAATGCTCCCTTAACGGTTCTTCTTAGTGTAGCTGCAGCTTTGTGCCCAGATGTCCCTGAATGTGTGAGATGAGTCAACCTGCGACCCTCTCTGGTTAAATTTCAGTACGTAGTTTGCTTTATAAGAAAACGTTGGTGCAACTTTAGTGTTTAAAACTGACATTCAGACAGTGCAGAATGGGACAGTTTTGTAACTGATGGATGATTCATCATACAGGAAGCAGATTATTTTAGACTGTTATGTAATAAAAACATGACGTGGATGCAAATATCAGTCAGATGCAGAAATAAATTCCACAGACATCTAATCATGATAGTGTTTGAGATGGTCAGCACTTAACAACTATTACTCATCATTAGAGGACTTTCTTTCATAAGGACGGAGTTCTTGCTGCTGTTTCTTTCTGCAGAGCTGTGTCTTAAAAACGACTTCTCTACCAACTGTGATGACTCCAGCTTGACCAGCGTGTATTTTCATCACAGTGGTTCAGGTGAGAAAGGTTGATACACAACCGCAGGATTTCTACGAATAGTTTCCTTTGAAGCAGAATCACTGACATTTCAGAAACACAACCCACTCAGTTCCTGTTTCCCTCGAAGCTGATGTACTGTATGACATAATGCAGTGCGCACAGTTTGTGGTTTTGAGTGCAGTCATATCTCTGCTTCTTTTAGATGATCATATCACCTCTTATAGATCTATGTGTACTGTTATGATGCATCTTCTCTTTTTCTTACCGTGGTCACTCTCCGTCCCAGATCGTCCCCAGTACCTCCGCCTGCGTTCAGGAGTGTGAGTGTGCCGCTCGATCACCGCAGCGATGAATCGAGTGTTGCTGACTGAGGATGAAGAAAACACAGGTCGACTTTAGTGAAACCCTACATCTAATTATTCTGTGACATGTGTTACAGATCACACTCTGTCCAAGTGTGTCAAAGGACACCAAACTGTGCTGTTTTGTTTAACTGAATACATAAACATAATGAGGATGATATAATGATGTTTAGATGAGTTTATTAATGTTGACTGAAATAAATGCAATAGTTTGTTTTAGCTCATTCTATATTTTGCCTCCACATTGTCCTGATGTTAGTAATGATAATCATGTAGGAGCCTAAATGCAATTCATGATGTTGTAATAATTTAAGTTCATGTGCAAGATCATAATTTACATAGATAGTTTATTTATAAGGATTAATTTAAAAATGTACATTTATAAAAAGATGGTAAAAGGTTAAAGTTCATTGTGCTGTAAGTATTTTCTCATAATATTTGAAAAGGTATTTGGATTTGTGACATAGAATGTCATGTGTTTGAAGGGTTTCTGAATCAGGCATGCTGTTGTTAAGGTTTGTTGATCTCCGTAGAAGATAATTTCTCTGATTTAATGAGGTGGCAGTTAGGCAAGGAGAGAGTGAAGCCACAGGGTTTTTTGACCTCTCTCACTCTCTGTTAGTTCCCTTAAGGATTTGTGGATAAAAACATGGAAAATGGACACCTTCCTGTATTTGTTTTATTTTTGATTTGAGTAAACACAATAAACTTTTATCGAGTGGTCCTTTTGAGTTATTTTTCGAGGTGAAATTCAAGAAAGGGTTTTTTGAGTGCGTCAAAACTAAGGCTTCATTCAGTGGAATCTACAATCATTATTATTTTTATTACTATCTCTGTATATTGACATATCTATATGCCCATATATATTTATTTATTTATATTGCATACTGCAACTTAAATGCCTAACAGTGCATGTTATTTAACATTTGTATATACTTTTAAATTGTATTTTTATTTTATCTATCTATTTCTATTTTTACTTGATTATTATATTTTTCTCCATTTTTTTCTCTATTATTCTTGTACTAAGTCTGTATTACTGCAACAACTGAATTTTGTTTAAATGGGATTATCATAACTACATTTATAACAAGTATTATTATTATAGTTTTTTTTCCCTGTTTTACCTTCGATTTCCAGAAACCAATATTTTGTGATATATGAAGCTTCACGTTTGTTCTTGCAGGACAAGGAAGTCATACGCCTCAGCTGCTGTCAGCTGTCAGGCTGCAGTTTGAATCATTGTTTCCTATCCACACAACCAATCAAAGCTCATTCTAATGATAAGGCGGTTTATTTAAACTCTTCTTCCCTCTCGCTAATCCCTACAACACCTTTGCTGCACACACTGCTGCAGTTGGTTAAACTTTGCTTCCTCCTTTTTAGTCTAAATGTCTGTTTTACCCTTTGTGGGGGATTTTGCAATGCACTCCCTGAGGCTAACCTGGGGAGTGCTAAAGCTTATAGCGTCATGCATAACTGAATTTCTACTTGGCAATAATGATTAAATCAATGATGAGAGTGTTCCTGACTGAATTATTGTTGTTGTCTTTTCTGTGGACTCCATGAAAAGTAGCTGCTGCCTCAAAAGATGATAATGAGGACTCTGAATAAATAACAACAGAGTACATACTGATTCCTCTGTCCTCATGGCTGTCCTCATCCCTCTCATCTCGCTCGTTGTCCAGGTTGGACATCCTCACTGACATTTCTGGATGTAGAGACAGGGAAGATGCCAAGATGAGACACATGCCACAATTCAATTAAAATATAGCACGTTTTGCAAGCATGACGAGTCGAAATCACATGTCAACAGTGTTTCTTATCAAAAGCTAGTTGGCTTTAAAGAGATGTGATAGCTCTACATAATAATCTGTGCACATGTGGTAATTGGATATAAGCTGTAATGAAGGATTTTAAGTTCTGCATAACTGCAAAATCATCTAGATTTTCCTGGTACACAATCATACCACACACACACACACACACACACACACACACACACACACACACACACACACACACACACACACACACACACACACACACACACACACACACACACACACACACACACACACACACACACACACACACACACACACACACACACACACAGCCAAGCACAGTAGCTATATATGAGCTAATTCCTCCACCTAATGCCTTGTGCTAATGTAGCCACACTCTGCCATCTATCCCAAGTTGTTAACCAAACTATCAAACTTAAAGTGACTTGGACTCTAAAGTTTTAATGGGGTTCTAATCTAGTGCGATAGTTTTGTCAATAGCGCCGAGTAATTACACAAATCTTGCTGCAGCAGCTGCTGTTGCTGCAGCGGCGTGATGCTAATGTCAGCTGTTTAGCTCCGGCAGCACTTGCTTGTTAATCAGGCTGCTTTTAAACTGTGATATTTACAGAAATGCCAGTATGTGATGGAGAAATGTGAAGGTTAATGCAAGCAGCTGCTGTACCAGAATTGTTTCTGATGTTGCTCTTTTGGTTTTGGGGGACTGTGAGCCACATGAGATACTGACAACTCCACAGCAAATGTAGAAAATCTTGCTGTGGGATTGGTTCAAGCTCCCCTGATGGTGCAGTGATGCTTGGTTATTATCAACAAGGTCAGAATTCCATTTGTTTGTATATCCACTCACACACCTCCATCTTTTCCCCTGAACTCTGTAAATGTGTGTGTTTGATAACTGCGTCTTCATCAGTCTTACCCTGTGCTGCCAGCGGTGACATGTGCTGGTGTGAGCGCCTGTGGATCTGATGTCTGTACGCATACACAGCCAGCACCAGCACCATGATACATCCCATAATGCCTCCAGCCACCGGGCCCACAGGTGCGCTTTTGATCATGTTCAGAGACGCCACCTCCTCGTCTGTGGGGAAAGATGGGAGAGAAGAAAACAAGGAAATTATAGTCTGCAGTTTAAAGTAGAAAGCAGCTCAATAAGTGAGAACAAGCAAATAAGAAACAGCTTGGGCTCAGATCCTAAATCATGCTGTAAAACCAAGATATTCTCAACACTGCTTTCATCGGTGTTGAGTGCCAAATGAAAATCATTCAGCTGCAGGAAGGAAGCCAATTCTCCCTTGGAAATACTGATCAAAGAAAAAGACACAATAACAGAAGAGTTCAAGCCTGTCTGACGTTGTGGTTATCCTTGACCTATCAAAGTAATACTCCTGCAGTCTCAAAGAGCCTAAACACAATTTAATCTTCATCTTCTTCTCCCCTGCAGCCTGGCACTTTCAGCACATACGTGCTACATTACATTCAGTAACAGAGGAACCAGACCAAGAATAAACTGCTTTCTTAACTGGAGAAATAATAACACTTATGAATAAACATTTCTAGAATTAAGGATCTGGTATTGCTTTTTATTGGAGTGAAAACAGATAATTGGAGATAATTCTCCACGTTTACTCACCCATGAGTCCCAGGCCGTCAGCATAGGGACTTTTGGCGCCGACGATGCCCCCAAAACACTCCTTTTGCAGGGCACAGTAAGGCTTGTCCAGGTGAGTCTTACCATCACTGTCCACCATGCACCACTCACAGTCCAGCACGCCAAAACAGTCACTGAAACAGGGCGAAACACAATGAGCACACACTGAGGAGAACTGGGAGTGTTTATTGATTTGTTTTACTACTAAATATCATTAAAACTAAAAGGTTTCATTCTTGTCTTTGCAAAATTATTTAGTGAACATGAACACAAATATGGATATGGAAAAAGAAAATAGGTATAACTTGTGCTTGAATCTCTTATTGAAATCTCACTTAAAAAAGAGACACTGTTCACACTTCAGTTTGATTACCACCAGGGGGCACTGTGCTCTTGATATGTGCAAATCACATCCTCTTAGTGTACCATTCTGTTGCTAATTCAACCTTTTCATCTTGGTAAATTCATGTTGTATGTGTCTGATGGTATATGGCTCTGTATATCTGTTTGTATTTAGTTCTGCTGTTATTTCTTTACTGCACTGTTTTTAAAATTGGGCTGTTTGCAATTCTCAATCTTTATATTTGTTTTTATTGTCTGTTTTTAACCCTGTTTTTATTTTGCTGTTTTAATGATGTGTCTTGTAGCACTTTGAGATTTGCTCTAAACTTAAAGTGCATTATTAATAAAACGTATTCTTCTTTTCCTCTTCTTCTTTTTATACATACAGTAGTTTCTTTATCATTCCTGTTGTAGTGTAGTGTTCTTTGTGCACTAAAGCATGCATACCTGCTGGTGTATCTCTGGCTGCAGCGTGTGTTGATACACTGTGGCAGGGTGTCGTGAAGACTGGGATCAATCACATTCAGACTGACTGGCTCCTGGTGCACCTCACAACTCGGGTTCCTGCACAGGTCACACGCAAGGTTGTAAAACACACAGGATGAAAACACAGAAAGATAACATCAACATAAAAACACTAAGTTTTCAAGCATCCATCCAAATCCTAGAGTGAAGCCTGGCTAAATCTCAAATACAGTAAACCTGACATGAAAAGAAATCAAAGCAGGAGCCCCCAAAGTAATATCTTCAGCGTGTCAATTTATGCAAAGCAGCTCCAAAAGCTCAAACAGCATCGCTGCTTGACAAATTACAAAGAGGAACTTCTGATGGTGGAGAATGATAATTGCATGTCTGTCTGAAACAAAGGGGGAATTGGCATTTTAAAGATTGATGCAGTGTCAAAGGCAGCTGACGGAGGATGAAAGGAAGAGTCAACAAGAAAGGGGAGGAAAGAAAAGTGAGGAAATTCTTACAAACATTTACACAGCACCCAAAGTGTTTGCAGGAGCACATCTGTGTACGCAGTTGGAATGATAATAACAGTTAGCATTTGCAAGGGAAAATATCGCAATAACTACAGAGATGAATTTGGCATTAATCTGGCACTGATTTACAAGTGCTAATTGTGACAATGCATGAGAGGCACTGCAGAGAAAAACTGGAATAAAAGGTAATCCCTAAAACTCTGCAACAGGGTGTAAATGTTAATTTAATGCTCCTTTATATGGTTCATGCCCTAACAGTCTTCTTCAAGGTACAGTGTGTAGTATTTAAAGGTACAGTGTGTAGTAATTAAAGGTACAGTGTAAAGTATTGAAAGGTGCAGTGTGTAGTATTTAAAGGTGCAGTGTGTAGTACTGAAAGGCTCAGTGTGTAGTATTGAAAGGTGCAGTGTGTAGTATTTAAAGGTACAGTGTGTAGTATTTAAAGGTGCAGTGTGTAGTACTGAAAGGCTCAGTGTGTAGTATTTAAAGGTACAGTGTGTAGTAATTAAAGGTATATGGTAAAGTATTTAAAGATGCAGTGTGTGGTATTTAAAGGTGCAGTGTGTATTTAAAGGTGCAGTGTGTGGTATTGCAAGGTGCAGTGTGTAGTATTTAAAGGTACAGTGTGTAGTATTTAAAGGTGCAGTGTGTGGTATTGCAAGGTGCAGTGTGTAGTATTAAAAAGGTGCAGTGTGTACAATTTAAATACTACACAGTGTACCTTTCAACACTACATAATGTACCTTTAAGGAAAGAGCAAAAGTTACACAAAACAGAACAAACTGACAACAACACACGCAGCAGGTACATTTACAAATGCAAGAATGGAGACACAACAAGCAAAAGACAACGTCAGTAAATCAGGATTTAATAAGTGGTTTTAAAATGTAAACTAACATTTACATAGTAGAAGTAAAGTTATTTCGGGATCTATACAATCCCACCCTTCAGTAAAGCTAACCTCTGTCAATTTCACCAAGCAGAGTCATAGTTCTCCATTCCTCTTACTTTATTTAAGGAATCTGAAAGCCACTGAGGAATTTGTGAAGATAACTGAGAAGAATAAATTGTTTCGGGTTTGTGGCTCAGAGATGTTTTCAGCACTGACCTGTTTTCAGCATTGGTGAGGTTACCAGTACACTCGTTGACCTCCAGGGGGCACTCACACGGACACTCACATTCATTCTGCTCCATTCTGAGTAAAAACAGTAGGAATATTCAGTAACCAAAGATCTCATTATAACTCACTAAAATTATCCACTAAAAGCTCATTGTAAGTGTTTTCTCCTCTAATATTTTAACACATGCATATCTGGCAAGTTTCACTCCCTGAGCTTCTTTTTATGTTGATCATTGCTATAAACACAAGGTTCTTCCTGTGACATCTTCAAACCAACATGCAAAACATCCTAATTTATATCAGGATCATCTTAATGTTTGCGCCCCTCAAAGCCTGATGAGTAAATTCTGACTCCTTCACGAGAGTTGTGGGTAAAGGAGAAGAAAGGTACCTGTGGCAGTTGAGACAGAGCCGGTCCACAGTGCTGCAGGCGCAGAATGCCAGAGAGTCACACGTCTCGTTCACAATACCAGCGAATGCGTTGGTGCCGGGGATTCGGGTCAGACGATACTTAGAGCAATGGCTGCCATGGACCAGGTTGGTAAGGTCCCCCTAAAAAAACAAAAACACAACATAGAAATAAAATTACATGTTCATACTTTAAATCAATTTACTGAATGCTTTTAAGTTGTTAGGATGTGGAAGATTGACAATTTTGGAAACAAAAGGTACTTATAAATATATTAAATTGGAAGAACTTTGAATGTGTTACCAACAAACTCTTAGACACTGCAGCTTTAATGGACTCATAGCTCAAAGAATAATTCAAGGTTGCAACACCCTAAATCACCACAAGACAGCAGTGTGACACCATCACACACTCACACTGTGCCAGAGAGGCCTCGAGGAGTGTTTTTGTCTGTTTGACTGTCTCATGCTGAGTACGTCTGTATGAATCTGTGCTCCTGAGATATCTCGTGCTTATTTCTGACTAACCATGATGCTGGTGTTGAACTTGTAGAAGCGCTGCACGGTGCGGTCACTGAAGCTGTTGCACAGGTTTTTCTTGACAAAGTTGGGATGATTCAAGATGTCGTTTGCCACCAGCGGCTCCTGCAGTCAAACATTCAGGGAGACAAAAGACAAATTAAAGAATGAAGGTGGAAGAAGAGAAAGGAGGGAAGTTAGTTGTCTGATATGTGTCTGAATAGAAGTCTCTGGTCCTTTACCTTGTGTGTGATGTGCTGTTGCTCTGCAGGGGCGTGACCTTTGGGGTCAATGAGTGTGGGGTGAGCAACCAGGTACCCTCTGTCCTCCATTATGAAGCATCTGAAATGCACACACATAAAAATACACTGCATGTTAACTCTCTGAGTGTTTGCAGATAATTGGTCAAAACCTATTAAAGGAGTATTTGTGCATTAGGTTTAAATAAACAGTTATGAACAACTATTATATTTTACATCCCTCTCCTTTCCCTGCTGCTTTTTTAAAACTCCAACCTGCAAAGAACTGAACCATTCTGCTTCCCTCCACTCCCTAAACATTGTGCCAAATACAGCTCCTCTTAGCTTCACACCCCCTTTGGGCTAATCCTGTTTTATATGGCTCCTGAACACCAACAGAGAGAGCATGAGGGAAGCAGAGAAAGAGGGAAATATGGTTGTGGTGGGGTGGTGGGGGTTTAAAAGGGAGACATAAAAGCCAGAAAGTATGTAGAACTGAGGCAAAGGCAATGTCACATCTCCAGCAGGAATGCCATGATAATCAGCTTATCTCTTCCTGCTTTCTTTTTTTCCCCTTCATCTCTTTGCAAGTTTAATTCTATATCTAGCTCTCTTAAAATAATGCAGGGTTAAAAATAAAGAAGAAATAAAGAGACAAAACAATGAATTTATTTATGAAGAAATGAGAAAGACAGAAGAAGAAAAGTCAGCTGATCATCCAAATCTCACCTGATCTTGTTGCCTTTATCCTGGTTGCAGATGGGCAGCAGGTCCAGAAGGACTTTATAGAAGTAGCGTAGGGTGAAGTCTATCCCCATCACTGCAACTGCATAGCCAGGAGCCATCTGAGAGCTGAAGAGAGAGAAGAAAAACAAAGGATTAAAAAAGGAGGAAAAGTAATATGATTAACAGATCATTCTTAAGCTTTCATTGTGTTTGACTTTATGCCGACAGAGGAACAGAAGTGGCAAGAAGACTGGACCTATACACCTTTAAGATGAAATAAATGTTTACACGTAGCAGCCAGAAAATCCCCTTATACACACACAAATGCACACACTCTCACACATATCCAACTCTCTTTTAACCAGTGTTTATACACACTTCAGACAGTGTAAAGTTAGAGCATGCTCACTGAGCCAGGCATCAACACACTAATCCTCTCTTATCAGACACACACTGTTTATGTTTATAGCGTGCACTTGCAGGGACCAACGAAAACAGCTCCTATTGTACTACAGCCAGTGGTTTTGTGGCTATGGTGTTGCATTTTAACCTAACAGAACTAAAAACATAAACACTTTTATCTCAGCAACAGCTCAGGCTCAACGAGAATTTGTCCAAACATTGTGCCAAAAAAACGTGCTGAAGCACAGGTGCAACTCCTAACTTTATCACACCATGCTCAAGAGTTAGGTGGGTTGAAATACAGTGTTCTGCTTGAGGGCAGTTTAGAGGAGCTGATACTTAAAGATAACACAAAGTAGACCATTTAAATGAGGGATACTCTGTCACTCAGGAAACAGGCCTGAAGCAAAAACGGTCAGTGGTCTGCCTCAAATTATTTCCTGTCCTCAGAGACTGAGTGTTCTGCTAAATGATTCTTTGCTCGCAGTAAAAGCTAACCTGTTGAAGAGCAAAATCTAATGCTGAGAGCTCAAAGAGAGATGGTGGATGATTCACAAGTATCATTTGAAGCTGCAGAAACAGTTATTTTGGTCACCTGTGAAGAGTGGAAATAAGTTTCTGAAACAATGACTCATGGCCTTTAAGCTAACATGTTGACATAACAGCTAATGCTGAGTAAAGTTAGTTATTGAGAGTGATGTTTCAGGCCACCAAGAAGATGTAGATCATGTATTCTTTCTCTGTAATTTGTATCCATTACTTCCAGAGAGAAATATCTCAGCCTGTAGTGGCTTGTTGTTAGCTAGCAAAGTGTGTTCATTAGCTAGTTGCTAACTTTGTCATCGGCTGTTTAGAAAGTTGATTGAAACTCACTTACAGGATAATAGAACACATTTTGTTAAAACTTGTAAACCTTACAACACTTTACACAGTTGAAGCAGAACTGACCACATTCAGGAAATTTGTTTACTAAATGTTTCACTTTTCTTAACCCTCCTGTTACCCTCAAATTTACTAACATGTTTTATCCTTGGGGTTAGTTTGACCCCATCAGTTTACACCTCCAGAAACTGATCCAGGGTTCCCACTCTTTTCCAGAGATCATTTTCCAGGACATTTCCAGATATTCATCCTGCTAAGTGGTCGATATAAATTGTACATACACCCCCGTTTTCTGTGAATGGATGATTATGAAGTGAAGGAGAAAAGATGTGAAAAAAGTTGCGCAGTGTCGCTGTCTTTTCCAGCACAGTGTGCACTCAACTTTCAATGAATGGGGATGTGTTTTGTTAATCGGGTCAGGTCGCACGCAGCCATGTTGGAATCATTTTCCAGGACTATATGTGATTTTCCAGGACATTTGACTTTTTCTCCGATTTTCCAGGTGTTTTCCAGTACTGGAAAACTGGTCAACTGTTTTCCAGGTTTTCCAGGTTTTCCAGGACGCATGGGAACCCTGTGATTGTTACCCTGGTTTATGTGTCAGGTACTATTATATCTCAATCTAAAGGTTGGCGGTTCGATCCCAGCTCCTGCAGTCACATGCGGAAGTGTCCTTGGTTATAGTGACCTCAATATCAACCAAAACAACCAAAAGAAATGTGTGTAAGATGTTGATATTTCTTATGTTATATACAGCTAAAACAGCCTGGGGTTCCCCAAGGAACACTGATGCGTACATTTTTTTTTTTTTTTTTAATTAAAACATATCAACATTTTAATTTTATGTTTTCCCAGTTGTCCCCATTAAATTAGGAAAAGTCATGAAATATGAAGCCAAAAAATTGATGTTACTCATTAATTTAGAGACATTAAACATTAAATGGGGTCCAATTGACCCCATGGATAATAGGAGCCTGAATGAGTAAATTTAGCATACTAAGAGAATGAAAAGTCAGAGAAACAGAGACAAATCATATTGTCTGACTCAGTAATGTCAGTTACACATTATGATTTTTAAAGCAAATTAATCTAATATTTACTAGCTTTAGCTTATGTTTGCCACCAGAAGCTACTGGTCCCATATGATCAATGTAAGCAAGAGACAAATAGTTTCACTTCAGAGTAAGACCACATCAGCCTGATACTTTTTCCTGTTTGTTGTGATGTGGTAAAGTAGAGATATTAGAGTGAATGACATTAAACTACTAATTCCTACCTGGAGGCATGGATGGTGTGGCTGATGGTGACTACATAGCCTGCCCCACCCACATCCAGGTATGGTCCAGTGAAGGTGATGAGGCCAGGGTTAGCCACAGCATGCTGGTACCTAAACAACAAACCAGACAGGTTGAGGGTTATTTCATTCAAGTTTTGTTGTTTTTTCTTGGTTAGCAGAGTAATTCAAACATGGCTGAATATGTAAACAGGTAATTTATATTTACTATATTTTCTATTCACAAATATAAAACTAAATCAGAAAGTATTTAATAAAAAAATTGAATAACTAAATAAACAAGAAAGCTGTAAGCACTAAAAGCTTAAATTTAATCATTATGATTATTCTTTACTTTCTTTGATTACTTCTAAGTCTTCCATTTGTTTTATGCAGCTGATTCCACAATGTATGACAATATTTCAATAAAAGAAAAAAAGGATGACATTTTAAAGCAGAAAACTCCACATAAGGTGAAACGATCATGCTTCACAATATCATTTTTAAATACATTTCAAATGAAAAAACAGTGATAAAGCTGAATATTGTGCTGAAAAACACACAATTGAATAACAAAACTTCAAATATAATCTAAGTTGAAAAATAATTATTATATTCTTTAAAAAAAGCTTACAAGTGAGGTCATTTTTCAAATATGATTGGTCTGACATTAAAGCTGCTATGACAGCTCATTAAATTCTCAAAAGTTTAAAGAGGAAAACTTAATAGAGCTCAACACAGGCTGCTGAGCATGTGCCTGTAATTTGCACACACACTCATTCCCTTTAACTCCTACCTACCCAACAAACTCCTTCTACTCCCCTCAATCACACACACACTTCCACCCTCCTCTCTTCCCCCTTCACACCCTCCAGAGTAAGCCTCACCATTGTCTGCGGGTCGGGTCGAAAGCTTTGTCCATCAGTGATCCTGGGTAAATCCGGAGCACCCCACTGGGCGTTGCTATGTAACGGCGCACAATGTAGCAGTTGAGGCTACTCATTTCCATTAGTGTCATCCACTCATCCGTGACGTGACTGGTTGCCATAACCTCGTTTCTGACAGAGGACTGCAGAGAGGAAGGGATGAAGAGAGGAGGAGAGAGAGAAAGAGAATAAAAACAAACAGTGAGGGCAGAAAAAGGAGATGAAAAAGGAAAGCAGGAGAGAGAGAATTTGAGGAAGGAGAAAAAAACAAGTTTTAATCTGGTTTGGATGAAATGAAAGTTGGCTAAGCTTTTGGCAAGTTTGTCCAAACCCTACTCTCAAACTACTTAGACAGAAAAAAGGACTCCTGCCAGTTCGTCCACACTTAAAGTTGATTTAATTGTTCTCTTTTGCTGCTTTCAAACATTTTCAGAAACATTTTGAAATATTTCATGAAAAAAAAAAAAAACAACGCTGAGAAAACCAGTGTTGAGGGAAAGAAAGGACTCGATTAGCCCTGAAGCTCTGAAAAACACCCTGAAAAATCCCATCTCAGCTCCATTTTCAGCGGAGCTTCTACATTTGAAAGGGGTGATGAGGTCACTGGAGGGGGCCTTTAAGACTAGCCTGGGAATCAGAGCTGGGACTGGAGCTTAGAGTTCAAACTCTAACCCCATGCTCCCCCCTCCAGGACAGGAATGCACACACACTGCCAAAACCACGTGGGGGTTTTTTGTCTCCTTCTTAAAGATGCAGAACCTCATTCATAAAAGTGTGAATTCAAGCTGTAATGACACTTTGCCTCTCATATATTGCAAGACACAGAATCAAAGTGATATTCAACATGTATTTTTATGATCTTGTGACCCACTGAATGATGAATAACTGGCTCTGTAAGCTATGCTCCATGTGTTTGCAAGGTAAACAACATTAACCCTGCGTTTAATTTAAGCCGTGTGCTGTATCCATGTTCCCGTGTGTGTACCTTTAGGCCTGGGTTGGCGATGAGCCTGGTGTTGTCACTCAGGTATGCAGTGTAGTGCTCCACCATGCGCTTTGTTTCTGGCTGACTGAGGTGCTCATAGGGAGAGGAGAAACTACCAGCTGCCAACATCACTGTGGGAGACTCTGGGAAAGAGACACCGAGGAGAAAAGAGAACAGTCAGAGATGCTAATCAGTGTTTCAGAGCTGACTACGGGTAAAAAATACAGTCTGCAGACTCCTCGAATACCTGGAAGTTATCATATATCAGTGCAGTACTGTGGATTTGGTGCTTTTCTTACCGACTGTGGCGAGCTGTTTGAAGTGCAGGCAGGAGCTGGGCTGACCCAGCAGGTCCAAACGGTGGTACAGCAGCTTGGAGCTGGGAGCTGTGTTCAGGTTCTTCAGCTGCTTCACTGGGATCTCAGGCTGCACGTACACAATGCACAGGATGAAGGACGTGTCCTGAACCTGGAGAGACAGGAGAAGAGGATTATGAAGACTGCTGATACTCAATATTCTGTCAATGAAGTCCTGATTAAAGCTCCTGTGAGGAGTTATTAGATGGTTATGAAACAGGAGTTGGTGTCTGGAGTTGGAGCTGATAAATGTTGAGCAGCAGTTGATCATACTGCTATTATAGCAAAGGAGAAAAGAGAGGAGACATCGGAGGAGGATGTGGAGCGTACAGCAGCTATATCAGTGTATAGGCAGCCAAAATCGGAAATGTCGGAATTGAAGGAAACTACAAAGCTACCCAGCAGACCAATCACAGGGCTTGCACTGAGTTGTTTAAGGCTACGAGCAAAGGCTCATGAGTAGGTACATGGCTACGTGAACCTACGTCTTATTGTACTGCGTAAATTCACTGCAGAAGTAAACACCTGGCTTAACACATATAAAGGACAAAATTAACAAAGAGATAGGAGTACCACTTTGTCCACAGGGGGTGCCAAAAATCAACAAAATCAGAAAGTTCTTCTAAGGAGCACACAAACACACAAATCTTTACAAGACCTGAATATATACTCTTCTTTCACTAGAGACTGTATCATTACTTCTATAGTTTAGTTTTGGCACAGATTGTTAGACACATTTTGTTTTAGCTTTGGTCAAAAGCACAAAAATATCAAGCAAGAGACACAAACAAAGGATCCCCAGGACATTATTTGTGCAACAAAAAGACAAAATAGAGTTGACAAAAAAACCCAGACCCTTCCCCTTCTTTCTTCCTCGGCCATTTGGACATTTTTTCAGACTCTGGAGAGTTCATTTTAAAAACAGAGCCGTCTGCCAAACTCATGGCAAAGGTGACGTGTTTGAACTCTTGTGCCTGTCAAATGTCAGAAGCTTTTTAAAAATGCTTAAAGTGAAAAGCCTAAATTAAGTGTGATATTTCTGTGCCTGCCAAAAACCCAAATGTCAGAAAGCAAAAACTCAGTATGATGTGATGTTATTCATTCTGTTGCCATTTCTTCCTAAAACATGACACTGCTGGTCCTGGGAGAAAAAGCAGATCCAGGGACAGACAGTTTATGGGTGTGGGAGCGCTTGGTTTTTATGACACCAAGTATTAAACCACAGCTAATTCAAGGTGGAGGAAGTTTGGTGGTGACATACAGCCTGGGGTTATAAATCTCTTTGAGACAGCTTCTAAACAGTGAAGCATTAATGATACAGAGCGACAGAGCAAATGGAAGGGAGGTACAAAGAGAGAGTGTATGAGTCAGTCTTTTTCCAACCACGACAATGGCTCATTGCCCCCCAGCCAGAGATCATAATTCATCTCCCCTATGACCGAGCAAATAAACAATCTTTCTGCTGACATTCAATCTGCACAATGGGCATCCAGATGAGGAAAATGAGGGTGATTTAGAGTTTAAAACTCCATCTATACTTGATTTAATTCACAATTACTCTTGACATCCAAATCCTGATGTTTGATGGAACTTTATTTTCCAGTTTTTTCACTGGGTCAGATTAATCTGAATTTACAGGGTCTGTACTGTCAAGACTTTAAACAATGCGTTTTCAGACCAAATGCAAATCAAGTGTTCACTTTGTTGTCTTCATGCCTGCGTGACTAATCAAGTTTTTTGTTTTTTTAAAATATATTTTCAAACTTTTGATATTCACGCTCATCAACCGTCAAGAGTACTCCATCTGGAAGAATGCTAGTCTTGAAAACCAGAGACAGCATCAATAATGCATCCTTCATTTCTGGTTCTTGGTTCTTACACCGGCAGGCCTTTCTGTATCACTGCGTCAAGAATTGTTTTTGGTTGAGCTGCAAGATTTTAACTTGTGTATACCCAAATTTCTGTCTCTACATTAACTTAAAATGTTACTACGCCTTGCAAATAATCAACAAATTGTCCTGGTTGACGACATAGTTATCATTTAAGTCTTGATAAGTACCTTTTACTTACTCTTGCTTACTTATGGGCGTCTTCATGTGCAAATAGTGAACACAAAGTTCAATTCCCAAAGTCTGAGATGAGTCAGGTGTGTAATTTTATAATTTTCATATGCACACTTACCAGTTTCCAAGCATAGCTGACGTTGTATGTGTCTTTGCTGTTGTCTCGGAGTCGGTTGGCATGCCAGGACAGAGAGGAGTTGACCGGCACAGCGATGACTTGACTGCCCAGAGGGAGGCTGCAACAAACACACAGCGATAAGCAAACAAAAGGAAACATAAAAAGAGTTCTGTGTGAGTAATTCTAGTTTTCAGGAGTCAACTTTAGATTCATAAAGAAGATGGGGGTTCTGTCGTACCCGAGGATGTTCTGTCGGACAACAGGGAATCCTGGGATATTCTCGTAGTGGATGATGTCTGTGTGCAGGGGGGGCTCTGTCATCAGGTAGGGCCGTGTCAGAGATGGATGCATCAGGGTGTACCCTGGGGAATAAAACAGGGGCAACATTAATAACACAAACAACAGCATACAAATTATGAATGTGGATTAAACAACAACAGAAGAAAAAAGGAATAGACCAAGTCTCAATCTACAACACAAAGTGCACCCATATTACACAATAACTCAAGCTACCATGACACTTCTCTTTTCATGGTCTGCCATTCAATATACTAATAATTTATTTTACAGATTTTATCTATAGGTACATTTTATAGGCAACACAACATACAGGTCCATCCAGATTGTCTTGTGAATTGTTGCGCAGGTTTAGAATAAAGACAAGTTTTGAGCTTACAAAAACTGCAAAATGGCCAGGGATGACTCCAGTTTGCTTTTACCATTAGACATATGTCACCTACATGTAGATAATGGTATATTACATACCATATAATAAACAAAATGTAGGCTGTCGTGTCTGATTATGATTAATGACTGAGACTAGATGCCATTTCATGTCTGATGTGCCTCTGAAAACCTCTCCAGGTGTTACAATTCAGTAACATGGTTAGTCCAAAAAAGTCTGGATGCCTCTTTATCTGTAAAAAATCTCAGGTAGGGAAGATGATAATTTTGGAGAACATTTCACTCTTGCATGTCTGTTTGTCTGTTTGAGTGCAGAATCACCCATGATTTCTCATGAATGCAGCAGATACATTCAAATGTTTTTGTTTCTAGCCTCTCCAAAACATGACAGAGATTTTTTTATAAATGCAGGATACGGGTCACCATTTCCATGAAAATTGTTGTAATACATTGTCACAAACAAAGATGACACTGCCTCCAAAACTTGAAGTCAACTAGACAGTAAAAGAGTATTTAATGGCATACAAACTCAGTGGCAACAAGTGTTACTAAAGAATGCAGCACTGAGAGAAACACAGCCCGTAATAGAAACTGTATTGATTTGAAAAAGGCAAAAAGTCTTTAAGGTACTGAAAAGACATCTTTTTACCAAGAAGTAAACCAAAACATTTGTTTATCATTATAGATTTGTTAGTGTATGAAAGTAGCAGCTGGTGGGTCATTTCATACTCCTTATGCTGTTTTAACAAGGCATCTCTGTCCTCAGACAGAAAACACACTCACACACAGACAGAAAGTCACAACATAAATGCCTCCATGTTAAAATATTTCCAGTTTTCTCATCTGTTTTTGTAAATTCAGGTCCGGAAGCCTCTTGTCAGCTGCACATTAACCTAATTATATTTACCTAGACTGTAAATGGCAGCAGAAGGTTTGAATGCTAGCTAATAACTTTAATGAGACTCATTTGTCAGTGTTTATCGAGTTGCTGCACTAATAACCACGGCACAGTAATAAGCTGTAATTTGATAGCATATTTATTACAATAACAAACATTTAAGAGAGAGAAAAGGAGACTTGTTTAATGGCATAGTGGAGGAGCAAAACACAGCTGTGAAAAAAAAACACTCCGAATAATTAGGTTTAATGGGAAAAATTAGATGTTAGACACTTTGTGTTGGTAAATGTCAGCCAGTCTCCTCGTGGTTTCTTTTTTCCTCGACTTTATTTCCCCTCACCTCCTCCCTCCCTCGCCTTTTAAAGCCACCTTTCTTTTCACATCTTGTCTCATATAGTTCCAGCTTTTGTCCATTACCCCTTTTCATTGCTTCATCTGGGCTCAGTGCTGTTTGAAGCATGCTGTTCGTTGCCACATGGCCTGCACAGCTGATCAAAATATGATTAAAATCACAATTTAGCGAAGTGAATCATCAAAGTTATAGACACTGCATTTAACATTAAAATGAAGTACTTATGTGCTGCAGAGATGCCATGGATTTCAAAATTTTGATTTCAAAATTTAGAGAAATTTCCTTTTTTGGTAGAGAGCCCAACAAATGTGAGATACAATATTCTCAAAATTGTAATCGTTATATTTCAGAAGATAAAAAAACTTTCACCTTTTGAGACTCAAAATGAAATCCTTTCTATTAAAGTAATTGCAGCAAGCTTTTTTCCGTATCGTTTAGCACTATTAAGATAAATTTGTCCTCCCGGACTTCTATTTTAATACTTCAACTTCTATCTCGGTTTAAATTACGCCAATCACTTGCTGTAACACAGCAAGTGATTGGCGGATGTAACAAGCTTATAAGAGAGAGGCAGACAGGCTGTGACACATACTAGTTGAGAGATATCCCCCTTCATCTAAACTCACTTAAAATTCCCAGTAAGGGCCTGTGTCCACTTAAGGCATTTTGTGAAGGCAGCGTCAACGATTTCAACTTTAAAGCCCTTCTCACCGGTGCAACTGTTGCCATGTTATGAAAGTGGTCCCACAACACAGGCAGTAGTGACTGTTGAGTCTGTTTCAAAATGCTCTGTGAGCTTCATGGTTGCTTTTGTTCAGCGGCATTTTAAGCTGAACAAAAACAAACAATTGATAGAAATCGAGTAATAGCATTAGCAGCAGCTCTAGACCTCAGAAATTGTACACTGATTGGTTAGTGTGGTTAGTTTCTCTTCCATACAGACCTTCTTCTGACATTTTTTGTTGACAAATTGGTATCAGAAGTCCCAACCCTTCTTGATTTTAATTGGTCAGTGCAGAGAAGTGACATTAATGAGTGTAGCAACAAAAAGCAGCAGATGCCAAGGATTTTTTTGTCTTTGTGAAGCTGAGCTCTGAAAATGCTGAGAGGCTGCCAGTGTAAACAAAATGATAGTGAGTGTACACAGGCCCTAACACTCTCACAGCTTGTGTTAAACAACAAAACACACAGGTAAGTTGCAGGTAAACCTCTAGTTTCAATTTTTACATGTGGCTTCTATCTTCAGTTTGCCATTTTATCTTCTTAACTTGGCTAGAGAAAAAACACCAAGAGTAGTGTTGCTCTATTGTAGGGATGGGAAATGATTATCGTAAATATTCGAATATTCGTTCACTAAAAATGGAAGAGTTACTTTGAATACATTCTCATTTTAAAAGTAAAATTTTTCATCGTTTTTACCGATGCCAGGTTGTAATATGTATTCTTGCCAGACGTTGACTACAGAGCTGTTTGCTACAATCATTAAGTAACAGGAGAAGAAGAATGCTAACTGCACTAAATACCAAAAGAAGAAGAAAACATTAGCGACAGTCGCAGTGATTTTTCTCCGTTTCATAATCTCACACTACACCTGTATTTCCAGAGACTGAGCATGGCTGTAGAATGTAAACATACACGCCACGCCGCGTCACACAGAAACAGAAACACCAACATAAAGGTCAAGACAGACGCTGTCAGTGCCCACGTCCTGCTTCTGCTTAACAAGACTGCCACACAAACGGGACAGGTGTGTGTGTGTGTGTGTGTGTGTGTGTGTGTGTGTGTGTGTGTGTGTGTGTGTGTGTGTGTGTGTGTGATTATTCGAGTAATCGTCGAACAGAAGCCAATGAATATCTAATAGTATTTTGGCTTGAAATGCCCATCCCTTCTTTATTGCAGCCAATAATACACAGTGTGAGTAATCTGTAGCTACAGTGCTCCACAGCTCAAACCCTGTTCCCTGCTGCCACTGCTCTCCCAGCCTACAGAGCAAAACTCACCTGCTGAACAGCACCAGTGATTTAGTCAAAACCCCCTCAGCTGAAGCCAAAACAAACCAATACCGGATATGAGCACTACCGCCCTGCAATGTGGCAACGAGCTGAGGCAAGGCTAAACAGAGAATGTGATGCCCAAGAAGTGCTGAGCTACCAAGAAGATGTCAATTCAGTCTAATAAGACGTAATGCCTGTGGAGGAAGTTGAGTAAGGCAAAATAAAGTGTAATTACGCTTGTATGAGAAACAAAAACACCAAAAATATACTCCCCTACAACCATTTAGAGTGTTTTTAAAGGGCTGAGGCTAATAAAGATTGATACCACTGGAGTCTGTTGGAGTCATAGGCTGTAGTGCAGTTTCCCCTGATTGTTGCTTGTTTTGTTAGCAGCTCCGTAAAAGTCAATGTGTGACTGATTTGTTCTGCTGTGTTTGCTGTATTACCCTGCAGACCTGTTATTACTGCACATGGACAAAATGTATTTAGAGAACATGGAGCTGAGCATGAGTTAGAAAATGAACCATTTCCTGTGCTATGGTAGACTTTCCTACAACTTCCTTTTGTGATGAACATGAGAGATTGCATGTATGGGAGTCTACCGTCTCTGTAGTACTGACCTTTGTTGTCAATGAGGAAGGTGTAGGAAGCCAGCGAGTCCTGGTAGTAGGTGACATCCTCCAAGATGTAGGCCAAGTTCACATCCACCCCGACCACGCCCAGGAGCAGGTTACCGAAATAACACGGCCGGCTCACCGTCATAATAAACCCTGGAGAAGGAAGAACGGATGTCTGACTTAACCTTTGCAGCACCAGAGCCGAGAGTGATACAGTAACCGTGTCTCTTTACAGCTTTTATGCATCTGCAATGAAGTTCTGACGGGTCTGTTCCTGCTTCTGTGCAGCTAATAAATTAATATAAAAACATACTTTTGATTATATTTAAAGTGTTTTTAAGTTGAATAGTCAGAAATATGGAGTAGAAAATCAATACTTTTCATGCCAGTACAATAAACATAATAATAACAGTCAGGAGGCCTTAAGCTTAAGATAGCATAGAGACTGGAAGCGGAAAGGTTTCATTTAATTTCATGTAATTTGTCTGCTCTGCCAAAATGTGGAAACATCACGCACAAAAAATCCCTTGTTCCCAAGGTCCATTTAATTATGGTCCCAAGCTTCCATCTTAAAATGTGTTATTTATAGCACAGAAATTAATCACATTCTGATTCTGAATCATCTGTACATTTGCAGTTTCTTTCAAGCGCACAAACTAAATTAAAGTAAATCCAGAAACGTCTCAAAAAGCTTCATATGGACTATCTGTATAAAGCCAAAGCTCTGGGAATTCTGCAAGCGGGCAATAAAGAAGAAACATAAGAACTCTTAAAGTTGACAGGATTTTCAAATTTATGTTTTTATCATGATGTGAAAATGTTTTTGATGAACACTAGAAGTTCAGAAGACACAAAAGAGGACACAAGACAAGATCAAAATTATGAAATTGTGCAGAAAAGTCGAATTATTTAGTTCTTAAAATGTTGTCTGCTGGTCAGAAAAGTCTTAAAAACAACATGAAAAAGAAGTGTGGTGAAATCCAGATCGTGATCCTGCCATAGGAAAATAATGAAACAATATTTGTCCTACATTGCCCGACCCTAATGAAAAACGTTTTCTTCCAGAAGAAGATAAAGTTTGCTAACCTTTATGTGGCTTGTGGAGAACTGAGGACTACCTAGTTACTGTTTTATTGAGAAAAATGTAAAATAATTGTTATTAAATAGAGATTTCATATATAACTTTTATGATTCCTAAGTCTCAGTAGGAGCCAATGGCCCTGAGGTATTCTGACAACATCAAATGTGGCCCTCCTTGAAAAAAGTTTGGACACCACTGCGATACACAGTCAGAATAGCTGCTCGTCTTTATGCTAAGCTGAGCTAAATGTGTTGTGTTTGCAGGGCATACAGGACAAACTTGGAGCATTTCTACAGCACTGACAGGCAACTCAATAAAATTTCAGGGTCCTTATTGTAAAAAAAAAAAAGGGTCCTTGTTGGGGCAGGAGTACTTTCTGAAAGTACAGGAACTTTAAGGGCAGGACTTGTAGTGTGAAACTTTTCTCATTGATCAAGTATCAAGTCAGGGCATAGATTTCAACAGAACCTGAATCTTGGGTCAAATTATCCAATTCAATGTAAGTCAGGACTTTCTGTTCTGCTGTGTACAAACTCACCGTCTCCCATGGGGTCCGAGTAGGGCAGGCTGAAGCGGGCCAGGTCGATCATTCGGTTGGGAAGGTTGATGTAGAATCGGCCCACTGTTGTCTCCAGGTTGCTCAGCTGGTTCAGCACCATCATGCTGCCTTTCACCACCGGCATCATTGAAGCTCCTGACCCTGACGAAGATGCCGCCAAGGAGCGGTCTCGGTCAAACGTTCGGTCTACGCCGTATTTCACAGAGTTCTGCTCGGCGAGATCTCTCAGGAAGGCCAGCTCCTTCAGGCCTGTTACTCCCTCTGTGGCAGGAGAGGGTTGGGAAGAGAAAGGGAGAATTGATTTAGGTCAAGGAGGGAGAGTAGATGATGTAATTAATCAAGCAGGCATATTAAAAACAAGTTGATCACATGACTTCAGGCCTGATGAGCAGGGTAGTTGCACAAATAACAAGAAAGGATTGGTTGCAAGGTGACAAAAAGAATAAGCAGCTGGTCACTAAAAAGCTCATCACACATATTCACAGTTCAGAAAAACAGCTTTCTCTTTCCATTTAAACACAATAAAAATAACTTTCAAGAAGCTTCCACGACCAAACGGACCAGATTCATCAAAAGACTCTGAAATGATAGAATTTAATCCCATGAAGTTCACATGGTTGAGCTGTAAGAGGCTTGCATTTAACATGGTCATAAATCATAGCAGACAATGTCACAAGGATCCTTGACTAATGTGGAATCAGCAGCAGAGATAATTCATTTATTCATGCAGGCCCTGACTTGTGATCCTGTGTCAAGATCTCTACAAGCTCTATCCATAAAAATCCTCATGCATCTGCTGAACCCAACTGTCATCTGTGAAGCTCAGAGATCATGTCATGGATAAACCCCTCCTCTCTAGAAAGAAAATATGCAGCTGAGAGGTTAATGCAGAGCCCAGACTCTATCTTTCCATGCCTCATAAGGTCATTTAGAGGAGGATGGATAGCCATGGCTGGACCCTACAGCTGTCACCTGGAACATTTGGCATCCCATGACGCATTGGGAAGGATAGAGTGCAAAATGTCTGCCAGTATCCAATCACTGACTGGATTAGAGCAGGATCTCTTTTAATGCCAAGGCTCTGCTCTGCTGATCTTCGTGCTGGGCAACTGACACAAGGACCGTCATGAGTGGAAATGTCAAACCAACAAAGAAGAAATTTCACTAACAGCACAGGTTTCTGCTCATGTTTGATATTTTATACACTGACAGGTGCTCTTGTTCCCCTCGTTTACCAGAGGACAATACAGCAACAGTCTAAACTACAGAGAGAATAAAAGGACAAAGAAGTGCTGCAAGGGAAATATTTTTTAAATGCATATTATGACTTTTCCTTTCATGTGCAACATCAATTTCAATTTAATATGCAATATAACTTAAGGTCAAAATCATTCTCATTTTCATGTACAAAATGTCTTTTTTATATCTTGTGTAGTATCACTTTTCATACAATATGAAATGTTTTATTTTTACTTTTTATGTCATGTGCAAGCATAACTTTCATATCTCATGTGAAATAACTTTTACCTTTCAATATAGGTTTTCACATGTATTATTACATTTTATGTCATCTACAATATTACTTCTCATATCATATGCAGTACTGCTTATCATATCCTGTGCATTGTCATGTTTCATATTGTGCAATACTTCTATATATTATATTATCTTTCTATGCCAGGCTAAGTTATGTCCATTCTCATGTCTTATAATCCTTTTCAATATCAGGGGCCATACCACTTAGACTACTTTGTTAATGTTAAATTACATTTATATGACTTATATACTTTACTTATAAATTACTTATATACACTATTAAATAACTTAGATATTCTTATTTATATATCACCTTTTATTTATTGTCTGAGGTTTTAAAAACCCTTCTACATTACTGTCAATGCTACTATCAATGTAACGCCATTGGTTACTTTTTTTTCTTTACTTTTTTTTTTTTTACTTCTGATGCTCTTCTATGTAACACACTGTTTCCTTGCATTAACCCTCATGAACTTTATATTGCACCAAACGTTTTTAACACTTATTTGAAGGTAATTTTTTGTATTATTCTTATATTATAATTAGGGTTTAATAAAGCTCAAGCTAGTCTTCAAAACTTAACAAGGTACCTTTGAGTAACAATGTTTTAAGATAATTTGAGAGATTATAGATGTCTGAAATGCTTCGTTAACTTTCAGTGTAATTGTGTATTTTTAGAATCGGAAATGCCAAACAGTTTCTTCTTCCACCTTCGAAACTGTGATAATTTCCCATTTCCCACTTTAAAGTTTGGCAAAAGACAGCGATATTATTATCTTAAATATATGACAATATGTGAATCCACAGATTGTGAAAACACTGCGTTGTGTTCATTGATAATTGTGATGGAAAGTTTATCTTTACGGTGTTTTGAAAAAAGAAAAGGTATAGCCAAAATAAACTGAGTATGTACAGTAGGTACTGACAGACAGCTAGAGTAGAAAACTGTCTCCAAGGGACAGAGAAGCAGTTATTCAGGCTACTATACTCAGTTTTTGATAGAAAGGCGGGCATCTCATCAAGATACACTCACACAGACACCCACACCACACACACACACACACACAAATAAACAACTGTGCATTATACTGCCAAGAGACTGCTGATCTCCTTGAACAATCCGCACTTCACATTTGGCAGGGGATGCAGGGAATAGGACACACACACAAACACACACATTTCACAGTGGGCCCTTTCAGCTGTGTGCACCAGCGTCAGCAACAAAACAAATGTTTTTTTGGATATGCAATGCTAATAAACTCAGAGGATGATAGATTTCTGCATCCTTTTCATCATGGAGCTCTTTAAACAGCCAAGGTCCTCTACCAGTCACACACACAGTGAGCAGCACGCCCTTTGAAGTCTCACTCTCTCCTCTCTTAGATGTACCTCATTTCCATTCTCAGATGCAAAAGCGATTTGTATTAATGGTGGACTAATGCATGCACAGCAGTGGTGTGTTGGTGTGTGTGTTGCTGCGGGAGGGAGGAATTAAAGGAGGCAGATGGATGGACAAGGACAATAAAAGAGGAAAAGGAAGGAAACGCAGCACACCAACACACGCACACGCACACACACACACACACACACACACACACACACACACACACACACAAAGCCTTTGAGGTTTCTGAGCACCTCTCTAACCTTCAGTCTTCTCTTGAACGCATTATGACAAAGAACACAGAAAAATATACCTTACACAAAGAAGCAGCTACAAGCAGAGACTAAAAGTGCTCAATATATGAGATGTAAAGTGAGTTAGGTGATTCTGAAGAGAGAAGATGTTAATGCGGATGACAAACCGTTCATGAGAGCATAGGTGAGGATCATGACAGAGTTGTTGAGGTGTCGGTTCTCCTCTCTGACCACGCTGAGCGTCGCTCTCTTTTCTTGCTCCGACGAATCCCGGGACGTGATGCCAGACGACAGGTAGATGATCACCATGTCTGTGGCTGAAAAGAACACACCATCTGTCATCACACTCATTCGAATGAATCCATACACACAACGACTCAACACTCAAGGCTAGTATGTCTGCATATCTGCATATTGCTTCCTCACTTGTGCTCTGCTTCCAGAGGCTGCTGGTGTTACGAAGCAGCTGGAAGGCCTTCTGAAAGCCTGCTGCGTGCTGTGTGGCTCCATCAGAGGCCTTGATGTTGGAGATGAAGGTGCTCATCTTCCTCTTGGTCTCACTGGTGGCTGGAGAGAGCAGACTCTTGTAGCACTGATCCAGAGAACAGGACCGAACAGTCTCTGCTACTGACAAAATGGAGATCTGGATCGGGAAGAGAACATTTAAAAAAAGGAAAACATGTTAGCCGAAAAAACAAGTGTACAAAATAATCGAGCCTATTTGATGCTCTGCAAACTACTACACACAAGCTCTAACAACACATTCTCTTTAATAAAGCCAGCTGAGAGAGATCAGGTCTGTTTCAACCAACTGACCTTGTCATGCTCGTCTATGGAGTTGAGGATGACCAGTGCAGAGTCCCTGGCGATCTGGAGCTGGGTATCAGTTACAGACGCTCCGTGGTCTACCATCACCACGATGTGTTTAGACTGTGGACGCACTGCAGACACATACACAGGCCTGCAGGGACAGAATACACACAAACATGCATGTTGAGATCAGACACTTGGCTGCACAGAATAATACTTTGAATCTGCGTTTTTACAGTGAGACTGGATGTTAAAACAAACAGAAGGAAAATTCTGATTAAATTGCAGCAAATATGGAGACACATGGTTTAGATTTGGGATTAAAGCTTCCTGATAGTCTTCAAATGTCTCCTTTTTTTGTCTTTTACTCTGTCCTCATCTCTTTTCTTCCTTGGCTAATCCAGTCTGCACTCGGTTACAGTTTACATATTAGGGATGTGTGCGCCCAGTTGACTTCACAATTAAACGTCGTAACCGTCACAAGTCAACACCAGAATTACTAGTCGGTTGGACAAGCTATTAATACTTTTATTATAGTAAGCCTGAAATGGGGACATGTGATATGTCTTATCTGTACCAGAGCCGCCTACCACTGCCTGGAGCTGTAGCTACAGTTGACGACGATGAATACTTCTGGTTGTAAACAAACACATTTGACCGAATGTGTCTCGTAGCGGTGTGGTTTGGCATGTATTGTTGTAGAAAATGGAGATTACGTTTTATATTCAGCAAACCTCGCTTTGAAACATCTGTACATTAGATATCTATTTTCCTGTTAAAAGGTGAATTATTTTTGCTGAAAGTTGCATCAGCAGAGTTATTCATCTGTAAACCATATGTGCTGTCCCCCTTGTAGATATATGTAAAAAACTTAAGCTTCAAAGTTAATGTTATTTTGATTTTCAGTTACTGATTACATATTTTTGGATTATTAGAAAATATTTCAGCAGATCTTTTATACCTCACACTGTCATAGTTGAATAAATAAACTTTAAAAAGTAATCAAATCAAAAACAATACACTAAATTGAATGCTAAAATGAAAAATACAGTTGTGCTCGTAAGTTTACATACCCTGGCAGAATTAATGGTTTCTTGTCTTTATGATATAAAAATAGTAAACACAGTTGTTTGATAAAAATTGTGCGTCACCCAACCACTATCCATGAGTGAAAAAAAGTTTTTTTTCTTATCATTCATATTCTCTGAAAAATGGCCAAAAAAATCACAAATTCTGCCAGGGTATGTAAACTTATGAGCACAACTATAAATGCAGACATTTGGTATAATGGTGAGTCTAAACTATTATTTTGAGGTGTATTTTATAAAACATGGTGTATGTGTACGATATCCTGAACTTGCTGGGACATAAGGAGGTATAATCAGGGAATGTATTGGGGGTCAGTGCCTGCGTGTGGTCTGCTGGACAGCACAGGGCGGGGAAGGGGAGTGATGTACTCACAAAGCTTCCTTCACACTTGAAGCAAGCCAAGAAATGTCATTTACGTCATGGCTGTTCGCCAGCTCACTGAATTAAAACAGCAAGAACAGAAAATCCACAAGACATGATTAAAAGAAGTGAGAGAAAAAATAAAAATGTGCCAGGGGGCAAGAGAGAGAGGGGAACAAAAGAAGTAAAGAGAGAAAGACATGTCTTTCAGCCACGGCCACAAAATAACCCACAACACTGGAGGTGTGAAATTCCAACAGGCTTTAGTGGTACAGAGCCACATTCCTGCCAAGGGCATGTGTGGTCAGGGTGTGTGTGTGAGGGCGGCATGCCATCTACGTGCCCTCTGGGCCACCCCACAGCCACTGACAAAGAGGAGGGGGGAGGAGGAGGGGGGGGAAGAGGGTCAGAACAGGAGAGTGGTTTAACTGCAGCCAGCTTGTTATGGTGCTTAGAAGATTTCGAGTGATTCTGTTGACAAACTGGGTGTTCTGCAGAAACTGAGTGGACAACAAAAGAAGAGCACATGTTGAATAAAAGGAAAGGCCGGTTTATACCTGCTGCGGTGCTCGTAACTTCCTTTGCACTGGAATTTGTGGGCAGGAAAGACCGTAAAGATGCCCTCCTCTGAGCTGAAGTACTGCCACTTTATCCCTGGATTGGACTTCAGGTTGTCTGCCAGCACTGTGGAAGGAAAAGACAGAGATGATTTGTTATTCATGTAAAGAATGAAGGAAATACTGAGAGGAAGGTAAAGCAGAAACTATAATGAGAGAGCTGAAGGGTGGAAAGAAAGTGAAAACAGAAGAGGGGTAATGCAAAGCAGAGGAAATGAGGTTAAAAAAGAAGAATTTAGAGTTTATTTTAGCTTCTATTAAACCTTTACGAGGCACAGGGAGTCAAACTTTTCTTTAGAAGAATGTGTATACAAAAATAACTCCTCTAAATCACTTGTTCTCAAACGGTGTGGAAGTGTCTGAGTCGGCCCTTTGACTGGCTTTTCTGATTGGACTGGGACTGGACTCCTGATCCAAAAGCAAGATACTGGTTTCACTGAGCCCAGGAAGAGGGGCCAACTTTGAACACAGCCATTAAGAATAAGTTGATGAAACAGTTCAACCACTCAAACTGCACATTTCTTTATTTGGACACCTTATTTCAATCAGCATGTGATAACTTTGACAGCATGATAAGCTGAAACAACATCCTGAAGTACAACCTCTGCAGAGACACTGAGCCCAAGTATTTGCTCAACACAGACAGATTTTTCTTGAACTAGCTCACAGAATCAACAGTATCTTCACAGAGATCCCATCACAAAGCCAGCAACTTCCTTTACACTCACTGCAACACAAAACCGCCTTTTCACAAAGAGATGTGGGGGAGGAGGGAGTTAAAGGGACACAAATAGAAACTTTGAGCCTTTTAAGAGGCAAAAACAGACACAGAGGGAAGAAGCAGAGCAGAGACATAAAACAGCCTTTATTAGACTAAGACCAAACAATAAGGCTGCTGTTCAGTCCATACTTTTCTTATAGATCTGAAGACTAACTTTGCCAAACCCTACCACTCTAAATCCTCAAGTAATACACCAGGTTTAGAAAGTTTAGCTTGATTTAGAGAGTAACTGCCTGTGTAATGTAGAGTCATTTGGTTCTGCAGGTCATTAGCAGCTGCATGAATTCAGCAACTTCTCCGCCATTTGGCTGACTGCTTGTTATTTCTTGGTTAGAGGTTTCCGTAGACAGGGGTAGGATTTCAAATGTCTTGTTAATTAAGTAGATGGTCATTGCCAGACATATTAACAGCCACTCTTGTATGTCAGCCGGGTCTATAAAGTCCCAGATTGCGGTTCTCGGTTTGTGATTAGTTGAATTGATCCCCTGCTCGAGAGAACATGTTTTGACCTTCTGGTGATATTACGAGCCTCAGTCTTTTGTTTCCAATTAGAGGGGTGGAAGAACCTGAACATTACTAATTTTAAAAGGAAGCTAACATTATAAAATAATGAAATAAAGATATGGTACATAACAACTGTGAAATCATCCAACTGACACATGAAAAGCACGGATTGCACGGAGGGCTACATCTCTATAAACATGGCAGGCTTCTGCGCACCACCGTCACCCATCATATGTTATCCTCACCCAGTCACTCCATCCATCTTTGAGGCTCATATAAACAGGAAACACTCTGTTTTGTTGACAGTGGAAGAGGAGCTTGTTAAACATCTGTCAGGCTACAGTGCTCCACTCTGCCAACAGTGTTTAGATCTTCTCAGAGACAGATGGACAACCAAGAAACAAGACCCAAATGACACTAGTTATGCTGTATAGTCTTATAATCTTATTTTATCCACTTTGCTCCGAAAACTTTTGCATACGTATACAATGAAGCACACATGTAAGGACAGATGTAAGTAACAACGCTGGGAAAGAAAAATCTCAAGAAAAATAATTAACTCAAAGCTAGAAGAAAAAAAAGCATTAGAGTTCTTACTGACTCCAAAGTATCTGTGGTTTCAATTATTCTACTAAAGACAGCATGAACAAACGACAGTTAATATAGAGGCAGATTCACAATTCTAATCTAGCCTCATTAACAATGATGAGATAATCACTTTAATGAACATTCATTCTAATCACATTACAAACACTGATATCAGAATGCAACGCTCATATAATTACAAAGGTAACTTGCTGATATTTAGCATTCAGTATTAACTTATGTTAATTAGCAAACAAATCACAACAGTTTAGACTAATGTTTATAGTTTTGCAGATATTAGTCATTACACTAAGTATTTAGTAGACTGAAACTTTTACCCATTAAATGGATAACATGGAAAGACATGGGGAACAGATTCGTAATGGCAGTCAAAGCCTTAACCTCATGCTGTTATCAAAAGTACAGGTCACAATACCCAACAGGACATTCAACATATGGCTGTACAAATCTCTTCAGTAGATAGTATGTGAGTATATTTCATGTGATACGAGAAAGCTTTGACAGTCCAGAGATCAATACATTTAATAGGAAAACCATAACACTCCACAGATTGTCATGCTAAACAGATGACACTCAGTTATACTTATCAATGAAGCCAAATGAAACCAATCAGCTTTGTAAACTAGAATAATCACAAAAGGACATAAAAAAAAATCTTTCAAAGGTTTTTGGCTACTCAACTAAGAGAAAAGTCAAATTATTGTGCTTGGTCCCAAACACCCTAGAGACACATTTTCTCATGGTGTAACTGCCTTTCAGGAGTTCATAGCTCCAGCACGGTTAGAAATCTGGGATTTCTATTGACCAGGACATGGTAAACGGTTAATGTTAAATGGACTTGTACTTCCATAGTGCCTTTCTAGTCTTTCTGACCACTCAAAGCACTTTTACACTACTTGTCAGATTCACCCATTCACACCCATTCACTCACGGATGGCAGAGGCTCCTATATAGTGAGGGACCATCAGTATTAGCTAATCTCATATGGCACATTCACCTGGGAGCAATTAAGGGTTCAGTGTCTTGCTCAAGGACACTTCAGCATGTGACTGCCAGAGCTGGGATCAAACCGCCAACCTTCCGTTTGAAAGACGACCGACTCTACCCACTGAGCCACAGCCGCCCCTCCTGCCATGCCTTCAACCCCATGTAAAAGAAAAAATCAAGGACAGCCTTTTGTACTTTCACAGCTTTGCAAAAATAAAGCACATCCTGTCTCAAAATGATGAAGAAAAACTACTTAATCAATTTGTTACTTCTAGGTTGGATTGTGTAGGTTGGATGTTGCAAACCCCTATTATCAGGCTGCCCTAATAACTCTCTAAAGGCTCTTCAACTGGGCAATACCACCCAAAATCTGGAGAAGAATTTAAACACCTTCTTCTGATCACAGCTTTGGTTTAGTTTGTACACAGAATTGTTTCTAAAACTTTTGTTCACTTTCATTTTGTTCACACATGGCTCAACAACTTGGGGTGAACGCAAGTCAGTGTGACAGGTACAATTCTTAGACATACAGAAAGAATATTGAAGGAATATTAGAGGAAACAAATGGATAAAATTGCATATTTAAGAAGTCTGCATGGAGTTAAACTTGATGTAGGAGTTGGAGGAAATTGATCATTTTTGTCCAGCACACTGCAAAAGTCACCTCCCATCTACCTGTTCTCCTTTATCTTCCACATCTACAAACTCTCTCCTGCCTTCTCTTCCTCCCAAAAAGTAAAGATGGAAGGTGAGAAGATGGAAGTACACAACCCAGTCTTTTACAATTACGCCATTTCAATCAGCTCTCACCCCTCCCATCTTCCTCTTCATTCATCATTCTCTCCCTCTCAATTATCCCTCTCCCGCTTCACTCCTCCTTCCTCTCTGTAGCTGCTTGTTTAGACTGGGCTGAGACAAATGGGGGAGAATGAATACGCTGGGAACGTGGGGGTCAAGGAGGGCTGAGTGTGAGGGGAGGGGAGAGGAGAGGGGAGTTGGAGGGGTAACTTGAACTCGCTGTGACTGGCTTGTTAGGAAAATAAAACCCAACCGATGATGACGTGTTATGAATGGCAGTCATTATGAATGGCTTGCAGAAAGAGGAGGCCGGGATGTGTGGACAGAATAAAACGGGGGCTGGGGTGAGGGGATTTGACAGCAATGGGACAGTAGAAGAAGAACAAATGATGGTGGTTTCCTGTGAGAAGGGAAGGAAGAAGGGGGGCAACTGAAACGTCCAGGTTGTAATGAGGAGTAAAAGGTGAGTATGTTAAGGTAGAAGTTCTAAACTGTTATCGAAACACCTGATAGATTATAAAAGATACCAACATCCAGGATCTTGAAGGTTATTTTTTGGAGTGATTCAGTTTGCTCCATTTTCAATAAATGTTCTTGGGTTTAAAATTGCAACACAAAAGAGTTTTTCTTTCAATGTACTGTCTTTGTAAGCCAGCAATGTAGTTGAACTTGCTTGTGTAACTTTTAATCCCATTACTTAAGTTTGAGTCAACAGTTGTGTGTTCTACTAACCCAGTTTTAGTAATCCATTTAGTGTAGATAAGGGTTGCCTGTGAGTCAAAAGGTTGGGTTAAGGTATTGGACTAGAAAAAGGTATTGAAAACTATTAGTCATGTGAGTTAGGGGTGTGTGGTTGGAACACTGATTAGCAAAGGGGGTAAGCCATGGATGTACTGTGAAGACTTGGATACAGCACTCACCCTTTTCCCCTGTGACTGTTTGCAGTACTGCAGCCCCAAAAGCATTTTCTCTAATCAATCAACCAATACATGTTTTTTTATTTGTTCAATGCCAATTCATCACAAATCCATAAACAAATGGTGGATTAAGATAACACAGGAGGACATAGAATATTATCTGACCTTGATGTTGGGTCTTTGTAAAACTTAGGGGTCAACAGATATCAGTTTCTCAGGGCCAATCCTGATACTGATTATTAGTAGTTTATGAGACGATGAGAGGATGTAGCGGTATGGATTTCCAATAAGAATGAAAATCGTTCTGTCATAACTTAAAATGTGGACCTGTCATTAAATAAAAGGCTATTCCATTACTAGTTATTAAAGATGAATACTTATAACAGCAATAAAGGTGAAATTTTAACCCTGAAAACTAAACAACATTTAAAGCTTGTGTTGTACAAGTCTTATAAGTGCTCAGAATTTTTACTTTGAATAAAAATGGTAGTAGTAGTAGTAGTAGTAGTAGTAGTAGTAGTAGTAGTAGTAGTAGTAGTAGTAGTAGTTGTTGTGATTGGCCGGACTTTTATTGGCCATTGCAAAATTAATTTGGGGTGCTAATCAGTCGACCCTCTGTAAAAGTATAACAAAGGGTTCGCTCTTTTGGTGTAGTGTCTTCAGATAGCATTGGTCATGAATCAGTTCAATATAAATAAAGACTAATTCAAATATTAAATCAAGACATCTTGATAGTACACCTTTTTGATTTGTTTATAGATGGTCCACCATGAGCAGAAGACCGGTTAGAATTTAGAAAAGTAACAGCGGTCTGTTAAAATCCTTTTAACAGACAGACACCTAGCATGTTGAACATCCATGAGCCTGTGCTGAGCTTAGGAAGAGAGAAGAGGAGGATGCAGAAAGGGAGAGATGGATAAAAAAAAAAAACTGAGCACCAACAACAAAAAGACCAGATAATACAGACTTGTTGCGTCATTGGCATAGATGACTATTATAAAAGAGGTTTATGTAACGCTATTAACAGGACGGCAAACTGTTTAATGACTCTCTGAAGAAAATGTTTGACCTATGAAGGTTTTATGTTTATGACGTCATCATATTGTAAAGTCTATGGGCTGCAATGTGCAAATCAAGCAAGTCGCCTTCCCTGTAAGGAGTGGTTTTCAGGTCTTCATTAAAAAATAATGCCAACAGAGTTGGAGGGACAAACAGTATTCCTTATGTGTTTTAATATGTTACACAAGTTTAATTCTGGGTGTAGGAATGAAACACTCAGGGATGATTTTAAGGCTGTTTTGGGGGAAAAGGTAACATTCTGCAGAAAAATCTTGGGCATTTGAAAACTTCTGCAATCTTACTCATGAAGCCTGTAGCCACAGTTTACTACATTAGTTCAATTATTGCAACCACTAAATCACAACATTCCTAAAGGCAGCCAACTGTGATTCATCGAAGTGTGTTGGACAAAAAGTTTAAAGTTACGAGTTCAGGGTAAGTAGTTCAGTATCCTGGAAAAGGGTCTTTATGTGTCATTAAGACATGAAGTTCAGCATGATATTGTCTTCTCTGGAAGCTGGAGCTGCACACAAAGTGATGGCAGGAGAAAAGAAAAGCAACAGGGGACAGATGGAACGTTTACAGCTGCCTGGTTTAAGTCAATTTGATCCATTTTCTTCCTAATCGAACACAGACTGACATTTGTGGTGCAGTAAGATGTGGTGTTTACAAAGTCTGCTGTGTGCTTATGCAACCTGGAGCCTCAATAAATGTATAGTGGATGTGTAAGAACGTTATCAAACCGATTTAATATCATTTACTTTGAGAAATTGACGATGAGGGACTGGATATATGCATCAAAACCTGAAAACGCCATATTACATATTTCTGGACTTACACATTTACCACTTGAGGTAAAGTGAGGACAGAAGCAAAGAATGGATAAAGCCCAGACAAAGAATAGGATAATAAAGAAATGAAACCCCGGAATACAATTGCAGGCAGAGTTCAAAGTCAAACAGAGTGTTTGATGTCAGGCTGTAAAAATCATTTTCTAATCAAAGGGAGGGAAAAACTGAGGAGAGGCCGAAAGACGAGGGAAAAAAGGAAGAGTGAGAGAGACTGCACAGCCATCGCTTTGACACGCACAGTTAATTATTTCTATCTCAGATCAATGTCCTCTGCTTTTAACATTTCAGATGATAAGAAGAACAGAAAGAGCCATACAACTTCTTAATTAAAACTGGTTGCCATAGCAATAGCTGTTAAATTATGCAGCATTTGGTTGGTGATCTTAAGTAAAAATTCCAAATTCAAATGCTTTAAGCTTCTCTCTTAGGTATTCAATCTTTCAAACTACTTCAATTAATTTACTACCAAACTCTTATCCCTTTATCTGATTCCTGTTCTGTGGGCAAGTGTGTGTTTGCGATTTTGTGTCTGACATACCTGAGTTAAGGTCCCGTCCGGGGTTGAAAGCTCGGCTGTTGACGGTAGGGGAGAGTCTGTCACAGCAGATGGTCTTGGAGACATTGGTATTGAAGTTTCCATCAAACCTAAACACAGACAAACACAGCACATTTTAAGAATTTATAGAGTGTGCCCGGCTCATTTGTTGGTGGAGCAGTTTAGACTTTTCTCTCAGCACTCAGATTTATTGCTCCACAGCTTTATTTCCAATAAAATGAAACCCAATGGTTTAGGAAATTCTTCTGACTTCATGGTATTAGTCATGTTTACATTAAAGAAGCTTTGACTAAGAGACACAAAATATATGTGAAACAATACATTTAATCTAATTGCATGAAACATCTGTTTTACCACACAGAATCTGCTGCTTTCATTTATGCCTGATTGTGTTACTGGCCATATCATCTGTTGCCCAGACTTCACTTTGGGCTTCATTTAATTGCTGGTGAATCATATTTTCCATGGAAAGCTGCTGAAATCTGCCGCCCTCTCTGACAAAGGTAATGCCCTCTTCCCAGAATACAGCTTAATGAGACTGTACCAGCTAAATCTGCCACAGCGAAGTAACTTTGATTCTCATCCATCCATTCATCAGTTCATTTACCCATCCATTCATCAATCAGTCTATTTCCCAATCCATCAACCAATCCATGTACCTGTCCATGCATCCATTAACGCATGTACCTGTCCATCCATCCATCCATCCATCATCCATCAATGCATGCCATGCATCCATCCATCCATTAATGCATGTACCCATCCATTAATTCCTGTACCCATCCATCAACCCATCCATCCATCCATCAATGCATGTTCCCATCCATCCATCCATCCATCCATCATCCATCATCCATCAATGCATGCCATGCATCCATCCATCCATTAATGCATGTACCCATCCATTAATTCCTGTACCCATCCATCCACCCATCCATCCATCCATCCATCAATGCATGTTCCCATCCATCCATCCATCCATCCATCCATCCATCCATCCATCCATCCATCCATCCATCCATCCATCCATCCATCCATCCATCCATCCAATCAATCCATCAATCGATTTACCTATCCATCCAGCCATCCATTTATTCACCTATCCATCCATCCATTAATTTACCCAACCATCACTCCATCAATTTACCCATCTATCTATCTATCCATCTATCCATCCATCCATCCATCCATCCATCCGCAAGCCTTTTAGGTAATTTATCCATCCTATCTAAATATCTGTTGGTTAATGTCCCTTACCATCCATCGATGCCTTTTTTATTCATGCATCCATCAGGTAATTTAACAACCTATACATCCATCCATACCTTTGTTCATTTACCTATCCCTTTTTCCCATTAATCAGTCCATCTATCTGTCCATCCATTTCCTTCTGCTTATGAGGAGTTTGGTCACTGCTGGCCAAGCAACTTCGTCCTCTTCCATTGCAACAATTTTTGTGGGATTACAAATAACAAGACACTCCTGGAACCAGATGAAGAACCTAATCCAGTATCATCTACAAGTTGGATTTGTCTGGAAAACCTCCAACGGAAGGTGCCCCAGAGGCATCCTGACCAGATGCTTAACCACCAGAACTGGCTCCAACGAATGCCAAAAAGCAGCAACTCTGCCCGGTACTCTTTCCAGATGACTGGGCTCCTCACTCTGTTTCTAATGCTGAGCCCAGGAGAAAGTCCTACAATCTGATCATCCACTAATGAACAAGACCCTGAGAAGTTCACCTTTTGCCTGAGGGAACTATCAACCTGTGGGAATCAAAGATGGCCCCCAATATGCAGATGTTACCAAATGTCCTCTAAAATCTGAGTTTGATGTTGATTATAGCTTTTCCATTTTAGATGTTAGAACCTCTGGAAAATGTGAGTGCACACCGAATGGAATATTAACATTCTCTCTGATTGATCCCTGGCTAGTTACAATGCAAATGTTGAGCAACATAACAAGGCTGTACATAAAAGATGAGGGAAATAGCCGGGGGAATTTTTTGTCTTAATTTGTATAATAAAATTCTACCAGATGAGGACACAAATGGAAAACCTTGACACACGATACTTGATAAAAGCAATTCTTTATATTACCCCTTATTTTGGTCAAGGGTTCATATCTTTGAGTGCTAATGCAATTAAAGCAATGGAATATTTCGAAAAACTCCATGGTATCCATTTATGGCCTCTTCCCGTCTACGTTCTACCCAACTGAATGGTGCAAAGTGGATTCAGTGAAAAGGTAAGAGCACTGTGGAAGGCAAGTAGATGTCTCATATTCTTCCAAATATATGCAAGAACGTACTGAATAGGGTTGAGAGGCACTCCCACTGCCCAAATCTGGACTATGGTCATTGAAGAGGTGAAAGCAGGAACTGAAGACTTCTAAAATAATTGCTGTTCACAGTTAAATTAAGATGATACCAGCCTCTAAAGTAATACCATATGGGGCTGATCCAGGGCTGCTCTTCTTTGTTGCAATAAGATGCTAAAGCAACAAACCTCCTTTTACATGAATCTGTTTACAGCCGCATATTACTAACATGTTAGATTAAGCACTGTGGATGTGATAGCAGTCACATGTATGAGCCCCTTTAACACAAATGTGGATGTCCACCTTTGCTAATCCAGACTTAAAACTGACTTTTCCCTGACAGTCCCAAAATAAAAAGTCTGTGTGAAGACCAGTTGAGCCGATGATGCTGTTCATGTGGAGCAGAGTCTACATGCATTTTTTTTTTATATCAACCTAAAGACAGTTACCATTACTGAATACAGAGCTTACAAGTCCTCCTCCTGCACTGAATCTGGACCTGAACGTCTTAAAACTGTCTGGAACCGTCTCTGAGTGTATTTGTGAAAGGGGTTTTACAAGAACTTGATAAGTGATGGAGCCTTAAAACATTTTATTTAAGGCATAATTCCCAACAGATGTGCTCATTTGTCCTGTAACTACTCCTGTGAAAGAGCGGTGATGGAGGAGGGCAATAGTAGAAGTATTAGTAGTGCAATGTTGTCCTTGAGCATACCCAAAGCCTAATGTGTTAAAGAGGTGGCAAAAAACGAGACACGTGTTGCAATGAGCACTTCTGTGAGGCATAGCTTTACTACAAATATCTTCACACATATCACTTTTCAGTTACTTGTTTTACTATTAACCAACATCACGAGCAGTGTTGTTGTAAGATGTCTTCCGTGGTTTCCAGAGTCTGTATCTGTAAAGTTAAGAGCTGACAAAAATGGCAGGTATGCAGGGGAGCAACCTATTTCTGCAGTGCACCAAGCCTGTCTGCTTTGATCCTTCCATCCCGCAAACTAGACCCCCTCCCTCTCCTCTACTGGCTTAGCAACATACAGTCACACATGTGAACACATCAACACACACATGCTACACACTCTTTGGCTTCCTCTGCATGCGGACCTGGCACCAGCCTGGTTTGATTGACAGGTGCTGTGATGTGCAGGCTGCGTTTGAACTTCACTCATTTAGAGTCCCATAAGGCCGAAGTCATTACTATTCTCCCTCAGCCCGCTCTGCATGGAAGGGGTGGGCAGAAATGTGTGCCAGATAAAAAATACATTTGCAGCCGCTTTGAATTTCACATCAAAAACACGAGGACGAGGGAGACGGAGAGAGGGGCTCGATTCTGATCAGACGTCTTAATGAGGGCTAAAAATGTGTTTTTTATTTTGCAGAAAAGCTGGACTCACCAGAGTCCAGCAGGAACAGCAACACACACTTGGGATGAGTCACAGAATATGAAAAATAATTGTGTGAATCCAAACTCATACCCATGAGCTAAATGTTGCTTTAAATAATTTCTCCTCTGAATATGCATATAAATAATGTATTGTAGGAATGGGGGTTAATTTCCATTCCTCCCAAAAGGGATCTTTTGCTGTGCAGTGATTAGAAACGATTCTGAAAACAATTCAAGAGATACAAAACACCAATAATGAGCTTGTGAGTGTCCTTGAAAATGAGTTAATAAACTATGTTTTGTTTTGTTGTTCCAAATTTTTATTGAAACCTTGATGTTTTCTTTGCTTCTGACCCAGAACGAAGGAAAAAAATAATGTAAAACATGCATTCATTCAAAGGAACCATGAGAGAGAACAAACAAACATTCAACCAGTTTTTGGATTGCAAGTCTTCAGTAAGACAGTGGAGTTAATATGAAAAGGCTTATGTGTTATGCCATGGAGTGAAACTTCCTAATAAGGCAGCACCTGCCATGTTCAGCAGTTACAAGCCAGCCACTGTTTATGAAAACCCATTCTATTAATCTGGCTACGCTTCAGGAACCATGTATATCCACAGCAGATGCAATCATTTCACATTCAAACAGCCCAGTGAGTACAATTACCTTGAAGAGACTCGCTGTTGTGCAATCTTAGACGTCAAGTGTAATACCCTTTCTAATGTTTTTTCAGTCTCTCAGTGAAAAGCAGCTCTACAGCAGGATACAAGCTAGTTAAAGAATGGAGTGGGCTCACAGGAAGCTTTATCCAAACAGATCTGATTGTGATGGCTGAATAGAGAGTGGATGTTGGTTATACAAAGCTTTTTAAAGGAACGGCTTGGAGCAAATTCTTTTTTGCATTCCCAATGTCTGTAAATGAGATTGGACAAATGTTGTTAAAACCTTTAAAACTCCTGAAATCTGAAATGAATGCTGCCATCAACAAGGACTTCAAAGCAACTAAATGAGAATTGAGCAGAACCAAAACATACCACTGTACACTATCAAAGCATTATTGTCTATATCCATAATATCCATAAACTGTAAAAAACATGAACATAGCCACAGTGATGCCACCCATTGGTTTCTGAAGAGGCATTATGGAGCCCAATGATGGCGGTCGCCATATTGGAAATGCTGACTCAGCCTATTAATTTGATCAAAGGCTAAGAGGTACAGCTGATGCAAGCCTTTGGCGTCCTAGCATATGGCTACAATGCAACCGCCTGTCAGTCAACACAACCCCATCCCTAATTATGCAAATATGTTAATAACTCTTAATTGTAAAGCTGGGGTTGGTAGTCAGATTTAGATACACTTTTTGTTATACTGATTAAAATGATCTTTATGTCCCGATGGCAATAAATACATAATGTGTTCTTAAAAAAGAGCAAAAAAAAAGCCTCTATCTACAGCCGGAGTAAACCTGAGAAAACACCAACCAATCCCTGCCATCAGGATCCAATTTATGAAACCAATTAAATCCCGTCCTGCCATTCTGCCCGCCTCCTGTGCGTACATTTCATGTTTGTTTGTGTTTTTAACTTTCACTATGATAATGTTTTGGTGTTTTCTTACCACTGAGTGAGAAATGAGTTGACGTAGTGCAAAACACAAACATTATGCTGAGGACCGGTTTTGAATCAGTCACAATCATATGGTTGCGAATCAGCGGCGCTCGTGCATGTGCAAATTCATGCTAGTTTTCCATGACTACCAACCCTAGCTTTAATATAATCAAAATAGAAAAAGGAATGAGGCCATAAACATGTTTATCTCTACTTTAAAATGGGACCTAATGGAGATTCCTCAGCTTTTGCAGCCTGCCTCAAGTGGATACTCAAGGAACTGCAGTTCATTACACTTCTGCAATGGTTTTATTCTGTTATTTTACTGCTTGGGTACATCATGCCTGCCACAAATTTCTGTACTCTCACACATTTAGGCCCTCAAACCACTGTGCTGTCTAAAGCTATATACTAGACAGGGTAGGCCTGTAGTGATGTTATTATTTAACATAGATTACAGACTGGGTAATGGGGCTCTGCTTTAAGCCCAAAGCTTCATGAATTTACTGTGTGTAAAACAAATCTGAGTCTTATTCACTCCATTGGGACGTAAAATACAAAAATTGTTCTGGTGCTCTGAACTTCTGGATGTTCTGAAAATTAACTCATTTTAAAATCTCTTGGATTATTCTGCCACAAGCCAAACCCAAGGACCTAAACAACAGATTGGGTCGATTATTAAATTATAGGATTATTGGAGACTACAAGTTCCAGGTCTACTGAACTAACGCTTCATTCACTTCTGTAACGTTGTGAAATGATTATTTTTATCATTCAGAAAAATACACTGTAAGGTTAAGGGATTTGCAAGAAATCAATCAACATGAATATTTCATAATATTGAGCGGATTGGAATCTTTGTTTATGATTGGATAGTAAGTTTGATCAGGTATGCAAGTGCAGACCTTAAGACCTCCTCACTGCTGAATTCGCCCTTCAATATTTCAAGTAAGAAGAGAGGAAGGAAGAAGTAAAAAGAAGGATTAGGAGGAGGCTGAAGGGGATTGGAGTGTCTCAAGAAGGCAGAGCAGAGACTAGAAGGAGGAGTGAATAAATGGAAGAGGGGAATAAGGAGTAGAAAAGTTCACCAGAGACCAACAAAGAAAAAAAAGAGGGAGGAATTGAAATCATTCGAGGACGCTCCAGAGTTCAGAAAGCAGCCAAAGATTTACACCTGCTCAGGTCATTTAAACAAACCCCCTCCCCACTCCTCTGATATTGTGCCATCTCTCTCTCATGTGCAAATAGAGGTATCATCATCGTGCTGAACTAGCAACCAAGATCATCTTGACCTGTGGCTCTAACTCTCAGTAGCTGCTCACTGGTGATATGTATACTCTTGATGCGGACTGTAAATCTGCCCATAGCTCAGATAGTGAGAATGCTTCTTCAGAAACAGGAGCTCTGTATTAACACTATGCTGACTTTAATCTCTGTTTAATTATTACTGAAGCTATTTGACATTTGGAACATCGTCGCTCAGATGATGTTACGGCATGCTGGTTATCAAGTGGTCACTGGTGGACTTAGGGATTTGTGGTCTGTTCAGCACCAAGACTTATGACTAAAACACTGTTGGCTTGGTCACAGCATGGGGAAGCTGCATGTAGGTTTGCCAACTCACAAGTGTAAATCTTTAAGTGAAGAAGCCTACAGTAAAGACATAATATACAACTATCAGAAATCTGTTCTTGTACCAGATGTTAAAGCTCCTTTGACATGATGGATATCTCAAAAATAAAGATAAGATGTTTGGCTATAAAAGATACAAATCATTTTATCTGAACTAGACAAAAATATGATTCAAACTATTGTCTCCCATCTTCACAATAAATGAAAACCCTTCCCAAACTTGTAAGTTGCAAATATTTTGCTCAAAGTTTTTGAAAGTCCTGACGACGGGTCACTTTTACAAAGAAAACGCAAAAGGAAACAAAGTATGCCTTCGAACTGCTCCAGACTCGTCGACAACATGAGTAAACGGAGTCAATCTTGCTAGTTAACACCAGAGTTACTATAGTCTGTTAAACAAGTTATTCATATTATATTGTCCTTATGCCCGGCTTATGCTGTGTCTGAGCTGTAGCGCAGCCGCCCCCCACTAGCCGGGCCTCTAGCTGTGGTTGATGATGACAACATTCCGGTTGTAAACAGGCACAGGTGAAAGATGGCATCTCGTATTGTGGAGTGTTTGGCATATTTTGATCTAAAGAATGGAGATGAAGTTTTAGACTGTGTCTGGTTAACTTGACTGCAGCAATGTGTAACCAGAGCAGGCGATTGAGCATTAACCTACAGGGAAGACTGAAGCCTTGTGATGCTAGCTCTGCCACACTCTGCAAACCTGTGGACATCGTTGACCTGCAGACTCTGATCCCCTGTCTATAAATTGTGCAAAATTTGGACTATTTTCTGAGTTAAGTCTTACCTTTAGATTAGTCAGCTCGTCCAAACTTTAATTTCCTTTCAATTCTTGGAACATCCTTACCCCTAACAGCTGGATCAACAGCCATAAAACCCAGAGGACTTCTGTAACAGGACATCTTTTATCTTCCCTCTACTTTTCTCTTCTTCCATTTTGCCGATACTCGATTTATCTAACCCAACTAAGACCTCTTCAGGATCACGAATAATACCCTTTTCTTTGCACAGTCTATTTACAGCTCATCTCCTCTCAAACTACTGAGGAAAAGCATCTGTTAAGTACCATCTGGGCAGCTACCAAGCACACTTCTCACTTCTGCAGTGCTGTGGGACAGTTGGAAATGAGCACTTGGAGATTTCACGTTAAAATATTAACACACAGACACACATGCAAACACACACTAATGCTACAAGTGACATACATTTGCTATTTTCAGGTCCAGCCTGCCGCTGAGACCCAGCAGTGATTAAAGCATACCAGCAGGCGCTAAGCACTGCCCTCGGTGGCCTCCCTGAGAAATGATAGCCTGCTAGCTTGATGGCTAACAGACATGGACACCCTGTGAACCACCTGATCCTTCTCTAAACTGGCTGACCTGTCTGAGACCCCCCCAAGCAGCTGATGCTGGAGACTACTGAAGGGCACTCTGAGGTGCACCAAAGAGAACAGAGTCTTGTCCCGAGTCTGGCATGGATCCTCTTTAAACAACGACATGTAATTTTGTCCGTCTATTCCTTTCCCTTCTTTTGAATGCAATAACTTAATCTTCATTTCATGACTCTAATAAGAAAGGTGATGTTGAAGTGTCTAAATGAAAACATTTGGAATACCATGCAACCAAATTCACTCCCTTGATGTCCACCAGAAAGATTGGCGTTGTGTTCTTTTTTATCTATTTATTTTTGGGGAATCCACATTTATCTAAAAGACTAATTTCCAACATTTCTTCTTGACTTGATTTTAAATTAGCCAATAAATCATCTTTACACACACAGCATGGTTGTAACCTTAACCTAAAGCAGGATTCCCACTCTTTACCAGAGATCATTTTCCAGGACATTTCCAGGACATTTTTATAGATAATCAAGCTGGTATGACCGTCTAAATTTAGTTCCTAATTTAGTTCCTAAACAGTCTAATATGTTCCTCTCAGTGGAAGTCTACATTGAAAGACATGTAGTCTATGGCAGTGCTCAGCCCCAGCTCTGCTCACAGCAGAACTTTGTTTTGATTGGTCAGCATGGCGGCCATGCGGCCAATCACATGTGAGGATATAGGATACAGGTGATGGAGGGGAGGCTGTGTATCGTGGCTACATCTGTTCCTTCAGAGAGAGTCTTCTTGAAGACCGGGCAAATACTCACTGAGATGAGAAGTCGGATCAGCCCATCCAAACGGAGGCATCTGATTTTTCTCAATGCCAACCTGAGGACATTAATAATGTTTGCTTTAGTTTGGTTCTGGTTCTGTTTGCTCCAGTTTGGTTCTGGTTCTGTTTGCTTGAGATTGGTTCTGGTTCTGTTTGCTCCAGTTTGGTTCTGGTTCTGGTTCTGTTTGCTTCAGTTTGGTTCTGGTTCTGTTTGCTTAAATTTGGTTCTGGTTCTGTTTGCTTGAGTTTAGTCCTGGTTCTGGTTCTGTTTGCTTGAGTTCGGCTCTGGTTCGGTTCTGGTACGGTTCGGTTCTGGTACGGTTCGGTTCTGCTTCGGTTCTGGTTCAGTTCTGGGCGGTTGTGGTCCGGGTCTAGTTTGGTTCTGGGTTTGTTTGGGTTTGGTTCGGTTCTGTTTGCTTGGTTCCGGTTCTGGTTCTGTTCTGGTACGGTTCGGTTCTGGTTTGGTTTGGTTCGGTTTGGTTCGGTTTGGTTCGGTTCTGGTTCGGTTCTGGTTCGGTTTGCTTAAGTTCGGTTCCGGTTCTCTTTGCTTGGTTCCGGTTCTGGTACGGTTCTGGTACAGTTCGGTTTTGGTTCGGCTTTGGTTTGGTTCTGGTATGGTTCTGGTTCGGTTCTGGTTGTTTGGTTCAGGTTCTGGATCTGGTACAGTTCGGTTTTGGTTCGGTTTTGGTTCGGTTCTGGTATGGTTCTGGTTCGTTTCTGGTTCGTTTCTGGTTCGGTTCTGGTTCGGTTCTGGTTCGGTTCTGGTTGGGATTGCTTAAGTTTGGTTCTGGTTCTGTTTGCTTAGGTTTAGTTCTGGTTCTAACCCTAACCCTAATCCTAACCCTAACCCTAACCCTAACCCTAATCCTAACCCTAACCCTAATCATAACCCTAACTCTAATCCTAACCCTAATCCTAACCCTAACCCTAACCCTAATCCTAACCCTAACCCTAATCCTAACCCTAACCCTAATCCTAACCCTAATCCTAACCCTAACCCTAACCCTAATCCTAACCCTAACCCTAATCCTAACCCTAACCCTAATCATAACCCTAACCCTAATCCTAACCCTAATCCTAACCCTAACCCTAATCCTAACCCTAACCCTTATCATAACCCTAACCCTAATCCTAACCCTAATCCTAACCCTAACCCTAACCCTAATCCTAACCCTAACCCTAATCCTAACCCTAACCCTAATCATAACCCTAATCCTAACCCTAACCCTAATCATAACCCTAACCATAATCATAACCCTAACCCTAATCCTAACCTTAACCCTAATCGAAACCCTAACCCTAATCCTAACTCTAATCCTAATCCTGACCCTGACCCTTATCATAACCTTAACCCTAATCATAACCCTAACCCTAACCCTAACCCTAACCTAATCCTTACCCTAACTTTAACCTATATCACAACCCTTGGTTTTGTAACAGAATAAATGCACAAAATTGGTCAATTATAAGGCTTCTCATAAAAACACAGTGCGTAAAAGGGTTTTCAACACAAACCATTAGTTTTTTGCAAAGTTAAAGTAAAATTTACGGCTACAAAAGATCCTAAATTAAGAGCCGTATGGGAGTCATAAGAGCCGGCTCTTCTTTGGGAGCCGAGTTAAAAGAGCCGGCTCTCTGAAAAGAGCTGAACTTCCCATTACTAAAGCACATTCGTTTCCCTTGGAACTATTTGTATTGTAAAACGTATCAATGTAAATACTTCAGACCTGTACCATGGTGATAAACAGATAACACTTCAATTTGAATCAAGTAAACACCACATGTATACTTTAAAACCGAGGGTCATTTCATTCCTTGTGGACTCAACATGACCGCATTTATATTTTTCAAGTAATTGATCTTAAAAGCTTTCAGAAAATTAACAGTAGTAAGACTCACATATCCCTTCGATCCACCAAATGGTATCATAACAATGGTGTATATGCTGTTTTGTAATGACACAGCACAATTTTATAATTTATTAGAAATGTATTCAAATTATTTCACGGACCCCCACGCTATGGTTCGCGGACCCCCAGGGGTCCCAGGACCCCACTTTGAGAACAACTGAGCTAGAGTACGGTAATTGAGCTCTCAGCCTGCAGAGAAAGTTGTGAGGCACAGACCCCCAAGCTCTCTGCCCGACTCCACTGGTCACACTATAACTTAAATATAAGACTCTTTGAATCAAAAGAGCACTCTACAAGGTTAATGTACCATAAAACATGAACAATATACCCCCGTTTTCTGTGAATGCATGATTATGAAGTGAAGGAGAAAAGATGTGAAAAAAGTTGTGCAGTGTTGCTGTCTTTTCCAGCACAGTGTGCACTCAACTTTCAATGAATGGGGATGTGTTGTGTTAATCGGGTCAGGTCGCACGCAGCCATGTTGGAATAATTTTCCAGGACAATATGTGATTTTCCAGGACATTTGACTTTTTCTCCCATTTTCCAGGTGTTTTCCAGTACTAGAAACTGGTCAACTGTTTTCCAGGTTTTCCAGGGGAACCCTGTAAAGCCACCAAGGTGACCCTTTTGAAGGTTTCTGGCCTCTAGTAAGTCGGTATTGGTGACTCTGATTTTTGGTCCTTTCTTTAGCATATATTTGATGATTTGTTGTAAGCTAAAACAGAGAATATATTACTTATCAGAACTTAAAAAATGATTGGCCGAGATATACTGAAAGTTATATAAACATCTGTATGGATTAAAGCTGCTAAAAACCTTTTGAACATATATCAGGAAAACTAACCTATCCTATGCTATGCTGGATGCTTCTTGCATCACTCAGCTTCCCGACACAGAGAGCGGAGGAAGTGAGAGCCAAATTATTCTACATTCTGCTCCTTAAAGTATCTCAGGACCCTGCATAAACCCAAAAATGAAAGCGAGTGAGCTCCGCGCCTTTATCCTCCCCCGAGGAAGATCCTTTGAAGTTCAGGGATCTGTCAGATTCAGCTTCAGTTTGGTATTTCCACCCTCCCCCATCAGTACCACCGCCGCCGCCCATGTGATTCCCCCTGCATCATTCCATCCTTCTTCCCCGGGTCTTATATAATCTTTTCCTCTGTAGAAATCTGCCTCAAACTGTCTCTGAGAGTTGGAAATCCCAGGTTTCAGACCTGGCTTTGGACAGCACATGCTGGGACATAAATACAACATGTAGGCATGTGAACAACTGTTGAATGTATGTCCAGCATGTCATACACATGATCCAGCTACAGGTGGCTTGTGGCCCTGAGCCAGGCCGCCTCCTCTGCCTGGCTAGGGGGAAAACAGCAGGTGACCTTGCTGCTTGTGAAGTCTGCAGAGCGAAAACTTCAGAGAGCAATAACTTGTAACATCGGCTGATAAAGACAAGGGAGACAGACATAAAGGGTGAGATATAGAGAGAGAGAGAGAGAGAGAGAGAGAGAGAGAGAGAGAGAGAGAAACAGAGAGAGAGAAACAGAGAGAGAGAAACAGAGAGAGAGAAACAGAGAGAGAGGGATGAGGGGGAGAAACAGCTGCAGCTCTGTAGATTAGGACTGAAAGCTGCTGCCTCTCTCTCCTTCGTCTGAGCTTCAGCTTTGAACTCTGTTTTCTCCTGCTGGAGTCTGTGATTGGCTGAAAAGCTCAGTCTGCACTGTAGACTGGGGCAAATTTAAACTCTACCAGCAAAGAGTTCAAAATTGACATATTTAGTCTCACACACAGGTTCATGCAACTTTTTTGATGTACATAACCTGTTTTCACTTCTTGCTGTGGCTCAGTGTGGCATCCAATAATGCAAACGCACAAATGACCAACAAGTCATGTAACAACAATATCTCCATCGTAAGATCCATCTATTTGGTAAACGCAGATTAATAGTTGGTTCCATTATGTTAGATTAAGTACAGCCTCCCAGCTCAGGTGAAATACACCCCGTGGGTCTTGGGATCCTTTCCCAGGAAATTTTGACATTTTTTTTAGTGAATTCTGAGGCACTCATTTATGACTCTGAATAATTTTCTGAAGTTTATTTACTAATTTGCCCTTTTTGTGTCTTTAGTTGTTAGATGTAACATCTTTATGTGTGCATCTGATGATTCACATCACATTCATCTTAAGTAATTCACAACCACTGGGCTTCTCTCAGCACAGTTTCAGTGCAGTTGTATTTATTTAGCTTTTAAAAAAAAAACAGACAATTGTTGTTTTGTCAGAAAAGTACTTGAATTAATTTAAGTTCTATCATGTTTAAATACTAATACACTATGAGCCTCTTCTAGACTTCTATTTAAATTATTGTATAAAGCAGCAAAAGGATGGTTAAACGAAAGTTAAACAGGGGAGCAGATGGCCTAGCGGTCTAAGCGTCCCACATACAGAGGTCATAGTACTCGTCAGAGAAGTTGCCGGTTGGATTCCAGGCCGCGACCATTTGCTGCATGTCTTCCCTGACTCTCTACTCCCCATTTTTCCTGTCTATCTACAGCTGTCCAATCAATAAAAGGCAAAAAACGCTAAAAAATCTAACTTTAAAAAAAAAGAAAGAAAGAAAGAAAGTTTAACTCATTGTCGCCAGCCTGCGTCCAGTCTGCAAAGTGAGAAGAGAGCGCCGCTCATGCTGCTACCAACTGTGTATAGTATATCCATCAAAATGTCAAGAAGGCACACCTTCAACACACCTGTACTGTTATCAGTCAGCGAACGGACACTACTCATATCCTCACTGATGTATATAGAGTCTCCTGGGACCACTTCTCATGACGTAAAATCCAGAATTAAACAAAATATGGCAGAATGTATAGGTGTGGGACTAGACTTTGGTATCAGATGTGTTCTGGCTTGCATTTGTAGTCCCAGTAGTATCTCCTTTCTCCTGATACAGGAAAGTCCATGTGGACAGCAAAAAGTCGGAATGTAATCCCAGAGCCCATCAGCAGTCATCTCAAGATGTTTTAATGTACATTAATGTCATGAAACAGATCTCTGCGTGCATGTGCAGCCAAAAATCTGCTCTTAGACATATCTCCGCAACACCAACTCCATTCTTGTTTCTTGTGTTGATTGTTGGATTGTAAACAAAGGAAAAGCACGAGAGGGCAGGCTTGGATGGAGCTCCTTCATCACGCACTGATAGCTTCCTCAGAAACCCCAGAAGTTGGCCTTTGTAAGAAGCACAATCAACATCAGAACATTGCTATTGGTTTGAAGGCTGTGGAAGATACACTAATGAAAAGTGAGGATGCAAAAGGCAAAAAAATTAACAAGACAGGACCCAATACGATCCTTGTGGAACCTCTTTTGAGAGGTGAACATTTCCAAGAATCACACATTACCGCCTTTCAGACAGCTAGTCCTGAAACAATTTAGAGGACGCATAATCAACATTACGTAGGCTCTGCTCTGTTCGAGTACAGCCAAATCAAAACAGTCAAATGCTTCACTTTAATCACATAAGTCAGCAGTGCAGTCGTTTACAACCAAACTAATAGAACATACAGTCCTACAGATGTCATGTCAGCTTTTAGCAAACCTCTCCAACCATGATAATACCTTATATGAATCGCATATTTATTATCTATTTAGTTTATGATTTAATGTTCTGTCTTTGTTATTTCACTACCATGCTAAATCACAATGCATCATGGATTTTAAAAAGTGCTCTATAAATAAAGATTATTACATCTCCCTGCCATTCTGGGCTTCAACCAACATAAAAATGTGTTACATAAAAGTGTGCTGCAGCAGAGACACAACAGGCACGTCTATGGACCGCTTCAAAAGGCTCGGAAATGAGGGCTGAGTTTAAAAATGAAGCCAAATGTCTGAGCGTGCCAGTTCTGCTCGAGGCTGTTAATTGTGTGATGTAATCTGACAATGATGAACACAAGTTTAAACAAGGGAGATGTGTGGATGTGTGTGTGTAGAGGAAGCGTAAAGGAAATGTATAGAGGGCTGAGTGCAGGTGTTAACAGTGAGAGGCGGGTTTGCAGACAGAGAATGTGTCTCCTGCAGAGATTTAGGAGGGAGAGTTATGAGAGAGATAAAAAGACAGATTATTTTCCTGTCTTTGTGTGTGTTGAAGAGAAAGTTACTCACTCCATCATAGACGCAGGGATGGAGCAGCAGTCCTGTATGGCGGTGAGCGGAGAGGTGAGGTGAGCCGTGTACGAAGCCTCCACCACTTGTTTGTTCCTGTTCACCACATCCAGGTAGCGGTTGAACTTTTCCCGGATCTTCTTGGCGAGCTGCAAGGAGGAAACAGACACATTTATTAGACTGTTATTAGTGGTGGTAACGCCTGAATTTACCTCTGACTAACACTTAAAGAAGCTCAAAGATCTCAAAGCTTGGTGCTAAAAACTGAAGCTACGAGGAGTTTGAGTGGGGCCAGCAGCAAAGAGCACCACTGCTTCTTGAAAAATGCTGCATCTTGTAAGATCTTTGATAGAAGCCCAGGACCAAGGTAGAGTAAATCAACTAAAAGTATGACTGTCACATTACAGACACTCAAGTAGCGCTTTAAGTATGCACACACACACATAGACACCACTTTGATATCACACCTAATAAAAGCATGCTTACAAGTCGGGTTTTGTTAACTGTGAGGTGCTGCATGTTGATAGCACATGTTTGTGGTAATAGTGTAAACCTGCTGACACAAGAACACAAGAAACACCAGCTGGCTGCAGACATCGGTGTGTTTGAGGGGCTGCAGTGACCGGAGACTTGATCTTAAACTGTTGAAATACCATGGATGTTGTTCTACAAAAGAAGCTCAATTTTCAATGCTTATTTATGAATAGATATATTACTTTAATCCATCAAAAGTTGTCAAGCTGATTCTTTTTTCTTTATTTTGCACAAACACCAAAAATAAAATAAAATAAAATAAAATAAAATAAAATAAAATAAAATTAGATAAGATAAGATAAGATAAGATAAGATAAGATAAGATAAGATAAGTAGAAATAAAAGAAAATATAGTGAAATAAAAGAAAATTCAATACAAATAAAATAGATAAAATAAATCAGAATTAAATTTAATTAAATACAATTCAATTCAATCACGCAGTAAAAGTGGTGTTTGTCAACCACAGGACCAGGCGCATTAGACCAGTTGATCAACTCTGCCCATCTCAAAGTGATTTTATTCAGATTAAATGCTTGATACATATACATGCACATGCACACGCACACGCACACACACACACACACACACACACATACATACAAACACACAAACACAAACTTCTTAATCCAATCCCTTTATTTAGGGTCCATGAAAACAGGGATCCTCAATCGGAATTACTTTAATCAGGATGAAGACAAACTGCAGATGTCAACAGAGCTGCTCAATTGGATCACAAACAAGAGAACTTTTAAAAGAAGCACGAGATTAGGGGAGAGCCTGAAGTCCTTGACATCATGTCAGTCAACACAGTTGATGAATAAAAAAAAGTGGGAATTTAAAATTTAAAATATATTATAATTTCATGAAATGTAGAGTGAAGTCAAAAGTGAGGTATCATTGCATCAACTGTTGTGCAGTTTAGTGGTAAACTCTGTACAGTTACCCTGGTTGGTTGGGTACAGGGGCTCACAAGGAGAAATACTCGTCCAGCGAGTCATTATCACAGTAACATTAAAAACATGCTGACATCATTGTGAAGATGTAGAGACAGAAGGAATATATTCCGAAAGTCAAGTTCCCTTTTCCCCATAAAACAAGCACAAAAACAGCAAAAAAATGTGTGCACTAGAAACACTGAAGTTGCAATGGTCCAAACACTTTCCACAGCCTTTGTGAGCTTCCTTCTCAGGCTGGCTGAATACAGAAAGAGGCTTATTTCCTCTGTAACTGGACCCCCTTTGTTCCCATCTCGTAATTACCAGAGCCTGCAGAAGAGGCTGCATTTCAAGCCAGGAACAGGGAAATACAGCATGACCCACTGACCGCTTCTACACCTCATCAGCCGTCCGCTATTTCTATTAGGGGTTTAACAAGGGCCTGAGGCACTGCCCACAATTACCCTGACTCCACCGCAAGAACACTCAAATACACACAGCATGACACTATACTTCACACTCAAACACAGGTATGAAGTCAAACACGCAAACGTGGCACTACCTTTACTACAGGCATTTCCATACATGGCAGTTAGCAATTAGCTGAGTGGACTTGGTCTTAAAAAGAGGAAAACGGGCCAGTGTTCAGCCAAGGAGTGTTTCCCAGTGACTCAAGAGAAAGCAGAAACTCAGAGCCGTGCAAGTTAAAGCTTCAGTTACAGTCTGCAGCCAAAGCAAACCTTCTCTCTGCAGATTGACCGCACTGTCCAAAACACAGGCCTCCCCTCTCTCTCCACGCTCCCACCCATCCAACTAGATTTTCGGGTTTGCAGCACCCAGTGGAGTTTGCTGAGCTGCAGAGCTGGACCGAGTGGAATGGGTGCACCATGAACTCTTGTGCTGGGAGTTTTGAGGTTTGCCTTTTGTGAGCCTTTCACCACAGCCGCTGGCAGTGGTTCTAATGGCAAAACTAGGACTTACTCTGGGGGTAAATATAGGGATCCGCATTAGAGGGACACTATTTGAGCTCTGCAGAAAGGGAGGGACTTTGAAGTGACCAGCACAGAGTAAGCGCATGACTTGCTTTTGCCTGGTTGAACTGATTTTTGTTATTGAATTAGTGCTTTTTCACTGGTGTGAGAAAAGGACATGTTGCTCCCAATTACTGTCAAAAGGTTTGTTTCCGTTCCACACTGCTGACTTTGTTCGCTCCACTGACGGCGATGAAGTGATTCAGCATGATTTGATAAAGTTAGGAAATGTCTTTTGATGCAAAAAGACTGAAGACACATCAGAGAAATCCCCCAGTGAGGTATGACTTATTAGTCGTTACATTTTATGATATTAAGATGAAGGGAATTAGCTCAAGATGAAATGTTACAGCTTACACACAGTTTGTTTTTCATATCATAAAGATTCTCCGCATATTTTTATTTATTTAATCTTATTCAAGAAAAACCTGACATGAAGATTTAAATCCAAAGATAAGAAATGTACAGATGACTCCTCTGGCGTCTAAAGCAGATAACAGATAACCTCAGTGCAGTACATTTGATGCACTAAACCAATTTCATGTTTAACACAACATATGAGATTAAAAAACTGAAATAATCTTTTGACATCAACAAGACAATTCCTGCTGTCTTTTTCCTTCCATTTCTTAAATGTCACAGCTGCAGCTACCTGTGCTGAGGCTGACAGTTTAATAACTCACTCTCAAACCTGCAGGGGCCCAATGAACTGATAACCACTTTGTCGCTCCAGGCATCTTTAGTTGGCATGTATATAAATAAACTCTGTGTGGTATTGAATGTCTCTGTAAAATGTGTTAGAACTTAAAGGTTACACTGTACATGCAGTCAGGTTTTGCATTTGTTTTACAATTCTTAATCTAGTGAGTGTGAGTGATACATAACTGCAGCACAAAGGGTTTCAGTATATTAGTGAGGGATTTGTAGCCTTCTCTTGCTTTTAACCATATGTACACACTGAAGTCAAATACTGAAAATATTGGTACATATGAGAAACTTTGAATCCCTTGGAAAGTGTGCTGTGTTCTGTATACTGTACAGACAAAGTGAGGTATTTTATTGTGACGTTATTTAACTCAGAAGATGATGCTACTAGGGATGGGCAATGATTTTTGAATTTTCTAATATTCATTCATTTTGTAAAAATCAAAGAGTTACTTTGAATATTTTCTCATTTTAAAAGTACAACTTTTCATAGTTTTTACCGGTGCCTGGTTGTAATACAGTATTCCTGCCAGACGGTGGCTACAGAGCATCTGATTATTCATATAATCGTCAAATAGATGCCAATGATTATTGAATAGTATTTTAGCTTGAAATGTCCATCCCTAGATGCTACCTCGGTCATGCATGTTTCTTCATGATCGCCAACATCACTCCCTGCACGCAAACTGATGCTATTGAGAAATCACCCCCATTTGTTGTGTATAGCAGGCTACCTCTACCCTATGCAAAGCATGCTGGAGATGTTGCCACATTAATAGCTTTTCTCCCTCATTAGGTCATAATTAGGGGTCCACCGATATTAGTTTTTCAGGGCCGATACCGATACCATTTTCAGTACTACTAACAATATCAATGTATACCAATGCCTATTATTAGGAGTTCATGAGATTGATAACCAATATTTGGAAATGACATGCATCTAGAGTAGTAATGGAAAACTCACTGTCAAAAAATGGAATTTGGAATATTACAAACTCCAACACAAGACTTTGTTAAATGCCTTTAAAAAATGATTAATCAAAAAATTTCAACGTCGTAATCAGGAGTTAACAGTTAACCAACTGATGTGAGATGTGTAGCCAATCAGAAATTTTTGTGGACGGGACATTAAGACAGTGTTAATTAAAAACAGACCAGCAGTGGAGTAAACTCACTGTTTAATTAATCAATTTATCTGCTATAGATATTATGAAACAATACAGATAATCACCCAAATGCAGAATATCACCATGGCCAGAAAAACAGAGGCACTGTTAAGTAAATAAACCCTTTGGAGTGCTAGTATGATCAGGACAACAAGTGGCAGCCTGAATGTGGGGGAGTTGGTCTCAGGCAGAGGATCCATACCCCACAGCTATGGAAGTAACCATAGACTGAACTCAACAACTATAGCGTTAGCTAGCAAGACTGCCAACTCCACATGGCAAAAACAGGAGGCACATGAAAGAGCTGCTCAGCCGCACTGAAACTAGTTGTTGTGGGTTTGGCTGAACACAATGAAGATTGTCATGAACACAATAATAACCTTTCTTCTCTCTGAGAAACCTCAAAACACAAATAATGTCTAATATTCCAGATTTTACAGTAAATGTTAACAAGCTTGAAGACATCTACATCCAGTAGTTTCAGACATCTCTGTCTGATCCGTGGATGTCGAGGTGAATGTGGTGCTAGATCAGGGGTGTCAAACATACGGCCCGCGGGCCAAAACCGGCCCGCCAGAGGTTCCAATCCGGCCCACAGGATGACTTTTGAAATTACAGAGAAGACATTGACTGCAATTTTTCAATAAATGTAACTGGTATTTCAAATTTGTCCTACAGGGGGGGCACCTGAATGGCACTCCGGGACTTTTTTTTCTCAAAGTGAAGAAAAAGAATATTTGCAGTTTGCATAATCCGGTGGAAAATCATAGACTTTTTGGACCGGCTGGGGGGTCCATAAAGGTCTAGTATAATCTATCTGTTCTTTTGCAGTAAACATTACACTCTGTGTCAGGTGAATGGGTAACCTGTGTGTTTGGTGTGTTTACAGCAGGTTTCAGGGCTTAAAGAATATAATATATGGCCCTATATGAGACTCATCATGGCGAGAAATACAACAACTGTTTTTGTAAAAAGATAGTTCATGAAATATAAAAATTTTCAGAATGTACTTGTACTTTTTTTTTGCAAACAAAGGGAAACATTTAGAGTTTTGTTATTTATACATTATTATGTTATGATTTTACAGGTCCGGCCCACTTGAGATCAAATTGGGCTGAATGTGGCCCCTGAACTGAAATGAGTTTGACACCCCTGTGCTAGATGAACGTTTCTCCTGCTGCAGATTTAGAGTCTCTTTTAGGTGACTGGATGAACATGACCCATGGTTACTACTGGACCAGAGTGTAAACGTTGATAAGTGCAGTACTTAAGGCAGAATTCAACAAATACAAAGTATGTACTTCAGAGCTAATAGCTGAGCTAGCCACTTCAGAGCTTACTTTAATGCATCTATTAGCATGAAATGAAGTGGCAGAGTTAAGCTAGTCACATTAAATGGACTCTGATAATCTTCAAACCACTTCCGTTAGTGCATTTTGCACAACACAATCTGCATTCTCATACTTGGAATCCAATTCCTAATTTTTAAACATAGATGCCTGATAATAAATTGCCTTGTGCTAAAATAACAGTGCTAACACGAAGCATCACATGCATGTAAATGCTAGCAAGTAATTTTCTGACTCTCATTTCAAGGAGTAAAATAAGTTGAATACACTAACAGAATAGACCTGAGCAGACTCACTGCCTGTCAGAGCCGGAGAGGGACAGGCAGTCCGACATGAAAGTCCGACAGATGTGTCTCTCAGAACTCTGACTTTCTGTAGGAGCAGCTTCTATAGAAGCTGGTGGCTCCTCTCTGTAGCCCTGTGCCCTCTTTTCCTCCGCAGACCCTCTCCTAATTGAGTCTCACTAGCTTGTGTACTCAGGCCCTCTGAGGGGACTTTCAAGCCAACTATGTCAGCGCTATCATCTGAATTAGTCTGCGTTTGCTCAGAGAGGCTGCAGCTACGTTGTATGGACACTCTACGAGCTGGCCATGGAAATAAAAATGGTTCAAACTCATCCAACATGGAAACTAACTGAAAGAAGGTAGTGTTGCACTGGGGCTCGTGCATATTAGCATACACTGAATCCATCTGACAACAATTCCAAAACCTAAAAGTAATGTGGCTGAGGTTTCTGAGGAGGACAGGCTTCAGGGCTTGGATCCAACAGAGAGTTTTTCAGACTGAAACACCCGGCAGTCTTCTGAAAACACCGAGCTATGAGCGCTGAAAAGCAGAGAAGTCTTTTCAGCTGAAACGCTCTCGGTACATGAGACAGAAAACTTTTGAAGGTAGAAGTATCTTTACATAGTAGAGTTATGGCTCAGTTCTAATGATATATATAGGTTCACAAGATTTGGTGACAGTACCATTGCTGCTCAGTCCGGTCCTGCACCTCGTCCAACATGGACAGTAGGGGTGAGACAAAATATTGATATGGAAATATATCGTCGTACTGACCTGTGTGATACGAGTATCAATGAGGGGGCTGAATATCGATATTTTATTTTATTAAATCAAGCTCTAGACGGGAGCTTTTTACGGTGAGTGGCAAAAACGGCAAACATCAAATATTAAACAGACGTCTCCCGGTTGTGTCTTTATCACTAACGCACACGGGGGATAAAAATCCTCAATGAAGATGAGACTGGTTCACACAGCACACCTGCTGCAGGTAGAGACCAAGCTAACACTGAGCAACAACATCAGCTCTCTATAGCCTTAAAGCAATAAGAGTTGGGGAGCATCTGTGCGAGTGTAAATAATTGTTATGGAGCAACCTCATTTCGTCCATTTCTCTGTAAAACGTTCGGCTACAGTGACCAGTGGTGGAGTAGTGATTCCTGCTAAGAGGCGCAGTGTTGTGAGTGTTGATCAAACAATCAAACAACAGCTTGGCATTCTTAACTGTCAATGCTGCTTTTAAATTTGTTGGTCTCAGCCTTCACTCATTCCCTTTCACTGTGCTGCATTATCACATGGCAGAGAGCTAACTAGCTCAAATCAGAGATGAAGAGAACGCTGAGAGCTTTCCTTTGTAGGCTGCCTGATGTTACGGAAAAATACTTGAAGCTGCTGAGGACGATGGTGATGGAGTGAATGTGGATGCACTAGTGACAGAGAAGGCTCTCAGTTTACGGATAACAATGGGTTCACCGCCAAATCCATGCAAATTTCTAAAGTAGTGGTGCTCCTAACTTTTTTAAGCTTACCGGTGCTACCAAGTAAAGGAGTGAACTTTGCGCCCTGATTAACGGTATGTCAGCACTAGTTTTTAAGGAGATAGCTTCGTTTCTGTAAGAAAAAAAATCAGCAATGTTTCAAAGCCAATCTGAGCCATACCTGGATTAAATAATGCCTGCAAAGTGGTCTATACCTTATATTTAACATTGAAGGGCACTGCACACACAGAAGGACAGTCACTGGAGATAAACAAACTGCAACCTGTCTGTTCTTGCTGTTATCAGTTTATTGGTCCGTTTATTATCATGTTGGAAGTCAGTCGCTGAGCTGAGATTACAAATCTGCAGACAGAAATGTTGACTTTTGGGCTTTAAGTCATTAAAAAAATCTCCAAATTTGAGGCACTGTGCTGTGTGTTTCCAAAATAATACCACTCTCTCCTTCAAGCCTCCTTCTTCAGGCTGACTGCAGCTCTGCACTCAAACTGAGAGCGGAGAGAGACAGACGAGAGGAAAAACAGACTGACAACTTCAAAGCCAACGAGACAGCAGCCATAGAATTTTAATAAACCCTCTTTTTCCTCTGATGGTGAGACAGAGTGTGTGTGTGTGTGTGTGTGTGTGTGTGTGTGTGTGTGTGTGTGTTCGTGTCTTCTTTTCTGTACTACACAAGGCCGCAGACAAACATCATCCATGGCACATGCATGAACAAATAGGCATTCAGACACAGACACAGACACAGACGCACACATAAACACACAGGGGGAAGGAGAAGCCTTTGTTACTCACCTGCTGCACTTCTGTCTCTCCGTTTGATGTCTTCTCGGTGTACACGAACGAGTTGAAAATCCTCTGCAGAGACAGAGAGAAGGAGAGACAGGATGGTTAGATCAGCAGAGATACTGAGACTTGTATTTCGGGTGCTATGAACAGAGTTTTGTGATCGACAGATTAGGTTCACAAAATCTGACCTGGTGGACCAAAAGGAAAAAGCTATAGCATTACAACCCTAAAGTTACCAAATTGACTTCAGCCCTCTTTTTTGTGTTAGGTGCCATGACTGTACCTCCTCACTTATGTAGATGTAAAGCATCCAGTTCATTATTTTGTGTCTGTGTGCCATACATGGAAACGTAGCACACTAGCTATAATGAAGATAACACACAGGCTAGGTGTCATCATAAGCAACCAAAAGCTAGCTGTTGCAGATTCTCGCTCTTATATTTAGTATTTTCTGTGATTGATCTTTGGAAATTTTAACGATCAATTATCGATTAATCATTTTTTTTAAAAGTTAACATTTTCCATGTCAAAAAGAAAAGCCAAATGCATTTTTCCTCCTGAATCAAATTTTACATCATGACATAATGTATATTACTGACAGTATTTAATATCTACAGATCGTATTGAGGTGTTCAAAACGTTAAACACGCTGAATATCAACGTATGGAGCAGGCTCATAATCTCCAAGGACATACAGTCATAAAAGTGAATGCTCAGACTTCAATAAGGGAACTGAACAGAAACATATTTTGGGCTCACATAGTCCAGTTTTCTGTCTACTTGTTTTTATTGAGAAAAATAAGCATGTGAACATAGTCAGGTGTTAGTTGGGAGCGCAACCAGGTCATAATCAGTCCGGCAGGGGGGGGGGGAAAGCGCTCGTGGAGACCTGTCACTCAGCCGCAGCCCACAGCTACACTGTGCTCAGCACCTTCAGTCAGCTGATTCACATCGAAACACGCTTTAAACTTAAAACACCTCCCTGATGGCTGAACAAAATATAAGACCACATGATGTTTGTTCCACGTGATATAAAATCGAAAAAAAAAATGTGTTCAAGTAAGTTCTTAACAATCAATTAATCGATACTCGATTCATTGTTGACATCCCTAGTCCGGATAGTGTTTTCCAGTATTCCATTGAGTCTCTATTTGGAGCTCTTGTTAGATGCTGCTCTCACACCTACAGCTCATTTGCTTTGTACTGATTCTGATAATAAGCACACCCTTTTATCAGGGGACAGGGCTGTCATGCCTTCATTATGTCACAACCAAGCTGCAACCTCTTGCCATGAGAATTTAAGCCAATGTTTACAGCCTGGTACAAAAAATGAGTTTGGCACACACTGTACGGGGGATGAATTTGTTCATAACACAACAGTTAAGAAGATATTACGATTAGGAGTTTTTCATAATGAGAGGCACAGCTGACTTGACTGACAGGTGGGAACACTGTAGCTGTTAGCGAGGAGGCTCAAGGCCCACCTCTTTACCTCACACTAGCATGACAGAAGTTAGGTTGAGTTCAGCAATCCCATTAAGGCACCCGGCTTCAAAAAAGCGCTTCAGAAACAGATGGGTGACGTCAAAGATACTACGACCATTTATTATACAGTCTGTGGTCACAGCCTCCTTTTTCCTACAATATAGGTTAAGAAATGCTACGGGCAGTCAGGCTGATGCTGCCTTACACGAGATGAAAGCATCATTCATGTTATAAGTTTCACATATTCTACTCTATCTGCAATAAGTCAGAAGAGGAAGGTCATAGCACCCAAGACTAACATGTGTTACTGCAGCTACTTAACGACACCCAAACTGACTTCTAGATCCAGACAGACAGAAGTGTCAGCAGTGATGGATTCCTCTGCTCGGCAGGTGCATCTTGAGTTATTCTAAGGTGGTCCAGAGGAATGATAAACCTGTCATTTGACACACGCACATAAAAAAAACATACAGTATGTCCCTCTTGTTAAAAACTAATTCAAACTACAGGGGAAAATGCTTCCCTTGTCTGAATCTGGAGGTCAGTCTTTACACAAAATAAAAGTTTCATGAGCAGATCAGAAAGTGATGCTATATTTCCCCCTCCACTTTCCAGACTTAAACATTTTAATAGTCTCTGATTTATATTGTTGAGGGAATAAGAAGCAGAGTGTGGCATTAAGGCATGGAGAAAATGAGTCCTGGTGTGACCTCAGCCTAACAGAGCCCCAGAATAACACATTAAGAGCTGCCTAACGAACACACATCCTCACACACTCAAACACACACTTTCATCCAGATGGTTTCTTGGTCCCATCCGCCAAACATTCCCTCTCTTTCTTGAAACACACATACATGCGCTTTCCAAACACAGGCAGCGGCGCGATGTTGCAGCAACAAACAGAGTAAAGCTAATGTTTGTGTTGTGTTTGAGGGAGCAGGTAGGCAGGTGTTTCCCTGTAAGCCTCTCCACTGCACACAAAGCCTTAAATCACCTGGTTCCACACGCTCAAACACTTCCTGCTGCCTGTCTGCACCTTTTGTTAGACACATTCCAGAGGGCACCAATTACCCAGAATGCACCACAGCCGAGTAGACTGCAGCTGATTCCTCGTTACTCTTGAACTTTGACAGGTTTACTCTGAACTGTGAAACCTGCTTTTAGTTTTTGTGAGCAGAACATAAAACAAAGTTGATTTCATAATTACATTTTCAAAATCAACTCTCAATTGGAGATTTGGCCTTTTAAATAATGCAAATTTCTCTGTATTCAACTACTGATTATTGAATTGAGTTACAGATGTATCCCCTGGTCTCTTACACATGAGCAAGTGGAAAATTTAAACCACAGTTAGCCAACAGCTAACTGTTCCCACCTGTCGATGAAGTCAGCTGTGCCTCTTATAATGGAAAACTGGTAATCTTAATATCTTCTAAATTTCAGCATTATGAATAAATTCCCCCCTCCGTACAGTGTGTGCCGATAGAGAAATTAGCTATCCAGACTACACTCGTTTTTTGTACCAGGCTGTAAACATGTTTATTTCTGCTGTAAAGATCGGCTCTTCTGAATTGGTGTGTATGTGGTTTCCGGTACTTCCGGAGCCAGCCTCAAGCTGATCCTTGATGAACTGCAGTTTTTAACACTTCCGCATTGGCTTCAATCCTCGTGGCCGGAGGTTGCTGCTTGCTCAAAATGCTAGAGTATAAAATAATGTATGTTTAAAGGAGGGATGACAATATAGCAAAATCCATGCCGTGGCAGAAGTTGACACGTGACGGTACCGAAAACAGTACATCACCAACCCCATGTGAAAATGTATGACAAGAAATAAAAGCACTTTTCCTTGAAAATTGACTTCAACGTCATTCGATAACCTCTAAAAATTCCTGTAATTTTTGAAATTGAGAAACTAAATGATTGACGAAGTGTTACTGTCCCTCTAGAGAGACAGGAAACACACAGAGACATAAAGTCAGGCAGGGACACATACCAAGAAACAGACAGAGCTATACAACAAATCTCCAAACAATGCCCTCCTCTTGGCCACAATAAAGCCATTCAGCTTCATTCTCTTAAAGATAAAGTATCAAATCAAATTTCTGCAAACTCAATTTAGTTAAATTTGGCCATTAAAGTAAGACTGGCATAAACAAACATGGCTATCTGTTGATCTATCCTCAGAAGAACCTGAACAAAACGCTAAGTTTAATCCTGATTGTCTAAAAAGGAGTCTGCCGTCTGTGTTGAGGATGTTCTGTAGCTCTTTCCCTGAGCATGAGACTTACACCAAAGTGCTATACAAACAGTTGTGTTATGTTATTACACACAGCTGCATACTTCACTACTGAGTTATTCACAAAGTGTAACACCAGACCCAGACAGTCTCCTCTTCCACACCCTTCTTCGTGGAAAAGAAGTGCAAGTTCAAATTGTAGGACTGTCAAATAAACACGACCAGCACACACGAACAGATGCCACTTCTGAGCAGGAATCGTGTGCTTTCAAAACACTAACAAGCGAGGGGAAATAGGGGACAGAAAACAGGCACCGGAGAGGAGAAAACCTTCATTTCCATTAAGACAACCATCGTGCAAAACATTGAGAACAAATCCTGAGGAGAGAGAAAACTTCTGTTGTTGATTAGCTGCAGGTTAGTTGTGTTTCCCCCCGGTGCCTCTGAGTGTTTGTTGTTGGAGCTGCTTTGCGGTTTTCACAGCTATGTAGCAGCCGGGGAGGAATGCTCGGCTCTGAAACCTGAGAGGCCTGAGGCTGCCCGGGCCACCGTGGACCTGTGGCCTCCCCTGACCTGTAATCAAACAGTGAAATGTACACAGACGCGTACACAGCAGCACAGAGGCACACAGTGACAACTACACAGTGTCAGGCGTGGACTCGCACTCCCACAAGCACCTTGCTGAGCTCGGCGGTACAGGAAAAATAAACATGGGAGATATCAGGAGGTGAGAAAAATCAACACTTTAAGGAACGGGTAGACACAGGAAGCCAGATGGGATTATTTCTGGAAGAAATTCTGACTTTCAAAATCAAATGTAGTGTCAAAATCTTTAAAAGATTAAGAGAAGAATCCCAGCTATCAGAGAAATCTCATGCATGATAGAAAATAGATACTTGTAAAATATACAAATCCATATTTCCTCCATTGCTCATCCACAAAAGCACCAGGAAACAATCTGATTTTACAAAACCACATCACTCTTAACGCTTCACCTCATTCATCGAGCAGTAGAACAAAATCAGTTTTTATTGGTGTTGAGCACACACACAGCAGGAGAGGTCCATTATTATGACTTGTGAACCAAATATCTAAACAAGTCAGCGTTTAGATTTAGCTTCAGGTATTCACTCCTTTAACTGTCAGTTCAGCACCTTCCTAATGCACGTCACAGCCTACAAAAGTCTCGTACTCTACCAGTAAGATGCACACTAACCAGACTCCTATCATGTTGCACAGCATCCGCAAGACATTAAACATGCTGAGCCACAAAGCTTCTGTATGCATAAAGGAAAGTCCCTGTGATTTACTGTGAATAATTCTAGTGAAAACCCTGAGAACAAGAAATACTGAGGAAACCTAATGCAAAAACAAGACAACTGGGGCACCATTGGCCTAGCAGTCTACTTAGCACGCGCCCCATACAGAAGCTATAGTCCTTGTCGCAGCACACGCAGGTTCGACTCCCAGCCATGACCATTTAATGCAGGTCTTCCCTGACTCTCTGCTCCCCACTTTTCCTGTCTCCCTTCCACTGTCTTATCCATTAAAGGCCAAAATGCCCCAAAAATATAACTTAAAAAAACAAAACAAGTCATCAACAATAAACAAGCTAGCTGCAGCTCTGCTCGCAGCCCCTCCACACCTCCTGTGACTACTGAAAATAATTCAATGTTTCAATGTTTTTTATCTGTTTTAGTAGGTTTGTCCATTTGTTTTGTAGAGGAGGAAATCTCTGCAGATAATTTATTTCCAGGTAAAAGTTAGAAGACTTAAAAATAATCTGAAACATCTGCTTAGCCTTTGTGTTACATCAACAGAAACAAATGAGTCTTGTTTGTCTAACATCAGAGATGTCACCCGATATATTCTGGTTAAAACACTGTAGATACCTGTAACTAAATAACTAGGTTTTTACAAGTTAGCAGTGTCATTTAAATTCAAATAAGAGCTTCTAAATGTATTCAAACTCCTGTCCATTGATCACTGAGCACCAGTCTTTGTCTCATTAGGCCACCTTTTAAATCCATCCACCTTGAGGTTAATCCGAAGCCTCAAACGAGCGGTCCACATGCCTGGATGCCTGAGCCTCAGAGGAGGTACAGAGATAAATACCAGAGTCTGTGCTGTTTCAACCCTGAAGTAAATTCATCATAATGAATCATGAGTTTTCAGCTGCTGCTGTTTCATGCGGTTTCTTTTCAGAAAGAAAAACTTGTTTATCATTATCAACTCTCCTCCTGTTTTATTGTGGACTCTGCACCCCTCTCTAGTATCTCTGAGGAGGAGGACTAAGATTTAGAAGTTACACATAAAAAGGGAACATTTGCCATCCTGTCTGTTTAAGACCCCCCATCAGCCTCAATGCATTCTACTAGATTGAACTGTTTATGTGTTGAATCCCATTTAAAACCACACTCCCTCTTCATCTTTGTTCATCTCTCTTTCTTGGTCCCCCCCAGTCCTCCTGCACCTTGTTCCAGCAGCTTATTTTAACGTTCAAACCATGGGGACCCTCCATGTATACAACAACCATTTAATTAGGCCTAGCTCTTCAGCTCTTCTGTCAGGCTCTTTAAGGGATGCAATAAAACACCTCAAGAGGCTCCTCTCCTTTAAAGGGCCTCTTTTGTTCTTAGTAGAGGTAGAGAATAAAATCCAGACATATGACTCAGGATAACAGCCTCAAATACACGTCACATATGGATGCTTTAAGTGTAAACACATGGAAAATAGGCACAGAAATAGAGTAAAGAAGAACAAAGTTGCTCCATTACCAGATAAGCAGTATCTGTATCAATACTGGACACCAATTCTAAAAGTTGTATTGGTATCTTCCTCAGATACTGCCTGAAATGCAGTATCTGGTATTGGGGAGTGTCCCTGTCAATGCACCAATCTAATGCCATGACCAAACCATGAACATACGGCCAGCAGCATCACCCATTGGTATCTGAAGCTGGGTTATGGAGCCCACCAGAGGCGGTCGCCATATTTTGGCAATGCTGACTCAACCTAGCTTTCAGTCCATCTAACTGTAGGCAAAATAAGTGAAGTGAGGCGTCCTTGGAAACACCTACAACACGCATACCTTTCTGTCAAAGTCATCCCACTTACAATGTGTACGAGTGAAGAAATGAGCCACACAGACCAAAACTGTTCATTGTACCAGACTGTAAACATGACTCAGTCTGGTGTCAAATAGGGCTTTTTAACATGGAGCTCAATTGGGTCTCCTTGGTTTTTGGAGCCAGCCTCAAGTGGACACCCAAGAAACTGCACTTCCACATTGGTTTAATTAACACCAGAGGTTGCCTTTTGGTTGCAATAAGAAACTTTGGGGTGCCACTCGGTGTGCTAGCAGAAATTATAAGTTAGCAAAATGTCAGCAGTCTGTGTTTTTCCACTGATAATATTTATATTTTTAAGTTCACAGAGTCAGAGGGGGACTTGGTATTGGGAAAAGTAATGTTTGTGTGTCTAAATCAGCACTGGGATAGAACAAAATGGTGTCATCCCCAACAGAGAAGTGACAGAATAAAAGATAAGACTGTTAAGAGATGACGGCAAGAGTAAGGAAGGAAGGAAAAGAGCAAGGCAGGAAAGAGGAAGAGAGGAAGGAGAAGCCAACTGCAGTGCTGCTTAGACTGAATTGGGAATACACCTTTTAGCAATTCCACCATCTTCAAAGTCCAGAGTCGAGCCTTAGGCCCCCCTAATTTGGAGTTGGACTGGGGAGCATGCGCACAAAATTATACACACACATTCCCATTAATCCTGTCTTTAGGGTGTGATGATCAGGAGTGCAAGGTTTATCTGTGAACACACTCCGGGGTGAAACAGGAGTGTCACTTTGGTGGGGCTCATCTGGAAATGACACTTTGCCAATGTGTAGACTGCAAATGTGGGGGATCATACTATATGTCCAGGTCTGGTGCTGGTAGCTCATACATTTCTCTAAATATAAACCCACACACGTTTCACGTCCACACGTTAAGCTGCAGTGTAGATGTTGCGCAGCTTCAGGGCCTTAGAGACTGGTTTCCATACAACTGACAGATAAAAGCCTAAAGCCCAAGGGAGAGCAACTGCTGCTTCCTCCATGCTGCCGGTATACAGCTCAGCCTCCCTCCTTCCTTCAGTGCTTTATCCCCCTCTTGGCTTTTCCTCTCTCCCTCCCTGCCCCCAGCCAACTCGGCGCTCATTGCACTACAAAGGGCTGGAACCGGGGATGCTGCATCAGAGCTTTGCCTCTGATGTGCATGTGTGTTGTTGCTTTTTTTCTTTAGACCCTGTGCCACGTCTCCATCCCCAACCCCGCTCTCCTGTCTCGATTTTTTCCCGAACACTACAAAGGAGAGTCAGAAAACAGGCACCTGGGAGTCGAGAGAGCACAGTGTTTCTGCATTTTCGCAATACAACAGAAGAAGTCTGAAATAATTGCACCTGCAGCCTACATCTCCATAACACACGGAACCCGACAAGAAGTGAAAAAATACTGCTGTTTATTCATTTCGGAATACACCTGGTGAGCTCACTTTTTGAATGTGTTTCCTATCAGTGATAACAATGCACAACACAACCATAGCTCAGGCTTGAACCAGATGAGTCCTTAATGATTTGACGTTTTTTTAGAGGAATGATGGTGAAATGGCTTAGTACAACAAAAATGAATCGGATACAGGTCGGTCAGATACATTTGAAATAGCTCGACCGTGTTTCAGTGACAAAGGGCTGATACATAGGGCATCTATTTACTCTTCCTGTTCCATTAAAGTAACTAACCATGGAACTTTCTGGAGTCCCTGAGCTCCCTTGTCTGGTAGGTTCCTCTGAGTCACTGCCGTAGATTGCCTGCTGCTACAGACGTGCCAGCGGCTACAACTACTACTATCCGTCTCACCACTATCATCTCTCTCTCTTCATCTCCTCTATCCCTCTTTCCAACCCCAACTCAGTCTCAGCAGATGTGTGTCTAACATGAGTCTGGTTCTGTTCAAAGTTTCTGCCTGTTAAAGGAAGTTTGTCCTTGCCACTGTAACTTGCTAAATGCCGCAAAGTGCTCTGCTCATGGGGGATTAAGATGAGATCAGAGTCTGCAGATGTTACAGAGATAATGATAAGACCAACAGTAGGTGGATATGGTCTGGGTCATTGACTCTATGAAATAAGAGGATGTAGACAATGTAGAGTTACAAAATGTCCCAAGTTTGACATATTTGTAGCCAAAATCTTGGTATTTCAGAAATCACAAGTCAGCATACCAGGAAGGGAAGGCAGGATGAGATGTACAGGACAAAACCAGCAAAGAGATGAGGGTTACTGCTTTGTCCACAGGGGGTGCCAAAGTCAACAGAAACCACAAGTTCGCAACAGGACCTTTAGCCCCAGATTTGAATATTTTCTATCCTTTGATTTTTATGAACCAAAAGTTTTAAGCACAACACATCTCAGGCAGATTCCCAAAGCACATTTTAGTGACTAGGGAAGTCATCAAGACTCATCAAACTTGTGACTGTGGCACAGTGTAAAAAAAAAAAAAAGACAGGGGTATCAAGGTAAATGGCATGTTGAATATGGGTCTCTAAATTCTACAATAACAGCCAAGGAGAAACCAAACCGTCGATAATTAAGTGTGTATCTATTTCAACCCAATAGAGCAAGGTTGCAAATTAAATGAGTAGCTGTCGGCGTCTGCCAACTGCTCGCTGCTGCAATGAGAGAGTGCCGGGGGTCAATTTAATTTGCTTGAATCTAACTAACTGACAACCTGAGGCAATGGCTCCAAAGCCCCACACACTAACTTAATGTTGAGTGCATGCTAAGTGCAGGCAAAGGCTTGGAATGCCGGATAGTTAGCGCTGATTTTGAGTGTTTTGGAGTGTTGAGTATAAACAACAAGGAGAGATGCAGAAATAATTCCTTGTCATTTAGGTTGTCAGAGTACTGGGACTTATATCTGTCATGGGTAAAATGGTTCAAGGTCCTTTTGAATTATTTGTAAGTGTTTTCAAGACTATAATCAAAGATGATTTGATCCTCCAGCGGAAATCGTGATGCTTTTACATTTCTCAAAAGGATCTGATTTATGGTCACTTTGAGTAAAAGCAATGAGAGTTCCTCGAACTGCCCTTCAGTTTTGAAAAAAGTTCCATAAAATATAACTAAGCACATTGTCACTGAATGACATGGGCCATAATCCAAGCTCTGAGGGTGTGGTGCTGCTTTCAGCCTGCTCTCAGGGTATCCAGCTTTGGGACATTAAGTAAAAACATGGAACCTTTTCAAAATCTGACACTCACGAGGCCTCGGACAAATATGTCACACGTGATGCTTTTTCAATGATACAGTTTTTTTCCTTCAAAAGGCCTTCATTGTATTTTACAGTCATAGTCTATAATACATCAACACCTTAATGCATCAGTCCATCTAAAGAAGAGAGGTAACTACATTTAGCTGTAAAAAAAGTTAATATGGCATTGTAAGGTTTTATTAATTATTTCAGAGGTTTGATTCTTAGATAAAGCTGTAATGAACTCCCCAAAGACGCATTTGAGAGGCCTGCTGTAGTGTTTGAAACCTTCATGAACAGATGCTAAAGGCATTATTCATATTCAGACCTCTCACTGGACTTTCTTTATGTCCTCCTCCCTCGTTTAAAAATGGTCTGGTCCAGTCCAATGTGTTGGGAGGGTGAAGCCTGTCAGCTAACGGGTACTGTGGTTCTGAAATAACAAGACCCCCTTTTGTCCAAACAGCATCAGGGCGTAGAGAGAGAGAGAGAGAGAGAGAGAGAGAGAGAGAGAGAGAGACACACACAGAGAGAGAGAGACACAGAGAGAGAGAGACAGAGAGAGACTGCCATGCTCAGCCTCCCCACCTACCCCCTCCCAACCAGCTCTCAGTCTCCTGGTGTCGGGCCCGGGATGTTTGCTCTCCCTCTCCACCAGACAGGATATAATGCTTTCCACATGTGAGGGTGAAAAAAAGGAGGGAACGGAGGGTGGAGGAGAGAGGAAGGGGAGGAGGCTGGGGCTGGGAGAGAACTGTGGAAAAGTGGGACGGGGTCTGATAAAACCTGGGTTTGGTGCGGTGTAATAACTTAGACTCAATCAAAGCCAGGTTAACAGTTCATGTGATGCCTTCACTACAAAAAAAAAAGTTGTAAATTCAGAACTTCTGCAACTATCTGTGTGTTTTTACTTTGTTTTGTAGATGTCTGCATTGTTTCAATGCATGATTACACTTTTAAGGGAATGCATGTCAGCCTAGGCATGTAGGCTTCTGCAGAAGTATAGGGCTGCGCAAACCTACGGCATATTTTACAGTGTAGAATCAGCACCGAAGTATAAATCAGGCATAAGAAAAAGCTGTTGGATTCAATCAGGAGATGAAATATGGCAGCTTGGGGTCTGTAAGACCCCTTTTTCTTATACACTGCACTCAAAAATCTACCAAAATTGTCCAGGCAGGATATATTTGTCACCACAAATATCGTGTTCTGAGATCTTGTCAAACACTGATCATTTTCCTCCGTGTGGGACCAGTGTGGCAGAGAGTGACAGAAAGGAGGCATCCAGAGAGACCTTGAACCTTAAAATGTCCAAGATCAAATCACAGCACTCAATGTAATGATAGGTAGTGTAGGCGTTTCTGTAGGTGTAGTACTATAGTTAATCTTAGAGCAATTTAAGGGAGCATGTTTCTTTAAGAGCTTAAAAAGGGCATGTTTAAGAGGCATAGGGTGTACTTCACAGCGTTCTCCACACAAGGCTCTTTGATGTTAAAGCAGTTGAGTCATTAAAACAAGGCTGCAGGCAACAGTAAGCACGCACTTCTTCACTAATTAGAAATAAACCTCACGAGAAACTTAGTTATTGGTGGCTTTAATCCAAATTGTTTGTAGAACTCTTGAAGTCAAGGACCTGAAAAACTGTAACGAAACAGCCCTGCACTAAACGAGTCTGTAAAGAGATATCAGACTGATTTAGAGACTGTTAAGATTCTATCTTGAAAACAGCAAAACATGCAGCATGCAGAGATAGTAGCACTTTGCCAGCAGTGCATTGTGGTAGTAGCATCTTGCTGTTAAAATGGAACCAATGTGAAAACTTTCCAAAGACAGATCAAAGCTGCATACCTGAGCACCCCCATTAAGCTGATAAAATCTGGGAGTGAGAGGACAAAAACAAAACCTCACACACTGCGGTAAAACCAGTTCAACGCAGGAATGTAAGATAATGAGAAAACTCTGTTCTTTTTTTTAACAGGGGCTTTGAATCTCTCTGCATCAAATAGGTCCAGAAACTGTTTTTGTTCACACAACATGGCAGAGAGCTGAGTGACAGATGAAGCTCTGGGAAGTGCTCATTTCATTTGACAAACTCTGTATCATGACTGCTTGTAAATTATGGAGGAGATCGGGGTGAATGAGTTCAAAGTGGAAGAAGATTCTCCGCCATAAATCATGGTCGGTTGATGTGTTCTATTTATTCCTTTTACTATAACTTGAGGTGCACAGCAGGCCCACGAGCATGTTCACAGAGAAGTCCCTTAAAGCTTCCGTGAGGAGATTTTATCTGGTTTTGAAACAGACTGAAATTTAAACTGATGCCTCTTTAAGCAAACCAGACCATCAGCACAACGGTACATTTTTCTATTTAGTCATTTTTAAGGTCTGAAAGTACTGCCACAGGGTAGATGTCACCTGAGTGATTGTGTTAACATCTTCTACAGTTATGTGTCTCAGTGAATGACAGATTTGCCAAAAGACATCAGCATGAAAAATCGTATACAGGTTAAAATCAACAAAGAGGTGAAGTGAACTGTTTTGTCCACAGGGGGCGCCAAAATGAACACAAACTGAAAGTTCCTCACAGGAGCTTTAAAGACAGATTCTAACATAAATACTTCACTTTGTGTGAACACCACTGCTTCATGATTTCTGCCTTACACCAAAAGAAGCTGAATGAGAAAGACCAAACTTGTGTAAGGAAGATACTTGGGTCCAAATATGTTGAGAAAGATGCTGAAAGAAAGACATTAGAGGTTTAAGCGTATGCCCCATATATAGAGGCTAAAGTCCTTGTTGCAGCGGTCACTGGTTCAGCTCCTAGCCTCGACCATTCCCTTACCCCACTTTCTGCCCCCCACATTTCCTGTCTCCCTTCAGCTGTTCTATCAATAAAGATAAAATGCTCAAAACATAACTTCAAGGAAAAAAAATCTTGGACATTTCTTCAAAACTAAATCCATGTGCATTAAATTCAAACCCAAACTCCATTTTGTAATTATGCTAGGATAACTTCCTCTTTGTTTTATTGTGGTGGTTATGTTTTGCAAGCAGAGTTGACATCAACAGAAAGACAAACTCCAGGATTACCAGGGGCTTAAGGGAGATGAGTGAAACAGACAGGCAACACTGCAATGGCAGCTAAGCTACAATCTCACAAACATTTAACCCCTGGACTGAGTTTCAGTGTAAGGGGCCCATTGCCAGCCTCTGGCACCAAAAGTCCCAGTCACACCCCGGTGATACAGCCTGCCAAGGCCAAAACTTCATACTGACCCTTTAGAGATGTCAAAGAGATCAGAGAGAGAGTGTGAAATGACTGAGGTTGATAAATTCTGAGCCGAGGTAAAAGAAAAGAGAAGCAGAGACACGCAGTGCAGAGGGCCTGACACACAGTGCCAATAAATTTACAGCTCTGATATAAACTTTCTGCCAGAAGAGCCCCGCTGTCAGCCAAGAGAGAGGATGTCAGGACGGGGCGCCTGCACTGTCTGCACAAACTATCCTGGATTATCTTCACATTCCTGTGCCGTGGACTCATCTGTGAGGTATTTACTCGCCGTTCACAAGCATCAGTTTGAAGGAACCAAAAAGCCTCACTATATATGTTATTCTAAATGTTGATGATGAATAAGACAAAAGACACTACACTAAAATATGTGACCTGAAAATATTTTGTCTAACATATTGAGAAGAAGAGACAGAAAAAATAAAAGATATAACTTAGAACAGTGGACATGCAGGGAAACGTAACAGATCAGGTTATAAGATCAGAGAGACGGGGAGGAGATAGAAGAGAGAGGACACGGGACAGAGAGGGAAAAAATGTTCCTGGGGTGGTCTCGCACTCAGGTTTCTCAGCCTGATGTGAGCTCATGTCTGGACACTGTGGAACGGTGACTCTATAGACGGGGCACTTTGTTCTACATGGTGTACTCTTGGGGCAGTTACACGCACTGATTAATAGAGGCTTGGTTCGCTCTGCAAAGAGGCTTAAGCTGCAAATGATACTGGTATTACCTTTAACCGACGAGCAGGCAGGACGTGGGGGGTTAAATGTCAGTTGATGTTGTGTTGAACATGGTTTGAGAACTTAGTTGGTCTCATTTACACATAAATCCATTTCAGAGTTTATGAAATACAACTAAACTCACACAGTCTAACATAACAGCAATGCAACCGAGCTGAGTACATGAAGACTGATTGATAGAGGTGCTGGTTTAAAATAATGGAGATTTTTAAGTAAGTAGGTTATGCAGCTGTTTGACTGTGAGTAGTGTTTCCATCATCTAGTCTTTATTGTGATATAAACAGAATGAACGAACCTCTTTCTTTGATGATTAAAAAGCAGCACAATATTTGATGCTGCCAATTTTACCAAATAATCTCAATGAATCAAACTCTTCAAATATATGTTAAAAAATGAGCATCATACACTTTTTTTTATCCAGAGCTGTTATACGAGATGCTTTACTTTGGATAGATCTACCTTTTATAACGCCAGCTGATGTATGAATTCTTCTCATATTAAAATAGTTGTGTGATGGTTGTGTGATGGTTGTGTGATGGTTGTGTGATGGTTGTGTGATGGTTGGGTGATGGTTGGGTATTGGTTGGGTATTGGTTGTGTGATGGTTGTGTGATGGTTGTGTGGATTATAAAGTGCTTGATCTTTGAGTGAGTAAGGTTACCCTTTAAGGGCTGATGAAGCATCCTGATCAACATTCCTTTACAAAAACAAGATCCTAATCTGATTCAAGAACAGAAAGCAAATGAAAAACATATGAAATTTCCTGCTTTAATCAACTTAAGATAGTACTGATAACCAACATCCGGCCTCAAGCCCTTGGGGTTAGCTTAATGGTTGAGTTTTCCTATTAGCTTGCTTACCGTTTTAGCTAGTGCCACCAGCTAAGATAGTTTAAGATAAGAGTTATAAGATATGATATTCCTTTATTCGTCCCATATGGGGACATTTGTGTGTTACATCAGCAAATTAGATCATGCAAAATAGTATAAAGTAAACAATCAAAATCATGTTTTTCATGTTCACAGCAAAAACTTCTTATTCATTTCCCATATCGTAAAATTTCCAATTAGTAGTCATGCAGAAAGTTTTAGTTATTTTGCAAAAGTGTATAAGGTAGAGACCTCTGTTACCAACACATGGTATGGAAATTAAAAACTGTTGTGGCACTATAATAGCTCTCCAGAAACACTGTTCCAGTTAATGATTAAGATGATAATTTACCAGTTAATGACGACTATAATAATAACAACAATATCCTCTCGATCAAGAGATTTAGCCATTATGAATTTCGGTTGAGATGCATTTTTTGCCACAAAAGTTTAAATTTGAAATGTTTCTTAATAAAGACATTTTTCGAACTAAAGTCTCCCAAAGTATCATGCCTGTTTGTAGAGTAGGGATGGGCAATGATTTTCGAATGTTCGAATATTCGTTCACTTTGTAAAAATTGAAGAATTACTTCAAATATTTTCTAATTTTAAAAGTACAATTTTTCATCGTTTTCACCGGTGCCTGGTTGTAATATGATATTCCTACCAGACGGTGGCTATAGAGCGTCTTAAAGCTGTATGATAACCGCATTAATTAACAGAAGAAGAAGAATGCTAACTGCTATAAATAGCAAAAGAATAAGAAAACATTAGATACAGTTGCAGCAAATTTCTCCGTTTCTGAATCTCACACTACTACACAGGTATTTCCAGAGACCAGGCATGGCTGTAAAATGTAAACACACATGCCACACTGCATCACAGAAACACAGACGTAAAGATCGAGACAGACGCTGACAGTGCCAGCTGATTATCGAATCAGGGCCAAAAGGTATACACCATAAATGAAAACGTGTCAAAACAAAATTCACAAAATACACCTGTAACTATAACTAATATAGCATTACCACGCTGACTCATGCATGCCCTTCCGTAACAGCACAGCATTAATCTTTGTGACAAGAGATGATTAACTGGACACAAGATTTGTGTTGGCTACTCAGCGTGCCGAGGGAGGCAGCCTGGGAGCTGTGGCGAGGAAGGAAAACATCGGCCTATGCTTGGCTCAACTACAGAAATCTATATACAAGAACGCTTATGCCTGTTACATAGAGTCACATAAAAACACAGCAATTACACAAATGCATTGAAAGGTAAAAGGAAGCTGAACCAACATGCCAACCTTTTCATTATAACTCCAAATCTAACCCGTCTACACAGCAAACGCTCTGCATTCACACACATACAGAAAAATAAGTAAATCATGCAGAGGACAGTTTATGAGTTGCGACCCTCACTTGCAGCAGGAAAACCACAATGCCAAAGTACACACATAAAATACACACACATACACAAATCCTCCTTTTTCTCTAAGGAAACTCCCAAACACATTTCATGTAAGACAGCTGTTTCAGGAGGCAGCAAACTTCGGATGATGGATAAGGAGGATGTGCGAAGAAAAGAAGAGAGGTGATATATAATGAAGGAAAAAGGATGCTATGAAATAAATAGGTAAAGGAATGATGCTCTGCAAATTAAAGGAGGTAAAAGGTGGGGAGCATTTGGAGATATGTTTGAGAAAAGTTGAAAGAGGTGATGTTTAGGATTCGGAGGGTCTGTAGAGATCAAAGGAAGGCAAAGATGAAAGGCAGAGCTAAAAAAGAAATGCAAACAGAGAGAGAAAAATGTGCACCTGTTGGTTTTGGCTTAGATAAGGCACAGTCAGTCAGATTTCCCTCAAAATTCATGACTAGGAACTGTACCAAACATGTACACTGAAAAATATCAAAATCTTCTGCTCACAACAAGCGTGACTTGAGTAAATACGGTTCAATGACTAAAGCTTCTTTTACACAAGCACTCTTGAAAATGTCTAAAAAATTTCAAAAGCTCTGCCCCCAAAATTTCCAAAGTTGCGTGTTCATACATGTCCCTAACATCATCAAGTCTCCCCCTTCACAGTAAAGGGGTGGTTGGCAAGGTAGAAGGTTGCTTTGGAAGCCACAGTGTAATTTTTTTCAACACAATGGCTGACAAAGCAACGTTACCATGAACATCTTTGCCTTTATAGGTGTGCAGACATTTTCACAGTTCTTGTCCTGATAACAATTATTCTTCCTCAGGCTTCTTCAGGTTGCTCTACCAGATTTCCTTTGGTCACATATAAATGTCCTCAACCCTCAATGTTACGAGGAGGGCTGGCAGGAAAAGTCCCACGTAATGTTAGGGTGAAAATCTGTCTGTTTGCGTTAACACATGCAGCCGTACCTGAAAATTTCAGCAAGTTTTCAGGAGTTCTGTACATGTGTGAATGCATTATAAGTGTTGGTTTGGTATCACAAAGGATAATGTTATAAAACAAGGTCAAGCAATGCAAATTCTCATAATATTTTGAATTAATACTATAATGCTGATGAAAAGCTGATAAATAAATATTATGCAAGGACATTGCTATTCCAATGTTAATACACAAAATCCAATCTTAGGCTCTTTTAATTTTCTTACTCTGATGTTAGTAGTAACTTTATACTTCACAGTTAAATCCAGAACCAGCAAGAAAAAATATTTAAAGACAATAGAACCTGGTTATTAAAATAAAAAAATCTTACATTCCTGTTATTATTTATATTGGTTTTCTCCCTCTTTCATTGCTTACTTTGTTTAGGTTATTTCTGCTGTTTTGGGTTTTTTTTATTGTTGACAATATTCATGCCTTGTTTACATGTTACTCTATCTACTATCACTTGGTCACCCTTCCTAGTAAAACACATTTCTTGCACAATTAAACAAAAAATCAAGCCTTCTTACTCAGACATGGTAACATGTACTTACGAAAGAGAAGAGTTTATTTCTTTATAATAAGCATTGACGCAGTTCTTCTAATGAGATAAATAAAGGTTACCGTAATCTGAAAAAACAAACTAGCATAATTTATATCATATCTTAGTAGCTAGCAGCTATCTTCTAATATTAAGAGAGGAATAATTTAACATGAAATCCATCTTATTTTCAGATAAGAAAGATGAGAAAATAAATGATGTTGTGAAACTCTTAGTATTTATGGCATATTTATCCAGCTGCAAATCTAGCAGCTAACAAGCTGGTTAGCTAGCTAACATCAGAGCTAAATTTAAACAACTACCATGCTAATTTAACAAGTTGAGAGTATACTCAATATTTGAATTAGCGTTTACAACAATAGGTTTTCACCCACGGCTAGCCCATTACAAATGCTAATCTGTGTAGGTTAGCATTTTGATGGGTTTAACCTTCCCTGCTAACTTTAGAAGGACTATGATTGGATTTTGGTCCAACGAGCCACCATTACAGTTTTATAACTTTGTTTCTTTACTTTGTACAACTCCTATAGAAAACACATTGCCATGGAGGAGCTAGAATGAGTGTTTTAAATATGTAGGAACATTTCAGCTACTTGTTTAGGTTGAAGTTGTGCTAGTCTGTAGGAAATGACATATGGTAAAATAACTCCTGGAGGATGGGTGGAGACGTGAGTGAACACAACTGCCAGCAGGGCCACTACACTGATGAGGAAAACAAGTGCTCCTCCCCTGCTGTCCTTGGAAGAGAACAACTATGCTGAGAGGAATGACATATTCAAATGTTTCTTGTCAAAGATGTGGAGCACTAAATTCTCCCTCGACACCCCAGTAATATGAGTTTCTAAGCATACTCTCGGATTAAAGAAGCATCAACTACAGAGTGGAATCATCTTTCTAAGCACTTGTACACATAAAATTTGGAGAGCAAGAATGAACCAGATGTTTTGAAGATTTAAAAATAAGCAACTATCATCATTCTTGCTTCCTTATTTAAACCATAACATTAAGTTCAGAGTTCCCTACTGTGAAGCGCAGAACTAGAGCAGCGTTTGAGTCAAAACAGTCTAAATTTATGCTAAATTTCAATTAATTAAAGTCTTTGTACTCAAATCTCAGGCACCAAATTCAAATGCACGAGTCTCATCTGTGCAAAAGTATACTGTTTACATTCATTAACACTCAAATGACAGACACGCACACACTGTCACAGTGTTGCACAAACGTGTGGAGCCGAGCTCTTAGACAGCAGGCGGTCTTATGGGGGGTGTCAACTGAATATGCATCAGGTTTCTTTCCTATGCTGTCTAAACATCGGAAACAGCGCCTATTCACATTCATGAGTCGATCATTGCTGTGTGCAAAAGCTCAAGTGTGAGTGCTTTCAAAGGAGAGACAGAGAGGGGGAGAGAGAGAGAGTTCCCCAAGGACATTCACAAGTTTCTGGTATGTAAATGATGAGTGGTGAATATGAGGAGAGGGAGGGCAGTGTTTCTGTTTTGAAGTGTGCAGGAGACGTCTGACAGCTCCTCCATGAATCTTCTATTCAGAACTTTCTGCTATAACACTCAAATCACGATGCCTGGTAGGAGCTTCATTAAACAATAGACAGTACTCTTCATTCACAGTCTGTTGTCTGGGTTAAATGACAGCATGCAATTTCCCATATAGTGAGATGCAGCATTCTTAAGTCCAATTGCATTTGTATCGTACAAACTATGAGGTTATCATGCTGCAGAGAAATGCATGATCAAAACTTGATCTTTCCTGGTATGTTGAAGAAAATGTTTTAATATTCAAGGTGTTATTTTGTCTCACTGGAATTTAACAGACAGCAAGATGCACTGTAAAACAGATTTGTATACATTATGCTTCTTCAGTATTACATACTAAATATTAAATAAATTAAAAAAAAATCTTTTAGCAGAATAAAGATCTGAACTTTTGATATGGAAATTTTTTACTTTTCAGACTTTATTATCTTTAAAAATATTTTAAACATGTATACAAAGCAGATTTTTGTTAATTACTTTCTTTATTGTTTCTAATATTATTATTTCTTATTTTACTAAATATAATGCCTTGATGTAGAAATTCTTAAAGCTCCTGTGAAAATTTTTGATATGTGTTGATTCTGGCACCTCCTGTGGACAAACATCTTATCTCTGTGCTGATTTATTCCTGTGCGTGAGCAAGTTGTGTTTTTGACAAAAAATAAATCAATCTCATCCTGCTTTTTTTGTAACAGCCAATTGAATCTATCATTTTACCATAGAAAAGGTTAAAAAGGTAGTTGCTTCAGAATAATTTTATCTGACACCTACCCTGCGGTAGCAGTTTCAGAACTTAAAGATGATAGCAGAGAAATAGTGTTGATTTTCTCTGACAGTCTAGTTTTGTTTTTGTAGGTCATAGAGAGGTGTCGGTATTCATTTCAGTTTGTTTAACAACCAGCTAAAAACTCCTCACAGGAGCTTTAAGTCGAGAAAGTCAGGGTTGCTTTGTTAGATATTTCATTGTGTCCACACAGTGAAGTTCTAGATTAATTTTAGTATAGACTAAGACTGAGAGGTCAGTAGAAATGTTCAGTGACCAGCCACAACAGCAAGAAAGGAGAGTGTGACTTCAGACCCTGGTGATGTAGTGAAAATATAAATGAAAACTAAGGATACTTTAAAATAAATGAAAAGCTTTACCGATCTTAACACTACAAAAAGTCGACTAATTTCTACTGTCTCTTGACATAAAGCATGTCTTCATATCACTACACAACTTTGTAGACCAAGCAGGTAAAAGAATGAAAACCAACTTACTCCAAACTGTGCACACATGGGCACAGGCACAGACAAAGTCCCTGTTCCCACAGAGCTCAGTGTCGGTCTAAGAGCCCTTTCACACATAGACACAGCAACACTGAAGGATTAATGTTTCTGGAAAAAGGTAAGAGATCTGACTCAGCTGCACCCTGCAGACCGGCAGTCCTGAAAACAGAGCAGGTTAAAGACTGCTGCATGCTTCACCTGGAGGATCAAGTCCACATGGCTTCAAATATCACCATGTTTATAAGATCTGCATTCAAATACCAACGGCCCTTTTGGAAATGATGAAATCTGTTTAATTATAATGATGAATATCCATTTGTTAGCTTCAGAATATTGTGTCCTTGCAATTTTGTGAGAAGCAGAAGCTCTGTAGACACCTGATTCAGGACTTCTCCTATAGGGTCACTCTAAATTCACAGTATGAATCTTACTTTGTGATGCTTCAGTCAAATAAAGGATGGAAAATGTCCGTGAGATGTACAAGTCTCATGGTACTGAGCAAGGACACTGTTCATAACAGACTTTGAAGTTCATTGTATCTATAATGAAAGCATAATGAGTGGATAACAATAAGGGGAAGCCAGGCAGAAAAATCTTAAACAGGACTTGATGTGTGACAAAACATTACCCAGAGCATCACTAGAAAAAAACATCTATGGAGGTTTTAACACAGAGCAACGCCAGGGCATATTTTCACTCTAACATTTCATTGTTTATGAATAAGCAAGTTTCACAAAACTTGGAGGAAAAGCTGAATGTGTAGCCACGGGTTTGTCCACTGTTCAGCTGCCGAGCAATGCCAGCAGAATCCCCAGCTGGCTAACGGTGCCAACACCAGAGCTACACAGACAGACACACAGACAGACACACAGACAGAGGGAAGCTGGCATGGCACCAGACAGCCAGACCTGGCATTTAGCGGGCCGTGTTTAAAGAAAAAACATGTCTGCGAGATAGAAGTTTGGCGGGATGGGACTGGATTGGACTGTACAGATCTGACTGAAAGAGTAAACTGGGAAGTGAGAAGGACCAGTCTGCTTTAGAATTGGCTGAATATTAATCTCTCAGTTGGAGCACCAGTGCTGATTTCAGTCTGGATGGGCAACAAAGACTCACTGACAATGGGCTTTCTTTTAGACAGCAGAAAGGAAGATCACTCTGATGCTGATGTCAGGAATGTGAAAAATGTCTCATTTCCTAGGGGTGATTTTTTCCCCAAATATCTGTTATTAAATTTTGGACACACGCGAGCAGAACAATCTCTTCAGACTGCACCAATAACTGTTAACAACAACAGTTTCTGAGAAACAAATACAGGATTCATGGCTGGTCTACAAAGTAATACCCACAAAAATGAAGACAATCCTATCTACCTCGCTACCAAAACAAACATGTTTTCACAGCTTAGCAGTGAACTCTAACCAGGTGAACACAAAAGGAACCTGCACGCAGGATGAGACACCATGACGTAAAAGGTTCTGCAAGATAATATCAAGACGGTCCCCACACAACACAAGCAATATGTTTTTAAGAGTCTGGGAACCACTGAGAGTCATCAAAGTTATCATTTAGGTACTGAGCTGAATACTCCAAAAGTACTCCGTTATCACGTCTGATCTAAATGAGCTCTCTTCACTGCTGGATTGAAATCTCAAGGGGGGAGGAAGAGTCCATTGAAATGCAAAGCGGCTGCAAATTTGAGGGGAAAACTACCAAAGTAAAGACACTTAATGATGAGGTGGGGCAATAGCTGCAAGTAAGAAGTGTCCCTGCATTAAATTCATTATTCAAAAGTCGCAAAGGAGTTGAGCCTCGGAACCGGACAAATCTTCAAACTAACGTTTCACTTACACTGGCAGACTGTCAGTGTAAGTGGCAGATTTTAAGTTGATCTGGATCTGGTCAGTTCATCTAATCCTGGGAATTACAATTGAGACGTTTTTGAAAACCAGCAAGATGGCTTCAACTAATGTAGGATGTTTAAATCAAGCGTCAACCTCCAGCCATGAGAAATGAAGCCACTGTAGACGTGTTAAAAACTGCAGTTCCTTGAGTGTCCACTTGAGGCTGGCTCCAGAAGCCCCAGAAACCACATACACACCCATTAAAAGAAACTGATATTCACAGCAAAGATAAACACATTTACAGCCTGGTTCAAAGATCAGTTTTGGTCTGAATCACTCATTTCTGTATCCATACACAATGTACAGGGATGATTTTTTTTTTTTAGAACTGATTAGTTTTGAAGATATTAAGGTTATGAGTTTAGCATAATCACGACTGACTTGACTGAAAGGTGGGTACGCAGTAGCTGTTAGCAAGGAGACCAAAGGCCCACCTCAACTCCACCTCTTTGCCTCATGCTAGGTCGACCAAAAGTTAGGTTGAGTCAGCATTTGCAATATGGCAGCTGCCATCGATAGGCTTTAGAAACCAATGGGTGACCTCATTGAGACAATGCCCATGTTTTAAATACCCACATCACCAGACAGTAGATCTAGATCCACACAAATGATAAGTGTTGACTCCCTTAATTACCTCACAACAATCGCTACTTATTACCGCACTGATACAAATATAAGATGTGGATTTTTTTCTTTAAAATACATCTGAATAGAGTGCGATCATCTTATGTTCAGGGTTTAGAAATTCACTGTCTGTATTCATTACAATAGGCAGCGCCACTTGTGTTCCCCTCATAGCCGAGGCCAGTTGTCACTCAGAGTCGTCTTATACTCGGGCCAACAGTGTATGATGACCTAGTCAGGTATCCTACCTCTATGTCACATGGTTCCCTGCTCTGATTGGCTGTTGCGTTCTGAGACATTTTGGTCTGGGTCCTTTGATAAGGCTCCTTGAAAATCAAAACTAAACCCAAATCCTACAGATTGGGTTTACCAAACACTTGAAACCAAGCACATCTTCAAATGCCCTGTCCATTAGGGTTTGTTGTGAATAGAGAGAGAGAGAGGAACAGTGTGGTTTAAGGTGTTAGTGTGTTTGGAGCATCGAAAAAGCACAAAACCATGTCCTCATTTTTCATCTCTCACTCAAAGCCCCAGCACTCCTCCTTGTCTTCCAATTAACAATCTGTGTCACATTTTCCCCCTTGCTATTTTCTCTGCGAGAGTATAAACATCATATCTCTTTTTCATCTTCAGACCAGCCTCGTCTTACAGAAAGACTGGAGCAGAAAGGTCCAAAGTTCAGCTCATTAGCCCAGGTCACTTCCTGACTTTTCTTTAAAGGAGGCAAACCAGCGGAAGACAAAAGGCACAGGACAGCTTCACACAGTACCACCCACAGACACAATTACACCAAGAGACAGTGAAGATGAGAAGATGAAGCTGAGAGAGAAGATGGAAACAGGAGACGGTGTAGCAGGGAGCTTGTCTGACCTTAAGGCATGAGGAACACCAACCCACAGATTGAGGATGTTTGTCTCCTGTATGGTGGATTATGTAAAGTCCTTCTCTTTGTGCATTACATGTTCACGCTAATTCAAGACAAGAACAATGAAGCTCAACTTGGTTTCCAGTCTCATGCTAAGCTACACTAATCACCTCCTGCATTTGGCACCTTATAAAGACAGTCTACAGGTTTGTTAGGTCTCTTTATGCAAAGACAATGTATAGTGAGCAGGTTGATGTTTAACTGAGAATAGTTTGAGATGTGTCCATAATTACTTCTTAAAATATGCTAGCTTAGCTGAACACATGAAACTGAATATTTCTTTTGATGGTGAAGTAAAACAAGGTGAACAAGCACATGTAAATCAGTCACTGTCAGTTTGTCCGTCTGAAACTGTAATAACTGCTGTTTCCACAGCAACTGAGTGCTGTGCAGAAATAACAGACCATTACTATGGTGCATTGACCAATCAGAATCAAGTATTTAACACAGCAGTGTAATTAGGGATGGATACCTTTCACATTTGAACCAATATGGTACCGATATCCGGTACCTGGGAATCGGTACCGGTACTCAACGGTACCAATTTTTTGTACTTTTGTGGGTTTATGTGGTAATAAATGTTAATTTGTTTAATAATAAAATCTCAGGTTTTTTTATTTAATATATTTATTTCATTTAACATGAAATGAATAGAAACAGGATATATATAGGTAATTAGCTATACTAGCTGACACGTGCTCGTGGCGTCTAATTGCTCTTTCAGGAGTTTATCAATTAACACTAGTGAATTCCTGCGGATGGGAAAAAGTCAGTTCTCCGTCTCTTTATAATAACAGGACACATGAGTTACTTATTGGGCATTCACGCACACAGGAATGGTTATAAACAGGGCAGGTAGTCGGAGCGAGAGAGACCGTCTCAACTTATTCCTCCTGCAGCTCTGCCTCACGGTGAGTGCGCATGCCTGTGAGATGGAGGCTCTGTTTGGCGCGCTCCCGAGCAGATGCAGAGAGCAGAGACGTCCACCCGATCAGTCTCAAACTTTATTACAGGGTGAAAGACCACTCCCTCACACTCAAAAGAATGCGTTTAGGTACCGAAACATGGTACCGTTTGATTTTACATGGATGGAATTCGGTCGGTACCTATAAAAGTACCGAATTCGGTACCCGTCCCTGTGTAATAAACCAATAAACCTTTGCCTACATTCAGAGGAGAAGCCTGAACTGGGATGTTGGGTGAGTAGTGTTCAGGTTTTATCATCTGGTGGTATGAGAGCGACTAGACGCAAGTTCTTGTCGACACGAATTACGTGGCACGAATGACACAGTTTCGCAACACGTTCAATGAGCTAATCTTTTCTTTTGCTAATTCGTTAGTGTTAAAAAATGGATCTTCAGCCAATCATTTTCATTTTCCCCACAATGGGCCAATCAGGATGGCGATCCCTTGGTGATACATAATGTGGCGAATGTATCGGCGGAGGTTCATTCATTAGGAAATGGTTGAAAAATGTATAGTGTCTGTTTGCCGCTACACCGAACTGTACAAACTAAACTAAACTTTTTATTGAATCAGGAATTAAAGAGAGTTTGCTTTGAGGGGAGTGAGTGAGGATATATGATACCAGAATGTTAAGCTAGAATACAATATTAGTAAAAATCAGACAATATCAAATCTTATTTTGATATCATGACAACAAAAATAAATGTAACTCCTTGGCACCTCAAATATTCCTCTATGGTAGCTGTTTTCCTGTGAATGAACGGCAAAAACCCCACAACAGTTTACTGTTTTCTACTAATAACATTTTCATATAAACAAGGCCTTGGTTCCTCAAGAATCATTATTTCTACCTCTGTAAAAAAGTTTTTATAGCGGCCAGAAGCAGGGAGTCAGTAAAGTTAGTTAATTACAAGTTTCACCCAAGAGCCCAAATGTGTTCTGAAGAGAAAATGGTTTGAGGCAGAAATGTTCAAACTTTACTTTGTAGCTTATATAAGTTATGTTAACTACATCAAAGGCTGATAACGCACCAACTCAAACTCTTCAAGCTTCCAGAGTTCAAAGCTCCCTCTCCCCTTAATTTGGTGTACCCGCCTTCATCAAAAATTGAAGAGACTTTTCCACAGTTTAGAAGCACGGAGAGTAAAAATAACTTCAATGACGTTCATATTTCAACAGGCTCTAAAGACACAAAACAATGGCTGGATATTTTGTTAATCATAATATCCAAGGCCTCTTTGACTGGACACAGTGATTAGATTTAGGGAGGGTTTTGAGGTGAGAAGTTAAACTAGCTAAACTGATCCCCATAACCATGTGACCCATGTATTTGAGACGCAAAAGGTGATACTTCGCCACCAGATATGAAGATGCAAAAACTGTGACAGTTATGTTATGTCGTTGAGTGTGTGTCTCGCTTATCAGCATGACTGATCTGCCATCTTTTGGCTGCACACAATCTCGTACACTTTTTTATTCCCATCATTTGCAGCTCTGTCAGACATTAACTTGCACTTTAACAGCCTTCTGCCTGAAGGTAGAACCCCTTAGACACAGTCATATCCATACCCAAAGACTGCACCCATCACAACACAAAATACTGCACGTTGGCATAAAAACAGAGATGGAAATTTGAGACAGCTCTGGAAAAAGCACTTCTCAACAACTGTGAAGTTTGGGGTAACGGTGGGTTTATGTCTGCAACAAAGAGCTCTGAGAGAGAAAGAAAAGAGGCATGAAAAACAGTCTGATCTGCTTCTCCACAGTGGGAGCTCCAACTCGCTCCTCATCGAGAATGCAAAGCCTCTTCTGCAGGAGTGTGTGTATGCAGCAGGAAGGGGGATGGGGGTCTCAAAAAGCACCCTGTCTGGTGGGGGGAACTGGTCCCTCTACTCTCCTAGCCCTCCCAACGGGGTATTTCAGCACGCTGCCCCCTTTTCCCTTCACCAACAGCCCCCGCCCTCTTCCCTTTCCCCTCTTTTCTCTCTTTCAGGGTGAGTTCATTTTGAGTCTTGGCCATTGTGGCGAGTGAAGGGACTGACTTGCTAAGGGGTGGCCCCGGGGTCCCCTGGCTCACACTGCCAGGTCAGCCCTGTTGGAGCTAACTAAGAAATACTGGCATGAATCTGGAGGGGGAAAAAAAACCTCACAAAGACTGGATCGCCAATAAAGCTCTCTCTCCCTCTCTCTCCCTCTCTCTCTCTCCCTCTCTCTCTCTCCCTCTATCTCTCCCTCTCTTTGAATGCATTTCTTGTCGCTTTGTGTGTGTGTGTGTGTGTGTGTGTGTGTGTGTGTGTGTGTGTGTGTGTGTGTGTGTGTGTGTGTGTGTGTGTGTGTGTGTGTGTGTGTGTGTGTGTGTGTGTGTGTGTGTAGATGGACAAGGCCGAGGGGGTGGTAGTGAATGAGAAATAAAGAGAGAGTGATAATCATTAAGAAAAGTGGGAATAAGCACATAAAACAAAGCCAGTTAATTAGTTATCCTCTTTAACAAGCAGAGCAGAGAGTCAGCTCCTCTCCCTGAGATGCTCCAGGGCTCGGCTGTAAACTGATGCACAGGACTCAGTCTAATGTGCAGAAAATTACTGATGAAAGCATGATGAAAGTTGTTAAATCAGCCGACAAAAAAATACATCTGCCACTTTATGATAATCCATCACAGGACTCTGTTAGGAAACTGAGACGTCAAATACTTCTATTTTAGTCTCTACTGGTTTCAACAGAGTTAATCAAATATTGTAATTTATGACGGCATGTAAGGCATAAACTCATATTCATATTGATTCATGCAAAACAATAAAAAAAAAAAAATGGTTGCAAGCAAAATAAAGCAAATAAATATTTGGAGTTAAAGCTTGCCTTAGTAAATTGGGTACATTTGGAAAATTGGGTAAATTGGTCTGGCTCTTTCCTCAGGTGTTGATTATTTTACTTTGAATTTGTTTTTCAATCAATATTTAGTCTCTGCTTAGAGAAAAAAATGGCCATCACTGTTCCACTCAGCAAAGATTGATGTCTTTGAAATCGGGATTCAAGATATCATCATCAGTATAATATCAATATAAGACGATAAAAGCTTCAAAAGCGTGTTACTGGCATCAGCAGGTAAGAGATGTTCTGCTGATATGTACAGCTGATAGGGTGAAGCGTTAATTATGTGTAACAGATGACAGCTTACACGCGCCAATGATGAGCTTCAACATGTTGCAAAGTATTTTGAAGTGTTGTAAACTGTCACCAGATAACTAGTAGCAATGTTTAACAACACACTACCTGATAGTAGTTTTCACGCAAAGGCAACATGACAACACGTCCACAGATTGAACTTCCACAATACTATCAGAGTGATTGATTTAATTACACAAAACAAGACTACATTGCTGATAAACACTGTTAAAAGTGAAGCTTCTTACTGTTGACACCAGGAGCCGCCATGTTGGATTTTAAGCTCAGAGTTCCTCTGACTTTCCATGTCTGGATTCTGATTTCAGGGGGCATTCCAGGTGACATATCTGACTGGCATCTTGGAATTTCAAACCTCTGAGATCAAATAGAACAAACCAATAACAGATGCACGTCACCAACTTGGTGACTAAGTAAAGTTGTCCTCGCCGAGTATCCTCTCGTTGGTCACTCCTTCCAATGTCATCACGTCTGTTGTTGTGATTGGTTGGGTCCATGAAATCTGTCATATCTGTCAGTCAAGTCAAGGCACAAGCTCTTTACACTACGGAGACCCGTTAATACGTGTGCAACAAAACACAGACATATCGTTGTTACTCTGGCAAACTTACAATGAGGAGATATTTGTATCTGGAAACCATATCAGTTTCCCTAATCGGATCATACGAAACTAAACTGCAGTTAGATAGCAGCCACAGAAATCTTCAGTTATGATTTTTAACACCAGCGTAGCCCCATAGGGAAAGTCAAAATGAGACACTGGAGAGATACAAAGCAGAAAAGCAGACACAGAGAGGTGAAAGCTGAGGAGGCAGCAAATCATTGCAAAACCAATTTCAGTCAAGGCCAAACACAGAGAGGGCCTTCTTCTTCAGCTGGGAGATGTGGGAGACGGATCAAAACGCGGTCAGATAAGTGATCTGGCCACGACGCTACAGACAGATTTAAACCACAACAGCTGGTGCAGAAGGAGAAGAACATCAGTTTTGTGCTGCGTCCTGACCGCAGTCCAGCAGGAGCCAAGAGACGGTGCACAGGACTGCACTTACACAGGGGGAGGAGAAATTAAAGGGATTTGATGAAACAAATGGGAGTCAAGTTGTCCAAAGGCTCTGGAGACAGAAAGACAAAGACATCCCTGAACACAACTTTCTTCACATTTTTCTTTGGTCTCTGTTATGTCTTGGTGCTGACTCAATCGCTTGGCCCGTCGTTATGTCTCTGAATCATTGACAGTCAGAGGTAACAGCCCCATCTTGAGTACACAATGTAAAATGAGCTACAGAAAACCTCCAGATGGGAGGTGCATGTTTGAAAAGGTAGTCCAAAAATTGTCAGGAGCCCAATTTTTCAAAACAGTCTTTTTCAACATTTTGATGGTTCAAGTGTAAAAGGGGCTGTTATAATGAGGTCATCAGGAATAGGGATGTATGTTTATTTGACTAAATGATTACACATTGTCCCCCATTCTAATCAGCAACAATGATGACAATGTAAATAGCTATAGCTATAATAACATAATACTCTGGAACTAAACAAGCAAGTTGCAGTATGTTTCTCTAGATAATGGAGATAAAGTTAGAAAAACATTAAACAACTAATGAACCCCCTTCTATGACGTCAAATATAAATGTTTGATGTATTGGAAATACTGTCAATATCTCAAACCCACAAGAGGTGAGGTTGGTTCCATTTGAACAAGCCTGAGGAATCAGTGTGTCCGATGTGAGCTCAGTTGGGAGGTTGGAGACACTGTGGTGCAGAGCAGTTGGATACGAGTGGCGCCCCAGCCTCTTGGTGCCTGGCCCCAGGCCAAAACATACAACAGCTTCATATTTAAGAAAAGCGTGGCCCTTTGCTCCGTGTTCCCCCGCATCGTGACGGGACGATAAAGGTGATAGTCGGCAGATCTGGGTTGTTTCATCGTGTTCTGGACGGGTCAGGAATCTTGCGGACTGAAACAGTGTCATTCAAAGTCTTGAGACACTGCAGATGTTGCTGTGGGACTCTGCAGCTGTTGGCTGACTGCCGTGTTTTCTCCATGGATAAAATTCAGATTTCAATGTTACCTCTGAACTTTTTCATTTAACAGTTTAGCTCAGAAATAAGGTCATATGCTGTATTCTCAAGAGCTTATCACATTCTGAGTTCAATTCTAATTAAGCTTGGATAAAAATAATGAAAAAAGCTGTAACACCAAAGGACACACACATAAACAGAACAGTATAACTGGGAGTTATAAAGTATTCATCTATCAGCAGCAACTTGGGACCCAGAATCCTTTAACTGTATGAGAAAGCTTGGAAGTGTAAAAGAAAAAACCTTCCCTGTAATAACAGTGAGCGAAATGCAACAGTTAGAATGGAAAAAGAACAGAGGTGCAGATAGTTCAGCACAGCCCTGTACGGCTCATAAACCGCCAAGACACATGACGATTTATGGCTGGACTGAAGGCGGGGAGCTGTGCCATGGCCGTGCAATGCAGGGCTGACTAATGTAACACACCTGTTGCTAAGACGACGTGATTATGCGATACATGCGACAGACTGAATTTTTCAGGAGTGCATACTGCATGTGAAACGGGCTTTAAAGTCAAAGAGAATAAATGAGAGTTGGTGATTTTCCCACATATAGGAGAAGCCTGTGTGAGGCTCTTAGTAACCTTGACTGTTTGAGCACACCGCCATGACGCCAATGCAGTCAGAGGCTAGAAGGCTTTGAAGCTGTGCTGCGCAGAACCTTGCAGGAATTCTGATGTCCTGCTGTACGTCTTTAAATCTCCTCCCCCTCGTCTACCTCTGCATTTGATTTAATATGGAGTGGGGAAAAGAGAAGAAACACGGCATAAGCCGCCAAGAAGCAGACAAAAAAAGAGAGGAAATTGAAAAAACAGCCCTAATCAAAATGTGTAGTACATGTGGAAAGAACTGCAAAGTAAGAATTTGGGCTCTGTGATAGCCTCTCAACTTGTGTTTCCCTTGGATCAAACCCAGCTCAGAAAATCACAGACTCACGACAAACTGGAGAGACCCCAATTTTTTGCTTTCCTGCACAAACCTGAAAGTGCGATCAATATCCAATTAGAGAGCCGGGGAAGCTGGACAGGCCTGTCTCAATAACAAACCACACTTCTCTGTGGATTACACCACTTTTAAACTAACACAGGCAAATGTCTTTTGTAAATAAACCGCCAACAGAGAGTAAATAACATTGCAAATTAGCTCTTCTCTATGGTGTCCCAGTGTATGCTTCTCCTTGTTCTTCTTTCATATTTACATCCATGTCTCGGTCCAAATTGGTATCTAAAACCTCCCACGGTAAGGAGGAGAAAATCTGACATGAAATCCTCATTAGTTACAGACAACAGAGAATACTGTCTGCATTCACAAAAACTGAGAGTCCCAAGGAAGAAATCAGCATCATAAATTATTCAGAATGACATGAAAACATTTCTGAATGTGGAGGGACTATTTCAACTTTATGCTTCACAGAGGGAGTGAAGTCTTTCAGATGAAATCTGAAACACAAAAAACAAATCAGGGAAGCCACTAGCCGAAGCTGTGGCTCTGGTTAATGGCTGCTGCCGTAGTGCCATAATGTTCTACTACCCAGATGTAAACATGCACAGATGACAGATGGCATGTCATGTAGTGGCATGTGTTTATATGAATAATGGAGATAAAGCTGTAAGTAAGCTGTATCTGGTAAACTGTCATCCATCTCTTTCTGAAGCGCCATTTTGAAGCCAATCATCGGCGGGAACCATATTGGATAAGCTGAAGTCAACCTAACTTCTGTCGAGGTAAAGAGTCAGAGTTTAAGCCTCCTAGCCAATAGCTACAGTGTTCCCGCCTGTCAATCAAGTCAGCTGTGCCTCTCATTATGGAAAACTTGTAATCTTAATATCTTCGAAATTGCCGTGTTATGAAATAATTCACCCCCCATACAGTGTGTGCCGATCGAGAAGTGAGCTATCCAGACTACCCTTGTCTTTTGTACCAGACTGTAAACATGTTTATTATTGTTGTAAAGATCGGCTTTTTTTAATTGGTGTGTATGTGGTTTCCGGTGCTTCCGGAGCCAGCCTCAAGTGGACACTGGATAAACTGCTGTTTTTAACACTTCAGCATTGGCTTCAATTCTAAAAGCTGGTGGTACTAGCTCAGGGAGTGTTAGCCACACTCTGCAATCCAATTCAGTTATTGTTTAATGTGCAGACATATGATTCATAATCATATGAAAAACATCGTCTGAAAACCTTAGAAGTGTAAATTGTACACCATCATGTCCCCTGATAATGGAGTAACTTAATGACAGATTGAACAAAGTTGACCCAGTGACTCAGAAGCGCTGACAAGGGAGCCTCAAATTACACATCTGCCACAGAATGAAGGGTGGAGTGGAGCGGGGTAGAATTACGTTTTAAATGGTAGGATGTTGCTTGATAATACAACCTTCAGATCTTGTCCAAAGTACTGCAGCTTGAACTGTAAAAGAGCCTCAGGGAGAGGACGAATGCCAGATGTGACTCCAGACATCTGAACTCACATTAGTGAGAAGTGTGTTTGGATGAAAACAAATCAAAGGGGAAATAAAACTCAGAATGTGGAAAATCACTGCTTCCTTCATTTCACAGGGAAACAGGACAAATGCCAAAAGGACAGAATGATAATTTGAAATGAAGCTCAGCAGACGCACCTGCAGACCCTGAGTCAGGTCACATCTGAGCATCAGAGCAGGTGTCCACACACGCAGAATGGCCCACAGAGTCCTGCAGTGGTTTTGGTGGGCAGATGTTGACTGTTTTTACTGGAAGCAAATCTCTTACATTGGGTGGAAAAGACACTTTGACAAGTCCATGAAATGTACCGCTTCAATCAAAGTAACATTAGCTTCCCGCCAAGCCAGATTTTCCCAGCTTGTCCAACAACATGATCAAAACTGGTTTCCCACAGAACCAGGGGAGAACGCTCATAGAATCTTTTTACGGATATTTTTAAATAATCTAGAGAGGCTTTATGAAATCCAAATGAGGAGCAAAAATGACAGGCAGAACTGGAACAAAAGGCAAAACTGTTTACCATTATCTACACCTCTGCACCGGATTCTACTCGTGAAAGAGAAAAAGGAGGCTGATTATTTCTTCTGTGTTTCTCAATAAGAGCGATATAGAGGAAGAGGAAAAATACAGAGCACAAACAGCAGAGAAAATGATGGAACAAACAGGAACGGGACAGAACGCAGCACCGACTGGAGCTCAGGGAGAGATGAGCAGTGACAAAGGCGGATCCAGGGGGATCAGAGGAAGACCTCAAAGCAGACTCCCAGAGCCGGGATGAAGGCAGCTCAGTGTGGAAGCAGAGAAGATGAAACACCATTTGAGGGCAAGGCCCCCCCGCTGCCTCCCCTCTGTGTTCAGAGCGCCTCTGCCTCTGAAGTGCAAAACACCCCCCAACACCCTGCAGCACCCGGCACGCTGCACCTCCTGCCATTTGGTGACTCGACGACGGTCTGCAACAGTGGACATGGCAAAGGGCGTTTTCACTGTATCCACACTGTGGGTTTAAAAAAGGAGTGAAGATGCAGGAATTATTTCTCTTATTGATTTTTTAGGCAGAACAAAATATGAAGAATATCTGAGACTGTTTATCACTTCTTCTTCTTTCAATAAATAAAAACAAGCCATGTTCATTTTTTTTTATCAACACCAGACGATCTTTGTTATGAAATTAAAGAACTTTAACATTTTTGGTGTTTTTTGTTTGAATAAGCACGATTAAATAACTCCTACTTCTTAAATAGCTGCTGATAAAGATCTGTTCTTTTCAATAGGTTAATAATTAATAAAAGTGCTTGCCTTCTGTCTTATAGATTTTACTATCAATATCTTACAAATAACAAAAAATAACTGCTAATCCATACATTCAATTAAGTCAATTTATCGTTGTGTCAATCAGGGTCTATTTGATGTTACAGGGAGATACACTCATTAAATCACAGAGGGATTTACAAGCTAGCACAAATGAGTGTTTTGTCTCTAACAGTGAAGAATAAAGGGGACAAAAACTCAAACTACTTCACCTCTGATAAAACACAAAAGTTTCAGGTACAGTCTGAACTGAAACAATAAGAGCATCTTATCAGGAATAAATTAAATGCTTTTTATTAAACTGCAAACTGGCTATATTAATTTTCCTTCTCATGTAAAAACATTCTATATCCTGACAGCTAGCAAACCAATCAACTCCTCAGCTCCTCAACAGATATGATCAGTTCATCATTTGGTGTAAATGACCTCTGCAGTTGCAGCCCTGATCATAACACTGCTGAAAGGACGCTGGTACTAGCAACAGATTTTTATTGTTGTATTTAATCATCTTGTATTGTGTCCTAAATATAGTTTTGGAAATGGGCCCCTGGGCTGCAGCCAACTTTGATAAATTGGATTTATTTCTGATATTATTTTTTGTCTGTGTCATGCACAGATTCTCAGACACACAGATGAATTCAAACTAGGGATTTTATCTCCAAAATGGTATGTACCCACCTTAAAACCAGACATCACAGTTAGCAGAATCACCCCAAATAGGGATACCTAAGGACAAGCATTTTGACAATAAATGCTGCTTCATGGCTAACTCATTCAGTCATCTCTGTAGGTGACACTTCACACACATTTCCAACATATACACACACACACACACACACACTCGTCAAATGTGTTAATGCATGATCTTTGTCATATGCGTGTATTTAACCAGATTAAGGGAATAATAAAGGTGAAACACAAGCAACCCAGAACAGCAAACCTCCAGCGTGTTGATGCCCCAGATAAGGACGTCCTAACTTCAAAGCGCCTGTTGTTACACTGCAACACTGAGCAACACATCAAGAGAAGCTCACTGTTTCCTAACATTTCTGTCAATTCAGTTTCCCTCTGTGGTGATTATTAAACCTTTTTTGGTGTTTAGGCCAATTTGGCATCCTGCTTTGAGCCACTTATGGTCTTTAAATCCGCTCCAACTCGCAGTGGCGCAGGGATATCACCAAATATCACACGCGAATAAACACTGGAACCTTTTTCCACGCTTACCTGCATGGTGAAGACTCCCAGCTCCTGAGAGGACAGCTTTTGCATCTGCTCTGACAAAACTTGAGCTTCCTCCAGGATGGAAAACTCCGACTCGGCTGAACAATATCCACAAGAGAGAGCCGAGCACATTAACACGAAGCTCCACGAAAAAGCGAACAAGCCCCCGTGGAACCAGAGGTAGTTAATCCGGAAAGCAGCGCGCGTATTCGGCGTCTCGCCTGCCCACCTCGCCATGATGACTGTGAGTCTACAGACAAGGAGAAATGCCGAGTCTGAGCTGCTGGTGGAAAAAAGAAGAATCAAGGGAAACTACTTTTACAACTTTGCAGCAGCAGCAGCGTCGGGTACGTGCGCCCTTTCTCTCCCGGAAAAGTCTCCAACATTTCCAGCAGAGGAATCCATTGCAATTCCTTGAAATCCCTCGAGAGGAGAAAGTATATCCATGCGTAAAAGAGGAAAGCTGTTCTCTTTTTTTGAATTGTCGGTGTTCCGTCTTCAGTCAGTCTCTCCAACTCCTGGAAGTCTGGCAAAGTGTGTGAGAGCCGGAGATTCACCACAATGGGGGTGAAAGTGGGAGGCGTGGAAACACAGAGTCCTGCCGGCGCCTGGATCCCCGGATCAATGGATCAGGGTTTTGTGAGGCGTTCAGCTGCCCCTGGGAAAAATGGCGACCAGTACAACAACTCACCAAAAAGGTAGAAACGACTCATAAATGCGTGATTTTGGTAATCGCTCTTTAAAGTAACACAGGGCTGTGTGAAGTACGTCTACTTTGAAACATATAGCTGGACTATTGAGCGTCTGGATTAAAAATTCACTGAGAATCAGCAAGACCTTGAACGCACCACATTCCCACATACCACTTCTTTAAAAGTTAGTGAGGACACACAGACGTCCTTCAAATGTTTGCTTTTATATTTTCACTTGCCTACAGCTTTGTCACAAAGTTTGAGTCACTTTACTTGTGTCACTTGTTTGCAGTGGTGGACAAAGTACACAGCTTCATTACTTGAGTCAAAGTATAGATACTCCTGGTCAAATATAATCCAATACAAGTTACATTTGCTCTGTCAGATTATTACTTGAGTTAAAGTACTGAAGTACTTGCTTATAAGTATTCAAAGTACTTCTTAAAAAATCTCAAAACATTGTATTTTCACAGTACATAAATGCCGTCAAGACTACATAGGAGTACATTTGGTTACATTATGTTATCTAGAACCCATTACTTGAAATCTCTGAAAACTATACCATGGAATAAAACCAGCAAGTTACCCCAAGCACAGACAACTTAGTTGGAAATGTTAATCTGGAATCAAGCAAATGTTACATAGCTCAACACGCTTTCTCAAGGTGGACATGTTACTAGCCAGTGCACATTTCACACTGTCACTAGTTTTGTGAATATATGTAAATTTACTTGTGTTAATAGCTTCTATTTTTTTGATAATTACTGTTTATATGCTCTTTTGCACTATCTTGCTGTAACACTTAACATTTCCCAGTTGTGGGAGGATTACATCTTATCTTATCTTGTCTCATGTAGGTCTAACTCTAAAAAAAAAAAACCCTCCCCTCCTTCTTGTGTGTTAAAACCATAGACTGTAAATAAAAAGGTTAAAACTCAGAGGCCTGATTTCCATGTGAAAAGCTCAGAATGATTCTGCCATGTAAATCCATGTAGCATGATAGGCTTGCACCAAAGTCTCAAGTGCCTCGTTACATTTTAGTCCCCAAAAAGCTGACATTAACATAAAGCCAATGCCTGCTACTAAGACACACAAGAAGCGCATCATGTTGTAACTAAAATAAAACACAATGAAACTGAATGTGTGTGACATAAGAGGACAACTTTAGTGTGGATAGCAAACAGTATCAATTGAAGCAAGCTTTGAATAGTACTGTAGCTATCATTAACTTGCAGACAAACTTACAGTGTAAAATGTATTTTTCTTCTTCAAAAAGGAATTATTTTACCCCCCCTAAAGCTTGGGATAGCAGAAATGAGCAAGAGTAAGCTAGTTTTTGTCTTTGCTTAGTTAGCCCACAATACTATAAAGAAAGATTGTCTGTATCTAAATCCATTAGCATCACATCAAGGTAGATCACTGATTTGTTCTGTTCGTAAAACTGAAGAAAAATAAAGATCACAGTAATATAAAGGAGAGAAAGCGGGAGTGTGTGCAGCAGCCAGCAGCACAGACTCCACTCCTGCTCCACTCCAACAAGACTCCAGTTCTTGTTTTAGATGCAGCTTAAATTTCACTTTGGCTGAGCTGCTTTGAAGGAGATCAGAAGCTTGTATATTTGAGCAATTCATATTTTGATTCCTGACAGCAAAATAATCATTTGAAATAAACTGTGACGGATCGCTCATATGCAAAAGCAAGTTGCGGTAAAAGCAAATGATGCAAGACTTTGAAGTATAACAGCACTCCAGCCCATCGAACAGCTGACCTCTAATCAGTGCCCTGTCTCTCCTTCACTGGATTGAAGAGTGCAGCTGCACAACTGGCTGCTTCCCAGCCGTCTCACTGCGTCTTCAAAACTTCTTGTAGATTCTCTGGATAAAGATCGTAGCATTCAAGTAAAGAACATCTTTTTCATGCATTTCCTCCTGTTGCTCATGTCGAAAAAAAAAATCACTGCAGTGAAACACAGCTTTATTCCACACATCAGTTTCTGAATGAAGATTCGTAAAGTCGAACTTAAAGTGGAGGGGAACAAATTTTCAGGAGTATTTATATCAATCAATTATGTTGTAAAAAAATATCTGCAGTTGCAAAATTTCTCTGTGACTAGTGCAGCTGAAAAATCTGGTGGTATTCCTGCTACAAGTGTCGTCATTTGGTAGCAAAGGAAACCTATGGGATAGATTAGCTTGGATTTGTCTCTGCCGTCATTTGTTTTACCAACTTATTGTAAAGGCAAAAAATCCATACCAAACTTGAGTGCAGAGGCAGTTTTGGATGTTGCATTTTTACAGTGTTTTGGTTGACATAACAGCATCATTTCTGTCAGATAAGCTGATGGTAAGGGGGATCTAGTGAGGCAGGACATGACACCAAAGCATGAAAAAGGCACAGTGAAATGTTTACAACATTATCGTGGACAAAGCAGTAGAGACCTATAGTATGATGACTGGTTTTGCATTTAAACCAATGTAAACAGACCGATGTGCAGACCTTGTAATTGATTCTCCATCTTCAACCTCAGATGTTTTTATTCATTCTGTCATGGGTTGCCCTTCCAATTTGCACCTTCTGCATGATATAGACCTCACCATCCTCGCCAACTTGCTTGCAGGGAATTTATCGTGAATATTTACTGCTGTGTTCTCACATCGGCCTCCAAGGACTTCCTGTTGAAGTCGGTGAGTTGATTTTGGCTGTTTGCATTCACACGTTGCCAACCTTGAAAAATGTTGGTACGTTTGAGGTAGTTTTGTGCATACACTACCGGTCAAAAGTTTGGAAATACCTTCTCATTCAACATTTTTAATTTATTTAATTTATTTTAAAAACTGGAGATTAATACTGAAGCCATCACAACTATGAAAGAGCATATATGGTATTATTTAATTAACAAAAAAGTGTTAAACAAACCAGAATATGTTTTATATTTCAGATTCTGTAAAGTAGCCCCCTTTTCCTTCATGACAGCTTTGCACACTCTTGGTATTCCCTCAGTCTGCTTCATGAAGTGGTCTCCTGGAATGGTTTCTAATTAACATGAGCCTTGTCAAGAGTTGATTTGTAGGATGACTTGCCTTCTTAATGTGTTTGAGACCATCAGTTGTGTTGTTCAGAGGTAGGGTTAGTACACCATGGATAGCCCTATCTGACTACTGTTGTTATCTAGATTATGGCAAAACCAGATTACTTCATAGATTTGATGTCTTCATTATTAATCTACAATGTTGAAAATAATTAGAATAAATTGTGTCCAAACTTTTGACTGGTAGTGTATGTGGAAACAGCTCAAGAGGATGGTGTTTAAGATATACAGCAGAACGAGTGTGACTCTCTGGCTGCTCTCTGAAATGCATCTTGGAACATGTAGGCATTACCTTTCACTGCCTTGCACACCCTAAAAAACAAATAATTGCTGTTGAACAACCTCATGTTCATGATGAGGTGTGGAGGCCTCAAACTGATGTTTACTTTGTGTCTATCAAATAAAATGAGGGTAATATAATATTGTAGTACAAAAAGAGTATTTATTGCCTTTTGTCAACACCTGTCAAGATATGCTCTTGTGTTATACAAATGCAGGGAAAAAATGAACCAATTATTAACTAAATGTATCCATTACTTTTATATAAAGATATGGAGAGGGGCTGATCAACAGAGATTACACATTGCTCTGGAGGTGTTGTATTTATTTATGTATAGGTTTGCAAAATGTTTCTGTGCATTAATAACAAACCATCACTGTGTAACACAAGGTTTGAAAAGTCCATGACTTTAACCATCTATGGAAGCCTTCTCCAGTACGTTAGGTTCATTTTCACTCTAATAAGATAGCTCTAACATCAGTAAGCTTCAGCATCAACCTTGAAAGTATGATTTTTTTATTTTCTCTCCTCATGATGCTGCACTTGCTGGAGCGTCTACATATATAGATATCGTTTTGTATGTGAGCCAGTCAGTCAAACATGTTTAGTTCTGCTCTTGATCATTGTGAGGATACAGCAGCCTGCCTGATCGCTTCACACAGCAACGAGAAAAATAACCTTTTACTGAAAACATGTCTGTCAAATAGGAGGTGTTTTTGGTGTGTCGTAAACCCACTATACGGAGAGGGAAAAATTAAGTCCAACATCCTCCCTCTGTTACATGGTTTTCTATGAAGCTCAAAAAGTCTTCTCACAAAATATTCCTGTATGTGTAGAAAATGTAAAACTAAGAATCCTCTATTGACTTATTTCTCATACTAATCTTGCATGCAAAATACAAGTGTGACTGATGCAGTGGACCAACACTTAGCAAACCGAGAATCTGCAGCAGGCAAAGAGTTCCCTGAATCCAGACGCCACCACGCTCCTGAATGGGTCGTCTGTCCGTGTCTTTGGCTTCAGCCTTCTTCAGATGTTTGCATGGCCGTCAGATTCTTTCAGACACTTACAAACACAAGGGTGTTTGTTGAGTGTTGAGATGAAGAGTGTGCCCCACATACATTATCAGCTCCCAAGTAAATTCACTGTCCTCTATACATTGTGATGTTATGTCTTGAAGCCTTCTTTTAACAAATACAAGAACAGTTTATTTGAAGTTTGCCATTTTTTTGTTGTATTTTGGGGTATTTTCATCTATTTTGAATAGGACAGCCAAAGAGAGACAGGAAATGCTGGAAGCAGAGAGTGAAAGAAGAGATGCAGAAAATGGTTCAGGCCAGGAGTCCAACCAGCGACCACTGCAACCAGGACTATAACCACTGGGGTTCACCCTTAAAGCGTTTGGCCCTTGTTGTCCTGAAATTTGCTCTTCTTTATTTAAAGAGAACAAACTGACTTCTCTTGAAAAGAAAACATTCCCTGAATTGGTTGCATATTTCCACTCCAGAAAATGTATAAAGACTCCTCTGCAAATGACAGAAAAATGTAAATCTGCATAATCTGAAGCAGACTAAAAAAACTAAAATTTCAAATGTGGCAGGTCTTAAAAAATTGTATGGTCAATTTCTCCTCTCTTCCCATCTGGCGATGGTCAGAGTAAGGGGTCAGGGTTAGAAAGACAGACACAACATCTGTCTCTTTTTGCAGACTTCCATTAAAGGGGACATATCACGCTTTTTTCATCAATATATATTGGTCTAAGAGGTCCCCAAAACATGTCTTTAAAGTTTATGCTCAAAAAAACACGTTGAAATCAGATTTTGGCATGCCTGAAAAGTCCTCTTCTTCATTCCTCATCAGAACACTCTGTTTTCCCTCTGACCACGCCCCCTCCGGAAGTGGATGTGCCTCGGCTCTCCAGCACGTTGATCTAATGTTTACATGTTGGCTGAATATACACTGCTGCTCAGAGATCGCGTTACTTCAACCCTCTGAATCTGATCCTGACGGAGAGGCGCCTGTAGCAGGACCTTTCTGAACGATTGGTCATAGATTTAGTGTTTCTTGTTGTTTTATTTATCAGTATGTAGACGTGTGTCTTGGTACACAGCTACGAACATGTAGCTATGTGGCTATGCTAACTAGCGCTAGCACTTATCCATGATAAATAAAAATCATCCACTAGATCTTCAAATCTGCAGACGTGGGGAGTAAAACCGACCTCTGCCAGAAAGGCAGCGGGACCTTTCTGAAGGATTGGTCACAGATTCTGTGTTTCTTGTTGTTTTATTTGTCAGTATGTCGACGTGTGTCTTGGTACACAGCTACAGCTAGGACATGTAGCTATGCTAACTAGCGCTAGCACTTATCCATGATAAATAAAAATCATCCACTAGATCTTCAAATCTGCAGACGTGGGGAGTAAAACCGACCTTTGTGTTTATTAAGACAGCCTACAACTAGCATGCCTCCCTCCTAAGCTCCTTGTTAGCACACATGTGTGCAGGTAATGAAAAACGGAGGGGGGATTCAGTATTATTTTATACAGTCTATGGGCTGAACAAGCTCCGAGCTCTGACTCCGTGACAGACCGGATATTGTTGTTACGTAACAAAAACACGGAAGTCTGAAACGGCTCGTTTCACACACATTTACAGAAAGGTGGTGAAATCAGAACAGGGGCAGAATGGATTTTTTTCATTCTCGGGGGGTTTGTAGACATGCCAGGGACACATATTTCAGGTAAAGAACCATTAGAAAGTCAATTTTGCATGATATGTCACCTTTAAAACCAGTTCCTGTATGATTAATGTTGTCCCCAAAAAAATATCCAGAAATTGCTAAATCAATGTTTTAAGTTCATCCAAAATATTTCCAACAATGTTTCACTCATTTATATATTTTATGTTATACAAAGTAATTGTTTTATTTAGTGGTTTTATCAGGGCAACATCATGACACACAAGGTATGCTGCAGAGTGAGGGAAGAAATTGTTAAACTTTGCATTAGCTAAAGCCTGGAATATTGAATTCAAATGAAAACTAAATGTAACTCACCCATACTCATCTATTAATAAGGACTTGCTTCGGTGTTTTCTGAAGTAGATTTGTAAAAATAAAAATAGATGAGATGATCAAAGACTGTAAGTGGGGTGTGAGGGTCATACTGCAGCTTGGAGTTTGTCTTCTATATGGAATGGCCGAAGGAAAAAATGAAGGAGGTGCCATGTGACCCCACACCATGAGTGTGCCATCGTTATAATGCTAGTATTTGTTTCCATTAAAAAGCTCTAATCTGTCATAGGAGGCTTGCATTTTCAGTTCCAATAGATTTAGAGTACAGGCTTATATTGAACTACAATCTGTTAAATTCAGCAGCTTGACAAACTACAGCGTCCAATGACATGAAATCAAACTGTGTCAGGCACTAAGTCAACAGAGGGGAAAATTACAAACCTTTTGATGATAGCAATTAAAGAACTGTAGATTTAGGGTTTTTTAAATAATGTAGAGAGAACAGGCTAAAACCTGTGACAGTATTGTAACATGGATTTGTCATTGGAGTGTTTAAGTTGCTGCCATTAAACTCCGTATGTTTCATGTGAAAAGACAGAGAGGTTATTTTATTGGCTTTAATTGGCTTTAATTACATCTACGTTATGATAAAGAGATTGCAATGAAATCTCTCTGTCATAGTAAGTCATCCATCATTTGAATATGAGGACAGTTTACTAAGTCTTAAGTTTATGTTTATTATGTTTAAGTTTATTGGAAGTTTTCACAGAAACCTTCACTATGGATATTAAAGGCTTGTCAAAGATCCAAATATGGCCATATTCATGACATAACTCAGCTCTGGACTCATGCCATTACAAGCAACCGCAATACCAGTTAAACTTGCTCCCATTGTTTTCCAGCTCTGTATTTTGGATCATTATCAGACTGCAGCGCAGCCACAGCAATTCATCTGTCTGTAAAATCAGGAAAAAAATCAAACTGAGTGTTGACTGTCTGCCTGATCAGCATTTCTCTGTGGAGAGCGCCCTGTGGTTTATTCACAGCAAAATATTTCATTAGACAGGAGAGCGGGCAGGGGTCTTCATTAACAGAGACAGAAGGATTTGTTCAACAGGATAACCCCATTTGCATTTTTTTAATTACAGCATTGGCCCCCACAAAGCCACCTGGTTTGGGGAGATAAAGGGGAGAAAGTGAGGCTGCTCGGTCCAGTAATCAGGATTTGTGAATATATTAAAGCAGATATTGGGGTGAGAAGCAGGGAGGTTCTGCTTCAAGCAAAGAAACAAATAATGTGGTGTTTTAAATCATTCTTCCAAACAGATCAGACTCGGAGAAGAAAACAGGACCATGTGGCCCAGGATCTCATAGTACCTGTTACCTAGACTTGAAGCCAGGTGTGGAGGTATCTGTGAATAAGCTACAGCTGGATTTTCTCATGCTGTGTAATAAATCCAACACTTTATGGAACTGACTGAGCATGACAAGTCCTCCTCTCAATAATCAGTGAACATAGGGGTTGTTAGTGACACATTGAGGCCTGTTAGACTCTTTCAGCAACACTTCTCCTAGAAAACAAGTCCTTTACATAACATTAGGGGCTACATTTGAGTGTGATGTGACAGGTAGAAAACAACAGGGAAACACAATAATAACTACTGCAGATGTCTGTCTTAAAACACCCATTTCTGGTCTCTTTTCAACAGCATGAAGGAAGAAGATTCTTGCATAGAAAAGACAGAAATCAGTTCAATCAGTCATTACCTTCTATTCAGGGCAGAAATGGCTTGTTATGTCGCATTGACTTGCACACGGTACACACAGCAGGCAACCAAATGTATGAACCTAAATACGATTCCGGTGAGATTTATATATTCCTTTCAACATCTTTCATCATCAGCTTCCTTGCATCTCCTTCTCCCCAGCTGGTCCTGGGGCAGCCTCAAAACCAATAAGAAGAACTGGTTTGGTTACAGCTGCTCTTAATTCTCCTCTTTGAATCAGTCATCATTATTATCATCATTAAGGAAAATGATCATCCATCCATCCTTTCTGAACATGTCACCAGAGATGTAATATAACACATCTGTGAGTCAGGATCATTTTATTAATGGACTTCTGTGACATTGTGGAAAAACTCAGTCACATGTCCCCGGCTGATCGCTGTAAACATGATAATCAGTACAATAGAAACTTTGTGCAAATACCAAACATGAAATGGAGAAAAGGACCCTCTCAACAACCCCTCTGATACTTTTATAGGGAAGACGGCCTGATTGACTAACCTGATTTTCTGTCTTGATGAGCGTGGCGCCTCGGTAGAAACAGAAATCATTTTAGACGAAAACAACCAGCTGACTCAAACTCACTGGCAGCGTCAGAGCTTCAGTTTCAGAGTCTCTGGGCACCCATCCATCTGCAGACAGGAAACGCTCCGGGGACAATCCAGCGAGACCCAGTTCTTCTTAATGCATGACAGACTACCGTGCTTTCCACCATCATGAAAAAAACCCTGAAAGAAATGGATCAAAAAGACAGAGAGGCTCATGTTTTTCGGGGGTTACAGACGGGCATAAAAACACAACTGCTTGGATTTAGTGTAATACAAACGCTCACCACATTTTGGCCTCATTAAGTCTTCTTCTACTTTTACTGTAAAGTTTGTTTCAAGAAAGACTCACTGATTTTTTTCCAATGTTTGATAAATTACACTATATTCTGTGTGTGACACAAAGCTTAAAGCTCTTGTGGAGTTTATATCACTTGTATGAAACAGATTACAATTGATAGTGGGCACAAGGGGCACCAAAATCTACACAAACTGAAATATCTTTACTGGAGCTTTAATTGAAATAATGATTTTTCTATTTTGTCCTTTTTTAATAAGAATTCTGTTTGATTTGTGTGTCTCCCACAGCAGCACTAGATTTAAATAAACTGATTCCGTGTAGTGCTTCTGTATAAGACGCACTGCAGATGTTTGATTCCCTCATATTTGGCAGTTAGTCTGATGTCAGATAAGCTGTATGCATGAATCCTGAAAACCTCCTGCATGTCTGAATGCAAACAAACAGATTTTTCAGAATTTTCCTAGCAGCCCCTATGTAAAATTTCTGTAACAAATTTTAAGTGAGCCTCAGTGAGAAGGTGGCAGAAAACATCCAGGGGTGAAGAGGTTTATATCATGAAACTGGTGCAACTGGATGAGCAACAGGTTGCAGGATGAATCAAAGCATCCAATGTTAAAGTCACCATAGTGTCGGTCTCTGTTGCTTCATCCAGCGTCATGCTGGAAACATTACACTGTGGCTTTCACAGCCTGATTTTGATGTCATGTCCTGCCTCTTGAGACTCACCTCTCGCCACCCTGGTCCAACCATAGACTGTATATAAAATGGACGTCATCTTGCTCGCCTCAAAGTGAGGCTGCCACAAAAACTGCTCCACCTAGTGGCTGACTGCACTATAGGTCAAAAACGCTGTCTCCCCCATTCATTTGAATGGTGCTGCGGCCAAACTTAAAAAAATACACGTCGTACAAATGTTTCTCACATCCGTATGCTGTGGTGATATGTAGTTATTATTTGACTGTTTTGTGTTCAAGGCCTCTTTTTTTCAGAAAAGTTTATTTTTCATTAGTTATTAGAGGTTAAAAAACAGAGTTTTACATCTGAGTTTGCTTTGATTGACAGCTGTCGTAGCTGTCGTAGAGAGGAACTCTGTTGGACCTCGGGACGGTAAGGCGGAGCTTGTTACTGTGGAAACACAAATTCTCTACTGCGCAGACTCTGGCAGCAGAAAATTTACAAGACGTCAGCTTTCTGGAACGGGATATTTTGGCTTCAAAACCATACAATGGGAAAAGGCGGAGCAACACTGTCCATTATATATACAGTCTATGGGTCCAACTGGGAAGACTTCATGCTGTGAGAACAAGCTACCCTCAAAAAATTTTGGGGGCACTGCTTCTGAAAATGTTTTAATTTGCACACTTATTGTTTCCAGTCAGATCAGAATGCATTTATTGGGCGCAGATTTAGGCTAATGGTTAAGTTGCTTGCCCGTATAGCAGGTGGCCTCAGTTTGATTCAAGCCTGCAGCTTATTTCCCACATGTCATTCCCCCACTCGCTCCTGGTTTCCTATTTACGGTCCTCCCCTCTACAAACAAAAAGATGTAAAAGTAAATAAAAAACGAATTATTTGAAGGAAGAGAGTAGACATTATCTTTGGGCTACTTGCTTATCATTGTACAATCTTTGTTTGGTCATTTTCAGAATGTGATCAAAGCAGAAACATAAAGATTTCCTGGAGATTATTGAAGTAAACTTCATGCTTGTGGCTTTTACTTCTGAAATGATGAAGGTTTGGTGAGCGCCATATCCACGAGTCAACAAACAATAACAACTTAGCAAAGCCAAACAAAGTCTGCACAAACATGCCGAAGAGGAGAGGCTCTCGAAGATGGATCTGATTACAATTGGAATTTGGATGCAGTGGCTAGAAAGTGATAGCGTGATTTAATTACAGAGAACGAACCCCAAACACATCAATACAGAGAGACATGAAGGAAACAACTCCAGATAAAAACAACGCGGTCCTCTCACACTGAGGAGCATTAGCGGCTAACCCTATTGGGTTTTGATTAGCCGCAGCAGTGCCCTGAACTACACACATCCATGCGACATGAACAGATTTTGGGCGAAGATAAGGAAGAGATTGAAAAAGAAAGTAGGATGATAACCGTGCTCCTCTGCTGCCGTCAGTTTTTGTGAAGACTTTTGCTCCATGTTTCTGAGCTACAAGGGGGGTGGGGTGGGGCTTCAAAGCAGGCACCATACTGTTACCATGGCAACATTAGTCTTTGAAGTTTTTTGCCCCCTTTTACAGCTGGATATAACAGCTAGATCTGCTCTCTCTTTCCCCCCACCATACCCCATCTCTCTCTCTCTTTCTCTCTCTCTTTCACTCTCACACTCCCTCTGCTACATCAAATTTTTTTCTCTTTGAAGACTTAAGCCGATTCCAAGTCAAACCCGATGCTATTTCTGGCTCTATTCAAGACTGGGGCTGTGGCTTTGTGCAGAGCTTGTGTTTGACATCTGTGTGTGTGTGTGTGTGTGTGTGTGTGTGTGTGTGTGTGTGTGTGTGTGTGTGTGTGTGTGTGTGTGTGTGTGTGTGTGTGTGTGTGTGTGTGTGTGTGTGTGTGTGTGTGTGTAGGTGTAAGAGGCAGACAAAAAATGACTCAGTAGGCTGGAGTCTGAGAAATGTGAGTGTTAAAACCAGAGGAGATAGGTGAGTGTGTTTGCATGTGTGTGTGTGTGTGTGTGTGTGTGTGTGTGTGTGTGTGTGTGTGTGTGTGTGTGTGTGTGTGTGTGTGTGTGTGTGTGTGTGTGTGTGTGTGTGTGTGTGTGTGTGTGTGTGTGTGTGTGTGTGTGTGTTTGTGTGTGTGTGTGTGTCTGTTTGCAGCAAAAGACACATAAACAAACACCGCTGGCTGGAACTGATAATGAGAAATCTTGTTTGATGTGTTCAAATAGGAGTCCGTTTGTGTGCTGCACGCAAGTACAGACGGACTGAAAAAAAGATATCAAAAGAGAGAAGGGAACAGAAAGAGGAGGATGGCTGGGGAAGAAGAGATGAAAGAAGCAGCAGGAGGGGGAGGAGAGGAAGAGGAGACCGACAGGAAGAGGAAGAAAAAAGCAGGGGAGCACTGAAACATGGCATGTTGTGTCATCATGTTTCCATCTCCGAGTCTCACGAGGAAAAAGATAAAATATTCATCAGAACATCCACGTACATTCCTAGACAGTCGAATAAAGCATTGTATAAATCTATTTGAATGTTGAATATTCTCAGGTTCAAAGCTTTTCCTCTTCGTGAAATTCTCTTTTTTGCTGAGTTAGGTGAGAAGCTTGACACCACTTTCATATCAGCACATAAAATAAAGCTACAGCTAGCAGTTGCATGGGTTAGCCAAACACAAAGGCTGAAAAAGGTCACCTAGCATTGTCTAAAGGCAGAATGATCTCTCTACCAGCACTGGAGATGTTCTGAAGCGGCTACAACTGCTACTATCCGTCTCACCACTATCATCTCTCTCTCTTCATCTCCTCTATCCCTCTGTCAAACTCCAACATGGTCCCAGCAGATGTCTGTCTAACATGAGTCTAGTCCAAGCGGCAACCTCCGGTCTAAAAATATGAGTCCAATGCGGAAGTGTTAAAAGCTGCAGTTCATCGAGGATCTGCTTGAGGCTGGCTCCGGAAGTACCGGAAGTCACATACACATGAATGGGAAAAAGACGATCTTTACAGCAGAAATAAACATGTTTACAGCCTGGTACAAAAGACGAGTATAGTCTGGATAGCTCATTTCTTGATGTGCTCTCACTGTGAGGGGGGTGAATTTTTTTCTAACGCTGCAATTTCGAAGATATTGACAACTTAGCAAAGCCAAACAAAGTCTGCACAAACATGCCGAAGAGGAGAGGCTCTCGAAGATGGATCTGATTACAATTGGAATTTGGATGCAGTGGCTAGAAAGTGATAGCGTGCTTTAATTACAGAGAACGAACCCCAAACACATCAATACAGAGAGACATGAAGGAAACAACTCCAGATAAAAACAACGCGGTCCTCTCACACTGAGGAGCATTAGCGGCTAACCCTATTGGGTTTTGATTAGCCGCAGCAGTGCCCTGAATAAAGCTACAGCTAGCAGTTGCATGGGTTAGCCAAACACAAAGGCTGAAAAAGGTCACCTAGCATTGTCTAAAGGCAGAATGATCTCTCTACCAGCACTGGAGATGTTCTGAAGCGGCTACAACTGCTACTATCCGTCTCACCACTATCATCTCTCTCTCTTCATCTCCTCTATCCCTCTGTCAAACTCCAACATGGTCCCAGCAGATGTCTGTCTAACATGAGTCTAGTCCAAGCGGCAACCTCCGGTCTAAAAATATGAGTCCAATGCGGAAGTGTTAAAAGCTGCAGTTCATCGAGGATCTGCTTGAGGCTGGCTCCGGAAGTACCGGAAGTCACATACACATGAATGGGAAAAAGACGATCTTTAAAGACGATGTGCTCTCACTGTGAGGGGGGTGAATTTTTTTCTAACGCTGCAATTTCGAAGATATTGAGATTACCAGTCTTCCAATGAGAGGCACAGCTGACTGTGGGAACACTGCAGCTGTTGGCTAGGAGGCTCAAACTCCGCCTCTTTACGTCACACTGGCTCGACAGCAGCAATATGGCTCCCGCCGACAATTGGTCTCAAAACAGCTCTTCAGAAACAGATGGGTGACGTCACGGATACGACGTCCATATTTTATACAGTCTATGGTCTGGTCCTGCTGGAGGTTTCTGCCTGTTAAAGGAAGTTTGTCCTTGCCACTGTAACTTGCTAAATGCTGCAAAGTGCAAAGTGTCACACTGAGTCCTGTCTGTAAGATGGGACTGGATCTTCTCCTGTCTTGATGTTGGGTCTTTGTTAATAATAGAACATATAGTACAGTCTAGACCTGCTCTGTTTGTAAAGCATCTTGAGGTAACATTTGTTGTGATTTGGTGCTATATAAATAAAGATTGATTGATCGACTGAAGGGTCTTATTTCGTAGTCACTTATAGCCTGACTGTTTCTGTGAAACACCTCGGTGCAGATTGTGTTTTGCTTTTCAGAATCAGAATCAGAAATACTTAATTTATCTGAGGGGGAAATTCAGTTGTTACAGAATGCTCTAATATACCGTATGAAAAATTCAAAATATTAATAGAAAGAAGGAATAAAATAAGATATAAATATGAATAAAATAATATAAATTTGATTAATCATAAGTATATACAGAAACGCAGAATAGTTTAGTTCACTATGTACAAAAGCACTGGTTATAAAGGTATTGTATACAGGATGTTAAAGTGGCAGGGATAGTTAAATTACCCTGCAAGTGCAGTTCACTTGATGCTAATAATGCAGTCAGGGCCTATGTCCACTAATGGCTTTTTTGTGTAAGCAGCAACAGAGGAACAGCTTCTTTCCCGAGGACGTAAGACTGCTGAACTCTGGTGGTGCTCTGTAGTCTCAGCCACTCCCAGCCATACAGACTCCGATACGAACAGTACAATACAAAATGGACTACCTCAAAACTTGCACACTGTACATTGCACATTCAATTGCACTATGGCATAACAAATCAATCAGTCCATGCACAATGTTTATATTTGTATTTATATTTTTATATTTATTACTGTTGTCTTCTTTTTTAATTGTGTGTTTTTATTGTGGCTTCATATGGGACCTGAGAATCAAAATTTCGCTCCATATCATGCGACAGCTTGTGTTGGTATGACAATAAATACCTTGACTCCTTGAATCCTTGAACCGTGACCTCAGTTTCGGAGTGCCTGCCTGAGAATCTCATTGTGTGGAAAACACTGTTCATTTTTTCATACATTTAATCTGTATCCTTTCTCTGTGATAAGTTGAGCACGCTATTAGCTAGCTTCAGCTCCACATTCATCCTTTGAAGCATTCTTTTAAGCAATCACAAGTTAGCGCTGCTGCAGTCTATTCCTATTCTATAAAGACATCCATTCACACTTGGATCAGCAGGAAACGGGTGAGTGGTCATAATCACACATCTGATCTGAGCAGTGATTCTGCAGAGAGGAGTTGAAAGAGACCTTGAGCCTAACGTGAACAACACACTTTCCACCTTTCATCCAAATCAGGACTTTTCCTACAAAGGCAGTTTTGTGGAAGCTGCTGTATTTCTTGGGTCAGAGAATAAGATGGGAGATAAAAAGAAGGAAGCAGCACAGTTCTGTATTGAAGTCTCACAAGCACCTACAGTTGAAACCAGAAGTTTACATACACTGTATAAAAAGACACAGAATCTTTTTTTCTCACTGTCTGACATCAAATCAGACTAAATGTTTCTTGTGTCAGGTCAGTTAGGATTACCAAAATTATTTCTATTTGCTAAATGTCAGAATAATAAGAGATATAATTTATTAGAGATTTTAGTATTATTTTCTTCAAAGTCAAAAGTTTAAATACATTTCCCTAGTATTTGGTTGCATTGCCTTTAAACTGGATGACTTGGGTCAAACGTTTTGGGTAACCTTCCACAAAACTCTCGCAATAGTTTGCTGGATCTTTGTCCCATTCCTCCTGACAGAACTGGTGTAACTGAATCAGGTTTGTAGGCCATCTTGCACGCACACGCCTTTTCAGATCTGCCCACACAGTTTCCATGGGATTGAGATCAGGGCTTTGTGATGGCTACTCCAAAACATTGACTCTGTTGTCCTTAAGCCACTTTGTTACTCATTTGGCAGTATGCTTAGGGTCATTGTCCATTTGGAAGACCCATTTGCACCCAAGCTTTAACTTCCTGGCTGATGTCTTGAGATGTTGCTTCAATATTTCCACATTATGTTATTTCTTCATGATGCCATCTATTTTGTGAAGAGCACCAGTCCCTCCTGCAGCAAAACACCCCCACAACATGATGCTGCCGCCCCCATACTTCACAGTTGGGATGGTGTTCTCAGGCTTGCAAGCTTCCCCCTTTTTCCTCCAAATGTAAGGATGGTTGTTATAGCCAAACAGTTAAATTTCTGTTTCATCAGACCACAGGACATGTCTCCAGAAATTAAGGTCTGACCCTGTGTGCATTTGCAAACTGTAATCTGACTTTTTTATGAGGCTTTTTTGAGTAATGGCTTCCTCCGTGCTGAGTGGCCGTTCAGCCCATGTCAGTGCAGGACTCGTTTGACTGTGGACAATGACACTTTCTCACCAGCTTCAGCCAGCATCTTCCCTTGTTCTGGGGTTGATTCACACATTTTGCACCAATAAACGTTCATCTCTGGGACACAGAAGCCATCTCCTTCCTGAACGGTATGACGCCGGGACATTCCCGTGGTGTTTATACTTGTGTATAATTGTTTGCACAGATGAACGTGGCACCTACAGGCATTTGGAAATTGTGATGAACCAGAGCTGTGGAGGTCAACAATTCTCTTCCTGATATCTTGGCTGATTTCTTTTGATTTTCCCATGATGTCTCACAAGGAAGCAATTTGTTTGAGTTGTGCCTATAAAATACATCCACAGGTGTGCTTCCAATTAACTCAGTTGTTGTCATCAATAAACCTATCAGAAGCTTCCAAAGCCACCATCATCATCATCTGGGCTTTCCCAACTTGTTTGAAGGCACAGTAATCATAGTGAATGTAAACTCATGACTTTGAAGAAAGTAATACTAAAACCTCTAATAAATGTTCTCTCTTATTCTGAAATTTAGCAAATATAAATAATTTTGGTGATCCTAACTGACCTAAAACAAGAAAATTTAAGTCTGATTTTATGTCAGACAGTGGGAAAAAAAGATTATGTGTCTTTTTATACAGTGTATGTAAAATTCTGGTTTCAACTGTATACAAAGCAAATACTCCCTCCACCATTTCTTCCATTAATCTGCTCAAAGAAGCGACTTTTGTAGCCGCTGAATTGGACCCAAAATTTAGAATTCTCACGATATTTTCCTCAAAACAGAAATGGCTGTTGTTGGTGGTTTTCAACATCATCACAGCATGGATGCATTTCTCTTTCCATCTTTCAGCAGATTTTATCCACATTCACAAACTCTTAATTAAAACATGCAAAGATCAGAGGAATGACTTGTGCTGCATCCAGATCGAGGATTTTTTTGCTTTGATGGCACTGGTGCGTTTCCCCACCATGACATGAAGTATTCTTCTGTTAAATCTCCTGCAGAGTTTGGGTTGCCCTCTATATAATTAGACTTTTTTTTATAACATCCACATTACTGTCATCGCCCGCATGACACATGCAATCTCAATGGGTGGTCTGTATCACACTGGTATTGTGAAATATACAGCTCCAGCAGGTTTGTGAGGCTTTTATTGCAGAAAAACACACAAAAAAAGACATAAAAAACGAAGACTGACTGATGTAATAATTTTGTTGTCGGACAAAACTGAGGCCAATGAAAGTGTTTTAACTTGCATGCAATAGAAAGGTCATTAAGTTTTGCTCCAACACAGAGTACCATACCTCTTGTCTTAGATACAGGCCCAGAAGTTTTATGCATGAGATTAAATTCCTCATTCAATTGTTTCGAAGTGACCCAGACTATTCATTGTCCAGGCTGCAAGGATCTCGGGCCTGGTCCCCTCCCTCCCCTCTGCCCAAGGCCAGAAGGGGCCCCGGCGTGGAGAGAGATCTTAGACCTTCATGCTGAGTGGAACCAGACTTTGGGTTTTGTTGGAAAAGAGTTGAAGTGGAGAGGGGGGAGTGAATAAAGAGTGGCAGGCCTTGCCCTTGGAGCCCCAACACTGACGCACACAGATGGAAAGCATTAGATCTCCATTCCAGCACGAAGCTGGACGGATTATTAGATAGGGTCTGAGTGGAGTGGGATGAGGGGAAGAGAAAGAGGAAGAGGAAGAATTGTGGGGGGAGAAACTGAGAGGGGACGGCTGGTGACAGGAGAATACATAATACATACTGCAGCAAGTTTTCACCTTTAAGTTATCAAAACTGCAGCTTGGTCATCTTATCCAAATATAATGCATGGGTGCCCTTTGCATTATTGTCAAGCTATAGCATTTAAAGTCGCTGAAAGTGATGGAGCATGAAGAGTATGAATGTCAGCTTGGTGTGGCAATTAAGGGACGGTGGATGTAAAAAAAACTACAGGTCCTTCAACCAGGAGACCATTTGTGCATAGAGATTTTTTTCCTTTACCTAAGCAAGTAGTACCTGAACCTAACCAAACTGCTGCCGTTTCACCTATTAAATAGTTATTAATGGTTGATACTTGTGGCGGGCACACTGCCATCCAGTGGAAGTAAGATGCAGAGGCTTCGCAGGCTGTTTCCTCTACAGAGTCTACACCCTGCTGGGCATGAGCGGGCTGCTGAGGAGAGCATTAGGACTGCAATGGAGGCAGCAGAGAAAGCCTCCAGATGGCTGTGGACAAAGATGTGTTGGGATGATCTGTGCTCTAATGCTGCTGGGACACAAAACAAGGATGAACATACACTAGCTGGATCACCTGGGCAAAGGTGTGGGGTGTTACAAGACTCAAAAAAATCAACCCAGGAAACATCACTGATGAAGTTGTGAAATGTGATACATTTGTACTTTGAAAATCAAACCAGAGGATTCTTATTTGTTATTGCTAGCTGTACTGCTTTAATGTGAAGACCTTTTATGATGACTAACTTAACCATGGAGCCCAGAGCATGTGCCAAACTGATGCTAGAGTTGAACCTTGATCATATTCTGGTATAGATTATGTGGAGTTGGGTGTTAGAATGCATCGACATTGCATATACTTGATGCATATACATGGGCTGTACTGAAATTTCACAATGAGTGTTGGATGGATTCCCATGAGTCAATGCATTCATAGTTCCAGGAGGATGACCTGTAATGTCTTTGAGCAACTCTATGAGTTTCCATCAGGGAGTTTTCAGTTGTTTTTGTCCAAACTTTGGTTTATGACAAACTACCCCCAAACGTGATGACATTTGAAATTGTTTTCGGTCAACTTGAACTTGCTGGGAGCAACTTTGTGAGAGGACTTTCAGTTTCATGTAAATCTGACGACTTATATCACATCTATCAAAACAAAGAAAAGAAAATAAGGAGTCATATCTCAAAAATGTGGGAGTTGCAGCTGCAGTTCTTTATCTTTTGCAGACAATGTTTGAAATATATTCCAAAAATACAGGATTTTATCAGCAGGCTGTGTCTGATGGGTGTTTAGTTGATATGAATGTATGTTGATGTGTAGATGTGTATGGTGAGGGGTAGAGAGGGCTTTAAGAAAAAGATTATGAACCACGGATCTAGGTTATTGTGTTTTTTTAAAGATATAACATACAGTAAGATAACCGCTAAATCTACAAACTCCCAAATGTAGGGTACAGTGTATTAGCACAGGGATGAGAAAATGCAGTGATGTTTGTTTTTTAATTATCTTGTGGAGGAATAAATGCACACATCCTTCTATGTGTACCTGCACCATTTATAGTTCTGGCTGTCGGCTATTTATGTCCTTAATCCCTGAACTATTTATACACTACCTCTCTGTACATAAATAAACACATTCATTTTACTACCAAATGCACCATGTCTCAAGATGTCTATCTCCTAACCTCAAACAGATGTATGCATACACAGACTGGAGTGCAGCATTTAACATACACCCATTTTAACAATCCTGAGAGTCACTCAGGTTGTTAAACTCCCATTAAGCTCTGTTAAGTGAGAATACTTCAGAGTTTGTGGCTAAAAAAACAAACTAATTTACTCAAATGTTAAGGTCAAAACAGGAAGACTAAAGATTAAAAACAGACTAACTTGTTCTCACTGTTTTCATCATTATGCTAGACTAAGTTAACCACCTGCTAACTCTGGTGTTACAACTCTGCACATGAAGGTTTATATCCAAATAGGCTGGCCTGTTCTTTGCGCTTCATGTGTGAAATCAATCATGTGATCTCTGTAAGGCATGAATAGAGACAAGGAATGTGGATCCATCTTTCCCTCCATTGTTCTTTCCAACTCTGCTGCTATAGGAGTTTCTATCTGACAAAGAGGAGGGCTGTAAATGTTTAAAACAGCTGAATTTTTTAACCTGAACAATGAGTTTCTGCTGTCAAAGACACAACAAGCACAAGGCCCACCTCAGCACTTCAGAAGATAATGTTACCAGCAGGAAGTTAAGAGGTTACCATTGAATAGTCTCCTTCACTTGTTTTTGTTTTTTGACATGCTCACAGCAAAGCAATGAAACTGGGTGGACTGTTGAGAAATCTGGTTCAGACAAGGCTGTAGACTCCAGTGTTGAAAAATAAAGCAATTTAGGATGTTCCAAAAAACTGCAGTACCTCCAGTGTCCACTTTGTGCCATTGCCAAAAGCCAAAGAATCCCAGCTAACACCCAAATTAAAAAGCCCATTTTAACATTAGAAAAAAACATGTTCAAAACATGCTCTAAAAATAGTTTTAGTCTAAATGATCAATTTCTGTATTTGTATAGCCACTGAACTTATTTATTACTCACATTTTGAAAACCTTGAGACCAAGAGTAATGCATATATTCTCATCATTAGGGGCGAGGCTGATTCAACTGAATGGTGGATGTTTGTGGCTGTTTGCAAGGAGACCAAGGCTCGCCTTAGCTCCACTTCTTTGCCTGTTTCTAGGTAGATTGAAAGTTAGGTTGAGTCAGCATTTATGATATAGCAACTGCTATCATTTGGCCTAAAAACTCCACATCTCAGTGACATCACTTTTATCAGTTTTCTACAGTGTATGGCGCAGACATTCATGGTACCAGAGGATTAATCCCCCTGACTTTTCCTCAAGTGTGACCTTCAGGTGAAAAAAATTAAATTATTCAGAACTTAAGGCGTTTTTCAACCAGAGGATCTTTACCCCGAAACTAGGGACTTTACCCCGGAACTACTTGCGTTTCGACTGGTGGACCCAGGGTCTACATGTAGTTCAGGGGTAGATAATCTACCACTAAAAAGCCCCTGCTAGGGGGGTTGTACTTTTCAATGGTCCTGGGGCTTTTGGGGGGGCAGGGCCTGCAATGCTGAATGTGTCTGATTGGCAGATTTCCTGCAGTGTTTTTTATTATGCCCGCCGTCCACAATAACATCACACACATCTGTGATTCACTTGATTTCCCTTTCTTTAATTTGTTCTATCTTTTTTGTATGTGTGTGTACTTTTCATAAAGAAGAAGCTGTGATTCACTTGATTTAGCAGCTTGTAACAGTAGTCTTTTTCTCAGCCCACCATGACTGCGTCTCTCCCGGTGTTCCGGTTTTAAAAGTGACCCTGTAAACCAGAGACCCTTAGCTGAACGTAACGGTTTTCGTGGAGTTTACACAGTTGTTGAAACACAGAGGGAGTTCCTGAAAGTTATTGAAAGATTTCAATATGTATATATATATAAAGAAGATAAAGAAGAAGATAAAGAAGGATTCAACACTATTAGACAGCCTCATTACATGCATGAAGATCCCACTGGTTTGGCATGAATCATACAGAATAAACGTCATCATATTTGCCCACACATCACCTTGACTTCTTGAAATTTTACAGGTGAAAGGGGGCTGGCAGGAAAAGTCAGTTGAAGAAATCACAATCAGTTCCTCCCTAATTGTGAAAAGGGCTTAAGAAAGTGAGCGTTAGCATTTGCACCCAATTATGATCATTTAAGAGATGGTATAAAAAGGTAGAATTAGTATATTAGCATGATGGTGCAAGCATTTTACCTGAATTATTACATATTATTATTATTGATATTGCTGTAGTTCCTAGTTTTGTTGGAAAATTTGAAGATGAATGAGTGTAAAAAAGGAGATCCAAAAAGATCAAACATTTTTTTCATGTTGTTTTTATATTTTTAACAGCATGAGTTGGACACAAAAACTAGCTTAAAGAAAGATTTAAATAGTTTCGAGAATCTGTTTGATTATCTAAGCTCTAAATGAGTAACTAGAGTTCAGTGTTTTGCCAATAAATTTTAAGCAAACCAACATTTGCTCTGAACAAAATTCAATACAAGTATGTTTCCCTGGAGAAAACAATGACGATGAACCAGAGAGATAACTTTGTAGCCCACATGACCTATCCACGTTTAGTCAAGGCCCCCCGGGGGAAATTAAACAAGGCAGTGATAGTTCACTTGACTGCTTTCAAAGGCTTCTCTTTACTTCCTCTCTCCAAGGTCATTATGTGGCAGCACGGACAGCACAGGTCAAGCGCCTGTCAGCCCCTCAACAAAAACAGCTCATGTTCCCCAACAATCGGGGGCTTGTTGAAGGTTTCCAGCTCTGCCATGACAGAGCGAGGAGACGGTGAAACTGAATCCTTCTGCCTGTCTCTCCTCCCCTCAACACATATCTGTATCCCTTCCTCCCAGTTTTGTCAAAGTAAAAGCACTCTCATATCTAGTTTTCTGCAGGAAAGCAGGTGCTACGCAGTAGACAATGGAAAGAACATCTTCTCCACTTATAACTAAAAATAAAAAATACATTATTTGTGCTGTACTTAATTATAAGCTGATACATCTGTCTCCCTTTTTTATGCTGTGCTTTGAGTCCAAACCACTCCACCCTTTGGTAGCCTATCTTTCTATTTCAAAGCCATATTCTGACTTTTTCTCCTCTTCACCCTCTTCTTTATTCTCAACATCCATTACAGCCCATTACATCCTGAACTCAAAAGGCTTAACAAGGATCCTTTGGCAGAGAGCGCCCTCAGGGTTCCAGAGGGAGTGGTCGTCCTCAGTTACAGCGTCTGGTCGCAGGAAGGAGCCCCTCTGGCTTTGAACTAAGGGGATTTAAACATTAGGGACGGACACACCCATGCCTGTTATATCCATCACTCTGAGTTGAAGACTATGGTACCTATAAGTGCATTTACTTACCTTTCTATTAAAGGTTTGTGGGTATTTGTAAACTCAAACACCTATTTTATACCACTGCATACTTCCACTATGCTACCTTTTATTCCTCTACATCATCAAACACTTACAATAACTCCTACATTTGAAACAGAAATGAGAGCAAAGTCCGGCCTGGAGAAAACGTCAGCCCAAAATATTGTGATGGGGCTGAATGTGCTCGAGGGAAGGTATGTTGTTGCATGGGGCAGTCAGGTGATGGGCAAAGAAGGGACAGTGTTCAGTGCCTCCAGCACGTACAGAACCAAGTGAAACATTCACTTGTCTAGAAATAAAGACACACTGAACACCCTGGCATCAAAGTTGAGTTATGAAACTACCCACACTGATCATTTGAAAGTCATGGGAAAATAAATCTAAAGACATTTGTATAGTCATCTTATCAGAATTAGAAATACTTGATTATCCCAGGGAGAAATAGGTCTGTAACAGTTGCTTTGATACACAATGCAGCAGTACCAAATATAGGAATATAAGTAGAAACCGGAATAAAATAAGAAATGAAGCAGTTTGTACAAAAAGGACAGGTTATTGAAAGAATAAAGCTGTGTAGAGAAAGTTCAGAGAATTGAAGGAATAAAACAATATGTGCAAAAACAAGTTATGATACTGCAGAGTGTTGCACAGTATGGCTACAAAAAAGTATTCAGTGTGAGTGAGTATGTTTTTAATGAGCACAGAGGAACACTATACTGGACTCTCTTTTCCAGTTTTGTTTAAATTCTAGCTTTACCAATATCATGACCAGCTGTAGAGTTCATCTCTTCATTCTTCAAACTGCTAAAGGGCGCCATCTCCTGGTTAACAGCAGTCATTACAGCTCTGCCAGAGACATTCAGGGAGATCCACAAAAATGCTAATATGGTGACACCTGGTGAATACAGACCGTCATTACAATTTGTATTTATTTATAACCTTTATTTAAAGTTAGGGTGTGAAAGGGACAGTCTGTAAAATACGTAATAGGACACATGCATCACAGGTTGCATCGAAACAACATGGGGAATAAATCCTGACAAAAATGATTACCTTCAGCATGAATTGATGACTCCTTCAGTAGTGTTAATATATTTTAAGCTCACAAAAGTCAAAAGGACATTAATGATTATTTTTTGTGAATTATACCTCAAAAAAAGGACAATGGGCAACAAAAAAAGTGATCAAAATCTTGGTACCTTATAATCAAACTTATTTCACGTTGTTTTGGTGGAATTCTGTTGTAGAAAAGCTCGCAATGGACTCTGTGTAAGTCCCACAGTTAAGTTTGCAGAGGTTCATAATTTGGCATTGTAAAGTCTGCGAGCTCACACACTTGAGGATGTGAGAGTGCTCACATACTTACCAGGAATGTGCCTCAAAGTCTGTGAGTCCGTGAGGGCAAAGTTTAGGATTGGGCAATATTCACTCTATGCTTTAAAAACAACACAATTTAAACGTAACAATCAAAAGCTGTTACTTTAAATGTCTTCAAATGACAAAAGGAAGTTGTTCCTGCATGATTTTGTGCGACACGTGAAATGTCCAAACAGCACTTTGAAAAATGAGATTTGATCTGTGTCACATCATGTGTCGAGGTATTATCTTCCTTGACACGAGTGAGAAACATGTGAGCGCACCTGAACGCCTCTCAGGGTTTGGCAGCTGTGCAGAAATGATTTCCCTTCACTTAGGAATCTTTTAGGAATGTTTTGGTAAACCAACATCTTGATCTGCACACAAACCTAAACCCTGACACAGGTGCACAGGTGTCCAGAGAGCAGAGGTATAAGCTGTGTTGACTTTTGATTTGATGGGACAGCTTGAGAGAGGCAGGAAACGCAGGGAGAGGAGAAGGGATGTTATGAACCATACTGTCAGTACCTGGACTTAATCCTAATGAGCGACTCAGCCATGACTCATAACTTTATAAATGAACAATATTAACAAGCGATAATTCAGCCCATATAGTTGTTTAACTGTACAGTACAGTTAGAGGTGTCTGGTCTGAACTTAGAGCCGCAGCTTTGTTTGAATAGAAGGTAAAAAAACGTGTTGTTATCCACTTCACACGGATCGATGGCCTGAACATTGATTTATTGTGTTCTAAGTTCACAGTTGTGTAACAGGAAAACATCTGAGTTGCTCACCAGTACCATGAGCAGCGAATACCTCATCAGAGGCTCTGTTCTATTTCACTGATATTCTTACAGTCAACCTTTTATCTCTTTAACGTAGTATTTCAAGAAAGCAGGAAATGTCATTGGTCAACCAACAAGCATTTCATCCAAACTGGATTCAACAACACAACCTCTACGCCAAGTGAAGCCAAAACTTTTAGAGCTCCCCTGGTGACTGTCTGCAGTCAACAGGGCTGTTAAAGCCTGCCGCCACCTCTAATAAAAAAAGGGACTTCGGTCAAACGGGAAAATTAAAAAACATGTCAAATACATTTTTCTCAAACATATTTTCTGTAACGACAATTAGCTATCAGATTTATATGCAGGAGTTCAATTTGGAGAAGTTTGTTTTACTTGGTTATTTGATGATAAAAAGAAGGGATGTGATGTCAGGATTGACAGTTCTGTTAAGAAATGACGGCTCAATGAAACAGTGAAAAAAAACAGAAAGAACACTAACAGAAGAGTTGAATTTTCTATAATCATGCGTGTGTTTTCAAACCAACATAATAATCCATTCTGCTAGGGCTGTATTCACCTGAGAGGTGTTTAATATGTTATATTAGGGAGTTAAACATATTTTGGTTTGTGGAAAGGTTGTGTTGTGTTGTCAGTCCCACAGGTCCAGTAGGCCGTATTTTGGCTTCACTTCTCACAGAGTGAGGAGATGGAGGCTTGCTGTCCATATCAATGAACAGTCATTGTTCTCACTGATAACTCCTCGCTTCATTAACCTGTCTTACATTTTCATCACAAGAGAAAAGATGAAATCAGTCAGTCATGCCTTTGGCTGTTAGACATTTGGAATTGTGTGCTGGTGTGCACAGAAACTTGTGATACAAAGCTTAACGCTCCTGACATTGCACTCCTCCTAAGCTCCTCAACATTTCAAACACAACAGTCTGACCCAGAAAAACATGATGAAATTGCAGATCACCTCAGTGGAGTAGCTACTTTGTGTGCTCCTGCTGAAGTCTGCAAACTGAAGAGTCTAAGCAATCATTTAGAATCCATGTTGTTGGAGAATTTAAGAACATTAAGTTTAAAAAATGTTCTCCACTGTATGGAACAAAGGTAGATTGTATTTCAGGTTTCAGCCCAAAGATACACAATTATGTTCTTCTTTTTTTGTAATTGTTGGGTTCCTTTGGGGACAATATTGATCACTTGAATGTGACTCAATGATCAGGTTAATAAAGAATCCGGCAACAGAGGATGCAGAAGGGGCTGATTAATGGCATGAAAAACTCCACACATGGTGGGCCAGTTGAGACTGTTTAAACACTAAGGAAATCTGAAGGAAACTGAGATTACTTTTATAGATAACATATGTTGTAACTTAAAAGATGCTGCAAAACCAACCAACGTCAGCTCTTTTGAAAAACTCTCAACCAATGAGAGCTTTGGAGCAGTCACCAGAACCAATCATATCCTGCGAGCAACTCTGTGAGCCAATCAGAGCCTCAGCCTCTGATAGATGGCAGCTTGTGCTGATTAGATGTTTGGAAGGACACAATCAGCTGAAGAATATCTGAAGCTTCAGCATTTTGGGGTGTGAAACAAGAGTGGAGAGAAGAGCGAAGGAAAACTACAATTGAGACAAAGCCAGAGAAGGAGAAAGGGGATTGCTCTGACAAAGCGTGGAACCACAAATTTGAGTTTACAGAGAAGATATACTGTAGATAAAAAGTAGCGTTGGTGAGGATGAAGTTCAGTGAGAGAAAGGTGCCGTTGCTGTCCATCAAAGAAAACATAGAGATGGAACTGTTCTCTTCAGAGGAGCCCTGCGTGGTCATAACAACACTCGAGAAGGAGGAAGAATGCAGCTATGAGCAGGTGTGTCTCAAATTTAAAACTGAAGCACTTACAACTGCAGAGGTTGTCAGAACCAAACTATTTTTTGTGTTTACAAGCTGAATATCTGCCTGTAAGATTTTCCACTTATGCTCAGAAGCATGTGATCTGTTAGGGATCTTTGCTTTAGGACCTGAAGGTAATCAATGTTTTAAACACTGAATGGACAGAGATAAGATGCTGCCTCTGCCTTTGTTGAATCACTTTGAAGATCATGAGACTCTTCCTCTACAGACGAGCCAAATTGATTTTGCAGTTGAAACAAAGTTTGTGGATGAGTCATCTTTTGATCAAAGTTAGTCCTGTTGCAAAGTTTCATTAAAGGATTAGTTCATCCAGGTCCCAAACACATTCCTCACATTCCCAGACGGGTGTAGATTCATCTGTTTTTACCTCTCCTTCGATTACTCCAAAAGACACCTTTATATTTACCATGCAGTGAAAATCTGTGCACAACTTCATCTGCAATGGGCTGTGGCTTTTTCCATGTCATCTGTAAACTTTCTCTTAAACTTTCATGTTAATTACTGCCCTGAAGTAGAGATGGGGAAAAGCTGCTCTCTTCTGTATTCATATACAGCTATTAAAAGGAATAAGTTACAAGAAAGAAAATTAGATGATCACTGTACAAAACATAGGAGAGGAGGAAATGATACAGTATGTTATTGTATTTTTATCGGTTTTTCCTTTCTTTTCTTTTTTATCTATTTGTGTTTATGTATTTAAATTCTTAAATATCATTGTTTTATTGCAATGACATAGATAAGTTACCGGGTTATGTTTTTATCTGACCATTTTCTTTTCCTTTTATTTATTTATTTATTTACGTATTTATTTTTTAAGAATTAATTAATTTCCTTTTCTGTTTGTTTACTGAAGCAGATACACTATGTTTCTGCGTTATGCATGTATGCAATTCTGCAAATTTTACAAAAATATTACAAAAGTAATACAATTCTAAATCATAAAAAAGCTGCCACTTGATTATTATACTCGTCTTAATGTTTCAAGGCCCACAATCAAAATTCCAGTCCTAGATCTATACAGCAAAAGTCTCTGCAATTTAATGCCACATTTTTAAAATCAAATCAAATGAATAACTCTAAGGAAGTGGATACCAACTGAGGAAAATATGAGATGACCACAGGATATAGAAAAAAGGAAAAAACACATCCTCTGAAAAATTTCTTCTTCTCAGGCCAGAAAATCTGGGAACCACTGCTGATTATGATTCCTGGAGTGTGAAAACAAGTTGGACTGGTCCACCAAAACATTATGACCACCTGCCTTATCTCTTATCAGGTCAGGACCAGAGACATGACTCTGCTACATATTTGAAGGTGTGCTGTGTTATCTGGCACCAAGATGTTGGCAGCAGATCTTTAAAGTCCTGGATCAGACTTGGTTTCCACCACATCAAAGATGCTCAATTGGACTGAGGTCTGGGAGATTTGGAGACAAGGTCAACACTGTTGTTTTCTTCCAGGCCACCTTCTTCCATCACTCCATAGTCCAGTTATGATGCAAACATACTCATTGTAGGCGCTTTTGTTGCTGGACAGGGGGGTCAGCACAAGCACAAACTTTTGATCAGACGTCACAGGCCTGCCTGAACACTGCAGACTACAAAGAACAAGAGCTGCAGTTTTTCAGATGCTCTGACCCAGCTATCCCACCATTTCAATTTGGCTCTTATCAAAGTCGCCTAGATTTCCTGCTTCCAACACATCACCTTTGAGCGCAAGATGTACCTAGTGCCTAACATATCTCACTGACAGGAGCCATTGTAAAAAGACAATCAATGATGTTTACAGCTGTTTGATCTGTTTGTCCTGCTGTGATTAATAAAAAAAAAACTACCAGACAAAGACGAAGGTAGTCATGCCATGTCTGATATGAAGTGGATCCCATTCACAGAAACATTGTGGTGTTGATTTAAAACCATGGTGCAACCAACTCACGATGCATTTCTTTATCTATGCTTCCTCCATGTCGGTAAAGATCTCCTCCTTTATTTTTAACTCAGAGAAACCTTGAGCATCCTCTGGTCCCCGACAGTGAAGAAGAGGAGGAGGAGGAGGATGATCTAGAGACGCTTTTTGAGACCCCTGCCAGGCAGCAGCACCAGGCCAAGATCAGAACTGTGCCTCTTGAGAAAGACCTGGTAAAGCCCCACTCACCTGTCCCAGGATTTATGGAGGACACTGAGATTGAAATGGAGGTAAGTGTGTATATATATATATATATATATATATATATATATATATATATATATGGCAAGCCGTTCAGGAAATAATATATTGAATGAAAGTCTGAATATATTGAATGAAACTTGATATATATGGAATGAAAGTCTGAATATATGGAATGAAACTTGATATATATGGAATGAAAGTCTGAATATATGGAATGAAACTTGATATATATGGAATGAAGTCTGAATATATTGAATGAAACTCGATATATATGGAATGAAACTCGATATATATGGAATGAAAGTCTGAATATATGGAATGAAACTCGATATATATGGAATGAAAGTCTGAATATATGGAATGAAACTCGATATATATGGAATGAAAGTCTGAATATATGGAATGAAACTTGATATATATGGAATGAAAGTCTGAATATATTGAATGAAACTCGATATATATGGAATGAAGTCTGAATATATTGAATGAAACTTGATATATATGGAATGAAGTCTGAATATATTGAATGAAAGCTTAAATAAGTACTCTGAACACCACTTCTAATCGTATTGTTTTATTGTCATCAAAGAGAACTCATCTTTTATTAATGTCTCTCTGAAAATAACCTTTAGCACTTCTTTTTAGTGTTTCTGAGGGGACACATTTTCCTCTACCTCTGTAACCTGTGGTAATTTGGTCGTACTTTTTCATTACACTCACTCACTGTCAGATGATGCACACAGGTATGAGCTCCACCTGTTAACATTGAACAGGATGCTACATTATCACAAGTCATAACAAAAGTTAGCTAGCGAACTAGAGGACTGAACCACCTGAATAAAGAAGGGGCAATATCTTTAGCCTTTGTAGAAGTGTGTACAACCTGTGATATTTAATATTTTCGTATTTTCACTTGTTTACTACCCTCCTAAATGCTTCTGCAGCCCACTGCTTCGTGTTCCTCTCGTCTCTCTGTGCAGACGGTCCGATCATCACTTTTGGATGAAACCAACTTAATAGAGAGGAGGGGTGGGTTTCTTTTTCCTATACGGATTGACTTAACAGCACATGCATTACCCAAGGGGTTGATAACCCCTTCATTAACTAAAATTGCAGTGAAAACATCTCGTGCCTCCCTGATGGTTGCATTACTAAAAGCTACGTCTAACCGGAAAACAAAATCACACCCCTATGATCACACCCCAGAAAGACAAGATGGCGCAGGCCATACATGACGTGATTTTTCATTCCATATATTCCGAGTTTCATTCCATATATATCGAGTTTCATTCCATATATATCAAGTTTCATTCAATATATTCAGACTTCATTCCATATATATCGAGTTTCATTCCATATATATTGAGTTTCATTCAATATATTCAGACTTCATTCCATATATATCAAGTTTCATTCAATATATTCAGACTTCATTCCATATATATCGAGTTTCATTCCATATATATCGAGTTTCATTCAATATATTCAGACTTCATTCCATATATATCGAGTTTCATTCAATATATTCAGACTTCATTCCATATATATCGAGTTTCATTCCATATATATCAAGTTTCATTCAATATATTCAGACTTCATTCCATATATATCAAGTTTCATTCAATATATTCAGACTTCATTCCATATATATCGAGTTTCATTCCATATATATCGAGTTTCATTCAATATATTCAGACTTCATTCCATATATATCGAGTTTCATTCAATATATTCAGACTTCATTCCATATATATCGAGTTTCATTCCATATATATCAAGTTTCATTCAATATATTCAGACTTCATTCCATATATCGAGTTTCATTCAATATATTCAGACTTCATTCCATATATATCGAGTTTCATTCAATATATTCAGACTTCATTCCATATATATCAAGTTTCATTCCATATATTCAGACTTCATTCCATATATATCAAGTTTCATTCCATATATATCAAGTTTCATTCAATATATTCAGACTTCATTCCATATATATCAAGTTTCATTCCATATATATCAAGTTTCATTCCATATATTCAGACTTCATTCCATATATATCAAGTTTCATTCCATATATATCAAGTTTCATTCCATATATTCAGACTTCATTCCATATATATCAAGTTTCATTCCATATATATTGAGTTTCATTCAATATATTCAGACTTCATTCCATATATATCGAGTTTCATTCCATATATATCAAGTTTCATTCAATATATTCAGACTTCATTCCATATATATCGAGTTTCATTCAATATATTCAGACTTCATTCCATATATATCGAGTTTCATTCAATATATTCAGACTTCATTCCATATATATCAAGTTTCATTCCATATATTCAGACTTCATTCCATATATATCAAGTTTCATTCCATATATATCAAGTTTCATTCAATATATTCAGACTTCATTCCATATATATCAAGTTTCATTCCATATATATCAAGTTTCATTCCATATATTCAGACTTCATTCCATATATATCAAGTTTCATTCCATATATATCAAGTTTCATTCCATATATTCAGACTTCATTCCATATATATCAAGTTTCATTCCATATATATCAAGTTTCATTCAATATATTCAGACTTTCAATCCATATATATCGAGTTTCATTCCATATATATCAAGTTTCATTCAATATATTCAGACTTCATTCCATATATATCGAGTTTCATTCAATATATATCAAGTTTCATTCAATATATTCAGACTTTCAATCCATATATTCAGACTTCATTCCATATATATTAATTTCCTGAACGGCTTGCCATATATATATATATATATATATATATATATATATATATATATATATATATATATATATATATATGATCTTAAGTGTGTAAGTTGTTGAGTGAAGTTGCTGATCAATTTGAAATAGAGCAGAGATGTGACTATACTCTCTTGTGATCCGTCCCCATGCAGGTGTTTCCACCCCCTAAAGTGTCTGGCAGGGGACTGGAGGAGTTAAAGTCCATTGTTCCTTCCACTATGACCCTGGTAGGTTTCCCTAGTTTTATTTTAACTTCCTGATAGGCAGACTGATATTCAAGCAGGATGAGCTATGCAGACAAAACCTCTTTATCTAGTCGAACAATGATTACTTTGACACTGTGTTGGTAGGGTGATTAATGTCTTCTCCTCATCTTCCATCTGTTTCAGTCTGCTAAGTCATTGTTCTCAGTTTGCACTGCACTGCTTGTCCCTAGAGTCTCCGTCCCGGAAAGACTTTTTAAAAAATGATTCCTTAGTTCCTCTATTAAAGAGATCATTGGCTACATATCATAAAGAGCACACTTCCTTGTTGGCCCCCGCTGGCTTGGGTTTACCTCATCACTTCTATTTCAAACAAAGTCTATTTCACACAGTTTTCTGACTGGTCTGTGGCGTCTCTTAGAAATGAGAGGAAGTTATTTTATTGGAGAAAGTCAGTATTATAAAGAAAGGATTTGGTATTTTAAATAATCATATAGAACCTCTGGGAGGTGGAGGGAATTTGGGTGGAAAAAGTTGATGCGCTTCTGTTTCAGAACGAAACATGGTGAAGCAGCTTTCAGTCATTATGCACCACATATCTGGAACACACTCCCTGAAAGCTGTAGGTCCGCTCCAACTCTCAACTCTTTTAAATCAAAGATTAAGACTTTTTTTATTTACCACTGCCTTCCAATTTTAGCTTATTTCAACTTGCTTTAAATGCTAATTTTAATTTTTTAAATATATTCGTAATTTTCCCTTTCTTTTCTATTTTTTATTATATTTGTCATTTTAATTGTGCTCTTTTATGCTCTTCTGAAGTTTCCAATGCTTTTAATGTTTTAATGTAAAGCACATGAGTTGCCCTCGTGTATGAAATGTGCTATACAAATAGAGCTGCCTTGCCTTGGTTTTTACACCTCAGCATTGTTAACTGTGATATAATTCAAAAGAAAGACATCATCCTGACACAAAAAGGCCATCACAAGAAACCGGTTAAAAAGGGACCTGCCCTGTGGAGGAAATATGCTCTTTGAAAGAATGACTCATTATGTAAGGATTAAAGCAGGGAGCCTGGACTGAATATTGAATGTCGAATGTAAGCAGAGGGTAAGCCCCTGTTATGTGTGTTTGTCATCCTTTGTTGTTTCTGTTCATTGAAGTTGTTTCATTGAAAAACGTTTTTTAAAAAGTGATTTAAATCAAAAAGAAAACACTTATTTCCATGGAAGGGCTTAAGTTAAAATATATATATATAAAATGCATGACCAGAGTGCGTCAGGATGCATTTTCATCTAACACTGAAGTTTGGTTGTGGTTTAGTGTTTGCTCTTGATCTTAAAAAGAAGTGTAGTGTCAAAAGGTTAGCGGAATCTGATTTGAGAAAACTTTGTTGTGTTAATTGTGGGACAAATGTTAAATCCACACAAGAAAGGTGGGTTCTGTTCCATGATCAATATTTTTGTTTGTTTGATCTTTGTACTCACTGGCCTATCTTCCTCTAAACGAATGTGAGAAGGTCATATACATGTTCATTACTTCTCGTTTGGATTATTGTATCTCTTTGTGTTTCGCCGTCGATGAGTCGTCTCTGTGTTTCTTACAGCTTGTTCAGAAAGCATCAGCACATCAGTTTCAGGATCCAGTTTAAGATTTAAGATGACTTGTATTTAAAACTTCTCCCGTCACCATCATACCATATCTGAGTTATTGCACAAACATACTCCAGAGAGAGCACCGAGGTCAACACACCAGATGCTTTTGGATGTCCTGAGATCCAGGCTAAATGCCAGAGGTGACCGAGCGTGTGCGATCGCTGCTCCACTTTCATAAAGGAACTGCTCAGACCCTTCAAAGTTTTAAATCATTGCTTGAAATACCTCTTTGTGTTGGCTTTAAATACTGGTTGAGCGTTTTATGAGCGCTTAAATATTCTGTTCATATTGTGTCTTTATGCTTTTTAAAAAAAAAATGGTATATTTGCTTTTATTGCTACTATGTTTTTGACTTGTACAGCACTTTAGTTAATTGTGTTTTTTTAAAATGTAAAAATAAACTTTGACGTGATTACAAATACTCAGACGAGCGAAAGAGGTTACCTTAGAAATTGACTCTATTATCTACAATTATTTTACATTTAAAGTGATATATTTTAGAATAACTTGAAGAAGAGGAACCAAAGGTTAAAGATAATTTGATCCCGTAATATTATCAGCAGTATTTCCCCCTTTTGTTGGTGCCGTTTTTGCAGCTTCATTTTGAGGCTTTCGAGTTCTGTCCTCCTCTGGATGGATGGGTCATCATCAAAAAGCAACAAAATGTTTTCTCTGTTTGTAGTTAAGATTCTTGTTGTGAAAAGTAACAAGGTTAGAGTGTGCTTAATGTGTCCAGTTCGACTAATGCTGTGTGACAATGTGTCCTGTGCTGCAGCAAACTCCAAACAAATCTAGCCGGCTCACATGGAGGAGACAGAACCCACCGAGGACGGGACTGGTGGTCAAAGACGTGGTCTGTCTGCCCAGAGGACACTACCTGGAGCAGCTGGAGAGGTGAGAGGTGTTCTCAAGACTCTTCCACAGAAAATATTTTAACTGGAGACCTTATTGATTTCAAATTTGGTATTTATAGTGGGGCAAAAAAAGTATTTAGTCAGCCACTGATTTTGCAAGTTCTCCTACTTAGAAAGATGAGAGAGGTCTGTAATTTTCATCAGAGGTACACTTCAACTATGAGAGACAAAATGAGAAAAAAAAATCCAGGAAATCACGTTGTAGGATTTTCAAAGTATTTATCTGTAAATTATGGTGGAAAATAAGTATTTGGTCACCCACAAACAAGCAAGATTTCTGGCTCTCACAGACCTGTAACTTCTTCTTGAAGAAGCTCTTCTGTCCTCCACTCGTTACCTGTATTAATGGCACCTGTTTGAACTCGTTATCTGTATAAAAGACACCTGTCCACGGCCCAAACAGTCAGACTCCAAACTCAACCATGGCCAAGACCAAAGAGCTGTCCAAGGACACCAGGAAGAAAATTGTGGACCTGCACCAGGCTGGGAAGAGTGAATCTACAATAGGCAAGCAGGTTGGTGTGAATAAATCAACTATCGGAGCAATTGTAAGAAAATGGAAGACATACAAGACCATTGATAATCTCCCTCGATCTGGGGCCCCACGCAAGATCTCATCCCGTGGGGTCAAAATGATCATGAGAACGGTGAGCAAAAATCCCAGAACTACACGGAGGGACCTGATGAATGACCTGCAGAGAGCTGGGACCAAAGTAACAAAGGCTACCATCAGTAACACACTACGCCGAGAGGGACTCAAATCCTGCAGCACCAGGCGTGTCCCCCTGCTTAAGCCAGTACATGTCCAGGCCCTTCTGAACTTTGCCACAGAGCATATGGATGATCCAGAAGAGGATTGGGAGAATATCATGTGGTCAGATGAAACCAAAATAGAACTTTTTGGTAAAAACTCAACTCATCGTGTTTGGAGGAGGAAGACTGCTGAGTTGCATCCCAAGAACACCATACCTACTGTGAAGCATGGGGGTGGAAACCTCATGCTTTGGGGCTGTTTTTCTGTAAAGGGGACAGGACGACTGATCCGTGTTAAGGGAAGAATGAACAGGGCCATGTATCTTGAGATTTTAAGCCAAAACCTCCTTCCATCAGTGAGAGCATTGAAGATGGAACGTGGCTGGGTCTTCCAGCATGACAATGATCCCAAACACACCGCTCGGGCCATAGAACATTTGTGGAGGGAGTTGAAAGTCCGTGTTGCCCGGCGACAGCCCCAAAACATCACTGCTCCAGAGGAGATCTGCATGGAGGAATGGACCACAATACAAGCTACAGTGTGTGTAAACCTGGTGAAGACTTACAGGAAATGTTTGACCTCTGTCATTGCCAACAAAAGTTATGTTACAAAATATTGAGTTGAACTTTTGTTATTGACCAAATAATTATTTTCCACCATAATTTACAAATAAATTCTATAAAAATCCTACAATGTGATTTCCTGGATTTTTTTTTCTTTTCAATCTCAATGTCCTCCCTGAGCCCAGAGCCCTTCTTGACTTAATTGACGTCACCTGTAAAGTCATTGAGGGCAGGAGGCTGTAAGGGCTTAAAACTGAAGAACTGGAATGGGACAGCACTTTTCCACTTCTCTTGTAATCTGCATGACGTCATGTGGCTCACCTTAGCGGCTTTAGGAATCCTTATTGCACAATTTTTCTTTCCTCAAATTCAAGGCACTTGAGGGACGGACTGACTGATTGCCATGTGATCCAGGCTCCTACTGTACAGACTATATAACTAAATATATCAATTATACCATTTTATATACATATGTGTGAATATGAATATATTTATGGGGCGCCGTTTGTAAAGTTATGCACACCGAAAATAACAGCAACATTTCTCGAAAATTTAGCTCCAAAACGTCATAAAAATGTAGAGTGCATTTTTAAAAGTCACTTTTTTAAATCAAATTTAGAGGAACATTTGTGATCTTCACATTTAATTTTGATGTGAAAAATATATTAAGTTAAAATTATTGTTAAATCACGCCTCCAAACACATGAACGCATGGATTAAAGTTCTCCATCGCCACAACGGATTTCCGTCATTTGGAAAATGAGAGGGGGAAAAAACTCCATGTATAAAGTAACAAATATAAACAGTCAAATTTGTAACTATGGTCTTCAGTTACACGTGGGTTACATAATTCTAAATTGCTCAAAGATTGTATAGTTCAACAACAATGTATAGATGAAGTAATTAACCCTCTCTGTTTCATCCAGACCCGTTGTCCCTCGTGGCAAAGAACGAGCAGCTCTAGTGGCCACGGGCATGACAGCCCGCATCACTATTGATGGCGGCTGGTCAGCCAAACAGATGGAGAGTCGGCTGGTGATGCTTTTCTGGGGGCGGTTTGTGAAACGAGAAGGGCAAAGGTTCTCCTTCACATATATACAGGTATGCATTTTCATGACTCAGCTCACAAGAGAAATACACGGTCTAACTACACGGTGCAAAATTTTAGTACAAACATGCGCCATCAATCAAAAGAGAGGAAAAGGTGTGGGCAGTGTAGTATGGTGTGGAAATAAACAAACCCATGGTGCCACAAGGAGCAACACGGATAGGATGAGAGAATGAGAGCACAGGTGAGAGCCTGGACCCCCACCTACCTGCACCTGCAGGGAGACTAACACAGGAATAGGGAAGGGGAAAACAAACAAGGATGTGTAAAGTGTTTAAATGAGAGCTAAATTGACTTCAGAAAGTGTCTTTTTTAAAGTTATTTTTTCTTTTAGGGTTTAATGAATTAATAGCCAGACTACAAATCAAAATTTCGAAAGTGTTTAGCTTTAGACTGCTGACAATAAATACAGTCACAGCTTTTCCTTTCAGTTCTTCCAATGTTGATATGTTTAGTGTCCAGTGTGTGCAGGGCTCCAAGGTGCTATTTTTCCCAGACCCCCCTGCCGAAGGCTGGACTGGAGAGCAGGTACTCAGGACTGCTGGGCATGGTGCTCTGTATATCCTTAGCCACCAGGACTACCCACAGGTAAACAAGAGCTGCTCTGTGTTCATCTTTGAGCTTGATTTTGTTATTCCTGTGTTAGTTGCAGATACTTTTGTGTCTATAAAACCCTTTCAGCATGATTGAATATGTACCACATGTAGATTTATAACTTTATGGAAAAGAAAATGTTATGTTAAATTATTTTTACCCTTTTAAATCCTATTCAAAAATGTATTCATATGAGTTTATAGACTCTTATATTTCTGTGTAACTTGCTCATAAGCTTTCTCGAGCCTGTAACAATCGAATAGCAGCCAGCCTTTGGTATGTGATTTGAGTCCTCTGCATATAAAGATGCTGTGCAACTAAATTATGAAGCAAGAGTGTGTGGTTTCCCCCCATGAAAACGGTTTTTCAATTTTACATCAAATGGAGTAAAGAGAAAATCAGCATTTTTATCAAACTGCAGACGTCTAAGATCTGTCTCCCCACAGGTTGAATCTGACCACAGTGAGATGCCTGTTTTGAACAAGTAAGAGTATTTTAAACATTTAAAGATGTGAAAAGTTGACTGATATAACTGAATAACCTGAGTGTATTTGTTTTGTAATTTGTAAGGAGGGATGACTTTTGTCCAGAAGAGGAAGCAGAGAGCTGCCTGGACGAAGACAGTCAGCCCGGAGACCAAAATCAGAATCAGCCTCCTGTTTGCAGTCTCACAGAGGAGGTGAGTTTACATCCAGTTGAAAGAAAGAAAAGAGTTAGCACTATATTTTAACTATTTCTGTGTTGCGTAGGTCAAACCAGACCTTGAGACCATCCTCAGACTGTTCCAGCAGGAAAATGTGTTTCGAGATGTAGAAACCCACATCCAGGTGAGGAGGGGAGACCTGCTGAATAGCACCCTGGAGTCGGTGAGGAGGCCTAGCTTCTGCTTCAGGACAACACCCATCATCTCCTTTACTGGGGAGGAGACAGACGGTCAAGAGGGACCTCTCAGAGAGTTTTTCAGGTTCTAAAAGTCAAACCTCAGAACTTACATCAAACACAAGTGCTTTGTTTTTACAATATATCAAATAATGTTCTTATACTTGACAGCGAAATCTAGACAGAGGCCTGTCTTTTATTTATTTATGACTGTTGATGGTTTTATTCACCATGTTGGCTCTTAGGGTGGTAAGCTCATATGCCATGCTGCTGTGTTCCAGGTTTGCAGATGATGGAAAAATGGGGAATCTTACGCACTGTTCTCACTTTACTGCTTATCAAAATGAGCCTCTGAAAAGACAACAGATAGTTAAAGCCTATTTGCTGACCTGTTCGCTGTTTGTAGCAAAGGTTCTTTTGAGTAGGTAGAGATATGGAGTGTGTTTCGGTCAGAGAATAACAGGAAACAGATGTACAGTTGAGGTTCTCTAATAACATCCAGGGAGGTAAACAAGCGGCAGGTACATAGTTTCGGGAGATGTGTATGTGTGTTTTATTTTATCAAGAAAGCATGTAACCCATAGACTGTATAAAATATGGATGTAGTATCCGTGACGTCACCCATCTGTTTCTGAAGCGTTGTTTTGAGGCCAATCGTCGGCAGCCATATTGCTGCTGTCAAGCGATTGTGACGTAAAGAGGCAGGCTTTGAGCCTCCTAGCCAACCGCTACAGTGTTCCCGCCTGTCAATCAAGTCAGCTGTGCCTCTCATTGGAAGACTCGTAATCTAAATATCTTTGAAATTGCTTCATTAGAAAAAAATGAATCCCATGTGTGCCGATCGAGAAATTAGCTATCAAGACTACACTCGTCTTTTGTACCAGGCTGTAAACATGTTTATTTCTGCTGTAAAGATCAGCTTTTTTTGAATTGCTGTGTATGTGGTTTCTAGTACTTCCGGAGCCAGCCTCAAGCGGATTCTCGATGAACTGCAGTTTTTAGCACTTCCGCATTGGACTCATATTTTTAGACCGGAGGTTGCCGCTTGATGTAACCAAAGGGGAGGAGGAAAAGAGCTAAAATATGTGCTCCTGTCGTAGCTTCTATGTTTCTATCGCACTCAGAACTCAGTTCCCTGAAGAGGGACACAAGACTTTATAGGGGCTTTCTCACACTGTTACGGTAAAACAACTAATCTTAGCATGACCACATTCGAGCTACCATTACTCTTATACTGTCACAAGGAAAAGCGTACATTTACGGCTAATAGTTAGGTTGGCTAACTGATGTTAATGTTGGGTAGCTAATAGTTTTTAGGTAAGATAACAGAATGTGAGTTAGCTAATCACATAGGATTTTGTTACTAAGGCTAGTTTTGGTCACTTTGGTTACTTTGGTTGGCTGTTCTGACATGTTGTTTGTTGATAGCTTGGTACCCCTCCAGAATGTTCACAAATGTCTTTTTAGATGTTGAGTAATTTAAAAGTGGTGAAATTATGGTGGTGAAATAACTCTTTTTAACCTCGGAATTTAATATGAATATATGTGTTGCAAATGTGACACATTTTAAATATGTTAAATTAAAGGGGACATTTTATTTCAAAATAAACTTCCATGGTCATTGTTGTTCTTTGTGAATCTCTGATGATAGATCTTTTTTTTTCTCCTACAGATTGACTTTGCTGGAGCTGCAGCAAACTTCTGTATTCCAGGGTTTCCCTGGGCGGTTGTTCTTGACCTTTGACCTCTCAGCTCTTGAAGACAGAAAGTACTATGAAGCAGGAGTTCTGGTCGGCTGGTCTCTGGCTCAGGGCGGGCCTGGACCTTGTTGTCTACACCCTGCTCTTTACCAGGTTGGGTGCATACTTGGTTGGATACTTAAGAGTATTGTGAACATGCTGTCAGTATCAACTTTACATGGAATCAGCAAATCAACATGGTATATATAATTTGTATGTATATGCCAAGCAGCAGTGTTGAATTGTGTTTTCACTTTTGTTTACTTATTGTTATGGTGTTGCATTTTGTCACAGTGGATGTGTGGCCAGAGTCCATCTTTAGAGGACTTTAGCTGGAGGGACATTGTTGATACTGAAGTACAGCTCAGACTGCAGCAGGTAACACACATGCACACACACACACACACACACACACACACACACACACACACACACACACACACACACACACACACACACACACACACACACACACACACACACACACACACACACACACACACACAGGGCACTTAAACATGCACTTTTACTACTGAAAATAAAAAAAACAGTGAATTTGACTTGTGTAGCTCTCTGCACTGACACCTTTTGAGTGTGTGCAGACACATGAATAACTTCTCTGTATTTCTCGTGCAGCTGCACAGTTCGACAGATGTGACGCTGCTGTCTCCCAGTCTCTGTGATTGGTTGTCCAGCTGTGGAATCCCAGAAATCTGCTCAATGAAATCTGCTGACACACCAGTTATCTATGGCCGCCTTATGAAACATTACATCTACCACAGGTAGGAAAAACAAATGCCTATGCTTGTGGTTTGAGTAAGAGTAAGAGAGCAAGACTGAACAAACTGGTGAAGAAGGCTAGCTCAGTCCTGGACCTTGTGGAGGAGGTGGCTGACAGGAGAATTATGGTCAATCTGTCGTCTTTGATGAACATTTCTTTTCTATATATATATTCTTGTTGAAATTCTTGATCCAAGATGGCTGCTCGCATGGACGCTGCGGCTGGTTGCTCCGTCGTTAGGTGCATTGTTTTTTGGCACCTTATGAATACTGCACCTCTCAATTTCGCTGTGCAACAATTTCTACTTGTTGCAATGACAATAAAGGCATTCTAATTCTAATTCTAATACGATGCAAACAATACAGTCATCCAAAAGCATCTTATATACAGTATATAAAAAAGTAATGAGATAAGTAATCCTCTAATCACTCTTGCCATCCATCAGGGTATCTAGAATGAACTCCCAGTTCACAGAGGGCCTGAACAGCTGTGGTGGATTGTGGGACATAATACAGTCACACTGGGAGGTGTTTGCACCTGTGATGACAAGTGTGCAGCAGCCGCAGCCGCAGCCACAGCCTCTAACCCTGGAACAGTTCAAACAGCTTTTCAGCGTCTGCTACAGTCCCCCAGACAGCCAGCTGAGAGCAGCTGAGGAGGCAACAGCTGCACACTGGGAAACAGCCCTTACCTTGATCAGCGGTAAGACCAGTGAAATGCAGTGAGAGGTTCAAAATGACATTCAATTGTGAACTAAATCTTGACCTTGTGCTCCATCAGATTGTAAGGCAGATTTCTCTTTTGAAGAGCTCCTCACCTTCATCACTGGAGCTGATCATGTGCCTCCACTCGGGTTCTCCAGATTGATCTCCCTGCATTTTTACTCCAAGGTGATTATCTATCAGAGCAGAACAACTCCAAGTGATATGAAAACTTCCTGCTGGTTATTGCAGATTACTATCCACCAATGAGTCTGGTTCTACTTGAGGTTTCTGCCTAAACAGAAGTTTTATTTTTTGCTCCGATCACTTGATCATTGTGGAATTTTGTAATGTTGTTAATAAAACAGTTAAATACTGCTCTTCAAGTGAAATGAAATGATATTATGTCATTGTGATTTGGCAGATTATATAAGATATTGATGTAAAGATATTTAGTAGCCTACCACAGACTTGGTTTTCTTTGGTACATCTTTGTGTGTCTCAAAGATGAGTCTTAACCTCATGTTTCCTTCACCCTAACTTGATTTTCTAGGATGAGAGCATGTCAGATGTGCATCTGCCCTACGCCTCCACCTGCACTCTGGAGCTCTTCCTGCCAGCAGGAGTAGCTGGAGCAGCAGATGTGTTGGCGCTGCTGAGTCGAGCTGTTCACAAGGCCAGCAGCATTTCCAGAAAGGAGGAGACCGAGAGGACAGCCGAGTAGAAGGCAACAAGCTATGAAGTTGAAGTGAGGCACGTGAAGTTCACATCCTGCTGGAGTGTAAATGGTTTGCTGTTGTCAGTGTAACTCATTGTATGGCTAACCTGATGAAAGATCCAAGACCAATAAATGCATTGTTTTAAAGCTTTACTCATTCAAATTCTTCGACTTAAGGTCTGATGTTTGTCTTTCATAATTACAATATACTAAAAATACAGACTCAAAAGTCAAGCACCAGACTGACTCTGTTTGATTTCACAGAAACATTTGTTTAACTGTTTAATTGTGTGCCTCAGCTGATTTAAATGATTTAATATATGGATAATAAATGTTTTAAACAGTTTTCAGAATATTTTCACTTTGTTTTTTCCCATTGGTTTCATATCAGTCTACAAAAAGACATTTCTATGAATAATTCTATTTACAAAATAAGTCAAAAAATGCAAATTCACATTGATATGTCTCTTTATTCATCTTTCCAAAATCACAATGCAACATGATTCAATTGTAATGCTACAGCTAGCACAATAAAAATGTATTGATCTAACTTAAAGAAGCTTATTAACGATGCATACAAAATGTCAAAATAAAAAAAACTCCTCATACATCAGGGCTTGTATGCACATCCATTCATTAAATAAATGGGACCCTTAGTCTTAACACACCGTTATGGAACTACCCATTTGGACGTAGCGCTAGCCACATGCACGACTGCAAATAATTGGCCAATTAACTAATTGCACCATGAAAGCGAGGCTGATGCAAAATACCATATGTATATGGAACCTCCTGGAAAACCCCTATCCAACAAATTTGAATTGCACATGCCTACTACGCATAAACAACAATAAACATGGCGAGCGGAACCGGTGTGACCGAGAGAAGATCAAGAAAAAACAAATTTTCAGCGGAAGAAATTGACATTTTATTACAAGAATATAGAATGAACAAACAGCTATTATCAGCAAGTCAGTCGTCAAAGATAACAAACAAGGAGAAAGGGAAAGTTTGGCTTAAGATCTTGAACCAGGTAAATGCGTGTGGTGTTTCTGAGCGCACAGTAGAAGCATGATGTCTGCCATCCTTTAAACAGCCTAACAGTTGCGGTAATCCTGCATTGGCACCTGTAATGGTGGGGTCTACTGCCATTAAATGTAATGCTTTGTTGGGGCGTTAACCTGGCTCATTGATACCACTAATCAATTTTTTTTCACCATTTGTGACAGCCCGTTTTCATCGGTAATGGCTGGATGTGCATACGGGCCCAAATCTATTAAGAACAAATCAAGTGTTTATATAATACTTCAAAAAGTTAAAGGTGAGTGAGGTATTTAGCGACATTTGGCAGAACAGAATATAATATTCACAAGTGTCTGTGTTTGAATTCATTTTTAATCACCTGAAAATAGAAATGATTTTATATTTGTAGACTTAGACTGAGCCTTTTGTATCTACATTTAAGAGGGTCCCCTTCCACAGTGGCCAACATCTTGAACCACCATCTCCCTACCATAGCACAGGACGGACAAACTAGTACCATAAGCATTTCTGTGTTTAGTGATTGGCTGCACTAAATGCACCAGTAGGAAGACAAAGAAGATAGTGGCTGTTGTGCACAAAATAATTCGTTCTGATAGACGCTTTTGATGGTAAACACTTGACTCATGGGGGATCATACTTATCATGCATCACAGGAGCTTCACCCACCAATGGAGTGAGCGAGGAAGCGTTTCAATCTGGAGTCTTCACTGTCTTAGAGTTTGTAAATTGAAAACAGCTCTTCATATTGACTTGTAGAGAATCGGGGGTGTAGGGAATATGTCTACAATGTAAACCTCTTAAAAAAATCTATCACTTTTCTTGCACCTCTAGTAGAACATATAAATATTGGTTGTAGATCACAGTGGCTCAGTGGAGTAAAACTATGGTTTATGTGTTTAGCTCAGACTGCACTTGTAGCAAGCTTTAACACACTATCAAACAATACAGACAGCACAACCTCCATTTATTTTGGATTGTTTCTGAAGCTTCTACAGGACAGTTCATACTCTATTGATGCTCGTCACTCTCACTGACTTGAGCGTTCCTTCCGGCACCCCGAAAGAAAAAAGTGCAAAAACATTCTAAATAGAGAGAGAACAAATAATCATCATCAGAAAATGATTCCCTTTACCATATATTTACATTTCATGTATGCATTATTGAAGATGTTAAATAAAAGCTTTCACAAAACTTATTCGACAAATTCTGTTCAACATACCTGTTTAATAATTTCAATGAGGGTTTCATTGCTGACAGAAGAATTGACTCTCATATGGAAGTGTGCCAGTGATACCAAGCCTTGGAAAAAAACAAAAAACATAAATTACAAGTGGAAGTTAATGAATTATTTAAATGATAAAACTACATTAAATGCTGCCTGTCCTTAAACATCCAAATATTGCAGTCTCTTTATTTTTGTTACAGGCTGTACCAGGATGCAACCACTATCAAATAACTTGAGGGATATGTCTTTTAAGCTGTGTTCCTGTCTCTTTTTGTTGGATTGACAACTTTTCAACTAGACCTCAACTAAGTAGTTGTCACATCTCCTAGTTGATAACTTTACTTTTGTTACTTACCTCATGTGTCATGTCTTGTGTTTCCTGTTTTATTGTGTTACTTACCCATGTCTCTGGTTTCAGGTCTGTTGACTTCCTGTTCCCTAGTGTTTCCTGTTCCCCTGATTACCATGATGTGCCTCACCTGTGTCTTGTTATCCTCACCCTAAGCACAGCTTCCCGTCTGTTCAGTGCCAGTTCCTCTTGTTCCCTGTGACTACCGTCCAGCATTCCCTGTGTTTTCTTAAGTGAGTTTTGACCTGTGTTTGTGTTTTTGGACTGAGTTCTGCTGAATTGGATACCTCTGCCTGTACTGTTTTGCCCTCCTGTATACCAGACCCTTATTTACCAGGCTTTGAACTTTGATCCAGTCTGGGTATTGTACTTGGGTCTCATTTCCTGGTTCAGTGTGATATGTTTTTAAAATGTAGAAAAAGTATTGCAAGATTTTTGTTTTTAGCTCAGTGCATCTCAATAGCAACCAAATCATTGTTAAAGATTTTTAGGATGCATACCTTGTGTTGTTGTTTCCCCTGTAGTTGTAGTTGTAAGAGGTATGAAGGCTGATGTTGAATGAAAAAATGTTGTTGGAGTATCAGTTGTTGTTGATGGAGCAGAACTGGCTGTTGTTGTACTATGAGTTGTTGCAGCAACAGTTGTTGGAGCTACAGTTGTTGTAGCAACAGTTGTTGGAGCAGCAGTTGTTAGAGCCACAGTTGTTGGAGCAGCAGTCGTTGGAGCAACAGTCGTTGGAGCAGCAGTCGTTGGAACAACAGTTGTTGGAGAAGCAGTTGTTGGAGCAACAGTTGTTGGAGCAGCAGTTGTTGGAGCAACAGTTGTTGGAGCAGCAGTTGTTGGAGCAACAGTTGTTGGAGCAGCAGTTGTTGGAGCAACAGTTGTTGGAGGCTCAGTTGTTGGAGCAACAGTCGTTGGAGCATTAGTTGTTGAAGCAACAGTAGTTGGAGCAGCAGTTGTTGGAGCAGCAGTTGTTGGAGCAGCAGTGGTTGGAGCAGCAGTTGTTGGAGCAACAGTCGTTGGAGCAACAGTCGTTGGAGCAACAGTCGTTGGTGCCACAGTTGTTAGAGCAACAGTCGTTGGAGCAACAGTCGTTGGAGCAACAGTCATTGGAGCAGCAGTCGTTGGAGCAGCAGTCGTTGGAGCAGCAGTCGTTGGAGCAGCAGTCGTTGGAACAACAGTCGTTTGAGCAACAGTCGTTGGAGCAACAGTCGTTGGAGCAGCAGTTGTTGGAGCAGCAGTCGTTGGAACAACAGTCGTTTGAGCAACAGTCGTTGGAGCAACAGTCGTTGCAGCAGCAGTTGTTGGAGCAGCAGTCGTTGGAGCAACAGTCGTTGGAGCAGCAGTCGTTGGAGCAACAGTCGTTGGAGCAGCAGTCGTTGGAGCCACAGTTGTTAGAGCAACAGTTGTTGGAGCAGCAGTCGTTGGAGCCACAGTTGTTAGAGCAACAGTTGTTGGAGCAGCAGTCGTTGGAGCAACAGTTGTTGGAGCAGCAGTTGTTGGAGCCACAGTTGTTAGAGCAAAAGTAGTTGGAGCAGCAGTCGGAGCAACAGTCGTTAGAGCAACAGTTGTTGGAGCAGCAGTTGTTGGAGCAACAGTTGTTGGAGCAGCAGTTGTTGCAGCAGCAGTTGTTGGAGCAGCAGTTGTTGGAGCAGCAGTTGTTGGAGCAGCAGTTGTTGCAGTAGCAGTTGTTGGAGCAGCAGTTGTTGGAGCAACAGTTGTTGTAGCAACAGTTGTTGGAGCAGCAGTTGTTGCAGCCGCAGTTGTTGCAGCCGCAGTTGTTGGAGCAGCAGTTGTTGGAGCAACAGTTGTTGGAGCAACAGTCGTTGGAGCAGCAGTCGTTGCAGCAGCAGTTGTTGGAGCAACAGTTGTTGGAGCAGCAGTTGTTGGAGCAACTGTTGTTGGAGCAACGGTTGTTGGAGCAACGGTTGTTGTAGCAACAGTTGTTGGAGCAGCAGTTGTTGCAGCCGCAGTTGTTGCAGCAGCAGTTGTTGGAGCAGCAGTTGTTGGAGCAGCAGTTGTTGGAGCAACAGTTGTTGGAGCAACAGTTGTTGGAGCAGCAGTTGTTGGAGCAACAGTTGTTGGAGCAGCAGTTGTTGGAGCAGCAGTCGTTGGAGCAACAGTTGTTGGAGCAGCAGTTGTTGAAGCAGCAGTTGTTGGAGCAGCAGTTGTTGGAGCCACAGTTGTTGGAGCAAAAGTAGTTGGAGCAGCAGTCGGAGCAACAGTCGTTAGAGCCACAGTTGTTGGAGCAACAGTTGTTGGAGCAGCAGTTGTTGGAGCAACAGTTGTTGGAGCAGCAGTTGTTGGAGCAACAGTTGTTGGAGCAACAGTTGTTGGAGCAACAGTTGTTGGAGCAGCAGTTGTTGGAGCAGCAGTTGTTGGAGCAGCAGTTGTTGGAGCAACAGTTGTTGGAGCAACAGTTGTTGGAGCAACAGTTGTTGGAGCAGCAGTTGTTGGAGCAGCAGTTGTTGGAGCAGCAGTTGTTGGAGCAGCAGTCGTTGGAGCAACAGTTGTTGGAGCAGCAGTTGTTGAAGCAGCAGTTGTTGGAGCAACAGTTGTTGGAGCAAAAGTAGTTGGAGCAGCAGTCGGAGCAACAGTCGTTAGAGCCACAGTTGTTGGAGCAACAGTTGTTGGAGCAGCAGTTGTTGGAGCAACAGTTGTTGGAGCAGCAGTTGTTGGAGCAGCAGTTGTTGGAGCAACAGTTGTTGGAGCAACAGTTGTTGGAGCAACAGTTGTTGGAGCAACAGTTGTTGGAGCAGCAGTTGTTGGAGCAACAGTTGTTGCAGCAGCAGTTGTTGGAGCAACAGTTGTTGGAGCAACAGTTGTTGGAGCAGCAGTTGTTGGAGCAACAGTTATTGGAGCAGCAGTTGTTAGAGCAGCGGTTGTTGGAGCAGCGGTTGTTGGAGCAACGGTTGTTGTAGCAACAGTTGTTGAAGCAGCAGTTGTTGGAGCAACAGTTGTTAGAGCAAAAGTAGTTGGAGCAGCAGTCGGAGCAACAGTCGTTAGAGCCACAGTTGTTGGAGCAACAGTTGTTGGAGCAACAGTTGTTGGAGCAGCAGTTGTTGGAGCAACAGTTGTTGCAGCCGCAGTTGTTGGAGCAGCAGTTGTTGGAGCAACAGTTGTTGGAGCAACAGTCGTTGGAGCAGCAGTCGTTGCAGCAGCAGTTGTTGGAGCAACAGTTGTTGGAGCAGCAGTTGTTGGAGCAACTGTTGTTGGAGCAACGGTTGTTGGAGCAACGGTTGTTGTAGCAACAGTTGTTGGAGCAGCAGTTGTTGCAGCCGCAGTTGTTGCAGCAGCAGTTGTTGGAGCAGCAGTTGTTGGAGCAGCAGTTGTTGGAGCAACAGTTGTTGGAGCAACAGTTGTTGGAGCAGCAGTTGTTGGAGCAGCAGTTGTTGGAGCAGCAGTTGTTGGAGCAGCAGTCGTTGGAGCAACAGTTGTTGGAGCAGCAGTTGTTGGAGCAGCAGTTGTTGGAGCAGCAGTTGTTGGAGCCACAGTTGTTGGAGCAAAAGTAGTTGGAGCAGCAGTCGGAGCAACAGTCGTTAGAGCCACAGTTGTTGGAGCAACAGTTGTTGGAGCAGCAGTTGTTGGAGCAACAGTTGTTGGAGCAGCAGTTGTTGGAGCAACAGTTGTTGGAGCAACAGTTGTTGGAGCAACAGTTGTTGGAGCAGCAGTTGTTGGAGCAACAGTTGTTGGAGCAGCAGTTGTTGGAGCAACAGTTGTTGGAGCAACAGTTGTTGGAGCAACAGTTGTTGGAGCAGCAGTTGTTGCAGCAGCAGTTGTTGGAGCAGCAGTTGTTGGAGCAGCAGTCGTTGGAGCAACAGTTGTTGGAGCAGCAGTTGTTGAAGCAGCAGTTGTTGGAGCAACAGTTGTTGGAGCCACAGTTGTTAGAGCAAAAGTAGTTGGAGCAGCAGTCGGAGCAACAGTCGTTAGAGCCACAGTTGTTGGAGCAACAGTTGTTGGAGCAGCAGTTGTTGGAGCAACAGTTGTTGGAGCAGCAGTTGTTGGAGCAGCAGTTGTTGGAGCAACAGTTGTTGGAGCAACAGTTGTTGGAGCAACAGTTGTTGGAGCAACAGTTGTTGGAGCAGCAGTTGTTGGAGCAACAGTTGTTGCAGCAGCAGTTGTTGGAGCAACAGTTGTTGGAGCAACAGTTGTTGGAGCAGCAGTTGTTGGAGCAACAGTTATTGGAGCAGCAGTTGTTAGAGCAGCGGTTGTTGGAGCAGCGGTTGTTGGAGCAACGGTTGTTGTAGCAACAGTTGTTGAAGCAGCAGTTGTTGGAGCAACAGTTGTTAGAGCAAAAGTAGTTGGAGCAGCAGTCGGAGCAACAGTCGTTAGAGCCACAGTTGTTGGAGCAACAGTTGTTGGAGCAACAGTTGTTGGAGCAGCAGTTGTTGGAGCAACAGTTGTTGGAGCAGCAGTTGTTGGAGCAGCAGTCGTTGGAGCAACAGTTGTTGGAGCAGCAGTTGTTGAAGCAGCAGTTGTTGGAGCAACAGTTGTTGGAGCCACAGTTGTTAGAGCAAAAGTAGTTGGAGCAGCAGTCGGAGCAACAGTCGTTAGAGCCACAGTTGTTGGAGCAGCAGTTGTTGGAGCAGCAGTTGTTGGAGCAACAGTTGTTGGAGCAGCAGTTGTTGGAGCAGCAGTTGTTGGAGCAGCAGTTGTTGGAGCAACAGTTGTTGGAGCAACAGTTGTTGGAGCAACAGTTGTTGGAGCAACAGTTGTTGGAGCAGCAGTTGTTGGAGCAACAGTTGTTGGAGCAACAGTTGTTGCAGCAGCAGTTGTTGGAGCAACAGTTGTTGGAGCAACAGTTGTTGGAGCAGCAGTTGTTGGAGCAACAGTTATTGGAGCAGCAGTTGTTGGAGCAGCGGTTGTTGGAGCAGCGGTTGTTGGAGCAACGGTTGTTGTAGCAACAGTTGTTGAAGCAGCAGTTGTTGCAGCCGCAGTTGTTGCAGCAGCAGTTGTTGGAGCAGCAGTTGTTGGAGCAACAGTTGTTGTAGCAACAGTTGTTGGAGCAACAGTCGTTGGAGCAATAGATGTTGGAGCAACAGTTGTTGGAGCAACAGTTGTTGGAGCAAAAGTAGTTGGAGCAACAGTTGTTGGAGCAGCAGTCGTTGGAGCAGCAGTTGTTGGAGCAGCAGTTGTTGGAGCAGCAGTTGTTGGAGCAGCAGTCGTTGGAGCCACAGTTGTTAGAGCAACAGTTGTTGGAGCAGCAGTCGTTGGAGCAACAGTTGTTGGAGCAGCAGTTGTTGAAGCCACAGTTGTTGGAGCAACAGTTGTTGCAGCAGCAGTTGTTGGAGCAACAGTTGTTGGAGCAGCAGTTGTTGCAGCAGCAGTTGTTGGAGCAGCAGTTGTTGGAGCAGCAGTCGTTGGAGCAGCAGTTGTTGGAGCAACAGTTGTTGGAGCAACAGTTGTTGGAGCAATAGATGTTGGAGCAGCAGTTGTTGGAGCAACAGTTGTTGGAGCAGCAGTCGTTGGAGCAGCAGTTGTTGGAACAACAGTTGTTGGAGCAACAGTTGTTGGAGCAGCAGTCGTTGGAGCAGCAGTCGTTGGAGCAGCAGTTGTTGGAGCAACAGTTGTTGGAGCAACAGTCGTTGGAGCAGCAGTCGTTGCAGCAGCAGTTGTTGCAGTAGCAGTTGTTGGAGCAGCAGTTGTTGGAGCAACAATTGTTGTAGCAAAAGTTGTTGGAGCAGCAGTTGTTGCAGCAGCAGTTGTTGCAGCAGCAGTTGTTGGAGCAGCAGTTGTTGGAGCAACAATTGTTGGAGCAACAGTTGTTGGAGCAACAGTTGTTGGAGCAGCAGTCGTTGGAGCAGCAGTCGTTGGAGCAGCAGTTGTTGGAGCAGCAGTTGTGCCAGCAACAGTCATTGGAGCAACAGTCGTTGGAGCAGCAGTTGCTGGAGCAGTTTGTGCCACAATTGTTGTTGAACCTTCGCCAGAAATAATATAGATAAGTTTAGAACAATACTGTAACAGATTGGTTCTATGATGTTTGCTAGAGTTAGTTTTTGAAGTAGTTAGTTGGTTGATGTTCAGTACTAAGATTTCAGTGACTGTGTTGACCAGTTATGATTGGTTGTGGGAGAATAGAGGTGGGAGCTGTGTGTGTGTGTGTGTGTGTGTGTGTGTGTGTGTGTGTGTGTGTGTGTGTGTGTGTGTGTGTGTGTGTGTGTGTGTGTGTGTGTGTGTGTGTGTGTGTGTGTGTGTGTGTGTGTGTGTGTGTGTGTGTGTGTGTGTGTGTGTGTGTGTGTGTGTGTGTGTGTGTGTGTGAGAGACGGAAGAAAGCTGTTGAATGAAAGAAGCAGAGACAGGTTCGGAGTTTTTCCAATGTTGTTTTGGCGTTGGCTACGGCCCACAGTAGTCTGTGAAGTTCTTAATAAAGTCATACCAGTGTCGTCCAGTAACATCCTTAAGCAGAATGTTACAACTGGTGTCAGACTTGACGAACTACGGAGTCTCGTCATTAGCTGTTAGCGGCTAGTTTGGCTATCCCTGCTACTGTAGTTGTTTGCACGGGTGAGAAACATGCTGCCGGGAGCCATTCCAAAGAATAAACAAGAAAAAGACGTGGACGGTGGAGGATATTAGGGCATGGCTGCAGCTGTCCAATGACATTGAGGGTCTAGTCCACTGTACCTATGCTAACATGCCGCCCGCTATACAAAGTGAGTTGGCCCGAGACCACTTTCTGCAAGCTCTACTACCGGCTGACCTACGTGTTCAGACCCTTTTGGCTCACCCAAGGTCTCTTCAGGAGGCTCTGGAGTTGGCTACAGAGAAAGAAATGTTGTGTTCTAACTTTCCCTTGTCACCAAATAACAAACCACCTGAGGTGAGAGCTGCTAACGTGACTGAGTCGAGCACTGCTGAACCTGCATGGGTGACTGAACTGACCCAGCTTGTGAGAGCTGCAACTGTGAGAGGAGAAAGAAACCAGACCACGTCAGAGGGTGTGTTGGGGGTGTGGACAACCAGGCCACCGACTTCGTCACTGCCCTGGTGTTCCTTCCAAGCAGGGAAACGGGCTGGGGACCACATAACCGGGATCGTGTGGTTCCCCAACACTGTGTCCCAACATCAACCGGATAAACAGACGTCAAGACAGGCCGGCCATACAGAGACTGTGCATGCAGTGTGTGACTTTGGTGGTCAGCAGGAGCCAGTTGTGGTGCTGGGCCGGACCCCGGTGGGTGGCTGCTGGTACGCTCCACTGACTGTTGGGAAGACAAGCTGCACTGCACTAGTAGACACAGGCTCTTCAGCGATGCTGATCAAACCTGAAGTGTTGGACAGTACAATCACTATCTCCCTTTGTTTAAGCTTCAGACAGTCACAGGTGAGCAAGCACCCATGGTGGGGGAGACGATGGTGACTCTGGGGGTGGGAAAGGAATCACTGAACTGCCCTGTATAGGTCGCTGCTCTTGACGACTGTATACTGGGGTTGGATGTTCTCAGTGCACTCAGTTGTGTTATTGACACAGGAAAAGGGACCCTTACTTTCTCTGACAGACACTCCATTCAAATACACAAATGTTTGCCTAATCCACATTGGCCCATGACTCACACTGTGACACTTCTAGCATCTGAGTCTGCTACGGATACAGCTCCCACAACACAACAAACTGACCTATCCCCCACTGACCTTTGCCTGCTGCCAAACACTACAGCACCCTACCCTTGTCTCACCACCACTGGCACCCCTCAACCCGGCCCACCCCAGCAACCTGCCATCGAGGAGAGATTGTTTGCAGTGAGAGAGGTTTGGAATAACAACTGTGACGGCCTGTCCTACCGAGAACAGGGACTACTGTGGCAACTCATGCTTGAGTTCAAAGACTGTTTCGCTGTCGGAGGGGGATGTAGGCTGCAGAGAATTTATACAACACAACATTGAGACCGGGGATGCACAACCCATTAGGATGAGACCACAACGCATACCCCTGTGGAGACAGGCAGCGGCTGACAAAGCCCTTCAAGAGATGCAGCAAGCAAGCCTTATCAAAACATCCAGCAGCTCCTGGGCCTCCCCAGGGATTATGGACCCCAAAAAGCAAAAGAACGATTGGCGGTTTCAGACCTTCAGACGTCTTTTCCATCTCTGCCTCCAGGGAGGAACCGCAGGTTTCCCCAGCACCTGAGAGACTTTGTTTGCCCCTCGTGGGCGAGAGACTTTGAGGAGGGGAGGTAGTGTAACGGATTGGTTCTATTATGTTTGCTAGAGTTAGTTAGTTAGTTTCCTTGATGTCAGTGAATGTGTTGACAAGTGATGATTGGGTGAGAATAGAGGCGGGAACCGTGTGTGTGTGTGTGTGTGTGTGTGTGTGTGTGTGTGTGTGTGTATGAGGAGAGAGAGAGATGGAGGAAAGCTGTTGAATGAAAGAAGCAGAGACAGGTTCAGAGCATAGACTGTAAATAAAAATGGACAGCGTTGCTCCGCCTCTTCCCGTTGTACAGTTCTGAAGCCAAAAAATCCCTCTCCTGGGCGCAGCCATTGTGCAGCCAGAGCCTGTGAAGCCTTTGTAATAAGGCATTCAAATGAATGGGGGAGACGGATTTTTTGACCTATACTGCAGCCAGCCACCTGGGGACAGTCACACTGCTGAATCCTCACCACCAGGGCCGTATCCGACACGCTTGGTTCGGAGTGTTGTTTTTGCCGTTGGCTACGGCCCACAGTAGTCTGTGAAGTTCTCAATAAAGCCCATGCAAGTCATACCAGTGTTGTCCTGTAACATCCTTAAGCAGAATGCTACAATACTAAACTTTAAGTACATTCTTTCCATATACAATTTTACTTATTTGACTGACTTTCAAAGAAGTCAAGTGTGTTGATAAATATGAATATACTGCCAAATATACCAAATATAGACTCAAATTTTGTCAAACAAATCTCAAACTTACTTTAAGCTGGACTCAAAGTGGTTAATCAAAAGGAAAACATGGTTACCTTTCAAATTTGCCTTTATGATACAATAAGATGAACAAGAGGGTAAACTATAGAAATGAAAGCCATCATCAATACTTACTTTGTCCAGAGGACAGATGTAAATATCCAATCATGAACATCCAGTAAAGGACTTTTCTATCCATGTTGATGGTGTTTGCTCTCCCCACTCAAGGTGTAGACTGATACATGGTCTGTGATTTTTTTTGTGCTCTTTGCATGCGGGTAACTCCTCCCTTATACATTGAAGCAGAGCTTGCTTTTAGAAACTACTGTCACACAACCAGAAAAACTAGGTAAGTTCAAGATGCACTAAATGAAATTAAATGATCAAACTCATCAGAATTTTTTTTCAAAGTCTGTAGTGACATTGAACACCACAGCATTAAACAGCTACAGGGATTACATCGCAGCAAGACATGATTTGCCAAGTTTTAAAATGTATGAATATTATCCAATAAAATAAGCTCTCACTTTGCATCCAGAGCTACGGTTAAGATATGAAATGTGTTTTTTCTCTAGTCTCTGGGGCTCCTAAAAACTACTCTGAAAAAAATATTAAACTCCTGCAGGATTGACATGGGAGATAACGAGGTGCAGCAGAAATACCTCAGAATGGCCTTTATTTGTGAGCATAAATCAACAAGTTAATGTAGATTTTAAATAACACCTCCTGCCTGTATCTGATCGTCCAGAAAGTGCTGGAGAAAAAATACCCTGTGTTCAAGCAAATGTAAAGATTGAAGACTCAAGACTGTATGTCAGATACTTGCACTGCATTGCACATTCTGCGTGTCAATCACCCACCACGTTGTAACATAACTGTTGTGTGCGAATCTAATACTCCACTGAGGGTTTTCTTGGTAGAGGCAACTTCTGTATTTTGTTTCAATAACTGGAATTTCCAGGGTAAAGTACATCCTCATCATCTTGAATCTCTTACAGTCAAAATTCCTTTGTGCATAATCTGCTCTTACTGGAAACCTGCATGAAGGTTGTAGAACAGGTTTTCTCACTCTGTACCAGTACTTTCTTCCTCTTCACTCAGTCACTGTAAATTTACTCAAATTAAAATGGTACAGATATTTTTTTTACACGTGTCTTCCCTCTTGACGCAGTATATTTTAACTCCCTACATTATGTATAAAAAACAATGGTTGAGATATCTTGTAAAAAAATGTATTATCTATCCATCTTCCTCTGCTTATCCGGGACCAGGTCGCAGGGGCAGCAGTCTCAGCAGGGAAGCCCAGACACTCCTCTCCCCGGCCACTTCCACCAGCTCTTCTGGGAGGATATTGAGGAGTTCCCAGGCCAGCTGAGAGATATAATCCCGGCAGCGTGTCCTGGGTCTTCCCCGTGGCCTCCTCCCAGACGGACATGCCCCAAACACCTCCCAAGGGAGACGTCCAGGAGGCATCCTGACCAGATGCCCGAACCACCTCATCTGGCTCCTCTCGATCCGGAGGAGCAGCAGCTCTACTTTGAGCCTCTCCCGGATGTCTGAGCTCTTGACCCTATCTCTAAAGCCTGATTTATACTTCTGCGTCAAATCGACGGCATAGCCTACACTGGGGGTCCGCATAATGTTACTACGCGTAGAATTGACGCGGACAACAATCCCTGTGATTGGTCTACTCGGTGCTATTGTATTTCCCACATATATAGTACTTCCAGGATCCCCGATTATCGGCCATACATCGACCATGTATTTCATCTCCTCCTCTCTATTCTTCATGTAATCATGTCTGTATGATAAACAGCAACATGTATCAGCTGTAGATTAACATAACACGCTCTGAATCGCTGTGAAAAATTAAACAGAGATTGTAGCGGGGCCGGAAGCAGGCGACCAGACTATGGGAGAGACCACACTGCCCTCAAGTGTTTCAGCGGAGAATTGCAGCGTGTCACGGACACATCGACGCACAAGTATGTAGAGCTCATGTCCGCGTCAGCCACTGCTACGTAGGGGCAACGCAGAAGTATAAATCAGCCTTAAGGCTGAGCCCAGACACCCTGCAGAGAAAGCACATGTGGGCCGATTGTATTCGTGATCTTGTTCTTTCGTTCACTACCCACAGCTCGTGACCATAGGTGAGGGCTGGAACGTAGATTGACTGGTAAATCGAGAGCTTTGCCTTCTGGCTCAGCTCTCTCTTCACCATAACAGACCGATTAACTATCTACTAATCATTTAATTCACTATGCTCTAATGTACTTATCATCCCTTCTAGCAGCCTAACCTTTTTAAAGTTTTAAAAAACAAACCCAATCAATAGCTCCATTCTGACCTGGAAAAATGCTATATCTACAAATAAATAAAGGGTTAGATAAATAGATAAACAAAGAAGCAGGGCTGGTCTGTTTAAGTACTTTTACTGATTACATTTCAACAATCACAGCCTTTCTATTCTTCTGTATTCTTCTGTGACAGTGAATTTGTCTTACAAGATGCAGGAGTCATTTAAGTGTCTGCCCTACATTCAACTGTGATGACAAACTTTCAAAAGATACCTACACTATAATTAGTTTAAAGGGGAAAAAATAGTTTCCACTCGAAGAGTTGAAGACAGTGTGATTGTGATGTCAAAGAGAAATATTTTAAAGCTTCACAGAAATCTTTTCACATTATTATTAGTTAGTAATCAACTGTCAAACGCTGGGTATGAGAAACTCAAAAAAGTTACCCTTGCAAGTGTTTTTGTAATCCCTCTATGAAAGGTGTATTTACAGGGAGGAGTGAGCAGCAAATAAAGTTTGTCAGTATCCTAGCTGCCAGGCTTAGCAGCATGGTAGCTGTTCCCCTAGTTTCAAAGCGTGGGAATTGTTGACACCTGTTAGAAACCTCATTGAAAGATCAGCTTACTTGATTTGGGCAGCCCTTTGTAGAGTACGGTTAATTTGACACTTGAGCTGAAGACATCTGAGGATATTGTTTGAGGATTATGGAGGGTGAAAACGGGTCTTGACTGTAATCAGTGTTATTTCAAAAAGCTTTGTCAGTATGAACACATGGATATTTGAAATTTCTGTTGTTAAAGTTTTTCAATGTGCACAACATTTATCTATTCTCCAGCAGCTCCTGCAGATACTGGAGAATCTTTGCGGCAGTCACACACAATCCAACTCACCACACAGGACATCCCACGCCAACTACCTGATATAAACCAACAGCTTCCACACTGTAAAGACTGATTTATACTTCTGCGTCGAATTGACGGCTTAGCCTATGCCGGGGGTTCGCGTAGCTCCCGTACCTACGCAGAGGCCTACGCACGTAGCTGATGTGCACCTCCTCCAAAATGTAACTACTCGTAGAATCGAGGCGACCGCAAGCTCAGTGATTGGTCCGCTCGGCGGCATTGTGTTTCCCGCATTTATATCACTTACAGGATCCCGGACATCGGCCGCACATCGGCCGTGTATTTCATCTCCTCCTCTCTATTCTTCATGTAATCATGTCTGTATGATAAACAGCAACATGTATCAGCTGTAGATTAACATAACACGCTCTGAATCGCTGTGGAAAAGTATCAGTGAGACTGCACTGCCCTAAAGCATTTTGGCTGAGAATTGCTGCGCGTCACGGACACAACGATGCACAAGTATGTGGTGCTCATGTCCGCGTCAGCCCCTGCTGCATAGGAGAGACGCAGAAGTATAAATCAGCCTGAAGGCCCTTGCCCCTGCACCACGGCAGTACACGGCAGTTATTTGCATTCCAGGTATATACTACTCTAATTTTATAGCAATGATATATAATAAATGAATGGTCCTGGGCTTTTGAACCCAGATCCCTCTGTTTGAAAGACATCAGTGCTACATCGCTATTTTTCACTACGCAGCTGTTTTGTTGGGGAGGTGCCCACTATGAGGCTGGAGGCACTGGAAGTAAGTAGAATGAAAAAAAAGGTACACAGAGAAACAAGTTAAAAAAACACTGGAAAAACTAGGCTACACCTAGGGGCCAACTATAACGCAGGCAAGTAGAAATCATCTGGCAGTAGGGAGAAGAGCCAGGTCTAAATACTACAGCAGGTGATTGTTGATGAAGGCCAGGTGTGCCTGTTGGGAGCTCCAGCACCTGGAAGCCATGCCTAGACTCAATAAAAAGCCAGACTATCTGCTTGGCTAGAAATAAGTATTAAGTGTAAGGGAGTGTGTTTTTTTTTAAGGGAAAGACAACCAACACAAAAGTACTTTGTGTAAAGTGAATGTTTAAAGTACGCACCCTCACTCACTCACTCACTCACTCACTCACTCACTCACTCACACACTCACACACACACACACACACACACACACTCACTCACCCACACAAAGCAGAACACACAAGTTAAAACAGAGGAACGCTACCCTCTTGTGACAATCATTTCCACTTCTTGACAGATTCAAATAATAACAAAGACTACAGGGACACCTAATGGATTGTTTCTGCCATTACAATCCAGATGACATTTGTGCAAGTCAAGTGACCTTTTCTCAAGCCTTCATATTCAAAGCCATTTGAACCGCAAGGTTTCACACAAACAGCATTTTTGAAAACATTTTGTTCAAAACTTTAGATGTTGCATTACTTAAAATAAAACCTGAAAATTGTTTCTGCATTAATTATTTTACATGATAAATCTTTAAACACCAAATGTGCTTCTGTGAACCAACTTTTCAACTAAGATTTGAACTGCAGAGTGGATGTCTCTTTCAGAGAGAGAGAGGGAGCAGCAATGGTTGAGGAAGTAAATGCATAGCAGGGAAAACAATGAAATAAATCATTTTTTTCTGATTGTTTCACAGCTGCTACGTTCTAACAAAACAATCTAACAGGTCCATATTTCTGCTGAAACTAGCAGGGCGGAGCAACATTTTGTCTATGCAACCCTGTTTCATCCTGAAGTGTTTGTGTGTTTGTGTGTGTGTGTGTGTGTGTGTGTGTGTGTGTGTGTGTGTGTGTGTGTGTGTGTGTGTGTGTGTGTGTGTGTGTGTGTGTGTGTGTGTGTGTGTGTGTGTGTGTGCTTCTCTCTGCTCAGTCTCCATCACACCTGTAGCTCATACCACTAACAGTGCAGACCCACTGGAAGCTGCCAAACAAACAAACATATGAACAACTCTTCCTTGTTTCTGAAATAGCTGCAGGGCTGCACAGATGCATAGCTTCTGTCTCCCTGTCTGTGTGACCGCTGTGAGATGCCTCACAGCTGGACAACCATGGTACAACTGTGAGGTGCTTACACCTGTGATGATGAGCATGCCGCTTCAACAGCGCCTGGCCCTGACAAAGTTCAAACAACTTTTCAGCATCTGCTACAGTCCCCCAGACGGCCCGCTGAGAGCAGCTCAGGAGGTAAGAGCTACTCACGCTGATCAGTGGTAAGAGCCTAGAGGCACATGTTCAGGATGACAGTGATGAATGCAAAGATTTGACAAGTGACTCAAGGATGCCATATGTTTATTTTCAGATTTTACTGCATTAACAACATGTGAACTAAAACTTGTCTATAAAAAAAACAACTAACTTCTGGTACATCAGCTCAATAAATAAAGTAATAATATAATACTTTCAAAAGGTGAATCAGTGATTCTGTCATGTCAAAGTATATTATTTGATACTAGAAAAAAAGAAAATGGTTCCTTTGTAATTGCTGATTTCAAGATTAAGATTTAAAATATCTTCCAATGTGTGCCAGACTTTAAGGCCTAAAACAAAGATGTTTGTTCAATGTTACAATTGAAGGCACTTTCAAAAGAAAGTGTACATACATAGAAAACTGCTGCCAGCCTGTTAACACATCCCATACAGTTGATTTGAATATAAGCCCCGCCTCTGACAAAGCGAATAGCCAATAACATCTCAGGACTTTTGGGTGACTATTAACATTTCAAGGGCGGGCAATGCCATCCATGATCATCCCCATGGCCGGGCCCTGCCAGGAAGTCTCACACTCATCATTAATAATAAAAAGCAGATTCTATTGTTACAGAGATGACATCTTGAATGTTATGGCCTGACTGAAAAGACTCTTGGTTTAAGGAAGCTCATTCAGGTTAGCATGGTAGTGATTCTAAAATATTGTCTCTTTTGTGTAGTTATTAGTCTACCGGGCTTGGCAGCTTATCCCACAGTGACATTTCTTGGGAGTGATTGAAACCTCCTGGAAAACCAATGCTATGTAATTAGGTAGATCACAGAGATGGAGTTGAGTGGACACACTTTGAATTCTTGTCACTTTCACTGTCTTGGGCATTGCACCTGGGCTGGTTTCTCAGAAACTAAATGGAAAGACAAGAAATAATCATCATCAGAAAATGTAGCTCTTTTACTCTATGTTCATATTTTTGGAATGCATTATTGAAGGCATTAAATAAAAACTTTCACAAAACTTATTCAACAAATTCTGTTTAACATACCTCTTCAATAAGATCAATAACGGTTTCATTGCTGACTCCAAAAGACTTCACTCTAAACTGGAGATGCACCAGTGGTAGCAAACCTTGGGAATAAGAAGAAATTACAAGTTGAAGTTAATAATGACAAAAAAAAGTTAAATGCTAATGATAAATTAACTCATGGAAACCCGCTTTCTTCCTGTTAATAATCAAATCATCTCTTTTCATTTCATTGACAACTTTTATCTAAGCCTCATTGTCATAAGTTGATCTTTAGTTTTTTTTTTCTTGTGTTTCATGCCTTGTTTCCTCTGTCTGTTTTCTGTATTATTTATAAGTTATCCTATGTCTCCTCTTGTGTTTTTAGTGATACATGTCTCGTGTGTTCCTGTCCTTGTGTGTTTCCATCCTTTTTTGATAAGCCTGATTTGTTTCACCTGTGTCCTGTGTTCCATGTCTGTGTCAATAACTGTGTATTTGGTTCCTCTGTCCCCCTGTCCTGGATTGGATCACTGTATGTCTTCCTTGTGTTCCCTGTGTTTTCTTTTGGATTTGGTTCTTGGACATTTTAGTAAGTTTTTGTTTGTACTTTTTTCTCTTTTAATATTAAAATCTGAATTTTCTGCACATGGGTCCTCCTTCAAGTTTTTCCAATCGTGACACTTATGATGGGATGTATTTTGTTTTCAGCTCAGTATAACTCATTAAATTGTACTATGCAACTACCAATTATCAAGTAAAATAAAAAAATAATCAAATATCATAGAGCAAAGAGTTTAATCACTTTTCTGTAGTTTCTCTGGGCAAGTTAGGTGTCTGTGTATTTGTGAAAATAATCTTAAGTACGAATAATGGTTCAAGGCTTCAATCTCCATGTTTAATTGGCTTGTCCACTTATACCACTTATACCAATGAGCGTCAACTGGCGGCCCACGGGCTGAATCCGCCCCCCAGCATATTACTGAAAAATACCATAGTGATAACAAAAAACTATGTTTATTTATTTATTCTTAAATCAAATGAAACAAACGCCCTGAAAAGTACGCCTTCAATCCAAAATAACGACAAACTCATTGCTCTCATTTAACATTTATTGTTTTGTTTCACATGCTCATCTTATCTATTGTAATTTTTCTCAACTCTCCTTGGTTATTACTCCACAAAATAATGCACAATTGCGGAACTCAATAAAAAGAAATAACTCAACATAACAGTTAAGTGCAAGCCTCGCACATCAGCAAATATATATGATAACAAACAAAAGCGACAGGCCTCAGTTATCAGAAAAGTGACTCTTACATCAAATTAAAGCAGCCTGTGATCCAACAAATGAATACAAATAAAGCAAAACCAAGCCTGAAGTAGGCTACTAACGTTTGGTTAATGGGAGAAGTTACATTTCCCCCCCACTATCTTTTAACATCAGACTTGACAGCTGTCAGGCTAATGCCCATGCAGTCCTCCAAAGACTGGTTTGACAGTCGGTTCCTGTCATGCCTTTTTATCGAGTTCATTTTTGAGAACGCTACTTCACAGGTGTATGTCGATCCGAACATGGTAAGAACATAAATGGCCAATTCCTTCAGTGTTTCATACTCTTGGGGACAAGCCACCCAAAAGGCGCTTAAGCTTTCAGCACCACAGAGAGGAGCCTTCATGTCACCAGCCTGGCTGTCAATCAGTTCACTTTGAATAGCCCCTTGTCCAGCAGCATCACCTTTCTCACATTAGAGGAGAAATCTCCAGCTGGGCTGATGGTGAATGGGTAACGCACCAATCCAATGACATCCCTGGAAATGGCAAAGTCATCAAATCTTGCAGAGAAATTTTCCCTTAACTGGATGATGAATTTCTTCATGTTGTCTGTGACCTTGCTGTCACCCACTGTATTAAGTGTGTTAAAGTGTAGCAGCCTCCCTGACAACAATTCTGCTTGGAGAAGATCAAGTTTCCAAAGGCATCAAGTTTTTCCACCATGTCCACCACGTTTTTTTCTTTCCCCTGCAGTTGTAGATTTAGTGTGTTCAAATGGGAAAATATGTCCGTTAAAAATGCAACATTGCACATGAATTGTCTGTCTTGCACAATACAAAGGTGGTCAGCTGCCGATTTTGATTGACTTTGCTCCAAAAAATCCACAACTTGATCCCTGAGTTCAACAAAACGCTCCAGTTCTTTGTCCTTACTGAGCCAGCACATGTCGTTGTGAAGTAAGAGCAACAGTCTTTATTCTGCTCACTAGTCCCCTGTTTTTGCCAATCATAGCAGGACCACCGTCTGTGACAACCAGGTTGACTCTTTCAAATGACAATCCATGCTTTTGAAATAGCTCTTCCAGCTTACTAAAGAGAATAGCGCCAGTGGTATTGCCCTCTAGTGGAATTAAGGCCAGCAGCTCCTCTGTGAAATCTTTGCCATCAAAATAGCTGACAAAACGCACATTTGGGAAATGTCAGTTTTGTCGGTGGACTCATCAATGGCCAGCGATAGGTATCTGGCTTCTTGGACCTCATCAATTACAAGACGCTGGACATCCTCTGCCAAAATATGAACACGGCGAGCAACAGTGTTAGCAGACAGAGGTATCTGTTTAACAGACGCAATCATCCTGTCCATAGATTTGTCTGTGGCAAGTTCCTCCAGAACAGCAACCATGCACTCCTTAAAAACATCGCCATTGGTAAATGGCTTGTTATACCTCGAGAGGACCCACAGCATGCAGAGATGCACTCGTGGCCCTTTCTTGTTCAGTTGACGTCCGGTTCATAAGTCCGCTTGCGTGGGAATATTGAAATTTTAAAGTAGCAATCTTTCTCTGACGGGCCTCTGACTGTTCAGGATATGAGTCCTTGAAGCTTGCATGCTTAGTGTTGTGGTGACGCCTCAGATTATATTCTTTTGCAACAGCGACAGTTTGTTGCAAATAAGGCACACAGGTACAGCATTTTGAAAACTTGGCACTATAAACACGTACTTCTCAGTCCACTCTTCATTAAAGCTACAGTTTTCCAAATCAACTTTCCACTTAAGGCTCTTTGAGAGGGCCATTTTCGAAGCTTTAAATATATTCAGAAGGCCTTTGTCCAGCCGGTGTTCTCCATAACCTACCACACCACCAGACCCGATGAGTGTGCAAAAATATCCACTCTCTCATTCACGTTCAGGGGTCCAAAAATGCATTTTAAGTGGCGGAAGAGAGAACAATCCTTTGGATTAAGATAGGGCCTTCGCCATCATCAGTGCTCAGGCCCTAATTATGTTGCCAAGACAGTCACACACATTTTGAATGACGCCAGCCTATTAAGTGTATAATAGCAGGGGAAGGTAAAAATGGAGGAATTCAGAAATATCTACATACCTTGTATTGTTGCCACGGTTGTTGTAGTTGGAGCTGCAGTTGTGGTGGTTGGAGCAGCAGTTGTAGTTGGAGCAGCAGTTGTTGTAGTTGGAGCTGCAGTTGTTGTGGTTGGAGCAGCAGTTGTTGTGGTTGGAGCTGCAGTTGTTGTAGTTGGAGCTGCAGTTGTTGTGGTTGGAGCAGCAGTTGTTGTGGTTGGAGCAGCAGTTGTTGTGGTTGGAGCTGCAGTTGTTGTTATAGCTGCAGTTGTGGTGGTTGGAGCAGGAGTTGTTGTAGTTGGAGCTGCAGTTGTGGTGGTTGGAGCAGCAGTTGTTGTAGTTGGAGCTGCAGTTGTTGTGGTTGGAGCAGCAGTTGTTGTAGTTGGAGCTGCAGTTGTGGTGGTTGGAGCAGGTGTTGTTGTAGTTGGAGCTGCAGTTGTTGTGGTTGGAGCAGCAGTTGTTGTAGTTGGAGCTGCAGTTGTTGTGGTTGGAGCTGCAGTTGTTGTAGTTGGAGTTGCAGTTGTGGTGGTTGGAGCAGGAGTTGTTGTAGTTGGTGCAGCAGTTGTGGTGGTTGGAGCAGGAGTTGTTGTAGTTGGAGCTGCAGTTGTTGTAGTTGGAGCTGCAGTTGTTGTAGTTGGAGCAGGAGTTGTTGTAGTTGGAGCTGCAGTTGATGGGGTTGGAGCTGCAGTTTTTAGTAGGAGCTGCAGTTGTGGTTGGAGCTGCAGTTGTTGTGGTTGGAGCTGCAGTTGTTGTAGTTGGAGCTGCAGTTGTGGTGGTTGGAGCAGCAGTTGTAGTGGTTGGAGCAGCAGTTGTTGTAGTTGGAGCTGCAGTTGTTGTGGTTGGAGCAGCAGTTGTTGTGGTTGGAGCTGCAGTTGTTGTAGTTGGAGCTGCAGTTGTTGTGGTTGGAGCAGCATTGTGTGTTGTTGGAGCAGCAGTTGTTGTGGTTGGAGCTGCAGTTGTTGTAGTTGGAGCTGCAGTTGTGGTGGTTGGAGCAGGTTGTTGTAGTTGGAGCTGCAGTTGTGGTGGTTGGAGCAGCAGTTGTTGTAGTTGGAGCTGCAGTTGTTGTGGTTGGAGCTGCAGTTGTTGTAGTTGGAGCTGCAGTTGTGGTGGTTGGAGCAGGTGTTGTTGTAGTTGGAGCTGCAGTTGTGGTGGTTGGAGCAGCAGGTGTTGTAGTTGGAGCTGCAGTTGTTGTGGTTGGAGCTGCAGTTGTGGTTGGAGCTGCAGTTGTGGTGGTTGGAGCAGGAGTTGTTGTAGTTGGTGCAGCAGTTGTGGTGGTTGGAGCAGGAGTTGTTGTAGTTGGAGCTGCAGTTGTTGTAGTTGGAGCTGCAGTTGTTGTAGTTGGAGCAGGAGTTGTTGTAGTTGGAGCTGCAGTTGATGGGGTTGGAGCTGCAGTTGTTGTAGTTGGAGCTGCAGTTGTGGTTGGAGCTGCAGTTGTTGTGGTTGGAGCTGCAGTTGTTGTAGTTGGAGTTGCAGTTGTGGTGGTGGAGCAGAAGTTGTTGTAGTTGGTGCAGCAGTTGTGGTTGTAGCTGCAGTTGTTGTAGTTGGAGCTGCAGTTGTTGTAGTTGGAGCTGCAGTTGTTGTAGTTGGAGCTGCAGTTGATGGGGTTGGAGCTGCAGTTGTTGTAGTAGGAGCTGCAGTTGTGGTTGGAGCTGCAGTTGTTGTAGTAGGAGCTGCAGTTGTGGTGGTTGGAGCAGCAGTTGTGGTGGTTGGAGCAGCAGTTTGTGGTTGGAGCAGCAGTTGTTGTAGTAGGAGCTGCAGTTGTGGTGGTTGGAGCAGCAGTTGTAGTGGTTAGCAGCAGTTGTTGTAGTTGGAGCTGCAGTAGTTGTGGTTGGAGCAGCAGTTGTGGTGGTTGGAGCAGCAGTTTTGTGGTTGGAGCAGCAGTTGTGGTGGTTGGAGCAGCAGTTGTTGTGGTTGGAGCTGCAGTTGTTGTGGTTGGAGCTGCAGTTGTGGTGGTTGGAGCAGCAGTTGTAGTGGTTGGAGCAGCAGTTTTGTGTTGGAGCAGCAGTTTTGTGGTTGGAGCAGCAGTTGTTGTGTTGGAGCTGCAGTTGTTGTAGTTGGAGCTGCAGTTGTTGTGGTTGGAGCAGCAGTTGTGGTGGTTGGAGCAGCAGTTGTTGTAGTTGGAGCTGCAGTTGTGGTGGTTGGAGCAGCAGTTGTGGTGGTTGGAGCAGCAGTTGTAGTGGTTGGAGCAGCAGTTTGTGTAGTAGGAGCTGCAGTTGTGGTGGTTGGAGCAGCAGTTGTAGTGGTTGGAGCAGCAGTTGTTGTAGTTGGAGCTGCAGTTGTTGTGGTTGGAGCAGCAGTTGTGGTGGTTGGAGCAGCAGTTGTGGTGGTTGGAGCAGCAGTTGTTGTGGTTGGAGCTGCAGTTGTTGTGGTTGGAGCTGCAGTTGTGGTGGTTGGAGCAGCAGTTGTAGTGGTCGGAGCAGTTGTTGTAGTTGGAGCAGCGGTTGTTGTGGTTGGAGCAGCAGTTGTGGTGGTTGGAGCAGCAGTAGTTGTAGTAGGAGCTGCAGTTGTGGTGGTTGGAGCAGCAGTTGTGGTGGTTGGAGCAGCAGTTGTAGTGGTTGGAGCAGCAGTTGTTGTAGTAGGAGCTGCAGTTGTGGTGGTTGGAGCAGCAGTTGTTGTGGTTGGAGCTGCAGTTGTTGTAGTTGGAGCTGCAGTTGTTGTGGTTGGAGCAGCAGTTGTAGTGGTTGGAGCAGCAGTTGTTGTGGTTGGAGCAGCAGTTGTGGTGGTTGGAGCAGCAGTTGTTGTGGTTGGAGCAGCAGTTGTTGTGGTTGGAGCTGCAGTTGTGGTGGTTGGAGCAGCAGTTGTAGTGGTTGGAGCAGCAGTTGTTGTGGTTGGAGCAGCAGTTGTTGTAGTTGGAGCTGCAGTTGTTGTGGTTGGAGCAGCAGTTGTGGTGGTTGGAGCAGCAGTTGTTGTGGTTGGAGCTGCAGTTGTTGTAGTTGGAGCTGCAGTTGTTGTAGTTGGAGCTGCAGTTGTGGTGGTTGGCAGCAGTTGTTGTGGTTGGAGCTGCAGTTGTTGTGGTTGGAGCTACAGTTGTTGTAGTTGGAGCTGCAGTTGTGGTGGTTGGAGCTGCAGTTGTTGTGGTTGGCTGCAGTTGTTGTGGTTGGAGCAGTAGTTGTTGTAGTTGGAGCTGCAGTTGTAGTGGTTGGAGCAGCAGTTGTTGTAGTTGGAGCTGCAGTTGTTGTGGTTGGAGCTGTAGTTGTTGTAGTTGGAGCTGTAGTTGTTGTGGTTGGAGCTGTAGTTGTTGTGGTTGGGACTGTAGTTGCTGTGGTTGGAGCTGTAGTTGTTGTAGTTGGAGCTGTAGTTGCTGTGGTTGGAGCTGTAGTTGTTGTAGTTGGAGCTGTAGTTGTTGTAGTTGGAGTTGCAGTTGTGGTGGTTGGAGCAGGAGTTTGTTAGTTGGTGCAGCAGTTGTTGTTGGAGCAGCAGTTGTGGTTGGAGCAGTAGTTGTTGTAGTAGTTGGAGCTGCAGTTGTTGTAGTTGGAGCTGCAGTTGTTGTTGTTGGAGCTGCAGTTGTGGTGGTTGGAGCAGCAGTTGTTGTAGTTGGAGCTGCAGTTGTTGTGGTTGGAGCTGCAGTTGTTGTGGTTGGAGCAGCAGTTGTTGTAGTTGGAGCATCAGTTGTTGTAGTAGGAGCTGCAGTTGTTGTAGTAGGAGCTGCAGTTGTAGTTGGAGCTGCAGTTGTTGTGGTTGGAGCTGCAGTTGTTGTAGTTGGAGCTGCAGTTGTTGTAGTTGGAGCAGCAGTTGTTGTAGTAGGAGCTGCAGTTGTTGTAGTAGGAGCAGCAGTTGTTGTAGTAGGAGCTGCAGTTGTTGTAGTAGGAGCTGCAGTTGTTGTAGTAGCTGCAGTTGTTGTAGTAGGAGCTGCAGTTGTAGTTGGAGCTGCAGTTGTTGTAGTAGGAGCTGCAGTTGTAATTGGAGCTGCAGTTGTTGTGGTTGGAGCTGCAGTTGTTGTAGTTGGAGCTGGAGTTGTTGTAGTTGGAGCAGCAGTTGTTGTAGTAGGAGCTGCAGTTGTTGTAGTTGGAGCTGCAGTTGTTGTAGTTGGAGCTGCAGTTGTTGTAGTTGGAGCTGCAGTTGTTTGGTTGGAGCTGCAGTTGTTGCAGTAGGAGCTGCAGTTGTTGTGGTTGGAGCAGAAGTTGTGGTTGGAGCAGCAGTTGTTGTGGTAGGAGCTGCAGTTGTTGTAGTTGGAGCAGCAGTTGTTGTGGTTGGAGCTGCAGTTGTTGTAGTTGGAGCTGCAGTTGTGGTGGTTGGAGCAGGAGTTGTTGTGGTTGGAGCTGCAGTTGTTGTTGTTGGAGCTGCAGTTGTTGTTGTTGGAGCTGCAGTTGTTGTGGTTGGAGCTGCAGTTGTGGTGGTGTTGGAGCAGCATTGTTGTGGTTGGAGCTACAGTTGTTGTAGTTGGAGCTGCAGTTGTGGTGGTTGGAGCAGCAGTTGTTGTAGTTGGAGCTGCAGTTGTTGTGGTTGGAGCTGCAGTTGTTGTAGTTGGAGCTGCAGTTGTGGTGGTTGGAGCAGGTGTGTTGTAGTTGGAGCAGCAGTGGTTGTAGTTGAAGTTGCAGTTGTTGTAGTTGGTGCAGCAGTTGTTGTAGTTGGAGCAGCAGTGTGTTGGTTGGAGCTGCAGTTGTTGTAGTTGGAGCTGCAGTTGTTGTAGTTGGAGCTGCAGTTGTTGTAGTTGGAGCTGCAGTTGTTGTAGTTGGAGCAGGAGTTGTTGTAGTTGGAGCTGCAGTTGTTGTGGTTGGAGCAGCAGTTGTTGTGGTTGGAGCTGCAGTTGTTGTAGTTGGAGCCGCAGTTGTTGTAGTAGGAGCTGCAGTTGTTGTAGTAGGAGCTGCAGTTGTTGTGGTTGGAGCTGCAGTTGTGGTGGTTAGAGCAGCAGTTGTGGTAGTTGGAGCAGCAGTTGTTGTAGTTGGAGCTGCAGTTGTTGTAGTTGGAGCTGCAGTTGTTGTAGTTGGAGCTGCAGTTGTGGTGGTTGGAGCAGCAGTTGTGGTTGGTGCAGCAGTTGTTGTTGGAGCTGCAGTTGTTGTAGTTGGAGCTGCAGTTGTGGTGGTTGGAGCAGCAGTTGTTGTGGTTGGAGCTGCAGTTGTGGTGGTTGGAGCAGCAGTTGTGGTGGTTAGAGCAGCAGTTGTGGTGGTTGGAGCAGCAGTTGTTGTAGTTGGAGCTGCAGTTGTTGGAGCAGCAGTTGTTGTGGTTGGAGCAGCCGTTGTGGTGGTTTGAGCAGCAGTTGTGGTGGTTGGAGCAGCAGTTGTTGTAGTAGGAGCTGCAGTTGTTGTAGTTGGCGCTGCAGTTGTTGTGGTTGGAGCTGCAGTTGTTGTGGTTGGAGCAGGAGTTGTTGTAGTTGGAGCTGCAGTTGTGGTGGTTGAGCAGCAGTTGTTGTAGTTGGTGCAGGAGTTGTTGTAGTTGGAGCTGCGGTGTTGTAGTTGGAGCTGCAAGTTGTGGTGGTTGGAGCAGCAGTTGTTGTAAGTTGGTGCAGCAGTTGTTGTTGGAGCAGCTGTTGTTGTAGTTGGTGCAGGCAGTGTTGTTGGAGCAGCTGTTGTTGTGGTTGGAGCTGCAGTTGTTGTAGTTGGAGCTGCAGTTGTGGTGGTTGGAGCAGCAGTTGGTGGTGGTTGAGCAGCAAGTTGTTGTAGTTTGAGCTGCAGTTGTTGTGGTTGGAGCAGCAGTTTGTTGTGGTTGGAGCAGCAGTTGTTGTGGTTGGAGCCGCTGTCGTGGTTGTTGGAGTAGCAGTTGTTGTGGTTGGAGCTGCAGTTGTGGTGGTTGGAGCAGCAGTTGTTGTGGTTGGAGCAGCAGTTGTGGTGGTTGCAGCAGCAGTTGTTGTGGTTGGAGCAGCAGTTGTTGTGGTTGGAGCTGCAGTTGTTGTAGTTAGAGCTGCAGTTGTTGTGGTGGTTGGAGCAGCAGTTGTTGTGGTGGAGCAGCAGTTGTGGTGGTTGGAGCAGCAGTTGTGGTGGTGGGAGCAGTAGTTGTTGTGGTCTGAGCAGAAGTTGTGGTGGTTGGAGAAGCAGTTGTGGTGGTTGGAGCTGCAGTTGTCGTCAGAACAGCAGTTGTTGTGGTGGTTGGAGCAGCAGCTGTCGTAGTTGGAGCAGCAGTTGTTGTGGTTGGAGCAGCAGTCGTGGTTGTTTTGAGCTGCAGTTGTCGTCGGAACAGCAGTTGTGGTGGTTGGAAGCAGCAGATGTCGTAGTTGGAGCTGCAGTTGTCGTCGGAACAGCAGTTGTGGTGGTTGGAGCAGCAGTCGTGGTTGTCGGAACAGCAGTTGTGGTAGTTGGAGCAGCAGTTGTCGTAGTTGGAGCAGCAGTTGTGGTGGTTGGAGCAGCAGTCGTGGTTGTTGGAGCAGCAGTTGTTGTGGTCGGAACAGCAGTTGTTGTGGTGGTTGGAGTGGCAGTTGTCGTGGTTGGAGCTGCAGTTGTTGTGGTGGAGCAGCAGTTGTTGTCGGAACAGCAGTTGTTGTGGTGGTAGGAGCTGCAGTTGTTGTTGGAACAGCAGTTGTGGTAGGAGCAGCAGTGTTGTAGTTGGAGCAGCAGTTGTGGTTGGAGCAGCAGTTGTTGTAGTTGGAGCAGCAGTTGTGGTTGGAGCAGCAGTTGTTGTAGTTGGCAGCAGTTGTGGTTGGAGCAGCAGTTGTAGTTGGAGCAGCAGTTGTGGTTGGAACTGCAGTTGTAGGTGGAGCAGAAGTTGTTGGAGCAGCAGTTGTTGGAGCAGCAGTTGTTGATGGAGCAGCAGTTGTCGTGGTTGGAGCAGTTGTACCTTACACAAGTTTAATATATTCATAAATAATAATGCCATTATTATATGACTTTCACATCAGCATCCCATGTTTCCTTATTAGATACTTTTTGATTTCATTCCCTCAGATCTCTTGAGTTACCTAACTTTCTTTTTCACAGTTACTCTCTCCTTCAGGTCTGTTTCCTTCCTTCTCCTTACAGTAATGTATTTGTCTGTCTTTTAGCTTTGAGTCACGATTCAGCCGTTCTTCCCCACGTCTGCCCTTGTGTATCCCTGCAAAGTGCATTTTATTTTGTGACTTGATTTCAGCTTGTTTTTTGCATACCTCTTCTTGATCTGGCTGCCTTTTTGTGTTTTAAACTGTTGATTAAATAGACTTTGAATCTCTGCCTTCCTCCAGAGTCCTGCTTTTTGGTCCAAACTTAGGTTCCTTTATAACATAGCTGGACCAAACATTTTTGTAACTTTGTCTTAGTATCACTCAATGTTCTGTCTTAAGAAAACTAAATTCATGGTATTTAGAAATCAGAAGGAAATTAATGTGTTTTTTTTTAAAAAATCTGTAATGTTAATATTGTAAGAGTTTTTGAAACCAAATTTCTGGGAGGTGTGATTGATTATAAGTTAACATGGAAACAACATTTGAATATATCAAGGGAAAAATGTCAAAGTAGATAGCAATCCTGTATACATCTCGAATGCAAAAAATGATAAGGCCTTACATATTGCTCACTGATTGTTCCTTACATGTCTTACTGTTTAGAGCTGTGGCGATCCACCTATAAACAATTATAAATTCAATAGTGGTGCTGCAAAAATGAGCCATACAGGTTATCAACAAGGCTCATTATGATGCTCACACTGACCTGCTACTTCTAAACTCTCATGTTATGAAATTCAATGCTATCAATTAAGTTATTTTCAATTCGGGATAGTCAATATACACTGCTCAAAAAATAGGGAACACCTAAAAATTACAATGTAATTACAAATCAATCACACTTCTGGGATATCAACCTGTCCAGTTAGGAAGCAACACTTATTGTGAATCAATTTCACCTGCTGTTGTGCAATGGAACAGACAACAGGTGGAAATGAGAGGCAATTAGCAAGACAACCCCTATAAAGGAATGGTTCTGCTGGTGGAGGCCACAGACCATTTCCCTGTCATCATCCTTTCTGCCTGATTTTTGGTCACTTTGCATTTTACCAGTGCCCTCGCCACTAGAGGTAGCATGCGGCGGTGTCTGCAACCCACAGAAGTTGCTCAGGTAGTGCAGCTCATACAGGGTGGCACATCAATGCGTGCTGTGGCAAGAAGGCTTGCTGTGTCTCCCAGCACAGTGTCAAGAGCATGGAGGATACCAGGAGACAGGCCAGTACACCAGGAGACATGGAGGGGCCGTAGGAGGACAACAACCCAGCAGCAGGGCCGCTATCTGCTCGTATGTGCAAGGAGGAACAGGAGGAGCACTGCCAGAGCCCTACAAAATGACCAATAATGTGCATGTTTCTGCTCAAACGTGAGAAACAGACTCCAAGAGGGTGGTATGAGGGCCAGACATCCACAAGTGGGGCCTGTGCTCACAGCCCAACACTTTGCATGCTGATTGGCATTTGCCAGAGAACACCAGGATTGGCAGGTTCGCCATTGGCGCCCTGTGCTCTTCATAGATGAGAGCAGGTTCACACTGAGCACACGTGACAGACGTGACAGAGTCTGGAGACGCCCTGGAGAACGCTCTTCTGCCTGCAATCCTCCAGCATGACCGGTTTGGCGTTGGGTCAGTGATGGTTGGGGAGCCAGAGGTACCCTGACTGCCATTAGGTACCGGGATGAGATCCTAAGACCCATTGTAAGACCATGCTGGTGCAGTGGGTCATGGGTTCCTTCTGATGTATGACAATGCCCGACCTCATGTGGCTGGAGTGTGTCAGCAGTTCCTCCATGATGAAGGCATTGATGTTATGGACTGGCCTGCCCGTTCCCCAGACCTGAATCCAATAGAGCACCTCTGGGACATCATCTCGTTCCATCCACCGACGCTACGTTGCACAACAGACTGTCCAGGAGTTGATTGTTGCCCTGATCCGGGTCTGGGAAGAGATACCTCAGGAGAACATCCGTCGTCTCATCAGGAGCATGCCCAGACCTGTAGGTGACTGAGCCTCATTTTAAATTGTCTTGAGGAATTTCCACAGAAGTTGGATCAGCCTGTGATCTGATTTTTCACTTTGATTTTGAGTACGATTCTGAATCCAGACCTCCATGGGTTAATGATTTTAATTTCCATTGATCATTTTTATGTTGTTTGGTTTTCAACATATTCCACTTTGTGATGATAAAGATTTCAACTGGAACATTTCATTAATCGTGATCTAGGATGGGTTGTTTCAGTGTTCTCTTTATTTTTTGAGCAGTGTAATTTAAGAGGTGTTTGTATATTTACTCTACAAAAAGCTAAAAAGATATTCAAAGAAGATATGTTTCTGTTGTTGCGATCAGGTTGTGGAATGATGCCAGTATCAGTTTAAAAATTTGTTTAACTTTTGGTTCGCAAATCCGTTTTTTGAAGGGTGATGTGTTCATGATTTACCTGTTTTATTTTATTTATTTTATTTTATTTATTTTATTTTATTTATTTTGTTTTGTATTGTTTTATTTGTCTGTTTTGTTTGTTTTGTTTCTTTACACTTTAGAAGGTGGTAGCTTAATTTGATAGAAAATGTAGGCTAGGCTTAAATAAGCGTAATGCTTCTGCCTATGCCTTTTCAGTCATCACTTGAGACATTACTGGTGCTTGGTTGAAAATGTCTGTACTTTGAAAATGATTGAGTTATATTAGACTTAATAAAAATACTGCTACTACTACTACTACTAAAACTACTACATACTACAACTAACATTTTACCCTGAAATTAAGTACCCTACTTTAAGTTGACCCTCCATGGCAGGGTAAGATCCAACCACAAGCCAGACTACATTTGAAAACTTTTTTGAATTATGGATTTAAAAATATATTAGACACAAAGACCTTGACAGAGGTTGATGGGCACTTCATTTTTTAATTGAGTGGTTTTTTTCTATACACTCACAATTTTGAATAAATACACCTGTGTTTTGGAATTAAAACCATACAGAGGTAATGATTTTAGTGCTGCTGCAACAAGTAATTTCCAGTTTAATTAATACTTAAAGGAATTTGTTTTGCACGTCCTTAACAGAGGACAGTTCAGTTTGTGAACTGTACAAATAAATAGAACACAAGCAGCAGTAATGTTCTCAGTTTAACAACATTTTGAATATGTCACTGTTATTACACTTTTATAGTTTGATGTTTTCATCACTCAGTCTAATATATGTGCATTGTACATATATAGTGATCTGTTTTTCATTGCTTGCTTTTTCTATATTTAAAAAAGAACGCATATTAAGAGTCTGAAAATTGCACTTAACGCAAAATGTTAATCAAAAGTCAAACACAATCAAATCAATGATCTTTCAAATGTGACTGTCTCCAGCCTTTCTGATAAAATAAGATGTGCAAGAAAGTAAATTACAGAAATTAAAGCAATCATAGTACTTACTTTGTCCAGAGGATAGATGTAAATATCCAAGCATGATCATCCAGTAAAAGAGTTTTCTATCCATGTTGATGGTGCCCTGTCCCCTCTTCAGGTTTAGACTGGTACTTGGTCTGTGATTGTACGTTGTTCTTAGCATGTGGATAACTCCTCCCTGGCACATATAGGAAGGGCTTGCTCCCAGAGACTTCTTTCACAGAACCTGAAAAACCAGGTATGACAAAGACGTACCAAATATTTGACAGTAAAAACTAAATGATGAAACTCAATAAGGCAATTGAAAAACTCTGCAGTGACATTAGAATTTGGCATTAGGAATCCAGGATAATTACTATATATTGCGAACTGTTGAAAGGATGAGGTTAGAACAAGACATGATAGGTAAAGTTGCAATGTTTGAATGTTCTTCAAAACAATAATTTCTCAGTTCACAGTCAGAGCTACAGCCCAGGTGTGAACTGCATATTTTAACTCATGTTTTGAAATGTTGAGTATTTACAGTATTTTTAAAGTACATCATCAGTGATATTTGAATTACTTTCCTCTTTACATGTAGTGATACTTTAATGTCAACATAGGAATAACATTTGCTTACTCACAGACGTATCATACATAGCCTGTATTAGCAATGGTAAGTGTAAGTGACGCAGGAGACAGAAGCAGGAAATGATTTATATTCTAACATAAAAGCAAAGTTATTCACAAAGGTTTTACTTTGTAATTCATTTCTACAAAACGTTGTTTTCATGTATGTATATGTATAAAACAGCGTCAATATTTATGAGTCTTCTTCAGTAAAACTTGGATTAATAAGACATGCAATAAACCTGACAAATACAACTGCTGCAAAACTCACTTCTTTCAGAAGTAAAAGAACTTTGCTTCCTGATGATACTTACACATTCAGGTATTTCTTTAAAATAACATAATTTATTGATCCTTTCCCATCATGTGTTTTCTCTTTAGATTGCCCCCTTCTTTAAATCAGTCAGTGTTCTCTTTAACCCTCCTGTTATGTTCAGGGTCAGATTGACCCTTCTCAAAATTCAAAAATCATAAAAAAAATTGTTAAAAGTTTTTTTCGGTATGAAACTTCTTCTACTTGCCTTAATTAGCGTAATAGACATGTAAAATAAATGGTTCCTTTCACATATTTGCAACCCCCTAAATGTTTATATTGCATAGATACTCAATTTGACCCGTCAAAGTGGAGGCTAAAAGGAGTCAAAATTGTCAAATACTAATTGTTTCTTTGCAACTGTGTGACATATTTCACCCCAATCACGTACACACACATACACACACACATACACACTCGCAAGCACGCGCACGTACGCGCACACGCGCACAACACACACACACCCTCCCTATTTCTTGACCTCATTTGAAAGTGTGAGAATGCAGGTGTTGGTATGACTTTTGACGGGAACCTTCTTTGTTCCTGTGGGCAAACTCCACCCACATTGAGGACTCTTAGCAGGGTAGTGATGTGTCATGATCAAAAGCTGCGGCTCTGAGAGTTGATGCTTTATAGTGAATCAGAAGAGCTGGCTTGCGTCGAGAGAGACCTGGCTCCCAGTCTTTTTCTTTTGCTGCTTCGCTCTCACAGTGCTCAGCCCAGCTCTGCTCACAGCAGAACTTTGTTTGATTGGTCAGCATGGCGGAAACATAAACAGATTCTCTGCAAGGGAATCATACCAACATTATACTCTGCATCTCACATGATACACTCTCTGTCAGAGCTTTACAAAATGAGCAGCAAAGTAAACAGGTGATAACCCTGGCACTCCTCTTTCACAGGACAGTGAAAGAGAAGAGGGTGTCTGAAGATGAAGACCATCTTGTGGTCAATTCTGAGTCAACTTATATTTTGAAGCTATGTAGCCTATTTATATATTTATAGTTATGTAGCCTATTCATATATTTTAATTGTGTTGTTAAGCAGTCTGTACGGTAAGAGCCTGGATCACATGGCAATCAGTCAGTCCTTAAGTGCCTTGAATTTGAGGAAAGTAAAAATTGTCACTAAGGTGAGCTGGTGACGTCATGCAGGTTACGTGAAAAGTCTTAAAGTGCTGTCCCATTACAGTTAGGTTTTGAGGTTTTGAGCCCTTACAGCCTCTTGCCCTCAATCACTTTCCAGCTGACGTCTATTAAGTCAAGAAGGGCTCAGGGCTCAGCGCTTAGGGAGGACATTGAGATTGGGCCAGAGAGAAAGGATGAGAAGGGAGCTAAGGTAATTAGTAGTTGGGGGAGTTCACTTTGAAAGGAGCATGGGTGAGAGTGCACAGGTCAGGGTTTAGTTGGCTTTCTTAAAAAACACAGGGATTAGAGTGTAAGTTCACTGTCTCATCCACACTCAGGAGCAGAGGGGGGCGGTAATGCCCGTTAAGCTGGATGCCAAGATCCGTAAAACAAAGAAGAAGAAGAAGTAATATAATGACACACCAAAGAATAGCTCCACAACTACCTTCATTGTCCATACAAGGATTGTAAGTCTTAGATAAAAAATGTGATAAGAAATTGATAAGAAATAATCTTAATGAAATACTATTCACAGGTAGACAGAACAGGAATGATATTTTACACACATTTGACAAAAAATCAATGGAAAAATTAAGAACGATGTATCTCACATTCTCTACACCACCCAAAGCAAAAGATACACACTTTAAAATTATGAACAATATCTATCCTTCTAAATAATTGCGCTGTGCACACTTTAAATATGAAGACAATGTATGCCCCCTTTGTGAAAATGAAGTTGAGTCGACGAACCATGTTTCCTTCTCATGCCAAACTGTGAAAACCTTCTGGTATCCATGAATGGTTAAAAGTACAAATTAAATCCATTCCAATTTCCTTTTCAATAAATGACATAACTTTTGGTTTGATATTACAAAATAAAAGTGATGAAATCTGTTGTAACATAATCCTGTCCCTCTCAAAATTCTTTATTAAAAATAAAAAATAGGACTATGAAATCTCCCCCCCAAATGTGTTGTTTTTCTAAATGAATTCCAAATATACCCAAAGTCATTAAAAATAATGAAAGGACAAAGAGCACTTAAAATATACGATTCCCTGAAAGAATTCCTCCCTGAATTATGAAATTATTCCCTCTCCTTACTCAACTTATTTTATTATTTATTTTTTATGTATGTATAATTTTTTTTATTTGCCTAAACTTAACAACAGAATCTGTATTGTTTCTGTGTCCTTAATGATTGTTTTGTATGATGCTCCTTCTGAATGTACCAATTGTTTGTTATGTACATCTATGATAAAGTTAAAACTCGGTACGTTCATTACAGTTCCTAGATGGAGCTTGTTTCCAGCGACCCTTTCAGGGTAACACATTTCGCGCATGCGCAATTGTCCATGTGTATATGGTGGTGCACGGAGATTTGGGGAATAGATTCGTAGTGTCATTTTATCCTAAGTATTGCATAGTTGTGCTTTCTAATTTTGGAAAAAGACCGACACCGGCAAGTGTATTTTAACTTTGTAACAACATTTAAAACTGCGAAATAATACCCTCCAAAGTGTTAGCTTGGTTAAATAGCGTCGTTTTGCTAGCTAACTTGACGAAGCAGAGAAATGGTTTTTCGTAACTGGATGATTTTGATACTAATGGAGGAATTTAGATAAATAAATGTGTCTAGGTGTCGCTTCTGCAAGAAAATTAGTGCGTTCAGTATATTTCGCTAACAGGTTGATATCTCCATTGCAAACGTCACTTAGAGGCAGCTTTATCTCTAACACACAGGTATGTGAATCCAGTTCATTATAAACAGGAACATTGGAAATGGATAAAGACTTGCTGAGACAGTGTCTGACGTATCATGGATGGTCACTGCTGGAGAAATTGAAATGTGAACAAACAGAAAACCCAGACTTTCAAGCAGTGGTGTCCGACCTGTGCAAGGCCACGTGTGAAAGGTAGGTCATCTATTACTGCTGTGGACCCCTCAGCTCCTTCTTTGTTACTTATGTCAGGGAAATGGTGATTGCCCTCACATTGTACCTTTCTAGCACGACTTAGTGTAATTTATCTTTAATGGGATGAAATTGTTTCGTGCATGGATTTATTCTTAGGCTGACATTGTCTGATCACGTCTAGGTAAAGTTCACCTGTCTCTATCTGCTTTGCATGATTTAAGCAGTCTTCCAGGATGCATCATTGATAGATTTGTTGTGACAGAACTTGTTTCACCAAGGAGCCTCATCTGATATTTTTTTCTCCCTAACACAGCAGTAGTGGAGGGCAGGTCAATTCCCTTGTGGAGCAGTTCATAGCCAGGAAGGCTGACATCCTGTTCTGTCCAGCATGGAAGACGACCACTGTTCAGGAAGAGGAGCATGTAGAGGAGGAGGAGGCTGTAGGTGTGTTGTTTTGACCACATTCATTCTTTTCATTCTTTGAAGATTTCTGTCAACACCAAAATACTTTTTCAGAGTATCATTCTGCCTTCTATATGGGTACTAATATTATGATTAATTGAGTCAAATTTGCATCTTAGTCATGCACATATAAGCCTCTTTCTATGTCAGTCAATAGAATATTTATTTGTTTATTTATTTGTTTATTTCGATAGGGAGAGTGTAGAGCTATTTAGTTATCTATTAGTTAATTTACATCTGTAGTCCCTGGGCAGGAGACGGAGACAATGGCTGTTTTCGAAACGGCCTGCTACATACTGTGTTTGAATTTAGTATGTAGTATGATTGTTCTGTTCGATCTGTAATGCAGTATGCTTGGCCAGACGTCACTGAAATTACGGTTCCGGAAAGCGGAAGTAAACAACGGCCAAGCTGATAGTGAAACTGCTTCTTTAGCGTCATTTATGATTTTAAAAGTTAAGAAGTGGTTTATATGGAATTCAATAGTTTTCACCGCACCTTAAAACTGAGTTCCCCCCGTCAAAAAAAGAAGAGAAAAGAAAAAGTGGAAGGAGCGCTGTGCATTGTGGGAAACAGTACGCAAGTGAGTCTGGTCGGATGCCTACTATGAAATTTTCCCCGAATCATTACGACATCCGAGGAGTTTTGACATATTGTTCACATACCACTTACTACATACTGAATTTTGGGAAATCAGTACATACTGCTAGTATAGTAGGCTGTTTAAATAAGTTATCACAGAGAAAGTTTAAGCCTTCAGGAAGTATTCATCTGGACTGCCACAAAGACCTAAGTTGTGACAGGGTAGGCCTTTAACATAGATTAGGAAAAGCTTCATTATCTTCATGCACACTTACATGCTTAGCTTGTGATCTCTTGAGAAAGTTTGGAAAAGCTCAATCTTTGGCTGAGAAAGATGCAAGCATAGTTTAAATGAAAGGTTGAAACAAAGAAAAAATGTGTTCAATCATTTAAGTAGCTTATGACAGGCCTGTCAACCATCAAAAATGTATTTGTGTAAAATAAACTTGTATGATTTAACTTTCTGCTTGTGCTCTTCTTTCTCAGAGCCCTATGCCCTCATGCCACCTGTTGAGATATTCATGGAGGTGTCTTTTGAGGAGAGAAGAGCCATGCTGTACAGAGACTTGGAGAAAGGAGACATTTTGGTGGGAAGGATTAATAACATTCGAGAGTATGGCTTCTTTCTTACATTGCTCTGCACAGCTGGAGGACTGAAGAGAGACATAGAGGACTTGGAGTTGTCGGTGAGTGAAAATTCATGCAGTTCAGTACATGCAGTCAAATGTACTAAAGTTATACTGTGAACCTTTTAGCTCAGAAATTAGAATATATTAAAATAGAAAACTTTCATGTTTTTTTTAAACTCATTACATATCAAGTGAAATATATTGATTCTTCTTTGTTTTAATTGTGACGATTATGGCTCACTACTCGTGAAAATCAGGAATCCGCTATCTCAAATGATTTGAATATCTCCTACGCTCCTTTACTGTGAATTATAGAATCCATGCTGTGTGGCATGGAGGCGATCATCCTGTGGCCCTGCTAAGGTATTAAGGGCCCTGGTTGCTGTGATGACAGCCTTCATCTCGTCTGTATTTTGGGGTCTAGTGCTTCACATCTTCCTCCTGACAGATGTCCCACAGATTCTCTAAGGGGTTCAAGTCAGGCCATTCAAGCACAGCAGTATCATGGTCAGTGAACCGTTTGGTAGTAGTTTTGGCGCTGTGGGCAGGTTCAAAATCTTGCTGGAAAAGGATACTGGCATCATCATAAAGCTTGACAGCAGATGGAAGCAGGAAGTGCTTTAAAACCTCCTGGTAGACCGCTGCGTTGACTTTGAACTTGATAAAACACGGTGGACCAACACCAGCAGATGATGTGGCACCACAAATCAGTGCAGGCTGCAGAAACTTAACCCCAGACCTCAAACACCTTGGATTCTGTGCCTCTCCACACTTCCTCCAGACTCTACGACCTTAATCTCCAAATTAAATTTAAAACGTACTTTCATCTGAAAAGAGGACTTTGGACTTTGCTTTCTCTTTTTAGCCCAGGTAAGACACTTCCTACGATGTCCCTGGTTTAGGACTGGCTTGTTATTAGGAATCCATGAGTTGAAGCCCCCCTTCTGAAGACGTCTGTGTGTGGTCCTTCTTGATGTCACCAACACCAACTTCCCTTCATTCCTTGTGAAGCTCTCCCAAGTTCTTGAAGTGACATTTCTTATCCACCCTCTCAAGGCGGCGGTCACCCCTATTGCTTATGCACCTTTTCTTACCACTCTTCTCTCTTCGAGTCAACTTTCCATTAATATGCTTCAGTGCAGCACTCTGAGAACAGCCAGCCTGTTCAGCAATGACCTTCTGTGGCTTACCTTCCTTGTGGAGGGTGTCCATGATCGTCTTCTGGTCTACTGTCAAGTCAGCAGTCTTCCCCCCTGATTGTGTTTGCGTGTACTGAATTAGACCAAGATAGATCATATTTAGTCTGTTTGAATAGTGATTCACTCAAACTTAAAATGAGATATTCTTATATGTTTGAATATAATAGTTCTTTAGCTGTAGGCCAAAGTTGTCAAAATCCAAATCATTAAAAAATTACATTTTATTTAGCATTTCATGAGTCTAGTATTACATTTTCACTTTCTTCGATAACTGATGGAAAACATTGTACAATGTTCTACTTTTTTGGGATGCACCTTTATCTGCAGAAGAGTTGAGATTGTCAGTGTGCAGTTACCAACTCTGGTTCTATAAATTTCTGAGAGAGAATTTACAATGTGACTCATGGCATGTTGAAATGCATTAGACAAATGCTGGACATATTTGCATTGTGTTTCTCTCGCCTATAAACACTTTGTACACTTGGTAAACACCTTCATTGACCTTCTTTGAATCTTTCACTGTGATGGTTTGGTAACACCAGCGTTGCAAATTGTGCCTCAGGGTTGAGCAGGACTATGTTTACTTCAATAGCTGTCAGACTACACTCCTGAAAGAATGACAGGACACACCCAGAGGCATATCTAAACTAAGCAAGCCATCATACCTTCCAACTTGTGAATGATGCATCACTAAGATGAGAGTTTGTCTCATTAATCTCCAACTAAACTACACTGCTCAAAAAAATAAAGGGAACACTTAAAAATTACAAATCAATCACACTTCTGTAATATCAACCTGTCCAGTTAGGAAGAAACACTGATTGTGAATCAATTTCACCTGATGTTGTGCAAATGGAACAGACAACAGGTGGAAATGAGAGGCAATTAGCAAGACAACCCCTATAAATGAATGGTTCTGCTGTTGGAGGCCACAGACCATTTCCCTGTCCTCATCCTTTCTGCCTGATTTTTGTTCACTTTTGTATTTTACCAGTGCCCGCACCACTAGAGGTAGCATGCGGCGGTATCTGCAACCCACAGAAGTTGCTCAGGTAGTGCAGCTCATCCAGGGTGGCACATCAATGCGCGCTGTGGCAAGAAGGTTTGCTGTGTCTCCCAGCACAGTGTCAAGAGCATGGAGGAGATACCAGGAGACAGGCCAGTACACCAGTAGACATGGAGGGGGCCGTAGGAGGACAACAACCCAGCAGCAGGATCGCTATCTGCTCGTTTGTGCAAGGAGGAACAGGAGGAGCACTGCCAGAGCCCTACAAAATGACCTCCAGCAGGCCACTAATAATATGCATGTTTCTGCTCAAACTGTGAGAAACAGACTCCATGAGGGTGGTATGAGGGCCAGACGTCCACAAGTGGGGCCTGTACTCACAGCCCAACACCGTGCATGCCAATTGGCATTTGCCAAAGAACATCAGGATTGGCAGGTTCGCCATTGGCGCCCTGTGCTCTTCACGGATGAGAGCAGGTTCACACTGAGCACTAATGATTTTGATTTCCATTGATCATTTTTATGTTATTTGGTTCTCAACACATTCCACTTGGTAATGAATAAAGATTTTCAACTGGAATATTTCATTAATCAAGATCTAGGATGGGTTGTTTCAGTGTTCCTGTTATTGTTTTGAGCAGTGTATATTATCTGCTTTAGTTTGACTTGGTTCACTTTTTGCAAATGCCATATAATGAATTTGTCCATCCATATATCCCCCTACTCTTTCTGAATGGTGTAACTCTGTACTTTTTATTTTTAACTGACCATAAGTCCCCCCCATGTGATTAAATCTGACTCTTTTTTTCTGCCTTAAGGCTCTGTGTCACATCAGAGAAATCCCCTCCACTGGCAGCCATGATGATCCTCTGTCCTATTACCAGATTGGTGACTTTATCAGAGGTATGTTTTTGTAGCTTACAGCATTTTTTGGTGCAAGTTTTCCAACCACAGACAGATTTTGAAGATGATGATCAGAGATTGCATATTCAAGAGCAACTGTAGCTGTGGGTGCGTCTGTTAGGTGTATTTAAAGTTGCATACCTGTGTGTGTGAGTCTTAACCCTGTAGTTAAACACACTTAAGGTTACATGTTTTAGATGTGGATGACATTCAAATCTATGTAATGTATGTTTTAGAGATAGTCATTGGTATGTTAGGCCTGCATGGAAACTCATTTTCATCACTGTTTAACCTTTGTGTTATTTCCTGATTGATCTCTAGGTTTGTGTTTTTGTTTATCATATTTGTCACTCCACATATCTGAAAGACATCCTAAGATGTTTCGTTTGTCACTCTGTAGCTGCTGTGAAAGATATCGACCGCTATCAGGAGAAAATCACGGTGTCCCTCCACCAGGCGTCTCTTTCTTCCAGCTTGGAGCGCATCAAACTGGGGGTAGTTCCAAGGGAGGAGCTGCCCATACACTACAGGTAAATACACAACATGAGATATAACAATTGATTAAAAAAAGAACACTGAACTTTGTGAGAATTTGAAAAACACAACTATTTGAAGCAGAGTATATGTAGATTAGATGAAAAAAAAATGTAAATCCAAAGTTTCTTTGTTTTTTTTGCACAGACAAGGACAAAGTTGGTTCTGTGAGGTATAACAGTAGAAACAGAGTTCTGTGACTCTATGTTACCAAACAAATTTACAACAACAACAACATTGACATCCCACCCACCCCAGAACAATGATCACTCCACAAAAACCCCACATTCATACCTACATTAATCTAGGGTAGACAAACAAAGAGACAAGCAGTACCAGGTCAATCCATTAGAAAAAACAAGATCATACAGAAATAGGTAATCATTACCTGATAACAGGCTAGTGCAGTGGGCAAGTCCCTTTAGGCTTTAGAGACAGAGACAAAGTGCATAGACATAAGAGTGACACAGATGAATTATGTTTTTTAGTAATTAGAAAAATAAGTAAACAAATAAAATATTGAAAATGATTTTTAAAATGTCTATGATGGTTAAACATTTGAGAACTAATCAGGGAAGAAACCTTCACTTAGCACCAATGTATCATATAATAAAGGAGTGTTGATTTAGCGGTTTATTTATATACCAGTGAATCTCTAAATAAACTACAAAATTGTTGCTAAAATCTATTTTACTCCATCATATCATACTTCAGATGCAGTTATCATTTTGTAATATATAAAATAAAAATCTCATAATTGAACTCAAGGAAAAATAAAGTTAGAATAATAAACAAAGCTTGCTGCCATGAAACTACTCATCCATTATTCATAAGACCTTACATGTTGACACTTTTGGATGTTGTGTCTTTAAAACACTAGAAATACTTTTTCAAGCTACAATAAAAGTCTTCCTGTTTGAATCTAACATTTGTTTGAAATAAGAGATGGACATTATAATTGAAGAGGGTCATGTGTGTTTCGAAACATTGAGTGAGAACCAACAAAATACAGATGTCTTTTATTTAGAATGAAAATATAAAAATCAATCAATCAACCTTTATTTATACTTGAGAGATCATAGAGAGATTACAGAGGTATTTAAAAAACAAACAAGTCATCAAGGCTATCAAACTCATCAAAAGGGATCATTTCTGATATGAAGGGAAAAACAAACAAGAATAAAACATCCGGAGTGATGAGTTAAAGTTTTCCAGTTGTCTGTGGAGTTTCAAAAAGCCTTTAAGTGTTAATAACTAATGAATGATTGCAGCATAAAATGACAAAGGATTAAGGGATATGATTTGGAGTAAACCTTTTTTGTTAACTTCTTTCTTGTACTGCTGATGTTCTGGGTGATATTATGGACCTTATGGGACAGGCAGAAAAAAACCTTGGGTTTCAGCCTAACCTTGTTTTGGTCAATGTGTGAAATCGTCTTACTGTGAGAAATGAACCGGTTTAAACATGTAAAATGCGATTATTTTTTAAGTTGAATATTCACACAAAATCTAGCCTTTGGTTCCTCTTTAATGAATCACTGAAATAAATAATGTTCATGCATTCGTAATATACTTAATTCTTATTGGTCAAAACTCCAAGCCCCTCTCACAGACTACAGCAGACTTAAGGCTGATTTGTACTTCTGCGTTGAATCAACAGCGTACCCTACGCCGGGGGTCCGCGTAGCTCCCATACCTACGCCGAGGCCTACGCACGTAGCTGACGTGCACCTCCTCCAAAATGTAACTCCCCGTAGAGCCGACGCGGACCGCAAGCTCTGTGATTGGTCCGCTCGGCGGCTTTGTCTTTCCCGCATTTACAACACTTCCGGGATCCCGGACATCGGCCGCACATCGGCTGTGTATTTCATCTCCTCCTCTCTATTCTTCATGTAATCATGTCTGTATGATAAACAGCAACATGTATCAGCTGTAGATTAACATAACACGCTCTGAATCTCTGTGGAAAAGTAAACAGAGATCGTAGCGGGACCGGAAGCAGGCGGCCGGCTATCAGAGAGACCACACTGCCCTCAGGCGTTTCGGCTGAGAATTGCTGCGCGACACAGACACACCGACGCACAAGTATGTGGGGCTCATGTCCGCGTCAGCCCCTGCTGTGTAGGGGAGACGCAGAAGTATAAATCAGCCTTAACTGTAATCATATTGTTCTACAATACTCGAGGAAGACAGTCCATTTGGTGCAACATTATTTTGTTAACACACTTAGTGGACTGAGGTCTGCAGAGTCCAGAACCAAAGAACAACCAGATAGCTGGATCATTTATAACTATTCAGCCTGCAGATTGTTCCCTCCTGGTGGTGAGCCTTTTTCTCAATTAACACCAATCGGCACCCTTTCACCGTTTCTTAACTCCCATTTATTGAATTATCACTTCACCTAAGCACACAAACATCAGCCTATCCTCGCTTAGTGACAGATTCAGCTCTTACCAGCGATCAACCCACAGCCAAACTTCTTCAGTGACAGCTGTCACTTATCACCATATATGGGTGTCCAAACCCTGGATTACGGGAAGGTCATGTCTTGGCTCAGACACACCTTCCAAAGAATTAAATTGAAATCACTTCCCTGAACTTGAACGCATCCAGTAATTATTTGAACCAGTTAAGCAGGCTCTGACACATTAACAAGTATCATTGATACTTTTGTATGAAAGTATCTAATTTTCCTGCTCATTGTATCATTTTGCGCCTCATGTTGCCAAAGAAGAGAGCAGTTTTCTCAAAGCATGTGTGTGTTTGTGGGATTATGTACCAATCTTCTGGCTCTTGTTTCAAACATTTAGTTCCTTTAATTAAGCTCCCAGGACACTCAAACTAAACTCCAACATCAATAAGCTGAAAAACGTTTGGATTTGGATTTTAAGTTGGTTTAAAAGAGAGACCAAAACAGCGTTCAAAGGTAGGAGGAGTTAAAGACACAAAAACAGAAACGGACAAATAGACCAATCTAACATGCTGCATCAAGTAAGCTTTTAACAGAGCAGGGTGTTTAAAGACTGATGAATGTAAAAGAAAATGGCAGACTCTGACGGTGATCAGGCAATAAAACCCAACCAGGTGCTGCACTGATATGCATGTTTGTTAACTTTGTTTCACGTCAACACTAGTGGACATATTCAGTTTAATGTGAGTGTTAACAGCTAAGTTAGCTTAGTTTAAGAAGGCTTCAGAGCAAAACTTTGATGCAGGTCCAACTGTGAATGCAACAGACTATTTTCAACTGAAGAAACAGAACCATCAGTCAAATCATTTACACATCAATCTACACTACCAGTCAAAATTTTGGAAACTTCTTATTCAAGGGTTTTTATTTATTTTAATTATTTCAAACACTGTAGATTAACACTGAAGACATCGAAACTATGTAAGAACATATATGGAATTATTTAATTAACAAATCAGAATATGTTTTATATTTTAGATTCTGTAAAGTAGCCCCCTTTTTCCTTCATGACAGCTTTGCACACTCTTGGTATTCTCTCAGTCTGCTTCATGAAGTGGTCTCCTGGAATGGTTTCTAATTAACATGAGCCTTGTCAAGAGTTCATTTGTAGAATGACTTGCAATCAGTTGCGTTGTTCAGAGGTAGGGTTAGTACACAATGGATAGTCCTATTTGACTACTGTTGTAATCCAGATTATGGCAAAACCAGATTATTTCATAGCTTTGATGTCTTCAGTATTAATCTACAATGTTGACAATAATTAAAATAAATAAAAACCATTAAATGAGAAGGTGTGTCCAAACTTTTGACTGGTATGTGGTGCCAAACTATTTATTAAGAAGTAGGATAATGAATAATGAACAGGTTGTTAATTTAGAGGAAGCCAGACAGTCTTGGTTTCTATCTGCTATAATAACCAGCTAAACAATACATTTTCCTTTATTATTAAAACCTTCAGGTGCAGCTCTCTGTGGCATGTATTGATCTAACTGTCAAATCTATATTTAGTCCTTTATATTAAGTGCTTTATATTAAGTGCTCGATTCTAACTTGAGACTCTGACATTTTTCTTTAGTCGTAGTGTTCACGCAGCTGCCAACTCCAGCAAGACATACGAGTGCATACTGCAGAGTTGTCACGGCTACCACAATCCTTCTGTCGTGGATTACCTGCTGGAGAAGGTGGGAATCAGCGACGAGCATCCGCCGTCAATGATGAGGGGGCTGCAGAGGTGAGGAAGACACGTCAGCTGGCGGATTCTTATATTGCTACTTTTTGTTGGATTTGGGAATTTAGTAGATAATGGTGTGTGTGGTGTGACATGATGTTGAGTTGCATCAATCAACAAAGACTTGCAGTGGAGAGAAGCTCAACCTTGCATAATCCTGCATGCATCTGTTTTGTAAAACAGCATTCCCCATACCTGTAAGACTAAGTGCCAGCACCTATACCTGTTACCAACAATTACCTTCATAGTTCAGTTCAGTCCTCAGATGCAGGTTACTGCATGTACTAGCATTTAGCCAACAACCATGACAAATGAGCTACAAACCAGTGTTTGGCTGGATACATACATATACATGTATGCACACATGCATATACATGATAATAACAAAGAAAATAAGTAAATAAAAAAATAGTAATAATAATAATACTTAAGTGTCGAGTGTCAAATATGTTGAGTGATGTTGACATACATTTAACGTTTTATAGTACAGTTAGGGGGATAAAAATAAAATCTTGCATGATTTTTTTTCAGATTTGCAAGGGGAGAACGTATTTATTCTCACCTGCTGCCTGCTGAAGGATTTCAATTCTTCCTGTACTTGTTAAGTCATATAAATCTAACTGTTGGTCTGCACAACACTTCAAATTAGGTAGGCGACCAAAAGCAGGATTCTGTCCAGTCGGACTTCGAAACAATGTGAGTTTATTGCTGGGTAAATTCTGGCTCTAGGGCCTGCAACTAAATTTATGAATATCACTTGCCAAAACCGACTGCCAGAGACACTTCGGCTTAACCAAATATAAGTTACATGCAGAGCTCTTGAAAACTAACATCTTAACTCGAGATAAAGCTCACAGACATTATACTTAATATAATAATTGTAAGGGAGCAACTGATGTAGTTTTGTACTGTTAGTTTGAAGGATTGTTGTTACTTGGTATGTTGGTAAATGTAGTTCTCTTTAGAAATAGGATGTCAAAAAGTGATTTTTAAGAGTCAGTGGAGTTCTCCAGTGTGTCTTTCTCTCCACAGTAAACTATTTCAAGAGGAGGATTTTGCGTCTGTAATCCGGAAGAAGCAGTCTGCATCGTGGGCCTTAAAGTGGTAATTATAAACCTTTTACTTTCCATACGGGCAACACCTGGGTCATTATGAATCAGTGATATAACAATGTGAACAACGCGCCCTGTTGTTTTATGTGACTCACTTTTTCTTCTTCTGACATTAACACAAAGCTTTTTTCCATTTGTCTCGTCTGTCTTCGTCCTCTCAGTGTCCGTGCAGGTGTAGACCACTTCAAGCATGGCCGTCATGTTGAAGCCATGAACGAGTACAACAAAGCCTTGGATATCGACACTAATAATGTAGAAGCCCTGGTGGCACGCGGAGCTCTGTGAGTCATTCTTCTTTAGAGCCACATGAGCTACTTTTCTGCGTTACACAACTGCTTAAATTTGTTTTGGTTTCAACATTTTTTGTCATTGTTGATTTGTTGGTCAAACAGTCCTGGGAATGTTTTGAATCATCAGACATATAAATAAGAATGCAGAAGTGAAGATGAAGTATCTATATTAAATATTGCACCACACCTGTTTGGAAACGGAAAGCTTTCCTTGGCCTTTTTCCTGCTCAGCATAAAACCACAAACTAGGGATGTACATTTTAAGTATTTTCCGTGATCGATTTTTGGAAATGTTAACAATCAATTATCGATAAATTGATTAAAAAAACCATTATTATTCTTACGTCAAAAACAATGCCAAATACGTTGTTTTATAATATTTTCTACAGCAACAAAATGCATATAACTGACAGGATTGAATACGGGTATATGTTTGACACGCAGAATATCAACGATCAGGCTCATAAAATATTCTCCGCGGACATAATCTTATAAAGTGAAGCCTGAGACTACTAACAGAAAATTACTTCAGACTCCCAGTGTCCAGTTTCCTGTCTACTCGTTCTTATTGAGAAAAATAAACATGTGTATTCGGTCAGGTGTCAGCCAAGAGCGCAACCAGGTCATAATCAGTCCAGCGGCAGAAAAGCTCAGACGGCTCTGATGTTGCTGCTCAGCAAACATAGTGTACCTGAATTTCCCACCTGTCTGTTGCCTTCGTATCCAAAGGCGGGAAATGTCCTGTTTATAGTTGTGAACTTTCGTGTCCGTGTCGTTGTTGGCAGCAGTTTTGTATTGATCCTCTTTTAAAAAAGCGCACGGGGAGACCTGACGCACAGCCGCAGCCACCAGCAGAGCATCTCCGCTGTGCGCAACACCTTTAACAGCTAATTCACATCCAAACATGCTTTAAACTTAAAACACCTCCCTGATAGCTGAGTGTAATATGAAACCACATGATGTTTGTTCCACGTGACGGAAAATTGATAACAAAAATGCGTGTTTCCAGTAATTTCTTAACAATCAATTAATCGATAATCGATTAATTGTGGTCATCCCTACAACAAACACATTCCATTTTACAACCTTGGGATAAATATTATGATTATTGAACTGAAATCATAAAAATAACTTCTTCTACTTACTTGTAATAATAGTATATAATAATAATAAACTTTATTTATATAGCACTCTTTTAAACAAAGTTACAAAGTGCTTCACAACAAAAAAATTCAGAAAATTACAAAGCATATCAAAACGGTATAGATAAATATTGTGGAAAACTTCAGTGTTGTAGCTCACTTGCTCCCATCAACATTTACTTCATACATTTAAAGGTGACATATCACGCTTTTTTCATCAATATATATTGGTCTAAGAGGTCCCCAAAACATGTCTTTAAAGTTTATGCTCGAAAAAAACACTTTGAAATCAGATTTTGGCATGCCTGAAAAGCCCTCTTCTTCAGTCCTCCTCAGAACACTCTGTTTTCCCTCTGACCACGCCCCCTCCGGAAGTGGATGTGCCTCGGCTCTCCAGCACGTTGATCTAATGTTTACATGTTGGCTGAATATACACGGCTGCTCAGAGATCGCGTTACTTCAACCCTCTGAATCTGATCCTGACGGAGAGGCGCCTGTAGCAGGACCTTTCTGAACGATTGGTCATAGATTTAGTGTTTCTTGTTGTTTTATTTATCAGTATGTAGACGTGTGTCTTGGTACACAGCTACGAGCATGTAGCTATGTGGCTATGCTAACTAGCGCTAGCACTTATCCATGATAAATAAAAATCATCCACTAGATCTTCAAATCTGCAGACGTGGGGAGTAAAACCGACCTCTGCCAGAAAGGCAGCAGGACCTTTTATGAAGGATTGGTCACAGATTCTGTGTTACTTGTTGTTTGATTTGTCAGTATGTAGACATGTGTCTTGGTACACAGCTACAGCTACGACATCTAGCTATGTAGCTATGCTAACTAGCGCTAGCACTTATCCATGATAAATAAAAATCATCCACTAGATCTTCAAATCTGCAGACGTGGGGAGTAAAACCGACCTTTGTGTTTATTAAGACAGCCTACAACTAGCATGCCTCCCTCCTAAGCTCCTTGTTACCACACATTTGTGCAGGTAATGAAAAACGGGGGAGGGATTCAGTATTATTTTATACAGTCTATGGGCTGAACAAGCTCCGAGCTCTGACTCCGTGACAGACCGGATATTGTTGTTACGTAACAAAAACACAGAAGTCTGAAACGGCTCGTTTCACACACATTTACAGAAAGGTGGAGAAATCAAAACAGGGGCAGAATGGATTTTTTTCATTCTCGGGGGGTTTGTAGACATGCCAGGGAAACATATTTCAGGTAAAGAACCATTAAAAAGTCAATTTTGCATGATATGTCACCTTTAAACTAGAGTTGAACAGCTTTTTAAATCATGTATCTGTTTGCTCGTTTTTCTATGATTTGGTACCATAGCCTGTATAAATAATAGACATAGTATAAGTGACGTCACCCAACTTTTTCTGAGCGCTCTTGAAGCCAGTCGTCAGTGGGAGCCATATTGGGAATACTGAACTTAGTGGGAGGTAAAAACTTGTTATCTTAATATCCTCTGAACCGTCGCATTATAAAAAAATTCAGCCCCGTACAGTGTGTGCCGATGTAGGAATGAGCTACGTATACCAAAGCTGTTTTTTGAATCAGGCTGTAAACATGTTTACTGCAGCCAGCCTCAAGCGAATGCTCGATGAATTGCAGTTTATAACACTTCCGCATGGGCTTCATACTTTGAGACTGGAGGTCACCACTTGTTTGGTACACGATTTTTTGAAACACTGTTTCATTTATAAAATGTCAAATTATTAAATGAAAATCAGCCATCAGAACCTCCTGGAGCTTCAAATTTGATCTTTACTTGTTTCTTTTTTTCATTAATCATATAAAGCATTCTGTAAATATTGTTCATGGAAAAATGCTATAAAAATGCAAATGTTACTATTGCATTAATAAATTACAAGAAAAATGAGACTCCTTAGATTTACCTAGAACCATGAAATATATCAATTTCTTATTTTGGAAATTTTTTATAACAATTTGTTGATAGCATTTACTATCAAATACCATAAGATCAGTTATGGTAATCCTATCAAATCTCAACCTAGGCTTTCTAATCTCCTTATAGAGCTAGAATAACAAAAAGGAGCTTTAAGTAGTTTTGTATAATATCAGAGAGACGTAACAGAAGAGTAAAATAAATAATCTTGAGAAAATAACTGTCCCTCTTAAAAACAGAGTAAGCAGGTTTTCTTTTCATGGTTCAGCATTTGTTCTCACAGTTTGTTTCCTTCTTTGGTTGTTCACAGGTACGCAAACAAAGGCAGTATTGTGAAGGCTATAACAGACTTTGAACTGGCCCTGGAGAACTGCCCGGATCATCGCAACGCCAAGAAGTACCTCTGCCAGACACTGGTGGAGAGAGGAAAACAGTAAGACCTACTGCCTTTGCTTTGATGATAAGTGAAGAGGTGAAAGATCTTTTAAAATCCAGTTAAGCTGTTGTGAAAATAAGAGAATCATGAAACAATAAAGCTGTTTGCTGCGTTGACGTTGATGTTAACGTTAAAGCAGCTTCTTTACAGAGTCTCTAAGGTAGTCGTATCTGAAATATGGGACAAAAGTATGGAAATAGATTTTCAGGCTATCTTCCTACACTGACTTCTTTCTAGTGATTTTAAACAAAGCCTGAAAAACATCAGCAGCATGTCTGAGCTTAGATGATTTACACAGTGGCTTAGTTATCAGTCGTGTAAACGTGGACAGTTTTTTAATTATTGCTGTAAAAATATGCTAAATAAAGCTCCTAATAGACACCGTGAAAATCAAACTGTTGATTCTTTCACCTGTCTTTTTGCTCTTATTTATAAAAGACACTTTAAATGTTGGTTAACATTATTTAAACATTGATTCAATAAGTGAATGTGAAATAATACTGGAACTTGGAAATGCAGTGAGAGACAGGACGGCTGAGATTTTAACCCTTCATTTTGAAAGAGATCTGCAAATATGAAATGTGTGAATAAAGGAACTCTGCATGGAACATTTTCAGTAAGCTTGACCTAAAATACATTTTTACTTTACTTAACTTTACTCTAGTTTAAATTACTTTACTTTCCTCTACTTGAGTTCACTTTACTGTACTTACCTTACTCTAGTTAATTATACTCTACTTTAGTTTACTTAATTTTACTCTAGTTAAGTTTCTTCTACTTAAATTTACTGTACTTAAGTTGACTATACTTTACCCTAGTTTCCTTTAGTTAACTTTGGTTTAGTTTACTTTACTCTAGTATAATTTCCTCTACTTTATTTTAGTTGACTCTACTTTACTCTAGTATACTTTACATTGGTTTTCTTGACTCTAGTTTTCTTTATCTTTGGTTTACTTTGGTTTAGTTTACTCTACTTTACTTTACTTCAGTTTACTTTAATTTACTTCACTTTAGTTGAATTTGATTTAGTTAACTCTACCTTACTTCACTTTAGTTTACTTTAGTTAACTTTGGTTTACTTTCTTTTACTCCAGGTTAGATTACTTCACTTTACTCTAGTTTACCTTACTTTACTTCAGTTTACTTTAATTTACTTTGCTTGACTTTACTTTACTCTTCTTAACTTTAGTTTACTTTACTTAATTTTCCTTTAGTTCACTTGACTTTACCTTACTCTAGTTTACTTAAGTTAAGCTTACTTCACTTGAAGTACTTTAGTTTACTTTGGTTTACTTTAGTCTTTACATTTCAGGCGGAACATTTTGAATTGATTTATGTGTTTCAGTTTTTGTAAGAGTGATTTTTTTTCTCCCCCTAAAGACATTTGCTTATGAAGTAAACAAAACATTCTACCTTACATAATAAGTTGACGTCAGCGTTTTTTGTGGCAGCAGCTACAGAGGCACAAAAATGTGGTTCTGAAACCGCATGCTGAGGTTAATTAGAGACGCTTTGAAAAATGAGGACAGTTAGAGATGGGAGTGTGTATACAAGCATCTGACTCACTTAATCGCTTCTGTGTAACATTTAAACCATTTAAGTCTGACCTTGTTTAAAGACCTATTTTGTTTGTCCAGGCTTGAAGAACAGGAGAAACTGGTAACAGCAGAGGGACTGTACAGAAGAGCGCTGTCCCTCGATGACCTAAACCCTGAGGCAAAGGAAGCCCTTCACAAGATAACAGACACCATACAGGTGAGCTGGCTAAATCACACACTCAGACATAAAGGAAAATATGCAGGCAAACAAAAGTGGCCTGGAAATGATGCAAGCAAGCATTATTTATATTAAAGATAAAAAAGAGACTAAAAGACAGAGAATGATACCTCAAATTACTGCTTCAGAATATCTAATTAGTTGAAACTATACGTAGAATAGACAGGTTGGGACTATTTGACTTTTGTCAGGCCATTTATTAGTCATTGAAGCAGCTGTGATGCTACACTTTTGTCAGTTGTTTGAAACAGATTTCAAATATTTTACATCTTTGTTTTGTATTTTTAAGATCAACCAATGTTACCCTGTCGTGGAGCAGAAACATTAAATAGGTTCAAATATTTAAAAAATGTAAAGGTCCAGCTATAAGACAAGATGAGACATAGTTTGAATAGTCTACAAAAACACCATACAAGCTCATAGTTTATATAAAGTACATCAAAATATGTATACAATACTCATGCAGCAGTGCCTCCATCTTGGAAAAGTAACCTGTAGTTACTCAAGGAGATTTCAGAGGTGTTATGTTCAAAAATGATCAAGTCAGCAAATAAATGTGTAAACAAGATTCTAAAGACAGCTTTGAAAGTTTTGACTCATGCACTCACAAATATTCACCCGCACTTCAACATCTGGTTCATTAAATATTATACTTAATGCTCATTCGAGCCTACGTTTTAACTCAAGATGTAAAGATAAGATTTGTCCCGTCAGTTTGCATCAACAGGGGAAATGTGTGAGCATTATTAGCCTTCACATTTGTAACTAGGTAGTACATCAGGCAGGTCATTTAAACCAAAAATACATGGCCAGGAAATTAAAATTCTTCATTGTACACTTTGAGTGGAGTTCAGATTATTTTTGTGCACTAGTCCCCCCCCACACCTTTTATCATCACTTTAAGGGGATGTAATAAAATATTCTTACACTAATGTACTGGGATATTTAATGACGTGATACTGTATTGATTCTTTGAAGGGCTGTATCAATACTTGATCAACTGTTGGTACCATTTTGGATTTTGTTTTGTATTTAGGCCTCCAACCGCTAGTTAGCATCAGGCATTCAGACATTTGACTCCGCCTTCTTTCTGCTCATCTCACTAGACAAAGAGATTTTGAGAGCACATTTGAAGCGAGGTGAGAGAGTGCTGTGAAATACAAACACAGGCCCATCTCAGTGTTTCCCACACACAGATGATACATGGGCGGGCCACCCAATTATATTTTAATAAGTATAATTGCGACCAGTTTTTATTGTTTCAGGATGATGCTGTCATAATTAAATTTGTATCTTAAAATATGAAGATAATCGTACCCTTATTTATCTTACCCTGATAATAGCTTGGGTTTCTGCTTCTGTAATAACTTTTTTTTCCATTTTACCCAGACCACTTTTTAAATTGGATAGAAAACTTAATGAGGTGACCTTCTAGTAAATCAGGTTCTTAGTCCCAGGATCACACTAAAGCCTGATGCTAAATCCAGCTTGGCTGAATATGTCCTTGTGGTAAATATAGATTCAGCTGGTGTTGAATAAAACCAAAACAGTTTATGCACACATGCTTGATCGACCAGCCTAACCAGAAATTGACTCGATTCTTTGTAGGCCACACTATGCTAATTATGCCAATTAGTAAAACCAGAAAAGTGTGTCAGTGTGTGTGTGTGTGTGTGTGTTTTTGTTTATGTACGGGGATTTAACTATTTGTGGACCAGAGCACCATGAAACACTGTCCATGGTGCTGAATGCTGTCTGATTACGTTTCCAATGAATGTGTATCAAGTACAGTTCCTTTAAAAAATAAATTCTGGTGTGTTATCATTAATGGTATAAAAAGATTGATGGTGCATCTACACCTCCAGACCATGTACAAGCCTGAAGCCAAAATGTGCCTTGCAACAGTTACTGACATGTTACACTGGTGACGTGTTTTTGGAGCATGAGTCTATGGTGTTTTTTTTTACTTATTATTTAACCTTTATTTAACCAGATGAGAACCCATTGAGATCAACACCTCTTTTACAAGGCGACCTGGCCAAGAGGTCAGCAGCACACGTCAATATAAATAGTACAGTTCAATAGAATGGAGCATATATACAGCCAGTATGTAGAAACAATCAATAATTTAAAAGTGCGACTAATTTGTAAATAAAGTGCAATTCATGAACACAAAACGGCATTCTTTTTTTCCCCCCTAAAAACACAGGCACTGTTCTGGGTTCTGTCTTTCTTTTAAGATGGAGCCAAAGGCTTCAAGTGAGATAAGATCAGACAATTTCCATCTGGAGCGTATTCCAAGCAGTAGGAGTGGCAAAACTAAATGCTCTCATACCGAACTCTGTCCGAACTCGGGGAACACACATTTGTAAGATGTCGGAGGAGCTGTAGGGACATACAAAGTAAATATCACAGATAATCAGCATTATAAGAACTAACTTTATCAACAAACCATGTTTAGAACATTATTTAATATTTATTTAAGTTTTATACGTCCCATCTGTTAACATGGAGAAGGGGAAGCTCTCAATCTTTTGGCTCTTCTTTTTAGGAGCGGTCATAGCGTCCATCTTTTTCTACACTCTATAATGTTTTACCATACAACCTTCTTGTTCTGTTGATTTTAATTTTGTACTGTAAAGCTTCCCATTGTTTGTAATACTGATGAAGTGTTTTGGTGTTTGGTGTGTGTCCTTGACCCCTGGGACTTTGCCCTTTGACCTTCCAACTGCCATGGCCCTTTCTTCTGCCTTGCGGGGGGGATTGAAAAAAACAAAAACAAAATTGGACAATCACGACAACTCCTCCGCTGGACGCTGCTGTGCGCCACATTCCTGGTCCACATTTGGTAACGTTGAAATCTTCTCTGTCTCAATGGGGAACAAACGCTGTTTGATTTCTCTGCACATCTCTACCTCTACCTCTACCTCTACCATTCATCTGCTTCTGTACCAACTACTCAATAATGGGTCACACCACTTCTTCTGTGGTAAATAAATAACTCTCTTTATATTTCTTTTCATCTCATGTATGTGTCAACATTTCTTTGTCCTTTCGAACCCTAAACTTCCCTTGTTCCTTTCTATATTTTCAACAACATAAATGGCTGACTGGGGCATCTGCTGCATGTCTTGGATGCCGTGCATGTGTTTGAATATGTCGCTATGGGCATTTGCCTTTTGTTGTCATGTCTTGCTTTGCCTCGATGGGCGACTGTAAAGAAATCGATTCGCCTGCGAGAAGAAGCGCTTGCTAAGGAGCAGGAGAAACCTACAAGCAGCCAGACCAGCGCTGAGAAATTGCGTAAGATCCTAAAAGAAGAGAAGAGGTGAGTTGGCACTGATCTTTAAAGGTATGGAAGGTAAATATAGGTATATATATACTTTAAAGTCTCAGCCTCTTTAAGAGAGAAGATTCAGTCAACGTCTCTTCTGCAGGATGAAGAAAAAACGAAAGAGATCAACATCTTCCTCGTCGTCATCCTCCAACACATCCAGGAATTCCTCTTCTTCTTCATCCTCTTCCTCATCTCGCAGGAGGTCCAAAAAGAAGAAGAAGAAGAGGAGGAGGTCGGAGCGAGGGTGCAAGCGCCATCGTAGGATCTCCTCAAGGGAGAGCAGGAAGAGTGAGGAGGGTAAGAAGGAGAAAGAGGAGGATGAAGTGGAGTGGTACCCTGCCCCTCCCAACACGTCTGCCACCTTCCTGAACCAGAAGGGAGGCCCGGGGTTTGGAGACGGGGAAGAGGGGGAGGTGGAGGAGAGGGAAGCTGAGGATAGAAGGATCTCTCAACTTTACTCTTTGTCAGCAGGATCAGACGATGAAGAGTCTGACTCCTCACGCAAGAAGAGGAAGAGAAAGGACAGAGAGGAGAGCAGGGCTGGGAGAAAGAACAGTCAGAGTAGAAGCCCAGGAAAAGAGGAGGGGAGGAGCAGGAGTAGAGAAACAAGGGATAGATGGAAGGATGATAATAGGAAAGATAGGAGAGACAGTAACTCAAGGAGGAGGAGTAGCATAGAAGAAGAGAGAAAGAGAAAAGTTTCCTGCTCGTCTGCTGACTCGAGATCAGGTTCCAAATCTGAATTTGTAGGGAACTCTGGCTCTGCGTCCAAACTGTCTGAAAGCAGGAGGAGACATGACTTGTCCAGGAGAAACTCCTTGGATGGAGGTAGGTACGAGAATAGAGGGAGGGAGGGAGAGGAGATAAAAAGAGAGAAAGATATTAAGTGGAAGACAGAGGAAGAGAGCAACAGGTCAGGAGAAAGAAATGCTGGAAATCGGAACGTAAAGAGCGATTCTCAGGGAGGAATGTCTAAAAAGGACCTCCCCTCAAACCTCTTAGATATTTTCAGTCAGATCGCCAAGTTTGAGAAGGAGAAGGGGGGGAAGCCAAAATAATAACTCCAATCTAAAACCAGGATGAGACTTTGACAGACGATGAAATGGATCATTTAAGACAACACTGCTGAAGCAATCGCCAAATGTATTGTTAACTGAATGTCCCTACTGGTTGTAATTCACCTTCATGTCAACGAGACGCCTGAGACTTGATTTGAAATGTCTAATTCTTGATGTTAGATTTAAAGCGTCTAATTCTTGATATTAGATTTAAAGCCTGTGAGCGACTGTTGGATGATAGCTGGTCCGAATGTTTATCTGAGTGATTAAAATCTTTGATTCAAATAAAGAGAGGAAAATTATTCCTTTGTTGTATCACACTGGGGATAACTTGAGATCTCTATAATCTTAAGTGTGATTTTTAGTTATCAGAGGCTCATTTTTAGACACATTTTGACCAGGTGATTTCTTCATTGAGCCCATATAATGTAAAAACATCAGCTACAGAGCTACAGGCTTTAGTATCTCCTCTCTTTCTGTTCAACTGAAGTCAAACTTTTCTTTCTGCTGACGAGGATACCGCCTTATGTTCACTGCTTTGTACCATTCTGTGCATTCTCTCTGTGGCTTGTTAAACCCTTTTCCCAAACAACCCGACTGTTAGGTACTGCGGTACTTTTTCGAGCTTTACACAAAATACATTTTCCAGTTGTATCCATAGATATCTCTCCTCTCTAGCTAAACCAAAATCATCAAATCAGTAAAGCATTTGAAATGTAAAAACTGAAAGTCCTTGTGTCATTTAAATCTCTCTTCCAGCTCCACCAGCTTTGTTCCTTGCACTTCAACTGTATGACAGAAAATGTGTTGATTTGCTTCTCGTCTATCTGATGCCATTAGACCATAAATATTTCTTCCAAATGATAAAGCTGTGAAGCAACTTTTGCTGAGTTGTTCGTTGAAGCATCTGCTAAAATGTGAAAACATATTTCATTAGAGATGCTGTCACGTTGGGGGAAAATGGAGGACCCATGTGCAGAAAAAATAGAGGTTTTAATGATAAAAGAGCGAAAGGTACAAAAAGAACTGACTAAAATGTCCAAGAACTAAATCCAAAAGAAAACACAGGGGTGTGAAACACGAGGAGGAAGTAAAACTAATCTGGAAACACAGGGATCAAGAACTACTAAATAAAGCAGGAAACACAACAGACTAGACTAAGAAACACAAGATGCACAAGAGAATACAACACCAGACATAGATCACTAAACAAGGAGCAAGGAAGTCATATGATAACTTCTACAGAACATAGACAGAGAGGAAACAAGGCCAAAACAAAACTAAAGATGAACTTATTGACAGCTGAACAACATGAAACCAAACCAGAAAATAACCAACATGAGAACATTAACAAGTTAACCCAAACAACACAAGAACCCAACAGCAAAAGAACCCAGGCAACACAAGAACCCAACAACATGACCCTGGACCTGGAGGACCTAAGATTTAATACGCTGACACAAAAGATACAAAGATAAAAGCATTATAAAAGGATGAAAGCATAAGACTAAATAAATTAAGACAAAAGTGAAAAAGCGACATAAATTAGAGGCAAAAATGAACGCATAAAAGCAAAGTAAAAAACGATTAGAAGTGAAAGAGCATTAAAGGGGAGCAGTAAAGGGTAAAAGACAGATAGGAGCAATATCATTAATACAACAATAAAGCAATGATAAACAGCTGTGAAAGCAGTGAAATTAGATAAAGTAATATATCCAATAACTGATTTGAATGTTTCTCTTTTTATAATGCATCTGTGAAGATAATATAAGACTTGTTGTCCATAGAAGCATGGCTGAGATCACGAACAGGTAGGTGGAGGCAAAACGCTTGAGTGGACCTCTCCCATTAGACTGTTTCTCGGATAATCTAAAGTTACATTTCCAGGGCCCTGGTGGCCTAGTGGTCTAAGCGCCCCACATACAGAGGCTACAGTCCTTGTCGCAGAGGTCGCCGGTTCGACTTCTGAAGTAATTACTTTACTGCAATTATTAGTTTCATCATTCAGACATGTTCATGTGGAGTATTCTGCAGAGGTTTGGATTTGATTAAGTCGGTAAATTCAACAACAACAAAAGGTTACAACATGTTGCTATGCACAGTACTCACATTTAGGAGGGTTACAAAAACAGGCCTTAAATATAGTAATGCAACCATTTCAGTTTTTAAATGGAGGAGGCTGCAGTGCCTTGTTCCAGTAATGGAAAACTTTCCAGAGCAGTGAAGCAACTTCTCGCCTAATTTTAAGTGTGTTAGCTGCTCTCCACAGTTCTTGGGAGACATTTTTAGAAAATTTAGCAAAATTGTCATTGAATTTATGCAAAAGTAGACAAAATCAGACATAAAGAAATGATTGTTTCACAAACAACAATGTGATAGAGCATCAGCTTCCAAGGTCAAACGGTCATTGTACCACTGAAGAAATCAAAGACTCAACTTGTCAGTTGCAAAGAACTTGCATATTCAAGGACACAGTCAGTGATGATGTAAATGCAACAGTGCAGGAAACCTCCAGTCCAACTTGGTGGTGGAAACATTCAGCTGGGGGGCTGTTTCAAGTGACTTGCACTGGATGAGCTACACACCTCTCTGAGAAATCCCTCTGCATTTTGCAGAGGCGTGCTACCCCTCCTGGCTCAGTAATATGTGTGGAAGAGGATTCATTTTCTAGCAGGATATTGACCCTGAACATGCATGGAAGCTACTGTATACCAGGCCTGTTTGAAGTCCAAGGATGAGCTAAGCACGGTTTGTGAGCCCCCCCCCACCCCCCACCTTACAGTTACCAGACCAAAACTTTACTGGAAAAATCAGGGAAAGTCAAAAAGGGGAGATATAGAGTGACATCACAGGGCCCTGATGTAGGATGCCATTACAGGGTTGATTTACTTAAATGACAATATCCTGTTTCTCTTGTGGAGTCCGGAAATGTGGATAGTTTTATTTAGCCTTGTTGGTAGATATGCAGCTTGTTTCTGTGCCTTTAAGATAATACATGGCCAATAGGTAGAGTGTTTTTTGTGCTCTCACTACATTTAGAATTTTTGTTTTTGTTTGTTAGAAACTACTTTCTCCAAGTCAACTTTTGTGTGAAGCCAACAAAACTGAAATATTGCACAGAAAAGATGCGTTACTGTTTCGTTTTTAACCATACTAGCAAGTTGTGGCAGTAGCCTGTCTGTCTGTCTGTCTGTCTGTCGTGGGGTCAGTGCATGGTGAAAGTTCAGACTGAAATACATGGACAGATATCGGGTGGTTCATTTTAACATTTCCACGGATAGTCATGCTCTCCTGATGATGTTTTGGTCTTCTGACTTCCACTCTGGTACTACCATTTGAGGTGGATATGAACCATTGACTGTATAAATAATGGACGTAGTATGCGTGAAGTCACCCATCTGTTCCTGAGTGCTTTTTTTTAAGCCAATCCACGGCAGCAGCCATATTTGAAATGTGTAACTCAACCAGGCATAGTGTGATGTAAAGAGGCGGGGTCTGAGCCTCCTAGCATACAGCTATCAGTTCCCATCCGGGAGTCAAGTCAGTCATGTCCTTATTTGGGCAAAACTCGTAATCTTAATATCTCCTGAACCGTCGCGTTAGAAAAAAAAATTCACCCCCCATACAGTGTGTGTCGATAGAGAGATTAGCTACGTAGAACCAAGCAGTTTTTTTAAACCAGGCTGTAAACATGTTTATTTCTGCTGCAAAGATCGTCTTTTTTGAATTGGTGTGTATGTGGTTTCAGGTGTTTCTGCAGCCAGCCCTTAAGCGTATTCTCGATGAATTGCAGTTTATAACACTTCCGCATGGGCTTCATAGTTTGAGACCGGAGGTTGCCGCTTGATATGAACACACAATTGCTGTCAGTTTATCCCTCACAGCTATTGGATGTATTACCTTTGAGTTTGCCACAGATGTTCATGGTCCTCAGAGGAATCATTCCAAGGATTTTGGAAATACCCCTTTCTTTGCTGCACCAGCAGGTCAGATAGTTCACTTTCTCGTTCCACTTGATGGATTTGCAGCAATTCTTGAAAAGACATTCATAGTCCTCAGAGGAATCATCCTACTCATACTCAGGGTGATGCTATTTATATGTCATTTTTGTAGTGCCACTACTTTTTTTGATCATTTACTTTTTTTTTTTAATAGAACACATCTTTGATGGATTTCACCGACTTGTCTTGCCATTCATGGTACCCAGAGGATGATTTGGCGAAAGTCTCTTGGCTTTAATTACAGCACCGTCATTGGTTCAAAGTTCCCTCCAATGTGTGCCATACCTGCTATGCATCAACAAACCAGCACAGCCTTTGTTAGCATATCAACTCAGGGCACCAGCTAAGTATTTCCTCACAGAGCTATTAATGCTGTAGGTGATCTCAATAAGAATGTTTTTATTTCCATTTTTTGTGGGTTGTAGCAGAAACTCAGCAGTTGGAACCAAAGTCTTAACCTATTTGTCTTGTTTGATACTATTTGAGACTATAAAGAGAAAGTTTTACTTTTCACCTCTGACCTCAGTAACAGCAGATACAACTGAATTGTTCCCACTCAGGTTGATACTGCATGGTCTTTATCAGCAGTAAAAGCTTGCTCTGCTGTCACTAAACTAAAAATCACAAGTTGCTTATTTGTTGTCTCAAGAGAACAAGGCGAAAAGGATGTTATCAAGAGTACCATGCCTGAAAGATGGCGACTTGGGCGTTATTAACACTAGAACAGCCCCATTAAAAAACAGAAAAGTCTAGCCTTTGAGTGTTAAAAAAAACTGTGACCACAGGACTACACAAAAATGACTGAAAAAGCTGGAGTACAAATGCCACACCAGTAGATGGCGGTATAACTTTACAAAGTCCTTTACGCCACAAACAAACACAACAGACCTGCACGTAAAGCTTTTCTTCATCACAGTGATGAGTGCTCAAGTAGACAGTGGTGGTGGTAATAGAGTCAGCAACAAAAACACAGCTCTGTAGTCCACCATTACCATAGATTGAGATTTTATAAGATTGAGATCTTGGCTGATAGTACCGTCTTGTTTATTAGCAGGTTATTCTGAAGATGTTCATGTGTAGACAGCATTTCCCTTCCTGAAGGCCTGACGCATCTGCCTGGCTCATCATTCCACTTAGCCAATTAAACCCAAAGTAGCATTATGGCTTATTGGTACTTTAAGCTACTTGGTGTCACATATTTGATTAAATAACTGGACACAGACACACAGGGATGAACCAGCCGTGCGTCGCCCTGGGCCAAAGTAGCTTACTTTAGGCTTAGCTGCCATCCCCTCTCTTTCCTCCTCCATCATTACCGACTCCATCATCAGTGATGCAGCAGAGAGGCTACATGTCCCGGTCTATCTTGTTAGGGCAGATTAAGCACTTATATACAAGCTGGAAAAAGAAGCCTTTACACACACACACACACACACACACACACACACACACACACTCACTCTCTCTCTCTCTCTCTCTCTCTTGATCCTGTCCTTTCTGTCTCAGACATGTGACATCTTAATCTTCATAAATACTGACTACAGGAGACCCTGCAGTCACAGCGCTGGTCTCACTGGCTGCTCACTCTGTGGGTCATCATTAGTCCCATAAAGAGGCAGCAGAGGAGCTTCTGGTCCTGAGCAAGACGCATCGCTGAGCACATGGATTACTCTGGTGCTTTTATGCACACTCAAAATGACGAGTTTATGCATCACAGTCGGCTTTTACTCCTCACTTTCAATTCTATTTGTCAAACACTGGATTCCAAAATTAGATGTACATAAAACACACGGGGGATAGAATCAAATATAATATCATATCGAAATGGAAACATTATGGTAGGTTGCAGGGTCCAATCATATATCTGCATTGCATGTCGAACAAAATGTATCTATATGTTTATAAATTCACTTTAAATCTAAGCCTGAAGTAACAATTAAATAAGTGGAAGATAGAATATGAACTCTGTTAGGACTGCTTCACTGGCAGACCTGCAAAGTCAAGAACCCAAATGTAACTGATCTATTTTTATTCTCTATAAATGCATCTTTCTTAGTGCTAAAGTAAGTCTAATGTTTTCTCTCTGTTCTTTGTAATATTTAGGATGAAGCCACAGGTTGGGAAACTCAGCCTTGTACAGATTACCCAATTTAACTTACAAGTAAGAACATACAGATTTTTTCAGTTCTGCCTTCTTCAGTTTGACCTTTTCTGAGTTGATTTCAAACAAATATTTTTCCCTTGCTTGTACTCAATTGTTTCTTTATGGTCAAATAAATACAATCCAAGCTCTTTAAAACCTAAGGCTACTGAAGCTAGATATAGATACTGCTTCCCATCAGTTAGATTCTGAGTTTAGTGTGGTCTCATTAAAAGTAGACTCACCACTTTGGAATAATCGGCCTCCTCTTGCTCATGATAGAGCACACTTAAGTGCATCTTAACTTGGCATAAAAGAGCAAATCAAATCCTTGTTGCTCTTCGCATTGATTATTTGCAGTTCTGCAGCTCTCCACTGGAGGGCAGTGGTACACTATCTGAGGGGACCAGCTGGGGATTTTAAGGAGACAGAACCAAGCAGTCTTCTCTCAGTCCATACTGATGGAGCGGTGTGCTTTGGTTTGAGAGAGAAATTTCATTTTCTACATACATGTAAGTTTAAATCAAGACGGACAAACTGGTTAAAAAACACTAATACCAACTTAAATGAAACATGAAGCCTTTGTGGTTCTTATTAGCAAGGCCACTTTGTAATGTTAATGTGTATGGGGACAGATAGTGTATAAGCCATTTCCAAACATCACAGCATTTAAAGCCTAAGCTGATTTGCTTCACCTGTCCCCAGATTAATCAAAATGCAGCAAACTCATCAACAAATACAAGAAATAAGACGCACAGAAAACTTAATATAATACATACATAAAAGCTACAGTTCAACAAAACACAATCATACCACATTATGTTCAACTTTTATGTTTTCAAATTAGTTTGTATCTCCACTTATCACCTCACACACTCAAATTTATAACTTTTGCTGCAACAGAAACATGACATGACATGTTTGCTTGAACAATGACTTAAAAGGCAATGTCCTTATGTTCTGTAAATGAACATAAAGGAACATGTCACAAGTTTATAGCATTATCAAATTGTGCAAACAGCACTCCGTAAGACCTTAGAGGCTGGTTGGCCACAATTTCTGCACTTCTGGACATTTCTTATACATCATGAGTTAAATAACTAAACAGCTCATTAGAGCCAAGATTCAATGCATTCATCATTTTTCCTTACATTAAAAAGACTGCTGTTCTCCCAGCCAATAGTTAAAACAAGTATATACAGTAACATTAACAGTAAACACTATATAATATATACATTAGAGTTTAGTCCTGATACAAAAAGGCTCCCTTAAGGAAAAGGGTTTTGACCACAATCACCGGTGTGATGTGTAAAAGTCAGGTTAGGGCCCTTTAAGCAAAAAGCACGATGATGCTCGTCTGAAGACAAACCAGCTATTTTTAAAATCTGTTGCCTTTTTTTTCAAGTCTGAAGAGATGGTTCTCTTTCTGTGTTTACAGGCTCATCGGACTTTAGATAACACTCTCAGGGACACACAAACACACGTTTATGCAGACTGTATTTCAGGCACAGAGACACCCCACCACTGTCTTTTCCTGCACACATGAAGGACTTCATTTAAGTCCTGACCCTGCACTGTTGCAATAAGCCGGGAGAAGAAAAAGAATTGAAAAAAGGATGACATAGGGAGAAAAAAAGGTGTGACTGCTGGAGGGAAAAGAAGACCTTTAGTCCTTGAAGGTTCGGGTCTCTCAGCTGGTTCGGAGGGTCAGAGGAAGCAGCAGCTGTCCTGCTTGACCGACTCTGATGAAGCTGCAGATTTTCACCTTCATGAATCATTCTGCTCCATTCTCCTCCTCCTCTTCCTCCTCCTCATCTGCTCCCACCTGGACTCCTTTTCACAAAGAGAGGGGGATTCCTCCTCTTAGGCCTCTTTCTTCAGCACTGAGGCAATCAGACTGTTGAACACGCAGAAGGAGATGAGACATTTTAAATTAGTGTGAGGACAGAGAGGGGAGAGAGGGAGAAAGAGGGGGAAAATGACATTTTTCATTTTCTACAATGAAAGGTACTACATTGAATTCTCCGAGCATGACAATACGAGGAGTAAGTAATGGAATAGGAGCAGACGTAGCGTCTGTGTGTTAGTGGATAATGAGGAATTTAAAGATGTACGCTCCTCTGCTGCCATTCAATCACACTCTCTCACCGAGTCGCTGTCACCGGCCCTCGTCTCAGCGCTGTCACAATACTGCAGCGAAAACTTCTCTTACACAGAGACACATCTTTGAAATGATCTCTGTGGTCATTCAGACGGGGCTTTAAGGGGATTTTGGGCATCAGCTAATCCAAGTCTGACCCTGTACTTTAGTAAAACACTAACTCTGCACTTTAAAAGTAATCTGCTGCATTGGAAATGTAACTCAAGAAATCACTCTTAATTCTTTAACCTACATTTTATTGCCTTGCTTTTTTAAAATCTATTATTCAGCAATGACAGACAATCTTACAGTACTTTTAAACAAAAGCTGGAACAAAAAGGTAGTTCAATTATAGATTATTTTAAAAAACATGGAGGGGCGCTGGTGGCCTAGTGGTCCAAGCGTCCCGTATAGAGGCTATAGTCCTCGTCAAAGAGGTGACTATTTGCTGCATGTCTTCCATATATATATATATATATATATATGGAGAAAAAAAACAAACCCAAGATGGCACAAAATAGCTCGACAATAACAGACAGCAAAATACAACGAGGTGATTCCATCACCGCGTACACAAAGAGGAGAGAGAGCGTTAGAGGAGGACTTTGGGAAAGTTGCATGAAATATCAAAATAAATAATACTGATGCAGGGAAAATTCAATGTGATTAAAATATATAGTATCTTATGTTGAATATAAATCATGCAAAATTGTAAAAGCAATATTTTAATGTTGTATTTGATTGATTGATGTGAGGCTTAATATTGAAATGAAGCACAGGACTGCAGCTAATAATTTCCATAATGAATATATCTATTAATTAATTTTTAAAGTGATTTGCTTTTATATATATATATATATTCAAAATGTTTTTTTCTAAAAGTGTCAACAAAGTGTATCCATAGAGTCTTGAAATCTGATTGGCCTCCCCTCATGCTATCCCAAAGTCCTGAACTATGATGGCTATTTATCCTGGAGAAAAAAAAGAAAAAGGAAAAAATATTCCAGAAGGCTGGCCAAGTGTAAAAAATACATTTATTGTCAATTTTTTGTTGATTTTTTTATATGATCAGTGAACATAGAAAGGGTAAACAATTGGTATCTATTTGTGTCTGTGTGTGTGTGTGTGTGTGTGTGTGTGTGTGTGTGTGTGTGTGTGTGTGTGTGTGTGTGTGTGTGTGTGTGTGTGTGCGTGTGTGTACACCCTGCATAACACATCGCCCAAGTTGGGCCACCCCGGTCGAACCAGTCAGGACCCTGCCCTGCTGAGAGCCCTCATCAACACTTTCACGGTTACTCTCAAAGTAACAGTCCAGACCTGATGATTATTGTAAATAACTTGAAAAAATCTAAAGCATATAAGATATATTTCACATTTGAGTAGTAGAAAGTGGGAATACTTGGTAGTTTTTCTTAAAAATGACTCAAAAAGATGATTAAATTGCTGAAAGTGTGAGGGGCTGTACCAGCTGTGATTGGATGAGGGGCAGGGCACACAATGGACAAGTCGCCAGTCTATCACACAGCTAACATGTACTAGAGATGGACAACCATTTATGCACACACTCAAACCTTCAGGCAACTTAATGTCACCAGTTAACCTGACAAGCATGTTTTTGGACTGTGGGAGGAAGCAGGAGAGAACCCAATCATGCAGAGGGGGGGCTGCAAACTGCATCCTGACTGGTCGAGCATTAGAACCAGGAACCTTATGGCTGTGATTCAACAGCACTAACCACTGCACTACCCTGAAGCCCTGAACCAAACATATTAATCTGAACTTGAACCTTTCTTGCAAATATTATATGGTCACTTATGGTGGTGCATGATCAGGACCTGAGTCCCCTGGGGGACCTTTAAGGTGGTCTGAGGGATAACTATGCTACAATTTTGTCCTGTAAAATTTGATAGTATTGCACATGAAATGTGTTTAATACATATCTCCTTTTGATCCATGCATGCTGACTGACTGAATGGTAATTCCACTTCCCTCTGTGATCATAATGACATGATTTAAATAACCTCTGCAAACTTTTTAAATGACTTTTTAAAAGTTTTTTCATGTTTTGTTCCCTGTGTGTTTCTTTCCTTTAGAATCCACCTCCATTATACAAGGTTATTGTTGTTTTGTATCAAACATAGTGGACTTATATAAACAGAATAAGTGCTTCCTCACTCCTCACATACCTCAGTACCTGTGTAAATGTGCAAACAGTTCAAGTGTGTTATAACCCAACATATACCCAGCTCTGTTCATACTCTTTACATTAGCTCTGTGAGGTTTGCAGGTTTACATTACTGTATATGGTCTGTAATTATGTTTGGCCTTGACTGTCACTGAAGTCTTCACTGAAATCTTCAGGGTGGTTTATGAACACCCTGTAGGGGACTTTACAATCAAGAATTACAAGACCAACTACAGTGTACGATCTAAACAACAGATTAATTAAATGCACCTTCTTTAACTCGGATGGTAGAAATACATTCATTCAGGAGGTTAGGAAGGAGTCAGAGCAGCTCAGAGTGAGCAACAGATGCTGCATTGTTTATTTGTTCAGTGTTATCAATGGTAGCACTTTCGAACACTTTATCTTCAGATGGTTTGAACTCTGTTTGACTGTAACATTACAGCTAGTGTGCGTACATGTTAAGTTTCTTGAACAGCCCACACTACACATTCTGGTTTTTCTAATGAGAAGAGCTCATGGAGTCCATTTAGGACTTTAAAACTCCTTTGAGGAGTTTTTAACTGTTTCTGAAATAGACTGAACTTACATTATTTATTCCATCATGTTCTTTATGAGTGATACATCTGATGTTAATCAAAGGACACAATCCTGTTGACAGAAAAAACGGCCTTCTTAAATAAATACGTACATTTTAAACACTATAACTAACTACACACTCTTATGTATCTTTTACGTTAGGATGGATGTTAAAGAAAGCATCAGCTCTAGGACGCCTCGCACAAACCTGTCTCTCACGGACTTCCATTTCTCCTTTGCTGCCGTTCAGCTGATAACCCATTCCTTTTCTGATCTCCACCCAGTTGTTCTGTTGTAGTTTTCTGTTTCTGTGCCTGGGCGAGGTAGCGTCATATATTTGTTTGTCTTACCCAAACTATTCAGACAATCTTTCCTCAGAAAGTTGTACCATTTGCAAAGTATTAATCTTTGTTTTGTGTTAGTGGTCTGGCTAACACAATGCACCAATCAATCAATCAATCAATCAATCAATCAATCAATCAATCAATCAATCAATCAATCAATCAATCAATCAATCAATCAATCAATCAATCAATCAATCAATCAATCAATCAACCAGTCAGTCAGTCAGTCAGTCAGTCAGTCAGTCAGTCAGTCTGTCTGTCTGTCTGTCTGTCTGTCTGTCTGTCTGTCTGTCTATCTATCTATCTATCTATCTATCTATCTATCTATCTATCTATCTATCTATCTATCTATCTATCTATCTATCTATCTATCTATCTATCTATCTTTATACAGCGCAAAATCATAACAAATGTTATCTCAAGACGCTTTTACAAACATAGCAGGTCTACACCACTCTATGTCAAATTATGAACAGAGACCCAACACCAACACCAACTTAATCCACCATGAGCATTGCATCCCGCAGTATTTAGCTAGTTGGAGGACAAACTTCCTTTTAACAGGCAGCAGAACCAGACTCATGTTAGACAGACATCTGCCTCGAACGAGTTGGGTCTGGAAAGAGGGATAGAGGAGAATAAGTCCAGCATGTCCACAGCAACTATTGGCCACACCCCTTGGAACTGCACCTATGATTTCATGTAGTACTGCATGTTTAGTCCATATTCAGATTTGGGGAGAAAGCTGTCATACAATGTGCAGAAATGTAGATTAAATGAACTCAGAGTACAGGCAGGTGGCTTGTATCTGTGTGGGTTTCAGACCTAGCGATTAGAGGCATCAGCAGTGAGATAAGGTATGACTTTGTCCACAGGGGGCGCCAAAATAGACACAACTGTCCTTTTTCTATTCCCTTATTTTTAATGTTGTATATTTCAGATTCCATTATTGCATTTTTTTTAAGTTCTGTTTTGTTTTGTGCTTCATTCTATGTCTGCTTTTTTCTCTGTTTCTGAAAGCTCGTGAACAAATCAATCCATTATTCAAAGTCAGACTAATTTGCTCTGGTTCCTGCATTAAATCTACTGGAGCCTGCTGAGGAGTGGTACACTAAAAATATATGTTTACACATAAATGATTCCTTCTTAAAATATATACTGTAGACATCAAATGCTGAAGCATGTCAACACAATAACACGTCTTCAGGCTTTCACTTCAGTCCACGCACTCTGCAATAATAATGAAGCATAGTATTTGTAAACTATAGCATACCATTTAGTGACATCATCACAAAGCCGCATAGTAATTTCAACTTCAGGCAAACCTGTCAAGAACAGGAGGGCCTGCTTTTTCACAGGACAGGAATATTCTTTACTGTTACAACCATAACCACTGTTTTGACATAATTGCTGCCCTTAGAGTGCATGAAGAAGAGAGTGAACCCTTATTTATGAGAGTCTTAATGTCCCCCAGAGGCCTGTTTCCCCCCCAGTGAGACGTCATTAGAGAGAAGGAACACAGCAGGAGGCCACAAGACAAAATGCAAACATTATCTTTTCTTGTTAGTCATTCCGCGCAGCCTAATGGCATAATGTGTCGTTTTATTTCTCCGACTGCATTTCCCCCTGAGGCAGAAATGTTCTCTGCTATGTATGTACTGTTCTGAGTGCTTTTAATGCAAAATGTGCAAGGCAAAACAAGCAATTCTGACTGCACTGTTGTCATGGGATGAACCCTCTCTTCTGTCTCTCTGTGCAGCAAAGGGGTTTTTAATTTCACACAGTGTCATGATGTCACCTTCAAGTGTTCAATTCCGTGCAAATTTTGTGGGAAGGGGGGATTTTCAGCTAATGAGTCGCATGTTTTTTTTCCCCAGTTCACTCATTATTGAACCAGAGCGATGAAGAGGCAGGAGTTCAGGTTGGAGAGAGAGGCGTCAGAACATCCTTCAGCTCTGCGTTGGATAGCAAAGGATGAATGTTCTGGAAGTGTTCAAGGCCAAAGTGAGCCAGGAGAGGAATCTGTTGATTTGCTAATGGAGCAGAGGTGGCGAAGAATCTGCAGCAGCCTGTGTGCAAAAACACTCCTGCTCTGACCTCTTCCTCTTCTTCTCTTTCTACAACACCTGGCCCTACGTTCTCTCCTCTTCTTCCTCCCTCCGCTTTCCTTTACACATTTCTAATTTTTTCCCTCTTTTTCTGTCTGTGCATGCATAAATATTCTACTCCCCACTTATGACTGATATTTTCCAAAGCCTTCAGCATCCAATTGTTACATCCTCAGCTTCTCTCAAGATGCAGGCACAAGCAAATTGTACCAGCAGAGAAAATTTCCTTCCAACAACAAAATTACACTTGGATACAAAACAAGCATGCATGCTCTCAGGTGTACAAATGTATTCTGGCACACACACACACACACACACACACACACACACACACACACACACACACACACACAAACACACTCACATGTATACAAATAGATGTTCTCACAAAGCTTTCAAATTCCATTACACTTCAAAACTCAACCCCTAAAAAAAGGATTTGGGTTAATTTAGTAAACACAGGGTCAGAGCTGCCACAAGAGCTGCTTGAGAGGATGTGAGTGCATGAGCTTCACTGTTTGTGCGTGTGTGTTTGCATGTGCACATATATGTGTGTGTGTGAGGAAGAAACGCTGACTGTGTGAAGCAGAGTCCTGGCAGCAGCAGCAGCAGCAGTCTAAAGCCAGCCTCTGTGCAGAGATAGCGCTTCTTTCTCATTTGCTCTGGCCCTATTTTAATAATAGCTGTGCATAAGTAATTTCTAAAAGGCCAGGCAGGCACATGGGCGTGGGTGGAGGGGGGCGGAGGAGGGGGGGAAATTAAACTCATTTTATCTGTGAGCAGGTGGATTCCTATTTATCATTAACATGCATAGAATTTGCACAATGTTATTTCTTGCTGCTGCTACTGATGGAACGTCATCCAAATAATGTCGGAGGAGGGTCTGCCTTCTTTTTTTCCCTCTCCTGCTTATGCTGGAGTGAAATTCATAGATAAAAGTACTAGGGTTTTTTTCTTGCAATTTTCTGCAAACGGAAACTAATTCTGGGAAGCTTCTTATTACAGTGCAGGCTCATTTGGTTTGCATTAAAAGGGGGACAGGAGCGACATTAGGATTTCTGCCAGATTTCCACAAGATGCTCCCACATTTGCTCTTATATCATTAGTAACGCCCCCCCCCCCCCCCCCCCCCCCCCCCCCCTACTTACAGAAGCCCCATTTTCCTCTTTTAACTTGCATTAAACAATCTCTGCTCATTATTGGCCCAATAATAAAACTGGAATATATTTGACTTCCTGATTTAGATCCTATCAAATATTGGAATGTAAATGTGTAATTTTGAACGCATGATATGGAGGTTAATAATTGCTGGATTATCTCTGTGTTATTTTAGCATAATTCAGCAGCTGGATTATTTGTCATTTTTTAAAATTAGGATTGTGCTTTTTAATTTGTTTTGGATTGTTAATCTTTTTTATTGCAGCATGATTGGAGCTGTTTCTATTTGATCCAGTTATGGCCTCAAAAACCCTTTAAAACCTAGTGTTAGTCTAGTTGTTTCTAATACTCTTATGATTTATTATTATAATTCATCCAGGTTGAAACCAAGGACTATTTCTAATCTCAATGAACTGATTGATAGGTTTGTCTATGAAAAGAAAGCTAACAGTGAAAATTATCCTTCACATGCTTGTTTTGATTTAGCCTTAAAAAGCCAGTTTGAACTGCTTTGCATCTTTCCCTGTATGGTTCATATAATGCAAATAATAACCAGTTTAGACGCTCATGACAACATTTTGTGAAAAAGCAACAAAGTCTAGAATCCCAAAATATTAAAGTGAATTGAAAATAAAATAAAAAATCTTAGTTTCTGAAGGGTGAAAACCAGAGAATATTTACTATTTTTGACTTCACTGTAAAAACAGTTTCATTTTAACTGACAGTACGGCTTTGATATTAAGCATTTCTGTTGTTTGTCCTACTAGCATATTCTAAAAAAATCTCTCTGTCTGCATTAACGTGTAGGGTCAGAATGAACCCATTACTTTGTGAATTTTCCATCTATTTTGGCCCATTGGACACACCGTCTTTAAGCTATGCAGTGTCTTCCTGCTTCCTGCTTCCACTGTGATGTAAAATAACACCACTGCACTTTTGAAGACTTGATTTGAAAATCCCAAATGGCTTAATTGAGCACTATTTCAAAGTGTGTATGACTCGCCACAGACCTGTGGATGAAACTAAATCAACAATGTTAACTAAAGCGCTTGCTAAATGGGTGCACCTGACTGTAAACACTATATTTCACAGAATAAGCTTTTTGAAACTGTTGCATGTTTCAGACCACGCTGGTGTAGCAGTCCAGAATTTATTAGAATAAGAAATATAAAAGTCAAGATCATTTAGTACGTCATTGATTTAATCCTTAAATCGAGAAACTGTCAATAAGTGCTTTATATTTTTAATATGAACTTAAAACTTGAAATGCAAAGTATGGAGTTTTAACCATGCGATTAAAAATGTGATTAATTGCAATAAACTATATAAATTCATTGATTAATCATGCTTACAAATACTGATCATTTGACAGCCCTACGTTATATATCTGTAAATAAAAGCTTCACTTTCATTTCAGAGATCAAACTATGACACTTGTGTATCCCCTCCTGTCATCCCTGCATCCACATCCATGTTGTTGTCATGTAGTGGAACAACATCACTTCACAGAGGAGGGGGATCACTGGAGATACGTCTGCAGGCGGGATTAGACCCGCCGTTCTGTGCGATGAAGAGCGAGATGATGATGTGTGTCTCTGTCTCCTTTTCTCCACGCTGACAAATAACAGCATGGCAGCTCATGGCAGCCCCTCTGCTCCTGACAGCCGTCCAAGCAGCCAAGCAGGCAGGCAGTCAGCCATTGTTTTGTAATGTGTTTCACTCTGCCAGCGCTGATCCTTGCTAAGGTACTTACCACACCATTGTTGTCTAAGTATGCTATTTTCTGGCTGGGCACCTCCACTATAGAATAGGCTGCTTTTTCCCCCTCTTTCTTTATTCCTCTTTTTTTCATCCAAAAGAGAGGTTTGTTACAGTCACCGTCATGCTAATCCTGCTGTGTGATATGTATATGTGTCAACACAGAGAAAGAGAGAGGGAGAGAGGGGAGTCTTAACCCAGCAGACAAATGGTGTGAATGGCAGAGAGGCAGATAGACAGACAAGTCCCATTCACTCTGCACTGTCCCCCGTGACACCAAATTACTGTTTATCAAAATAAGACGAGCAGTTTAATAAGGATACTTTAGGAAAGTGCCATTCTAATGCGTCTTCAATGTGTACAAGCCTTAAACGTTCACCCAGCAGTCAGATTAACAGAGCAGGTCAGAGGAGGACTCTGAGCCATGGAAGTGACTGAATGTCAATTTATTACAGTCAGAGTGGGGGAAATTTTATTTCTTTCACAGAGTTTGGTTGAAACATTCACATGAAGCTACAGCTAGTTAACTTATCTTGGCTTAGTTTTACTTGCATCAGGATTAATATTAGAGACACAGAAAGCTAGTCTTGCTCCCTAAAAAATGTAGGCCTGGTAGCATCTCTAGAAAGCAATGCCATTACATTTTCTTACACATACTCTCAAATTCAAACATGAAGGGTTATTTTCACTCTTCAACAGTTGTACAAATTAAACGAAAGATTAGTAGAAGAGAAAACAGTTTGCTTGGATTCATGAGATTGGTGTACATAACTACAGTGACGTACAGTTAGAACTGGGATCTCAATGTTAAGTAGTGATTTTGTAAGTAGTCCGTATTTCAGGATACCGGTGCTTTAAATTCAAATTTGAACTTACCCTTTTGGAAAATTCTGTTTTGGGCAGAGAGTAAGATTAGAAGATTGACACCACCATCAAGAAGCTACGGCTGAGATCCAGCTAACTTCGCAAAACAAAAATGATGGCAACAAAAGATAACAGCTAGCCTTGCTCCAAGACGTTAGCTGTCGGTTTCTCTGAACAGCAACACCATGCTAATTTTTCATTTTACCTCCCCTTTATAAACCATGAGTTGTCACTTTTACGTTTCAGTCTTGAACAGCTAAAAAAAACAATGCATTGAATAGTTAGAATAGCCCTTATGTCTCATTGTCAGGTGTACAATGTAATTAGAATCGTACTCCTGAACGTGCATGAGATAAATACAAATAAAATAAAAAATGGTAGAAAATGTGTATAAAAGGCAATATAAATACAGCAATAATAAAACAAATGTCAAGTATATACTGTCAGGTGGGGAGAAAAGGTATTCGGGTTTAGGATATTGCACTTGACATCAATATTATTGCACAGTTATAAATATTGCACGAGGGGATTGCTTATGTCAGCTGTTTGTAGACATAGCTACATTTCAAGACAAATGACAAAATCTATTACCCTAACACAAACACAAAGAGGGCTAATTTACCAAAATACTGAGCAACATATCACAACCTCATCCCTATCTATGACATTTTCCACTTGTCACATAACACTCGTGTATCTTTGTGATAATTAAATATGTTAAGTGTTAACAGGAAATCAGTTTAAGCTACATCACCATCCTAAATCTATACAAAGCTTTAACGTACCATCCTGGATAGAACTTTAGAGCAGAAAGAACAAAGAGAAACCCTGTTTTAGTTTTGTCTTTTCATCCTTAAAAACACAAAAAGGTAAGAATACTGAAGACTGAAATCAGCCCAGTGCATTTTGAATATCAGATGATTTACTCTTTAGGTAGTTCAGAGCCTCACGCTTTCAGAGGCAACTCAGAGGGCATGTCCTCTGTGTCCTCAATGGTTGTGTTAAAGCCTGCATAGATTACATTTTAACCACAGCACTTCTCTCTGTTGTGTGATGTATCGCGCACAATCTCTACTTTAATTAATCACCACTCTTAGACCTTTTATTTTCCCATTTCTGGTTAAGTGTGCATATTCCTGCTCCTCATATCTGCTGCTGGAACAGAAAATCTGTGGGAGCATTAATAAGCCTAATATAGAAACATATTTGAACCCTGCTCCTCCACTATAGTATTATAAACATTTATTATAGCATGTTATCATAATATCCTGCACAGCATATTGCAAAACTTCAGTGGGCCAGTTTTTCTCCCAGTGCAGAGGAAGATCATAGTTAATTCAGCAGCGTTATGGTAATGTAGAGGTCCCTATCGGTGCCGGCATCACACATACTAACAAGCTTAGGATAAGCCCAGCCTGGAATGGTATGAGGTTTGAATTTCTGGAACCAGCGCGCTCTCTGCAGCCAAATCTCACTTCAGCAGAAACCAGTGGGGTGATTCCTGTGCTTAAAAAATTAGTGCTAGTGCATATATATTTTTTTGCAAGGGAAGGCGGTTTGGTACCTTGCAAGGAGAAAAAATGCACTGTATGTAAAAAAATATATATTTTAAGGATGGCAAAAATCGTCTTGAGAGGGCTAATCAGCTGGCAGCTCTGAAAAGCCTGTAATGTGCATTAAGAGATTTAGACAGAGCGCAGAGGTAAAGCCTCGCAACATTGTTGACTCATTTAAAGATGCCAACATCTCAACTTTGTGCACTGTTAACAAATGCACTCATGTTAAGTTGGTGTACTCTGCACTTCTCCTGTCTCTGTAAATCGCAGTGTATCTGCCATAAGCATGTTAGGCCCCAGGGCTCATCAGCACCATGTGATCCCAAAGGCAAGGCTGCCTCTGTGAGACAACATGCTAAATCCTGTTTGTGAGACTCGGCTGCTCTCAGCTCTTAGACTAATCTAACCACCCTCAACCTCAGCGCAGGAGAAGAGTGGCTGTCGATATGAGAGGAGAGGAGAGGAGAGGAGAGGTCCTTCCCATCAGATTGAGGAAACAGGACAGTTTGCAAATGAAAAGGTGAGCTCCTTCGTAAGCATCTGATGCTCAAATGGAGCTGGAAATCATTTTATTGGTTTAAAGGAATGATACATTTTCAAGTAAAGTTTCATTTCTTTAACAGGATGCAAACTACGACCCTCAACTTTCACTTTTTTTATTTCTATTTTTTTTTTAAACAGCTAGAAGGCATTTCTAAGAGTTCTTGATATTGCTGTGGATGTTACTATAATGAAGTGGCCCTGAGCTTATCCTGTATCCTGACAAATGTTAACCATGACTTCAGTGCTAGCCGTATAAGTACAGCGATTGCTTTCAATTCCCATCACTCCAAGTATCTGATTTTAAGGATCTTTTACAAAGTAAAACTTTACAATACATCTTGTAAATTCACCAACACAGGACAGCTGATCTAGAATATCCCATTACGAGGCATAAATACAGACTGACCTGTACTGTTCATCATTTTTGCATATAAGGGCTGTACACTGAATATAATCGCCAATGAAAAAGTACCAATTATTGAATTTAAGGAGTTTAAAAAATGTATTCAAACTCAAATTAAAAGTGAAACCCCAATGAAATATACTCTTATGCAAATCTTAAAATCAAAAAGTGAAAGATGTTCAATTAAAAGTATTCTGAAAAAGATTTAATTCTTTATATTTGGATTCTTTGGACCGGTCCGATATCGTACTTTCATTTACACTTGCTCAGGTCTATAAC